>NC_091075.1:62400000-63000000 GCF_032405125.1 Capricornis sumatraensis | reverse complement strand
TGTCTCTCCTTTTTCCACTGATTTGTGATATCAGTATTATGTATTAAAATTTTTACATTTATTTGGGTCTGTTTCTGGGCCATATACTTTACCATGTTAATTACATTTAGTTTATCCATCCTACCCCAAGATACCTACTTTGTTTATTGTTCTCTTTCTGGTAAAGTTTACCATTTGGTAAGGCAAATTTGATCCTTGAATTATCTCAAAACAGGTATTCTCCATATCTCTGATCAAATACATTGCTTGTTTCCGAGAGAGTTAGCATATAAATAAGATGCAACTTCTGAATCTTCAAATTGTTAGAAAACATAAAATACTTTTATTACAACTTTTCACGGATTCAGGAAGAATGTTGAAGGCTCCAAGATCAGAGCTTGGGATGGTAATTAATGCTGAACTATTGAGAGTGATCAATGCAAAGAAATAGAGGAAAACAACAGAATGGGAAAGACTAGAGATCTCTTCAAGAAAATTAGATACCAAGGGAACATTTCATGCAAAGATGAGTACAATAAAGGACAGACATGGTATGGACCTAACAGAAGCAGAAGACATTAAGAAGTGGCAAGAATACACAGAAGAACTATACAAAAAAGATCTTCATGACCCAGATAACCATGATGATGTGGTCACTCACCTAGAGCCAGACATCCTGGAATGCAAAGTCAAGTGGGCCTTAGGAAGCATCACTATGAACAAAGCTAGTGGAGGTGAAGAAGTTCCAGTGGAGCTATTTCAAATCCTGAAAGATGATGTTGTGAAAGTGCTACACTCAATATGCCAGCAAATCTGGAAAATGCAGCAGTGGCCACAGGACTGGAAAAGGTCAGTTTTCATTCCAATCCCAAAGAAAGGCAATGCCAAAGAATGTACAAACTACAGCACAATTGTACTCATCTCACACTCTAGCAAAGTAATGCTCAGAATTTTCCAAGCTAGGCTTCAACAGTATGCTCAAGTTGGATTTAGAAAAGGCAGAGGAACCAGAGATCAAATTGCCAACATCTGCTGGGTCATACAAAAAGCAAGAGAGTTTCAGAAAAATATCTACTTTTGCTTTATTGACTATGCCAAAGCCTTTGATTGTGTGGATCACAACAAACTGTGGAAAATTCTGAGAGATGGGAATACAAGACCACCTGACCTGTCTCCTGAGAAATCTGTATGCAGGTCAACAAGCAACAGTTAGAACTGGACATGGGACAACAGACTGATTCCAAATGAGAAAAGGAGTACATCAAGGCTATATATTGTCACCCTGCTTATTAAACTTACATGCAGAGTACATCATGTGAAATGCTGGGCTGGATGAAGCACAAGCTGGAATCAAGATTGCTGGGAGAAACATCAATAACCTCAGATATGCAGATGATACTACACTTCTGGCAGAAAGCAAATAACTAGAGAGCCTCTTGATGAAAGTGAAAGAGGAGAGTGAAAAAGTTGGCTTAAAGCACAACATTCAGAAAACGAAGATCATGGCATCTGGTCCCATCACTTCATGGCAAATAGATAGGGAAACAGTGGAAACAGTGACTGCCTTTATTTTTCTGGGCTCCAAAATCACTGCAGATGGTGACTGCAGCCATGAAATGAAAAGACACTTACTCCTTGGAAGGAAAGTTATGACCAACCCAGACAGCATATTAAAAAGCAGAGACATTGCTTTGCCAACAAAAGCCCACTTAGTCAAAGCTATGGTTTTTCCAGTGGTCATGTATGGATGTGAGAGTTGGACTATAAAGAAAGCTGAGTGCTGAAGAATTGATGCTTTTGAACTGTGGTGTTGGAGAAGACTCTTGAGAGTCCCTTGGACTGCAAGGAGATCCAACCAGGCCATCCTAAAGGAAATCAATCCTGAATATTCATTGGAAGGACTGATGCTGAAGCTGAAACTCCAATACTTTGGCCACCTGATTCGAAGAGCTGACTCATTTGAAAAGACCCTGATGCTGGGAAAGATTGAAGGTGGGAGGAGAAGGGGATGACAGAGGATGAGATAGTTGGATGGCACCACCGACTCAATGGACATGAGTCTGAGTAAGCTCTGGGAGTTGGTGATGGACACGGAGGTCTGGCCTGTTGCAGTCCATGGGGTCACAAAGAGTTGGACACGACTGAGCAACCAAATTGAACTGATCTGATTGAGTGAGGGTATAATGCCTGGTGCCGTGTTTAATAGGGGCTTCCTATAGTTTTACTTCACTCACTTTTGGCCAAGATATTTTCTTTCTCTCTTTCCTTCTTTTTGGTAGCACTTTGCAGCTTGCAGTATCTTAGTTCCCCAACCAGGATCAAACCCAGGCCCCCAGCAGTGAAACCCCCATGGGTGAGCCACTGGACTGTGGGAGAATTCCTCAGCCAAGGTATTTTCTAAATCAACAGGGCCTGTTTTGATAATTCTCTCTCTCCTGGGTGGACAGTGAAGAAAACATTACTATCTCTGCTGAAAAAATGAAGGCCTTGATTCATGTAGAAATGAATTTGTTTGTGGTGATAAAGGAATTAATGTGCTGGGCCCTCAGCATCTCTCCATCAGAATGGTTAGAATGGGGCTTTTCCTTTGTTCAGGTCTTGGCTATTGGGTTTGAGAAAGTGGAAGTCCAGTTTCACAACACAAAAGTTGGGTTGGACAAACATGTTGGACAGCTTCCTGTCCAGCAAAGACTGAAGTGTCAAAAGGGTACGTCAAAGGGACAGCTCTACTCTTTCACCTGAGTAAGAAGACAAACCCCAAGGGTAAAAATGGGATACTAAATCTATTTCAGTATTTTATAAGTGTAAGTTTACTATAAAAAATAGTTCTAGTCTCTGAGTGCACATTGAATTCTGTGAAGTCCAGCTAAGCTCAGGGGTCCTCCTAGTTTGTCTCATGTGGGGTCCCAGACATGAGAGTCAGGCACAGTTGACTAGGAGCTTCACCTAATCACTCCTGACTGGAGCCAGCTGGTGAAATACACAATTATGTAAAATCTTATATTCATCTAGAATAACTCACTTATTCCTCTATATGTCTATTCCTTATCTATAAACGGGGAGGCATACTTTCATCTTCTCACATGCCAGAGTTTGCTTTTTGATAAATAAAACAGTGCTTGCAAAAGTACAGTTGAGAAAATGGTGTTAAACAAGTTTAGAAAAAATTCTACTTTGTATATTTGCACACTCTTCTGTCCTTTTGAGTCATTCAGAAGGAAGAAGAAAGGGAAGGGCATGGTTCTGCAAAATGCTGAACATAGGTGCTTGTAGCATAGCATGCTTTGATGACAATACACGAATAACGCTGAAAGTGTCATGAATTGTAGCCATACCACCTGCTGATCAATGGATTTGTTAGCTTCTTTGAATGACTCAAGATACTCCAAAAGCAAAAACTCTGATGGCAAATCTTGACGTATAGGTCAAATGAAACGATTCACAGCAGAGCAAGTTAGTAGCTGATAGAAAAGCAAAGGTTTTAGCTACATGTTGTGGACTGGTAGGCTGAAGACAAAATTGAACTTGTGGCTACGGTTTTTGGAGCTACACAATTTTTGTTGGCACTGTGCTGGAAAATGTTTTGGAATTGCTGTTAACATTTAAAAGGCTGGGGGTTTCACATGAAAACAATTGGTTAGAGCCTGATAGCTGCTTTTTCCTTTAGACAGAACTGTTCTTTTCTTTTCCCCCCACTGTGTACCACTGCCAATGTTTATTATCATTATTTTAAAAAATTTTATTGAAGTATAGTTAATTTACAATGCTGTGTTCATTTCTGGTATACAGCAAAATGACTCAGTTATACATATATTCTTTTTCGTATTATTTTCCATGATGGTTTATCATAGGATATTGACTAGTTCCCTATGCTATACACTAGGACCTTGTTGTTTATCCACCTTATATATACTAGTTTGCATTTGCTAATCTCAAATTTCCAATTCTTCCCTCTCCTACCCCCGGTCCCCCGCCACTGGCAACCACATATGTGTCCTCTAAGTCTGTGAGTCTGTTTTGTAGATATGTTCATTTGTCAGACAGAACTGTTCATTTTTTCAGTTTGCCATAGTCTACACCACTCTCTTAATATTATCCTCTTCCGGTTCTCATTTACAATGCCTAACTGGTCCCTCCAGTCATTTGAATTTGTAACCCCTGACTTAGATAATGCTGAAGGATGAGGAGAGATTCTTTGTGGTCCAGATTTGGACCCTAAAAAGAAGTCCTTAGGTCTTGAAGAAAGTCAATGGAAAAAAAGCTAGTTCAACATTATTCTAGATAAAAATATTTTTAATAAAGACATTCTTCATAGATCATATGTTAGATAACAATCTTTTCTTTGTCTTGAATTGCTTTATAGTTGAATAAGCTTTCACTTACATAACAATGGATATATTAAACTACTCTGGTAGTTGCTAAACTTCTCTTCTAAAGGCAAAGAATTCACTTTTCTATGGAAAGAGCAGTAACTACTAACTCACACCCAACTTTGCAAAAAAAAAAAAAAGCAGAATACAACTTGCAATGACAATTAGAATACTGTATCTTAAAATGATGGTAACTTTCAAGGAATTTGACTGCTATTGTCACCACCTACAAATGTGAGATATAGGGCCAGCCAAGATACATGTATATTTTGGAAAGTTAACAGTATCAGCAGAATGCCACTGTTTTAAAACATATTCCCTGATTCAACAATGGAGAGAAATGTCCTCTGTGAACAGACTGTATGTTTACAGTGAGAGCGAGCACTGGGACAGCGCTGGAAAAAGCAGCAGAATATAGCAACTTCCAAGGGTCTGAGGTGGTTTTCTCCAGCCAGTACTGGAGGTTAACCATCATTTGGTTGTTCAGACAATTCCTACTGGCATTCACATGGCCTCTCCTGGTTATTGTTCATCTCATCTCAAGGAGTTTGAATCCTTCAATAGAAGGCAATTCCTTAGTGACACCTACAATCAATCCCTGGGTTGGGAAGATCCCTTGAAGGAGGGAATGGCAACCCACTTCAGCATTCTTGCCTGGAGAATGCCATGGACAGAGGAGCCTGGCAGGCTATGGTCTATAGGGTCACAAAGAGTTGGACATGACTGAAGCGACTTAGCACGCACAGTCAGCTATTAAGTTTAATTTGCCTTAAATAGCTGACCTCAAGATGCATCAGTATACATATGCAAAAGTGCATCATTGCTATCATCTGACTGTGTAATTCTGGACCAAAAGCTGTAAGATAGAGCTTGATTCTCTCTTCCTCAAGTAAGAAAATTGACTCCCCCACCCCTCAAAAAAAATCAGTGAAATACAAAATTAATTTGAGTATTTTATTTATAAATGTACATTTACTATAAAAGCTGTTGCATTTTAGACAACTTTATTTTATTTTTTTACTATTTCTCAGAGTCATTTTAGAATAAATATTTTAAATGAAGGTTAGTGTAACTGATACAGAACATTGGCCCACCCAGAACAGTAACATCTTTTGGACGGACTCACATATGAGGTGGATCATTTCAGCTTGTTAAGTCTTACATTGTGTATAGGTAACTATAGTATGTATTGCATTAATAACACTACACAGAAAGAATGAACACATGTCATGAAAGTTTGCAAGTGAAAAACAAAGAGTTACCCATTTTTTTTTCTTAAGAAAGAAGAGACTAGCTTTTGAAGTATAAGAAAAAAAAAGATATACTTCCTCAGGAACAATAAATCACTCACTTGCCTCATCTGTTTTTTAAACAAACTCATTTACATTGTAGCTCAATGGAGCACAGCATTTTTTTTCCTGGGATCTCAAAGATTATTTGAAAAGAAATAGATCATACTCATTATGCTGCATTGGAAAAAACAAGATCTAGTCTGCCCGAGCTGCCATGTAACAGACTCCAAATGAAATATAAATCAAATATAAATAGAAACAGTTGGCAATTAGAATTTAGAAAATGTTGGAGATTATTCTGTGCTGGTGACTATTGTTCATTATGGAAAAGCACATTTCGCAGTTGGAGAATGGGGCTTTATTTTTCTTGACTTGATTCTAGCTTCAATACATGTACAATGAGTCTCACTAAGAAATATGTATAAATGGGTTTGTGAAACCAGAAGAGAATGTGCAATATTCATATAATCCTTACATAACGGATGGAGTTCCACATGTAAAAAGTATTCTATAAAAATCGGTTATGAATGATTCTATTGTACATGTTTTGTGCATTATTGGTGGTAAAGTACTCTTCTAATATCATGCAAAGTGCAAACATCCATATTATCAAAATACTTAATAAAACATGCAGGTGGTTAATCAAAATATTGGACTTAATCTGTACATTTTCAAAATGTTTTCAACTCTTTTTTTTAAATTTTTTTCCCCCTGTAAAGCAGCCAACACCTCCACGAGAAGTCTTGAGAACCTGGAAGTGACTTCATCTCTCTTCAATGTACTGCATCCATAATTCATCACTATGTGCAACAGCTTTGCATTTTCTAAGGCACAATTTTTAATGAAATGATGTGTAAATTTCAATCTAACAACAGCTCGTCCAAATAACAAAATGGCCAAACTATCTCCAGTGGCTGAGGAAATTTCTGCACTTACATGGAACCCGCATGCAGAGAACTTTCTAGCATGTAAATAAATAATTGCTAGCCATACTCAATAAGACACAGAAAAAAAATTATTGCGTACATAACAGAAAACATCTACGTGATCTCCTTTCATGACTACGTTAACCTATTAGGAGTATATCCAGAGTCTACATTCACAAAGCGTCATCTGTCATCTTCACTTATTTGCCATCATTTTAAGGCAGAATAAATAGTCCCCCTTCCCCCAGTCTTCAGGAAAACAGCCTGAAGATCTAAAATGGGATGCTTTTTAATAACTTGATTCCAGATGAAACTCATCACACAGGGCAATAAACTAAACCACCCCTCCACAAGAGTTCCTTGCTAAACTTCTCCATGAGCAAGGTCCAGAATCCTTGGTTCTGGAGTTCTAGAAGTCAAGAGAGTTGGTGATTGATGGCGTGGAGGAGAGCAGGCAGGTATCCAGTAGGGTGGGCAGGGGACGATGTGAGTGGTAGGTTCTTGCTGATCACACGCTAGTGGCTTCTCACACTGTACGTCATTGGATTCTATTAGGATGGACTCAGTGCTTCTCTTTAGCCACCTGGGCTTCAGCCCCCAAGGAGAACTTGAAGGCAAGGGTGAGCAGTGGTCACACCTAATGATGGACTGATCTCGATGACAGCTTCCATATGCCCCACACTGAGCCTTTTATTGAATCTAGAGCATGAAGAGAAGCAGGCAACAAAGCTCTCTTGGCTATCACTGACCCACCACTCTTGGGAAGATTAAACTTCCTCACAGATTTTCATAGTAATTTTGGAAATAAGGACTGAATTATGTCCCTCTGGTTTCTTCCTACCCTTGGGCAATGTCCCAGAGTGTAATCCTAGCCAATATTACAAGGGTTCTATTTGATGGTTCAGCCTATACCAATGGCATAATTTCCAAAGGACACAGAATCTAATACTAACGGTGCAATAATTTATTGGTATGACTTCCACCTCAAAAGGTAAGTAACACAAACGTTTCAAGATTACAGTATATATTATCAGCCTAGTGACTTTGCAATAAAAAACAAGTTATAGCTCAGAGCTAGATGGTGTGATTTTTAGTTTCTGAAATGCATTAATTGTATGCTCCTGACTCAGAAGACCATGTGTCTCAAATTGGCATGTCCTGCATTTTCTGCAGCTCAATTCTGTAAACATAAAATGTTTAATTCCTAGAAATGCTAAAAAAAAAAAGCCAAACAGGTTTATTGCATCATCTATCTCATTAACTCCCAAAAAAGAGAATAACATATTTTAAACCATAAGCCTGTTTGACCATGCTAAGACCTTTTCTTTTTGAACTATTCAGGGTCATTACAATTCAACATTGTTTTGTATATACTGTGCAAATGCCAAAAAAAAAAAAAAAAAAGGAAACCAGGAAAAACATGAACACTGTGCTACAAAAGAACAGATACCATCTTTTAAAATAGCCTTTCAGAAATCAGATGAATGCTGTGGAGCCCCTGAACTTGGGATTTTGTTAAACAACTGCCAGGGGACACCCTCAGTAAGGAAATAGTGAATGATCCAGAAGCTTGAAAACCACGTCACAACGTTGTGGGCTGGCCAGCACCTGGCATGAAGAAAACAGAGCAACATTTGGTTACAGAAGTCAACCATTCTGGCTTTAGATGTTTAAACACTTCTGAAATTAGTAATGACCATTGCCAACATCTCTTCCTTCTAGGGAGGGGAAATCTGTCCCACCGTGCCACTTGAAGTGTGGTCCAGGGACCGGGCACATTGGCATCAGCTGGAGCTTGTTAGAAATGCAGACTCTTAAGCACTATCCCAGAACTGAACAAGGAGCCCAGGTGGTTCATATGCCTTGTCAAGTTTGGTTGAAGTCCTGTGGATTTCACCCTAAACCAAATGACCTCCACCAAGTTTTCTTCCTTGTTTTCTGTGGCAAATAAGCAAGAAAATAATTTCTTTTCTCTCAGTTTCCTTAGCTTGTGATTTCTCTACAAATAAATACATTGCAACAGGAGGAATCTGACATATGATCTAGAAACAAGATTGTCAGATTTAGCAAATAAAATACAGAACACCCAATACAATTTGAATTTTAGATAAACAATAAATAAATCTTTTAGTATATATCCCATGGGATATTTGGGATACACTTGTGCTAAATCCTGAGCACGAGATGTTTGGGACATACACATACTAAAAATTCATTGTTTAGTTGAAACTCAAAGACATGTAACTGGGCATTTTGTATTTTATCTGGCAACTCTATCTAGGAAGGATGGTTTGGGTTCCATATTTCCTGCTGAAACCTTCACAAAGTTTCTCCTTCATTTTAGGCACCAAAGTTATGATGAGGCAATTGCAACATTGGAAAAGACCCCCGGGATTTTGCATTAAATGCATTTCATGAAAGTGAATGATCAAACAGACACAAAGACACGGTCATCCAATACCCAAGCACAAATGGCACCAGTTAAACCATGTGACGGCTTGATTCGTGACAGGTAATTTGCTTTGCGCTTTTCTTCCCATTTACATATGAACTTACTGTTTACATTACTTTTAGGAACTGCATTTTAATATGCTGTTATGCTATTTTTCCCCCTCCAAGAAAAAAATTTCATTTAAATGTGACCAGTTACTTGAAGAAAATAGGATTATATATTCAGGTTTTATTATTCCACACAATGAAGTTATTTCATTTCACTAAGAATGCCTATGATGTAAACCACCTCTCACATCTATCCATCTCCCTTCTTAACTTCAGATCAAAATCAAGTAAAAAAAGAAAAAAATGATTTTTAGCCATTTTCCCCATTCTGACTCTTTTATTGCTCTGGGGTATATTCAATCAATTCAAGTTTATTTATACTTCTCTAACCAACTATTAGCCTCTCCCCCTATTCACTCTGAAGGTAGAGTTTTTCCTTATGACACCAAGAAAGAGATGAGCAGTACTCTCAGATGTGGTGGTCATTCTCCCTGCCATTTGTTGACCTGATTAAAGTTTAGTCCAAAATGATATTAACAATTATTTGGAAAAATAAACGTGAGAGTTAGGAAAACTTGGAAAAAATAATTGGAGAGCAGGTAGCCAGTCTCTCTTTTAATACTGAAGCATAATATGAAGCTATATTAATTAAACCTGATACTAGAGAATAAACAGGTTGATAAAACATGATAAAATATCCAGAAATAGACCCAAAATATATATGGGAACTTAGTTTAGGAGAAAGTTGCATTTCAGATTCATAGGAAAAAATGGCATTTTCAGTAAGTTATAGTCACACAATTGGCTAATTGGAAAACAAAATAAATCTAGTATCTATCTTATTTCTTACCCTCACATACATTTCTGATTATCATATGTTTATATGCCAAAAAGAAAATAAAAAACAATTCTAGGAGAAATCACAGCTAAATTTATTTATACTCTTGGAGTAGCCAGAACTTTCCTAAGTAGAACACAAAACCCAGAATCCAAAAGGGAAAAATAAGAGATATGTTTAACTACCTAAATTGAAAATTTATTCTATGAAAAAAAATCACAAAGTGGAAAGACCAATGATAACTGCCCAAAGTAGCAAACATAAAATAAAGGGAAAATTTCCTTAATTTACAAAAAACTCATAAAAAGCAACTGATAATAGAATAATGGGGAAATGATACAGAAATATAAAAGGTTTTAATAGAAAAAGAAGTATAAATGGTGAACAAATGAAAAGATGCTTAAACTCACTTATCTGTAGTTAAAGACTACAGATCAAAGGAAAGAGCTTTTATCCCCCCTGCCTAGCAGAGTGGAAATTTTAAAAGTTTGATGATATCCAGAGCTGACAAAGGCATGGAGAAAGAAAGAGGCTCTCATATACATTGCTCTTTTGGGGAATATAATTAGGCAAATTGGCTGAAGATTTAAAAGGCATATGCCTTTTAACTCAGCAGTTCCACTTCCCTTGTGGTTCAGACAGTAAACTGTCTTCCTGCAATGTGAGAGACCTGGGTTTGATCCCTGGGTTGGGAAGATCCCCTGGAGAAGGAAATGGCAACCCATTCCAGTACTCTTGCCTGGAAAATTCCATGGAGGGAGGAGCCTGGTAGGCTACATACAGTCCATGGGGTCTCAAAAGAGTTGGACATGACTGAGCGACTTCACTTTCCACTGCTCAGAATCTACCCTGTGGAAATGCTTTCAAAGGTTCATCAAGACATATATAAAAGGATGTTCACTGGAGCATTTAAAAAATAGTATTAAAAAAACTGGAATTAACAGGAGCACTCATTCACAGCATGTTAGTTTTAAATTATGGTAAGTCCATACAGTGGGACTGTATGCAGCTACAAAAGAGTCTTAAGAAGAATGAGGAGAAAGAACATGCTTAATGAAAAAATTGCCAAGATGTATCATTGCCTTCCCTGGTGGCTCAGATGGTAAAGAATCTGCCTGCAATGTGGGAGACCTGGGTTCAGTCCCTGGGTTGGGAAGATCCCCTGGAGGAGGGCATGGCAACCCACTCCAGAGTTCTTGCCTGGAGAGTCCCATGGACAGAGGAGCCTGGTGGGCAACAGTCCCTGGAGTCGCAGAGTCAGACAGGAGTGAGCGACTAACACTTTCACTTTCATCATTAAGTTAAAAACAGCAGCAACAAAAACTAAGTACCACTGTGGTTATGCCATTACCTTTGTGAAATAAAAACCAACACAGGTAGACGTGTCACACACACACGCATCTGTGTGTTGGTGCACACACATGTGTATATACAAACATACATTCTGCCCCTGTCCCCAAGAAATTATTAGAAAGTGATTATGTGGTTAACTTTGAAGATTTTTTTCATTTTTAATCTTTTATCTTTCTAAAAAATCCATTTTTTTCTAAACTTTTATCATTTATACCTTCTATTTATTTCTTCTTTTGAATATAGATACTGGTTCCTTAGGCAAAGAGATAATGAACCTTTTTGCTTTTGTCTTACTTAGTACATTTGTATTCTAAAAAATATCTAGTGAAATAGTGCATCAAAAACATTAAATAAAGAAAAAATAGTATCTTTAATCTACTTCCAATTACCTGCTTTTCATCTTACAGGACAGCTGCAGGAACCCCGTGGTTCTTGTCTTCAGATCTGGAATCAAATGTACTTAACATCCCTTATATTTGTATACACAAAAGAGAAAAATTCCTGGCCTAGATCCTAAAAGCTAATTTCCAAAAGAAATGTCAATGAAACACCCAGCTTCTCAATTAAAATAAAAATCTGGATGAAAACAGGTCACTGTTATCCAGAGGTGGGTTCGGGTTTGTTCTCTGCTGGTATCCTTCAATCGCTTTAAATTATGAAAGAAATTCAGATTTACAGCACTTTCAAATCTGGTTGAACCATCCTTCAACATAACAGCGCCCTCTTCTGGTTCAATGGCTCACACTCAGCAGGTCATTGAGGTTGCAGAAAAACTCCAATTCGCATAAATAATAGAAAAAAAAATTACTTTGAATCCTGGGACAAAAGGGTTTAGTTTCCTTTTTAATGTATAAAAACAAAACAAATACAAATATAGTTTAAGTAAAATATAATTCTATATTATACACATATATATGCATTTCTATGTGTGTGCTCAGTCATTTCCGACTCTTTGTGGCCCCATGGACTGTAGCTCGCCAGGCTCCTCTGTCCATGGGATTTTCCAGGTAAGAATACTGGAGTGGGGTGCCATTTCCTGCTCCAGGGGATCTTCCTGACCCAGGGATTGAACTTCGGCTTCCTGCACTGCAGGCAGTCTCCTGCATTGCAGGCAGAGTCTTTCCTAACTGGGTCACTAGAGAAGTCCTATCCAGCATGAAGAAGATCACTCAGTCATGTCTGACTCTTTGCGTAGCCTACCAGGCTCCTCTGTTCATGGGATTTTCGAGGCAGTAGTACTGGTGTGGATTGCCATTTCCTTCTCGAGGGACCTTCCCGACCCAGGGATTGAACCCTGGTCTCCCACATTGTAGACAGATGCTTAACCGTCTGAGCCACCACTATATTTATGATGGAGACTGAGCAAAGATTCAGAGACTAGCCACCGTCTACTTTCATATTTTCTAAACAGCAGCTGGGCAACAGCACCCCCTCGTGGCACCCCACATTTATTAATACGTGACCTGTCTGTCAGGAGACCTAGGCATAAGATGGGAGAGCAGGCTGCTCAAGGAAGCTTCAAGGCAGCACACACTGGTTAAGCGCTTGATTAGCGTGTACTCTGGCATTTTGGAGGAGAGAGCACACCATTTTGTCTCTCAGAGAATTTTCAATTTAGTTGGGAACAAGCCCACATTATGCCATGAAACTTCTGAATGTAGGCATTGAGGAGCGGGTGCCTGATTTGATGAGGAGTGCAGCGCGACTCTTCACATGTGAGATACCCTCCACATGCTGCTGGAATTCTAAAGAGATACCTCAACAAATAAGTATGGTTTTACAGACCTTATATCATCCCTGTATCTCACTGAAATCTCCATGGTGAGCTCAGGCAATGTCTCAAACTTGGTCTACATTTTCACCTGCTAGTGTGTTAATGTCCTTCTGGTTAAAAAGAATTTGGTCACATTGTAGCAGTCATTCAAGTAAGAAACAAACAGTAAATAAGAGGTCATTTCATTATTGTTTCTTTTACCTGTGCCGTGCTTAGTCACTCAGTCATGTCCAAATCTTTGTGACCCTGTGGACTGTAGCCCACCAGGCTCCTCTGTCCATGGGGATTCTCCAGGCAAGAATACTGGAGTGGGTTGCCATGCCCTCCTCCAGGGGATCTTCCCAATCCAGTGATTGAACCCAGGTCTCCCTCATTGCAGGCAGATTCTTTATCATTGTTAATAAATCTTTCTTTTAGTGTAGGAGCGTCAACTGATAGGGAGAAACAGTTGAATTCCTAAACTGGTCCAGGAAAGGCATGTGTTTGCACCCATACATCTCAAGGCATTTCCCCCCAGGACTTACTTCTGGATCTCATGTAGCAGTCATTACAGTTTAGAAGACCATTTCGAATCCTAACATCCGTCCCACTCACTGCATCTCCAAGCTGTCCTTTACAAATTCCACACTACAGGGAGGAAAGAGCAGAAGTTATAAGGCACATAAGGAACTGTTTCCTTACAACGCTTGGCTACTGCTCACAAGAGTAGCACAGTAATCACTTCTCTAACTCCATATTTGTCGAGTATCTACTATGTATGAGATGCTGCTCTGTGACTTGATTTCCAGAAACAATATACTTTTAGCATTTTATCCCAAGTCCTAACATTCTACGGAGAAGGACACTGGTTCAGAGAGCTTAGGACAAGAGGTGGCTTATCCAAGGTTGTGAAGTTGGTGAGTGGTTATCAGGTTGAATCCCAAAGCCTATGCATGCTGATTCTCAAGATGGAAGATTGTTTTAAACAGATTAAATCTTAGTAGTTTTAAATAAACACATGGCCAACAAATTATATATCGAAACTTGTCTCTGAATAAGGCTTTTCACTGACTATAATCACTGCGGAATAGCACTCCCATTTATGTTTCCATGTTAGAGGCAACGATATCAAGGTAGCCTGTGTGCAGGAGATGGTGGCTGAACCAGCGAAGGAGGAAGTGGGGCGTGGTTCACGCCAGTCACTTGCAGGCAGGTTATGACCGAGCCCAGGAACAGAGGGTGAGCCCCAGACTGATGCTCTAAGGTCACCTGGGGCACAGGGAGGGTTCCATTCAAATTATATTACAAGCTACACCTACACAGAAGGGTAAGGGATAAATCCATATGGTGATGAACCTTAAAGCATCAAGTCAGCTCCTGGAAGTGAACGGTAAGAGAAAATAAAGGCCTTTACAGCTAAGAAGACAAGTCCCCTGTCCATTGAGAATCTGCAAAAACTCTTTGTCACCTTGATTATTTCGAGTTCTGGTAAAGTTTCTGAGAATAAACTGTGGTGTTAGAACATATCATCTTGACATTACCATGAAATTCTTAAAAGTATATACTATGAGCCTCACAATACTCCTAGATAATTTAGGATATACTTTATTTATGTGAATTTTACAACAATAATACTGAATAATTGAGTCTAAGTATCCATACTGTGTTTTATTCATGATAAGTTTTGCTTTCCAGTGATTACTGACATAATTAAGCTAACAATTTCAGAACAACGTCATTCACTTTCTCTTAGCGTACAGGTAAAGTGAGTTATTTTAACCTGTGCAAGTTTACTTTATAGCTGAGGGGGGTACCAACAAGAAACAGGAAAAATCTCAAGAACACAGGTAAGCATGGTAGCATGATGAAGGGAAAGAAATGACTCTTTTCCAGAGCTAGAGGGTGTAGCTTCGAAAATTATATATTATTTGAAACATGCCCATGGGTGATGAAAGGAGATGCCAATATAGTCTGACATGTAAATTTAAAAAAATAAATCAGGCAAGCATAAGTGGTTAGGTCACCTGCTAATTGGCAGGAGATCTGAGACTAGAATTAAAGCCTTCTCGTTTTCAGTTATTCATTAATTCACTCCTCTAGAAATATTTACTGATACCATCTCCACTAGGGATACAGAGGAAATAGTGATGAGCTAGACAGACATGGTTCCTGCCCTTATGGAGCTTGTAGTTTATGAGAGGAGATGATCATTAAACAGTTTGATAGTGAGCAATAAGGAGCATGAAAGTTTCTATAAGGACTTGTAACAAAGGCTACTTGACTTAGTGTGCTGAGCAGGGCAGCTCTTGGAGGGAGTAATATTCCATCTGTGATTGCAGACACACTCATGTGGAGATCTACAACTTAGCAACTAGCTGTAACCACTTAATAGAGGGAAATCTCCCGTCAGGTCAAAGACCCAAAACCTCTGAGTTAGGTCACAAGAGTCTAAGCAGCAGCAAAGATGTTACATTTTAAATAAGTCTACCCTGCCTTTAAAGATTCAGAAGTATCACTGTCCTCCTGGGTGCCTTTCTTAGCTTCCTGCTAGAGTATACACTCTTTAGCAACAAAAAAACATTTTTACAAAGACACGTGGCACAAATATGTCTTGCTTCCTCTAACTTGACATCCCAGAGGGATGCGTGATAGAAGAATTTTATCCTCAAAGATGGACTCCATGCCCATTTCTGTACAACGTAGAGATGGGGGGGCCTCACACAGAAAGGCTGTTAGGATTTCCAGGAGGTACTTACTAAGCACAGAATGAGGCCAAAACACATGACAAGACTGTACTCAGGGAGAAGAGCGATGAATACATACCTTAAAGCACTGGATGTGAAAATAGAGATTGAGGGTCTCAATGATCATTGCAGCGCCTTTACCCAGTGGAAGCCCACAGGAAGAGCACAGCTTTTTCCCACTTATAGACCTAGGTTGCAAAGTACACGGCATAATAAAATGTGCTGTTTAGAATCTGGAGCCTTATGCAAAAATGAAATGGAATATGGAGTCTCATGAATATGGAGCCTCGTGCAAAAAAAAAAGAAAACATGGGTTTTTAAAACACTGATATCATGAATGAAATGACAAATACTGAAATGACAATGAGTAGGAATTAAGCATTAGCTATAATCTGTATGCATGAATTATTTGTTATAAAAAGTTTGTGTTGTAGTCTATTCAACCACAGTGATCAAATGCCTTGAAATGATTCAGTGTATTTATCATATGGTTTCTTAATTCCTTAAAGACAATCAAGTTTAGTTTTACTAAGGTTTTAGTTGCATTAAGTTTTTCTGTAATTGGTTCATTGGCCCACTAGGGCATTTCTTTTTATTACAAATTTTTTGTTGTTGCTTAAAAGTAAAGAGGAAATCGTGATCCAGTCCAATAGGTACCAGGCAGATATAGGATCAAATCTCTGCCCTGACACCAAGTTCTGTGATCTGGTGTGAAGAACTCACATCGGGTTTCCATTGCATTGGCTTAGACAGGATGGCTGGGCCCTACGTCAGTTTTCCCGCAACTAAGGTCAGATTGCACTGATGCTGACTGTGAGGAAATCTCTTGGAATTACGTAAGAAACTTTAAAATATGCAATATCATTTGGAAGCTAACAGTATACACAGGGATGGAAGAAACAGAAAGGAAGATGAGAGAAAGAAAGGAAGAGTTGCCCTTCACAAAGCTCTATTTATTAGGGTTTCCCTCTTATCCCGTAGTTAAATGAAATTTCTGAATCAAAGAAAACCTTGCAGTACTTAGTAATTTGTTTCTCCAGGGAATGGAAGCTCAGGCAGCTTTTAAGAATATCATGGGGCCCAATTAATGTCCAGAAGCAATCATTAGAGAGCTTGAGTAGAATAAGAGGGAAGATGAAGTTTCGCTTCTCAGCGCCTGCCTGGACCACTGTAAGAGCCATCAGTGGATTCCGCCTAGAAGGACCGAGCCTCCTTGGGGGGAAAGGCGCCGACTTAGAAGGCTGGCAATTGTCTTGTGGATTTTCTTATTAGATTGCAGGTTCCACACAATGTAATTAAAGCGATGGCCACAGTCATGCCAACGTCACACACTTGGCTCTCTCGATCGAAGGCTGATAAAATCTTCAGGTGGATGGGGTGTGTTCCTTTGTCCTGCCTCTGTGTGTGTGTGTAGGAAGAGACATGGGTGAACAAATCCTCACGGTCCCCTGGCAAGCACTAATTTGGTGGTGATGGTGCCCAGCAGGCTCCAGTCAAAACAGAGCAGCCTCAGAAAGGCTTGCTGACCTCTTGTACCTGTTTGGTGACTGGCCAGGAGGGGTGGGGGAGCAGGGGGACAAGCGCCCAGCCTGGAAGTTCTCTCGAGGGCTTTTCCTGTAACATGGGAAAGGAGCCAAACATCATAAGTAAACAGAAGCTCAGTCCCACAAGAAAAGACATTTTAGAAGAAAAAAAAAAAAAGCCCTCTTCCTTGACAACCAAATAAAAGACCATAGCACATCCTAGTGGTAATTTTTTAATAAAGAGCAAAAAAAAAATTCCATCTAGCAGGTTTGTTCAGACACTGGCTATATCATATCAAAACCAGGCTGGCACTGTTGAACAGAAAAGACAAAACAGTTTTCTACGCTTTATTTTTGCCAGGTTCTTTGCTAGTTAAAGTTGCACGCTGAGTTAGATATAAAAACTATGAATGGGATGGAAGGAAGAGATAAGTGGGGCTATAGGAAAAAGCTCTTCAAGAGAGCCCAGAAATAAAGAGCAGTGCTTAAAGGAAATATTTTTCAGTGAGGTGGCTTCCACCCTTATTCAGAAATTCATTACAGGTCCACATGATTAGGGGTGATGTTCAAAACAACCAATAACCACTATGTCAGGGGCATCTCCAAGGCAGAATGGTTCCCAGCCAGAAGCTCCCTCAGTGGTTTCACAGGTCTGCTGGATACACGTGAGCCCTGCCTGTGATCAAGCTGTCAGTTCTGGGCTTTCGCTTTCAAAAGTTAATTTCACTTGTAAAGAAAGGAATAGGACACAGAAGAGAATGAGGAAAAGAGAAATGCCAGCATAGACATCAACAGGGCGTGAGGCCATCTGTCTTGTAAATGCTTTCAGAATAACTTCCTGAGCCCCCGACCTCCCCCCCAATCCCAAGCCTCCCTCCCTAGACAGAGCTTGTCTTCTTCAAAATATCAGTTTTTCATGGAATATCCTAAAGTATAAGAACCATTGCCTTGAAAGAAGGTTGAAAGTCACCACAGTAATAACAACAATGATTCCTTCTCTGTGATTTTACCTTCTATTATTGCTGCATATGTCATCTAGAAACAGAAATGAAATTAGACATAACCGAAAAGGGAGAAATGGTTTCAAACTGTATTGAGAAAAAAGTGTTAACAAGAAAAATCAGATAAAAAGGTGAACTTATAAGACAAGCTATCATCATCATTATCACCATCACTATCAGTATCCACATCATTGCCGACAATGTGTACCATCTTCCAGGCACAGGACCCTATGAGGCAGGCGCTTCTATTATTCCGATTTTATACATGAGGAAACTAGGGCAGAGAAAGATTAGGTATCTTGCTCAAAGTTTTATGCAGGCAAAGTGACAGAGTCAAAAGTTTGAATTCAGGTGGTCTGGCTCCTGGTAGAATGATTGGTTAAAGTATAATGTATATTATCTTTTTAAAACTGATTACAAGGAAACTGAAGGTCAAATATGACATAATGAAATTGTGGGTTCACTTTGAATCCCTTTACCTCTACTCATTCAGACAAGTACTTTGGGTAAGTTATTTAATTTCCCTGAGCTGCAGTTTCCTTATCTGTAAAATGGGAACAATAACTCAATAATGTAATTGGGCGAGTTCAGTGAGTTAATATATGAAAAGAAGAGGAGAGAGATATATGCAAACCCTTCAACACAGTGCCTGTTACATTGACATGATTCAAAAATGATCAGAATTATTTTTATTGTAAAAAATATAATTGTTACAAAGTCAGACTAAAGCCTGGGGTAGTTATTTAAGGAAAGAGAATGGTAAGGAGAGGAAAACATTTTTTTTCCTTGAAAGAACATTTCTCCATAGGCTCTGAGACAACGAAACTTGCTTAAATAAATTGGTAATACAACATGCCAGAAAATTCTTTCCAATGTTTAGATTTGTCAGTGAAAAACATTATGTTGTCTCTTTTAAGTTGCTAAATTCAGAGTAAATATTTACTTGCCAGGAAGATCATCCCAAACTTCATAAGTATTTGTTACCTTGACAATGACAGTGAATGGAGAGAAGGCACAAAAATGTTGCAAACCACTTGCCACCTCACACTTTTTCATTTTTTCCCCCTCCTTTATCAGTTTAAAAGACAAGAAATTCCATATAATTAAATCCCTTTGCTGTACACTTGAAACTAACATGACACGGTAATTTAAACTTCAATTAAAAAAATTAAAAAAAAGAAAAGAAATCGCACAATCATCTTTTACTCACTTCCGCCTTTCACTCGGAGACTCAATCTGATGGTTAATGCTTTTGTCCAGTGGAAGGGTTTTTGGCTTCACATCTTCTAAAATGTGCATTGGTGGGTTTGATACCTGCTGATTCTGGGATGGATCTGAGGCCAAAGAAAGAACATACAGTTAGTGCTCGGTAAAGATGCTACCTTAGTACTTAGTAATCACCTTTCTTTAAAGTACTAATGCCTGCTAAGGTCTCACAGTGATCTCATGGAACTTCCTGGTGCACAGTGGTGGGAGTGTATTCACTGTGCTGTTTAGCATGGCAGCCAGCAGAGGCCATATCTGTTTGTACGATGGGCTAGGAAGGGTTTATGATACTGAAACATGCATGTGCGCTTGCTAAGTCGCTTCAGTTGTTTGACTCTGCAACCCCATGGACTCCAGCCTGCCAGTCTCCTCTGTCCATGGGATTCTCCAGGCAAGAATACTAGAGTGGGTTGTCATGCCCTTCTCCAGGGGTTATTCCCCACCCAGGGATCAAACACGCATTTCTTAAGTCTCCTGCATTGGTAGGCAAGATCTTTATCACTAGTGCCACCTGGGAAGCCCAGTGAAACACGGGAGCTGGCCTTCTCCATTCTTACCCTGAGCTAGCTGTGGGCTCCCCCCACAGTGTGGGGCCCCAGCTTCTGTATCCAACTGGTGGTAGATTCCTTCTGATGCAGGGTTCTCAGAATGAGTCAAGACCCCTTGAGTTAGGCTGCTAAAATAAACAAATATATTTCAGAACAGGGATAAAAGCAACTGAAATGACTGATCTTATCCCTCAGGACAAGGAAGTACCAATTACAAAATGAAAAGAATGGGGATAACTAAATATTATTTTTATTTTAAACTAGATTTAAAATGGGTTTAGAATACTGTAAAATGCTTTGCATTTTCATTATCCATCAATTTAGCAAATCATCATTTCTGACATCCTCTCTACCTCCTTGTCCACAAAACTCTTCATTCTAATAATTTTGAGGAATGAAAGAGCTAACAATACTTTCCCAGATTTGGCTTATTGTAGAAAGCATTTAGGCCATATGGAGCTTTGGCAGCCTATGGTAATTCACTGGTCTTTTAGTAGCAAGTTGGACATGACTTAGTGACTAAAAAAAATAACAACAATGGCAAAGAAAGGAGAGATGGAGGAGACCTTTTTAAAGTTTCTGGTGACAACAGGGACTGTCTGGAGAAATAGCAATAATTCACATAAAATGTTTACCAGCATCCCTCAAATATTCTTGACGTGTGGATTTCAAAACTGGAAACTCTCTGTAAATAATTTTTTGTTGTTGTTTGTTTTGTTTGGTCTGTAGATAATTTTAACTGGCAACAGCTGTGCTGTTTTAAGGGCTCTGCAGGCTCTAGACATGGGCCCCAAACTCCAATATCCTACAATTCAGCGAGTCTTCCAGCTGATAAACCCAGAAGAATTCTCAGAGCAAGTCCCACCAGAAGAGTTCAGCTCCCACCCAACCTTTCAAATTGGTCAGTATTTGAAAATAATACTTAGATCACTTGTTGTTTCTTTAGGCCCCTCTAAGGATGCTATGAGCATGTACCCAGGTGTGTTTGCGCACACACGCATGCACATTTGTCAATATCTTTCTGATATATTGGAGCCCCAGGGGCACACATTTGTATCACAAAGAACTTGCTGGTAGCAGAGCCAGCCTCCTGGGTGATCTACACAGTCTCTCCTTGTTTAAAAAAGGTTTTACCTATTAAAAAACTCAGAATACTTTTATTCAATAGCATAAGGACACTGACTTCAGAGCTATTAGAATGTGTTCAAGCAATAATATATGGATAATTTATTATTGGAAGATACTTTCAAAGCTGAATATGGCTTGCATTAGTGATGGAGTGAAGGGGCACAGCCCCGCTGCACACACCTGGATGAACACCCTGGACCGGCTCATACCTGCCCTTCTCCTCCAGTGGACCACCTTCCCTAGTCTTCAGCAGTGAGTCACTGTTATCCTCCTGGAATGGTCTCTTCTGTCTTGTCTCTTGTTCTTCCTCGCAACAGTTTTCC
Organism: Capricornis sumatraensis; assembly: GCF_032405125.1. Classification (NCBI taxonomy): domain Eukaryota; kingdom Metazoa; phylum Chordata; class Mammalia; order Artiodactyla; family Bovidae; genus Capricornis; species Capricornis sumatraensis. The sequence goes on along the minus strand of NC_091075.1, from coordinate 62,978,457 downwards.
AAGTCCATCTTATTCTAAGGGGGAAATCAAGGATAATATAATTTTTAAACATACTAGACAACACTCAAGTCTGGCCATGGAATAGTTGGAACTTTTTTCAATCACATTGTCTATAATTTAAAGAATGGTTGTTCAAATCAACTGATTGGTAACTGATTTCCAATAATTTGAAATGAACATGTAATCTGGATCTTTCTTAAAAGTTATCACAAAAGGGATTTGGTTAGAAAACCTATCTTCCAAAATAAAACAAGATCATAGGACTGCTCACTTAGGGACAAGTGGCTTCAAGTGCCCATGGGTTATTTTAAAATGTAGATTATGGAGTGTAACCTTAAAAACTATACAAAAAATTTAATTTAAAATTTTAAAAGTGTTCAAATTTTAAAAGTTTAAATAAAAAATTCAAAGTTCGGTATATGTAAATGGCTGGTACATATTGAAAAGTTAGTTGTTGGACAGTGTAGAATTTCTTTGAGTATGATTATAAACAACTTAAAGACTACACAGTGTTTCATAATTATTGCAATATATGAAAGAGATATGAAAGATTTGGCTTTTGTGATGATCTTTGTATACAACAGCAAAGATAAGCAATATTCTGAGCTTGGTGAGTAACTGCTGCTGCTGCTGCTGCTGCTAAGTCACTTCAGTCGTGTCCGACTCTGTGCGACCCCATAGACGGCAGCCCACCAGGCTCCTCTGTCCCTGGGATTCTACAAGCAAGAACACTGGAGTAGGTTGCCATTTCCTTCTCCAATGCATGAAAGTGAAAAGCTAAAGTGAAGTCGCTCAGTCATGTCCGACTCTTAGCGACCCCATGGACTGCAGCCTACCAGGCTCCTCCGTCCATCGGATTTTCCAGGCAAGAGTACTGGAGTAGGGTGCCAAGTAACTAGGCAATATCAAATGTAGTGAATTTCTTTTGTATAATCTGTATTAAGTTAAAATTGGATAATTTAAAAAAATATAGTGTGTTGCAGCATATCTTAATTGACTACAGAAACAACAATTATGACTATACCCAAGTGGTATTATGTTATTGCAAAATGAATGCATTCTGTTATTTATATCATCAAAAACATAAAGTGTAGATTATGGACAAGCCAGGACTTGCTATGACATTTGTCTATTATCTCCATGACCTTATTTAGGGGAATCAGAGGTAGATCAGCCTTTCCAGACTCTCTCCAGCCCTGGAAGACACATATATATCTCATGTGGAATTGCAAGAGCTATTCAGAAGCAACTTTGTGGAGGCTGGTGTGAGCATACTGTTGGCTTTGTTGGCATCATGCTGATACCATCCAGGGCAAAGAGATGAATGGTCTGGCAGAGAGAAACACATGTCTGCTGAGTGAATGAATGATGGGCAGTGAGAAAGACACTCCAGCACACGGCATCACTCACCAGGGTCGTGCCAGCCTGTGCGGGCAGAGCTGGCCTCACTAATGTGTTCGCTGCTTCTTAGGGATCGACTCTAGGGTTTGGCCATGGCAGTGATGGTACCATGGGGTACAATGACCATGTGGTAGCTGACATGATGCTATAGCAGTCCTGTACATAAACTGGTGGGCAACTTGGCCTTGTGGTTTTATATTTTTATTTTGGTTTACTTATTTCACGAATTGCTTTTAATCTATGGTCTCACCACTGTCCCACTGCCTTCTGTCACAGAGGAAGATGTAGAGAGCTGGTCTGCAGAACTTGAAGAAATAGTAAATGGAACCACAGTGTCCTCAATTATTTTCCGCTCCTAGGGGAAGGACAGGAATTAATGAAAGGAAAAACAGTATTTGTCAAGAGACAAGTGTCATTAAAGGACTTTGGGAAAAACATCAGAATTATGTGCAAACAAGCAGTGCATAAAAAAAGGTCTTTTAAAATCAGATAGCATTCTCTATGGGGAATGATTAAGAAATTAGCATTTAATTTAGAAAAACAGTCTTTGCAAGATAATGAGTTCATATGATTCAAGAAGCCTAATTAGAAATGCTTTTGGGGGAGGATTATGCACAAAAATTATTGTTGAAGATAAAATTCACAACAATATTAATCATAAATTTTGGATAATATACATGAAGTATAGCTTCAAATTCTTGAATATGGTCTGGCTTGTTCACTGAAAAAAATGAAACAAAACCAAATTCTCCTCCCTTCCAAATCTCTTTAGTATTATGGTGAATGCAGTAGTAAGGATTCACTTAGCTTTGATAGCAAAATTATCCTTGCAAAATTAGTATTAATTCTCTACTACCAAACACACAAATAATTCCCTAACAAACACACAAATAAACAAATTGATAGTTTCATGTCTTGTAAGACAAATAAAAACATCTGACCTCTACGACTAAAGAAGAGATATACGTCTATTCCCTCCCTTGACCATGACTCAACATACCCTCACTACAAACTAAATCTGGGAGAGCAGTGGTCTCTCACAGTCTATAGGACTCTTTTAAAAGGTTGATGGGGCTCCACTGTGAGTAAAGAGAATCAAAGATAGCCCCACACCCCGTGCAGAATGGACACACAAAGTTCTGAGAGATTTTGAGGAATTAAGGCTTCAGGGTGAAATTCCTACCAGGGAATTTCCTACCTCCTCATAGTATCTGCGTTCTTCTTCTTCCACCTCCTTTTGGGCCTTTTCCCACTCTTCTTTCAGCTTGTCCTGCTCCTTCTGGTATCTCTCCTGTTATGGAATTTCCATAGATTGTTCTGAATTGACCAGTGCATACAGCACTGGGACCTTCCCCCAATAAACCGTCATGTACAATGGGTTGCAAAACTCTCTTCTTGTTGTAATGTTCTGAATCTAACCCATTCACGCACCCAAAGAGGAATACTATTTTGTGGTACTTAAGCATGTTAGGGACATAAAAATCCAAAGGAGAACAATCTTTACTGCTGTGGGTATTCCATAGAATTGTTCCTCAGATATATGAGTAGACATTTGCTTATGAAAAGAGGACAGATGAAAAGGCTAAAATCTTCTTAACTTGTGTTTTAAGAGATAGGCTGAACCAATAGTTTGTTTTTACTGGGCCCTTCAGAGATGAGTTTTGCCATTCCGCTAATAGAAATATGTTGTTGCTGGGAGAGTTTAAGAAAAGATTTTTTAAAAATCTCAGAGGTTTGCAATACAGAGAAAGGTCCAAAGTGGATGAGATGATAATTAGTTGAGTGGCCATTCTATTAAAATGGAGTCTTCCTGGCTTTAAGTCCTCCTGAATTAAGAGTAGCTTTTAAACAGCCCATTAGAAGGTGTCCATATCAGAACTGCTATTATTATTTTCAGAAAAAATATGACACTAGTCACTTCTTCTGGAGAACAAAGCAAAATACTCTGATTTTGGAGAGCTTTAAAAATATGACTGGAGTCCCTGATGCTTGACTAGAAGAAATGAATACACGGAAATGAAAACAAACGCTTGAGATGAGAACTGACGCCCCTGGATGCCTTGGGAATGGCATCCCTGACATGACAGAGACAGAAGACTCACTGGAGCATATCGTCCCACACACAGTCACATACTGTAGGCTGATTACTGTCCCTACCCTCTCTGAGGCTGACAAAGTCTGTGCTTTTGTCTTCTTAGGGAAGGCCCCGAGAATTCCTCCAGGTATTACTTGTTATGTCATTACCTTAGGAGCGAAAGGGCTTAACGGAATTGTCTGGAAACTAACGTTTGTATTCATGTTCTGGTAAAAGCCACTGTTGGTCAACCCACGGCAGGCTTTTAACTTCAGGTCAAAATTTTATCAAAACCTAATATTGTAAAGTTCTAGAGAGAGACTCCAGGGAGCTTCAGAATAGAGGAAACAGACCTTCAAACTTTACCAAATCTGAAAAACAAGCCAAGATTCTTAGGTTTATCAGTTCTAGGAGTTGACGTCATGTCTCCTTCACCAAGAGGATGAATTGATGATGTCTCCCTCACTCAGAGGTGAAAGGTAGGGTCTGTCTGTCACTCGCACACACCCTTCCTTCCCCAGAAACACCTCAGCCCTAAGCCTACAATCCACGCCTAAAACCACAGCCACCTTTCAGAGTGTAGCAGACACAGCATCACCCCAGGACACATGGGCATCTGTTGTCCCCACGGCTCTGGGACTTTGCTGAATTTAGTTCTTACTAACATTTGGCATTGAAAGTTTACTCCTATGATATTCTGAAAAGTGTCAAAGTAAAAGGGCAGACCCAGAGCCACACTACAATTGATTATCTAGCTGACACTTGCTCCCTGGGAATTAAGCCGAAAGGATAAGAACAAAAGTATAAGGAAAAAAAAAAAGTAAAATAAACTTGCATTAAGCACTGCTTTCTGCACATCGGCAGAAAGTCAATCCCATTGGGAATATAGTGGAAAGAACAGTCATCCAGGTGTGGATTTGACACAAGGCTCAATATCTGTTAGAGGTGTGGCCTTGGGAAGATGGTCTTTTTTTGACCCTTAATTTCTTCAATTGCAAACTGAGACTAATAAGACATACTTCGACACGTTTCATGAGGATTAAATTAGATAAAGTATGTCAAGCACCCACAAATATGCCAGTTCTGGCACACCCTGAGCTCTCAGCATGGGTTAGTTTCTAAGGTTACTGAGTTCCTTTCTGAAGCCATGTTGCTCCACAAACCTGGCACAAAACAAGTAAGAGCACAAGAAGCTTACCCCCAGAATTTTTCTAGAATTGAAAATTAGGAGCATTTGCTCAAAGACGGAGCAAGTACTTCTACTTAATATATAAGACCCAGGTCAAATTTTATTTCACATGTATGCTATCAAATAGCTTTCTGATTTTTTCCCACCCTTAGCTGGACTGGAATATGACTAGCAGCTAAGGAGATGATGAATGGGTCGGTGGGCCCTTAATCAATACCTGAATATTTTTCTGAGTGAATCTTTTTTTTTCCCTTAGGTTCATCAGTGTAACCTCCGGTGGGAGGAATTAGACATCGGGCATTCTGTCTCATGGACACAAAATGGATGAACTTAGACTCAACGACTTCTGAGAAGAAGCTGAGTCCATGCATCTCCTATGCTAAACAACTATTTAACACAACAGAAATTAAGAGAGCATCCCTAAAAGAAGGGGAAAAAAGCAGCAAACCTACCTGGAGCAAACGCTCCTGCTCCTGTTGCCATTTTTCCTGTCGCCTGCGCTCCTCTTCTGGGTCCCAGGCCCAGAACTTAAACTGCTTAGAAAATAAAACCATGATCAAAATTCAGCCACATCCTCAAGGCCAGGCTGGGACAAGGGACACAATTAGCTCCCAGTCTGATACTCAGATGGACATGCAGAAGCAGAAGTCTTCCCATATCTAAAGGTACTCTTTGTTGGCAGAAACTATTCTTGTTTTCTTTGGCCTTGCCACTTGGCATGCAGGATCTTAGTTCCTTGACTAGGGATTGAACTCATACCCTCTGCATTGGGAGCATGCAGTCTTAACTATTGGACTGCCAGGGAAGTTCCCCAGAAACCACTTTTTAGCCTTAGTCCATCTTTGGTTTCCTTCCAGAATGCTAGTATGATTCTGTGAACCTTTTTGGAGCTAATGAAAACACAAAGTAATTAGCCACTGGCATGGGAAGGCTTTTGTTTCCTTTCTCTTATCAGTGATCTCTTAAATGTATTCACGCTCCTGAGCATAAGATACATTCTGTATATTGATCCTGGGGTCAAGCAAATAGGCATGCTTATCTCAGCAGAACTGCCCAGGGCCTGCATAAGAAACATTCAAACACAAAGACTTTTTTTGTGTGTGGTCTTTTTTTCCCTATGTTATTTTATTTTTTTTATTGAAGGATAATTGCTTTACAGAATTTTGTTGTTTTCTGTCAAACCTCAACATGGATCAGCCATAGGTACACATATATCCCCTCCCTTTTGAACCTCCCTCCCCATCTCCTGCCCCATCTCACCCCTCTAGATTGATACAGAGCCCCTGTTTGAGTTTGTTTTGGCCTTTTAAACAGGTTTTGTGTGTGTGTGTGTGTGTGTGTGTGTGTGTGTGTGTGTGTGTGTGTGTGTGTGAGTGTGATTTGGGGAATCAAGTGAGTGAATGGAAATAATGGGAGCAGGATGCATAAACCAAGGTGGGCACCTGGGCCATGGAAGATGAATGAGATCGAGAGTCCAAGGGGGAAGAAAAATCATAACTGGTCCCTAAAGTCAGCCGAAGTGGACAGACTGCTGTATTTAAGGTTGGCCTCCCTTGTCACCCAGAATAGGTGCTGAGGAAATGAAGTCTCCCCAGTAACTGTGCTTCTTCACTCCCCTCTGTTCTGATGAGGTGGTTTTGGGATCCACACAGCACTGTCTCAGAATCCTGAGAAGGAATCAGGTGAGGGTCAGGGAGTAGGGAGGAGGGGAAAGAGTCTGGGCTGATAGGTGGCAGGCAGACTCCACCTGCGGCAGCTGCCTGCGGGGCAGGACGGAATCGATCTCATCCAAGGTTTCAAGGGGGCTTTCCTGGTGGCTCAGAGGTTAAAGCGTCTGCCTCCAATGCGGGAGACCCGGGTTCGATCCCTGGGTCGGGAAGATCCCCTGGAGAAGGAAATGGCAATCCACTCCAGTATTCTTGCCTGGAGAATCCCATGGACGGAGAAGCCTAGTAGGTTACAGTCCACGGGGTTGCAAAGAGTCGGACACGACTGAGCGACCTCACCTCAATGACTGCCCAAGATACCTGGGGCAGCCCACCTGCCATCCCCCCCTGCCCTCAGTGGGTCAGGCTACCGCCCAGGAGCACAGTGCTGCTCTGGTCGTGAAGCATCTTCAGGCTGAGAATGTCAGCCAGGCCATGAGTATGGCTTGGTTTTTAACATTATAAAAATTCATAGCTTTAATGTATAGACGTGAAATGTGGGCCTCAACCGATACGCATGCTTGTGGGTCCTGCAAATGGTAGGGATGGCCACAAAAAGTCAAAAGAACATCAAATTTAGGTCAGCATTTTCAAGGAATTCACTTATATAGATCAGTAACTTGTCTCTTTCTTATTCTATTTTCTATACCTTAGAAATAAGAATGTATCTCTTTAGGACACCCTTTCTTTCCACCCCTGCCCAGGGGGGACAAGAACAATTTGACAGTGTTGTTCCTGTGTCATTAAAATGGAAATCAATGAATTATGTTATACTGGGTGATTGCGACCCTTCTCCATCCTGCACAGGCACTTGGGAATTCCTAAGGTGAGACAATTTACCCACAGAGAAGAATTAGTTTTGGCTACGGTGGGCCTCTTGGATCAGCCATCGGGAAGGATTTGCTCATGTATCAAGCACTATGCTAAAGGTTTGTGTGTAATTATTTCAAATGAAGCTCGTAGCACCCTGAAAAGAAAGTATTACTATCTCATTGTATGATCAAGGAAGACAAGTTTCAGAAAAGATATATAGCACCTTCAGGGTCATATGGTTAGCAAGTCTGTAATCAAAGGCACAACAATGATTGTGTGGTGACACCTGGGGAGCTCCAGAAATGTGACCGTTGACTGTCCTGAAGAGGAAGGCTCCAGATCCGATGGGACTTTCAGAGAGTGAGTAAGGGTGACAGGCCCGGCACCAGAAACACTCAGCTCAGAGAAGAGTCAGGTCTACAGAGAGTGTTCAGGCATAATTTGGGAGCAGGGAATTTTTACAGTGTCATGTGTCTTGACATTTTAATTAGCAAAAGCTTTTTTTTAAATTTCATCAAAATAAAAAATTGAAAACTAAATGTACAGTTAATATTATTCAAGATACTGACTGTAAGGAGTATAACTCAGACAGCGTGGGTCACAAAGACATGGTCCAGGCTGAGCCCTATAGCACACTGTGTTACTGTACTGTCCCACTGAGAAAAAATGTTTTGAAAAATAATTTTTTTTAATTAAAAAATTTAAAAATGATTTTTGAATGCCTACAGAAGTTACATATTTTATTACTTTTTACAAATATAAACAACCGAGATGACGACGTTATCTCGGTTGTTTCTGATTTTACTTTCCTGACTCACCATTTTGTTTTCAACTTTGCAAAACGGTAATTCATGTCTTTCTTCATGATTCAACTGACAGCATTATACACGACTTACAAATATTCTTTTCTAATCAAAAGTTTGGAGCCTATTTCGGATTGAATCTTAAGTGAATTAAATACCTTATAAATTAAAATCCACTAAATGCATGATCTTATTTCTTAACAGGAGCTACTTACAGGTGTAGTTACAGGTGACTTTTCACTACTTGGAGAATCCACTGTACAGAAAGAAAGGGAAAACAGATCACAAGGTGAGTAGCTTCTAATTGTCTTTCTTTTTTGATCCTCTTCAGTGAAGTGTGGTTCCTATGTCAGCTTCAAACCAACTTTTTTTTGGTAAGCCAAGAGCACTAGAGAATCATAAAGCAGGCCTCTGAAGCAGCTTGTACCCATCACCAAGAGAAGTCACGACCAGTATAATACGATTGATTACATCAATGAGCACCAGACTACAGGAAGCAAAATCTATCCCTCGGAGTGCTGCTTTTAATGCACCTCGCACTCTGGCTTGACTGACACCCCCCGTCTCATGTGGAGAAGGAGCGCACAGAGGGGCCGGATGTCATCAGGAGGCAGAAAGGGAGACACAGTTAACAAGAGAACCGCAACCAGTTCCTGCTAAGTGCTTCTAATTTTTATTTAAAAAGAAGAAGAGGACCATAAAGAAAGAGGTAAATATCGTTTCTTTGGATTTTCAAAATCAAAGTACAATTCCATGAATTTTCCTCCCAATGTTAGTATTAACTGGTGCTGATATCAAAGAATTAACTCTGCTTAACTGTGTGCCCGAAACAAGTCTTCCACGCCCCCTCTGGAATCAGAAGTGAAGAAAAGTACCAGATAGCATTGGTTGCCCACAACACGGATTTTTTCACAAAAGAAACAGAGCTCCCCAGTATGCATTTTACCTGACTGCGAGAAAAACTGGGAACGTCGCCAAGAGTTCTGAACTCTCAGCGGAATGCTGGCAGTGCCAGGCGACTCTAGATGAGATGGCAGAACAGAACAAACAGAAAACCATGAAAACAGGGGTGAGACTTGAATAGAACTGTGCTCCCAAGTGCTGCTCAGGCAGTAATGTGGGCAATGGGGAGCAGCTGGAAACACACGTGAAGCTTCACTTGTTCGCCCGCTGTTCACCTCCCACTGTGCCCCCAGTCCCAGTTGGGGACCCCTGTCATAGATGTTCTTTGTAAGTACCCGTATTTAAGAATCTAAGTATCACAATAAAACAGACACAAAACCCAAAGATGTGGACAAAAGTCCATAGATGGGCAAGTTTATGCTATTGTTTGGTTTTGGTTTGGATTTTAAGGGCTCATACTTTAAGGTGCTGAATCTCAATATGGAGGGAGAATGTGCTATGCAAGGGCAAAATGCATAGCTGACATTGCTTTTGGAGAGCACTAGAAAAAATATAAAAGACAGGAGAGATGAGTTCAATTATTTTTATACACTTTATAAAGGTTACTATGGAAGTCTGTGGTGGCAGTTACATATGCGTGCAGCCAAAGGATGTATATGTGTGTATCTCTAATGGGGTAGCAGCGAACAGACAGAAGCTCAAGGCAAGCATTTGCATCCTGAACGTTTGTGCTGGGCTCATCTATCATCATTCTCGATGCAAATAAAGACATCAGTTTTTAAAATGTGCACATATTTCCCTGAAACATCCATTTGAGCTATTTTTCTACTGTTGGGAGACAGTTGAGAAAAGGAAATTGTCATCTTTAAATGCATTTCATGAATGTTTTTGGAGTATTTAGAGACTATTTATGCACTGTGTATGTTGGAGGGAAATCTGTGGAGCATCACTAGGGCCTCCAGTAGGTCTGTGGTAGCCTGTCTGATCAGCCGAGAGACAGAGGACTCAGTGGCAATGGTGGTGACATTAACGTCCTAGGGATAGAATATCAGGTGTGGCTCCCAGACTCCTGATCCCAACCCTACAGGCTCCTCTGGACTTGATGTGCAGCCTCTGACTAGTCACTTACATGTGCACTGATTTTTTCTATCTGGGCAGAGCCCTATACTTCCCCCCAAATTAAAGACAAATCATGTCTTTTAAGAATACATTGATTAGAGGCCTTTTGCTTCTTGAAAGAAACAAAGAAAGAACTTACCAAGCAAGTATCACTGTTACTTTTACATCTACCAGTGATGTCCTTGGTGCACAATTTAAACACATCCTTCAAGCCAGAGGTTTCCAGAGTATGATCCCTGTGTCTGTGGCATCAGCCTCAACTTGGGGAACTTGCTAGAAATGCAAATACTGTGGCCCCAGGCCTGACCCACTGAATCAGACACGGCAGGGGTGGAGCCCAGAGGTCTGTGTTTTAACCAGTCCTAGAGAGGACCCTGTCACATACTCGTGCTTGAAAATCACTGCTTAAGCTATATCTATAATACAAACACTCCTCTTTGCAGGAGAGCATCTGAGAAAGGTTTATTTCTGCCTGGCACCTTGCTTTACACTTCTACTCCTATTCAACTGTTCTGCAGCTCCTAGATTATATTATAGTGCTTATTCTGGGCCAGGTATTAAGCTAAATGCTTTTTCTCTCTCTCTTTTTTTGTTTATCCTATCTAATTCGTCCAATGGCTCTATGAAGTTTGAACTATTATTATTTTCAGTTTACAGATGACAGAGATTAGAAAGAACTTAGTGGGTAAAATCACACAGATAAGAACCAGAAGAGACAGGATCTGAATGTGGGCCTTCTGTCAGAGCCTGCAGCTGTAATTACAGTTCCATGAGCCAGACAAGAACTTGGAACACGTGTATGACAAATATAATCTCATCTTGAAGAATGATTTTGGAAATGCTCCAGTGCTACTGAATGTTATTTTTTAATCATTCGCCTCAGATGAAGCATGAAGTAAAGTCCCTTAATTCAACAGCACATTTTACAAAACTGAAATGCCTTTCAACAGATAATGAGACGGAAAAATACATAAGACAGAAAAACTAATTAACACGGCTTAAAATATCTATTTCCTCTTTATATTACTTTTGTACAAAAAAAGTGCTAGAGATAGGGCAGAATTAAAATCTAAATGTGAACAATTCCTGGCCCAGTTGGGAGAATTTATTTTTGTCCATTCCCTTCAGGACAGGAGGGCTGACAAATTTGAATCAAATGCTTTGCAGATAGTATTAAACTTGTTTCCACATTTAGAAGAAGTTAGTGATCATCAGTACCTGTGCCAATTAATTCCCTCCCGAGTACTTCCTGTTATGCAGTTAGAGCCTAACTTATTTCCCAGCTGTCAACAAAGACTAACGGAAGCCAACTCAGATTCTGCCAAACAGCTGCCCAGCGTGGAAAAGAAAAGTAACAAATCCCCAGTCACAATGACCTGTACAATCTCTCTTTGCCTGGATTGATAAATCTATAAAATATACTAGGGAAAGTACATTAAAAAAAAACACAACAAGAAATCTTAATAGTTTTTGCCTCCTGAAGTCTAGCCATTTTCACATCACACCGGTAAAGAGAAAGAACTCACAGCAGTAAAGCCAGTGGTCTGTCTCTTGTGAAGCAGTCCCTACAAATCACGGATCCTCAAGACCCATCCCTTCACTGTTCGCATCCTTAAGGCTGCTTTTTAGTGGCGTGGGAACATGCAGTCCTTACCAAGGTAAAGGGATTCAAGCTGGGCTTCTAAAGAGCCAAGGGGGTAAATTCACAAGTAAACAGGGCCTAAAACCCTGGGGAGTTTGCAGTAGTCACTGTCATTCTAACACCTTCACAGGTCCTAAACACCCAATATTTTTTGAGGCTACCACTCTCCACATTATATCAAATATATTCAAATGTATCAAACAAATGATTTATATTAAGATATATCCTCAGTCTATATATATATGTACAATAGGTGTATATATATGTGTGTGTGTATATATATATATATTCTTGGCCTAAAGATTTTTGGAAAGATTAAAGTTTTGCTTATGAGTAACACATTTAAACTATGATCAGGAATGATTTCTCAGTAATCATGCATATCCAGGAACTATTATGGAGTAAGGAAATCTGACTTCCTTCCAAAATCATGGTCAAATCATTGTCAATTGTTTTCAAATTAAATGAGTATTTTTAAGAAGACTACAGATTAATAATGAACAATTAATGAAGCTGACATGATAAAACTATTCATGTTATTGATTTTTTTATCCTGTAATTTTTAAAACATTTTAGAGGCAATACAAACTATTTTCAGGTATTAAACACTTGTGTAGGCCCTACTGTGTCTGACAAAATGGTCCCAGCATCTGGGGTTCCTGGTTAAGCCAAATAAAGAATGTAGCCCCAGATCTCATTCTGATGTTATTAATTCAGCCGTCATGGACTCTGGGAAAACCCAACAGCTAAAGGTACATCAACATAAAACAAGGAATCTGTCTTTATAATAAAGACTATTTCACTACAAATGGGCCCAGCAGAACATGTAGAACTAAAACAAAACATTTCCTTCTTTTTACCTTGAGAATTGAGATTTGGCAAAGGTGACTGGTTGGTTTCAGGCATTTTGTCTAGAAATGGAAACGTCAGGGTTGCTTCTGGCTCGGGAGATTTTGGCTTTACCACCTGGAACACAGGCAACAGATGTAAACATCACAGGTACTGGCCATTAACAAGAGCACAGGTGGAATAAAATTTAAGGGTCCACGGCCATTACATACGTAAACAAGCCCAAACATTGAAAGCATAAATAGAAAATGTTGTCCCTCCTCCAAACCCCCTTCATGCTTTCTACATTAATACAGAGTTCAGTTTTTCATAGAAGTCAAGCTACAGCATAAAAATTTGATGATCACTTTGTTTCAAATTTGATGATCACTTTTCTTCAGACTCAGAAGACAACGTTCTGTCTTTGAGATTATGCATCACTCTGTCTTGTTTTCTCATTGGAATTCACCACAGTTTCGTGGTACTACATAATACTGAATTTGTAATGTCAGGAAGTAAGACGTTCCACATAAGATTAAAAATTTTTTTTTAACTATGTTAGTGTTAAATATTAAAGTAATATTACCTTCTAATGGGCATTATTCTTAAGATGCTACGTAACTTCCCACAAAGTTGTGCAAAGCGCATTAAAGACAATATACTGTGCTTGTTGACAAAGAAGTATTATTGTAAATAACCGTATATCAAACAGTGCCACAGGGACATTGCCCTTAAGGGATTTTTGAAGCAGGTTAGCCCACATAACCTTATGGTAAATAGTTCCAAAATTACAGGCTTAAAAAATTTTTATGTTTGGTTTGTAAAAATAGATGTTTCTGGTTATTGCTATTGAATGGCCTTTGGTAGAACCCCTTCCGATTTGTTGCTTCTAATCAACTGATTGCTGACGGAACAGATAACCACACTGACAGCTAATATTAAGAGTCAGAGATCGGCATGAGAAGCGTGGCTGTGTCAGTTCATGTCCTTTCAGCTCTTACAGGACCTTCTCTGATTCATTGGCTGGTGGCCTTGAAGAGATTAATTGGATGGGCAGTGGGTCAGTGAGGTTCTAGAGCACTTGTTTCATCATAAGCTTATCTCTTGTTTGGTCCTCAGGATGATTCAATGTCTAGAATTTCTTCTCAGTAGGATTTTATTTTTCTTGATGACTCTAATACATTCAACCCTAGTGGAATCCTGAGGACAATACAGTGAGTCATTCTGTATTATGGAGGTCAAGCAAGTGTCCAGATGAACTTCAGTGTTAAACATGCAGCAAAACTTAAGACCAAGACTTACCAAAGTTGACAACCCTCAAATCTTAACCTCATACCATTTTCCCCATAGTGGAGTCTTGACACAAACCTGTGTCAGATAAAGCCTGACTGTAAGTGAAATAGTTAATCATCAGCAGAAATGCTCAAAATAACCACTATGTAAAAGGTCAGCCTGTGTGCATTGCTACTTGGATTTATAAAAGCAACACTCTCAAAGGAAGTCAGAAAATAAAAGCTATTGCAACCACTGTCATCATCTTGCCTTCTTTCTCTAAAAGATAACTGTGCAATAGGGAAAGGAGAAATTCACACGGTGTGAAAAGCATTGGGTCCAAAGATCATTATTCCATTTGCTAATCAACTAGCTGAAATTCTTAAGCTGGGGTCCACAGAGAAGCATTCTTGTGATTATATGTACTTTGTACCACTTGATACCAAGGAAAACTTGGTAATCCTGTTCATTTTATGGTTTAAACAATATTATTCTGAGAGCACTGTTTGCCAGATAGACAAAGGGTCCATGGTGCGTGTATGTACACACACACAGAGTTAAGAACCCTTGAAAACAATTTTTTCATAGTCCTTATAGAAGGGACTCGAGCGCTCTCTTGCCCCTTCTGCCAAGTGAAGACACAGCAAAAGGATGGCCGCCTATGAACCAGAAAGCGGATTCTCACCAGACACCAAATCCGCGGGTGCCTTGATCTCGGACCTCCCAGCTCTAGAACTGAGAGAAACATTTCTGTTGTTTATGAGCCACCCGGACTATGGGTTTCTGTTATAGCAGCCGAAATGGACTGTACAGACATCCTTCTACATACACTTCTTTTTTTCCAATGAACATGTATTATATTTGTCTTTAGAAAAGTATACATTTTAAAGATAGCAAAAAAGATCCGGAGAGAAAATAAACCTTCATTGTGAAGTGGTGCCGCGGCAGCAGCCGGCAGCAGCGTGAAGCCGCGAGAAGCCGCAAGAACTGCAGGCGTATCGGCTTCAGTCCACCTCACCTTTTGTGACAGCACCAGCTCCACCTTGCCACTCATTTCATTTTCTGGCTTCTTCTGCTCTTTCTCTTCTGGCTCCTCATTCTTCAGCTGAGGGCTGGGCGAAAGCTCCACAAAGGCCACGGTCGGGCTGGATCTGGTCACAGTTGTTGTAAAAAGCTGTGGCTCTGAAATGGAGTTACATTCAGAAACATAAAGGAGATGAAAACTCTATAAAGGCTCCGTTCTGCCATACCACATGCACACTGGGTACATATCTTGTCCCGGGCAACCTGGAGCTGGATCACAGTGCGGTAAGAGGTACAGAAGAGCCTCGGATGCTAGGATTCGCTAGGCTTTTTCATGGTATTTAAAAAATCAAGCAACATATATTTCAAAGAATACCATTATGAAAACCTAAGTTCTGAATAAGAGTCCCAGTTTACATATGAATAACACTACATGAAACAAAATGCTGACATAGAATATTAAGAGAGGTGGGTTGGATGGGAGAACATTTACAGATAATTTCTATCTAAATTTCTATCCAAATGAGTGGCAACCTGACTCTTCCTTTTGTATTTCAATACTCCTTTTTAACACCAAGTTTTTGTAACTGGAATGTGTTAAGGGTTGTGTAGTTTATATAATGCAATGAAAATTGTGTTCTTGAATATATAAAGTGGGTGAAAAAGTCACCATCTGAAGGGGCATATTGAAGTGTGGAGGTACAGTCTAGTTTGAAAAAGTATATGCTAAAATGTTTAGTAATGACATTTCATTTATTTTAAGATGCTGTTTAAAAATAATTTGGTATTAAAGGAGGATGAGATGTTTTCATGTTTTATCAAAAGAAAAATGTGTTTAAAATACTGAGAAATACTGCTTTAGGAAGAGTGAGTCTCTATTTGAACTTATGATTCATATTTGCTACATTATCTTATTCTTTCAAATTATTCACCAGTTTTGCTGTTTCAGGATCTATTTTTATGATATATTTTAGATCTGTTGTATCTATTGCTATTACTGTGTTAAATATAACATTAAGTTTTTAGCATTACTTATTTTGAGAAATATAATCTCTTTGTAATGATGGAGATGAACTTTCAAAAACAAAAGAAGGAAGCAAAGATGCATAAAGCCTTGCTTTTTCACAAGATAAATCATTCCCCCAGGATGCCACTAGGTGGCAGGACAACCACACCAGTTAAGAGACTTGCCTCATTCATTACCCTTTTTATTTTCAATATAGTTTAAGAGTTATGATTTATCTTTAAACCTAGTCTGTTATGAAAACAAACCTGATGGGGCAACTTCTGTATTCCCTTTTCCTGTTTCTTCACCATCATTTTCATCTTGACTGTTGGCTTCAGTTTCTTCAGTGGTTGCCTAAAAAGAAAGATTTTCCCACCTTGAATAAATTATCCCTTTGAAGGTTCTAAAGCGTGAAGGATTCCTTTCTGTTTTTTCAAGTAGTAATCTTTAGGCCAACAAGGCAAGCTGCCTATATGAATTCAGACTCTTCTATTTCCAAGGCAGCTTCACGTGAAAGGCTGGTTTTGTCCGGAGACGTTCCGCAAAGGAGAACAGAAGTGCTGAAGCGGCAGCGCATCGTGAAAGCACACACACCCACTACTCCAGCCTCTCTGACTGCCTCCAATGCACATCCCCACTTTCCCCTTCCTTTCACCACCGAATTCTCAAAATCGTAGATTCTACCCACTTGCTCCCAAATGCCTTTAAAGTTGGCTTAGGGTCATTTCACCAGTGAAAAAAAAAATATTTCAAGGTTGCAATTACCCTCTCAGTAGCTTGCCTTCAGCACAGACACCAGTGGCACTTAGCATTGTGCATTTTACTCCCAGAGTTCTCTCCCTTCCTGGGCTCTCAGCAACTCTCTGTTACCCAAGTTCTGATCCCCATTCTCTCTCTCCTTCCTTCCCTTCCTCCTCTTCTTTTACTGGTTATTCCTTTAAAATATGGGTCATTCCTAAAAACTTCAACTATTTGCCTCCATCAGGATCGCCTTCAAATGCATCCAATTTTCCCATGAATTCATCACGACATTCTCTATCCCTTTATGACTTGTACTTTCATCTCCAGTCCCGAGAGTCCATTAGAGCTTCAGTTCAGCTGAGCTGACCATCAGCATCATGGTAAATGATGCTCATCCTCCAAATCTGATACTTTCTGTTTATGGCATTTGTTTTCCCCAACATACAAACTAATCTTTGAAGTGTTTCTTGACTCATACTTCAAAAGGGTCCATCTTTTGTCAAGTCTAACACAATAGTCTTCATGTGCATCTCCTCCTGTTTCTACAACCAGGGCCCAAGGTTGCCCTTTACTTCCTTGTTCTTCCACTAAGGTGACTCTTTGACTTGTTGTCTAACCACCTGGCACATCACCATGATGCTCCTCTCCCTCATTAGTACCTCAATTGTATCAGTTTTATGCTTGATGGAATTAATAACCTTAAAAGAATGTGAAACAACCTAAATGACCAACAGTTGGCAAATGGTCGAATGAATTACTGTATATCCGTAAAAGGAAACAGTGTGTAGTTGTAAAAGTGCTAAGCAATAGTTAATGATATGTGAAAATACTATCTAATGTTAAGAAAATGTGATGTGTACATATAGTATGATGCCTACATATGTAAGATTTTATATATGCTATGTGTATGCACAAACATACTTGCTAGTAAGTATATGAAAATTATATAAGAAGACAGTAAGGAAATACACTAAAATGTTAATAGTGATTATTTTTAATGTTCTTAAATTTTGGATGACTTTTTCTTCTTTTAAAATGTATTTTCTGTATTCCAAAGTGTTCCATGATTACTATGTTATGTATTGCTTCTGTAATGAGAAAACAAAATCAGTATAACTTTAAATTACCTTCAGTTGGAAGCCAGTTGACTCTAGAGTGAATTCCAAAATTCCCCCAGTGATATTACAGTAAATGAAAAATAAATAAAAGTCTGAATTAAATGTGGGCTAGAATATCCCTCAATAACCAAAGAGAATAAGTTAAAGACTATGGTGCTTTTTAGTAACAGTGTCTTATTGTAAAGGGCTTAAGTTCAATTTTTAAAGTGTGTATGAATATTTTATAAATTTTAAGAGGTTTTTAAGAGAAAGAATAAAACTGGTTTCAGAAAAGGCATTATTAAATACTTTGTAAAATACTGCTGCGGGTTCTCAAAAACCTATGAATTTATTGGTCTCTCACAAGTATACATATTTTACTCATAAATCAAAGTTTCTCTTTCAAGTTACAAAAAATGAAAGCCATTTAAAGTTAATGCTTTGTTGGAAAGTGTTACTTAATTCTTTAAAAATAAAGAAAATTTATGCAAAGATATAAGAATGGTTCAACATATGCAAGTTGATAAACGTGATACATCATGTTAATACCATGAAGATAAAAATCATATGATCATCTCAAGAGAAAAAGCACTTGACAAAATTCAACATCCTTTCATGATAAAAACTCTCAACAAATTAGGTATAGAAGAATGCTGTTCAGTTGCTCAGTTTATGTCTGACTTTTATGATCCCATGGACTGCAGCCTGCCAGACTCCTCTCTGTCCATAGGATATTTCCGGTAAGAATACTAGAGTGCATTGCCATTTCCCTCTCCAGAGGATCTTACCAACCCAGGGATCAAACCTGCATCTCCTGCACTGAGTCACCAGGGGAAGCCCATAGAAGGATGTACCTCAACATAATAAAGGCCATAACTCAAAAGCTCATAACTTACATCATACTTAATGGAAAAAAGCTGAAAGCTTTTCCTCTATGATCAGAGCAAGCCAAGGCTGCCCACTCTCACCACTTCTATTCAACACAGTACTGGAAGATCTAGCCAGAAAAACTAGGCAAGAAAAAGAAATAAAAGACATGAAAATTGGGAATAAAGAAGTAAAACTGTTCCTGTTTGCAGATGAAATGATCCTGTATACTGAAAACCCTAAAGACTTCCCCACTCCCTCAAAATGTTAAAACTAAAAATGAAGTCAGTAAAGTCGCAGGATACAAAATCAATACAGAACTATACAAAAATTAAATTTTAAAAAATCCTTAGGAATAAATTTAACCAAAAGGTCAAAGATATGTGTGCTGAAAATGATAAAACATTGAGGAAAGAAATTGAAGACACAAATAAATGGAAAATTTTCTTATATTCATCAATTGGAAGAAATAATATTATTAAAATATCCACATTACCCAAAGCAATCTATAGATTTAATGCAATCTCTATCAAAATTCTAACAGAGTCTGGCATTTCTGTATTTTTCACAGAAATAGGAAAAAACAACTATAAAATTCATATGGAAATACGAAGGACCCAAAATAGCTAAAGCAATCTTGAATAAGAAGAAGAAAGCTGGAAGCATCACATGTCTTGATTTCAAACTATATTACCAAGCTACATCAATCAAGACAGTTTGGTACTGGCATAAAAGCAGGCACAAAGATCAATGGACTAGAACAGAGAACTCAGAAATCAACCCACTCTTTTACAGTCAACTCATTTTTGACAGAGACACCAAGAAAACAAAATGGGTAAAGGACAGTCTTTTCAATAAATGGTGTTGGAAACACTGGATACTGACATGCCAAACAATGAAATTTTACACCGTACACCAAAATCAATGACTAAATGGATTAAAGACTTAAAAGTAAGACCCGAAGCCACAAAACTCCTGGAAGAAAACAGGGGGAAACCTCCCTGGAACTGGTGCTGGCAATGATTTTTTAGATTTGACACCAAAAGCTCAGGCAATAAAAGCAAAAATAAAAAGTGGGACTACATCAAACTAAAAAGTTTCTGCACAGCAAAGGAAAGAATAAAACAAAAGGTCAATCTATAGAATGGAAGAAAATATTTACTAATCTTACATCCAATAGGGGATTGATATCCAAAATATATAAGGAACTCTAACAACTCAACAGCAGCCCCTCCTCCATAACCCAATTTAAGAAATAGCAAAAGGACATGAATGACAGTTTTCCAAAGATATAACAAATGGCCAACTGAAGTCAGGAATATGAAAAGATGCTCAGCTTCACTAATCATTAAGTCCAAACCACAGTAAGACATCACCTCACACCTATTAGGGATCATTACTATCAAAAAGGTCAAAAGATGAAAAGTGTTGCTGAGAATGTGCAGTAAAGGGAACCACTGTACACTGACGGTGGGCATGTAAATTGGTACAGCCATTATGGAAAACATTGGAGGGGGTTTCAAAATTAAAACTAGAACGATCCTATGATTCAGCAATTTTACTTCTGGGTAAAGTAAAGGTACCCAAAGGAAATGAAATCAGTATCTTGAAGATATATCTTATTTCCATGTTCACTTCATTATTGACAATAATCAAGATATGAAAATAATCAAGTGTAGATGGATGAATAGATAAAGAAAACATGAGTATCTATATATTATTCATATATTCAGGTATATAAATATGAATATTATACACACATATAGTTTGTATATGTACACAAATATTAATATTTTACACACATATATAGTGGGACATTATTGAGCCTTAAAAAAGAAAATCCTGCCATTTGTGACAATATGGAAGAACCTGGAGAATATTATGCTGAATGAAATAAGCCAGGCACAGAAAAACAAATATTGCATGATGTCAGTTATATGTGGAATCTAAAAAGTTAGATGTATCTTACGTCAATAAGACATATCCTGACTTAGAGATGCTCAAACGTGGCAAATATGCCCCTTGGAATCAATGAAATACGATAATCCATGAAGACCTTTAGGTACAATTTGTGATGCTATGATGCCAAGGAGACAAAGTCCTCAAGCACTTCTTCACTAAGGGTTATTTTACTAGCACACCTCAACCCCAGTAATATTTTACTTACGCATGACTAACGCAGAACTTCAACTTTCAAGAATGCTTACGTGGGAATTCCCTGGTGATCCAGTGGCTAAGACTCTGCACTCCCAACACAGGGGGCCCAGGCTGAACCCCTGGTCAGGGAACCAGATCCCCCTCACATGCTACAAATAAGAGTTCGCACGCTGCAGTGAAGATCGAAGATCCTGCATGCCACAACTAAGACCCCGTGCAGCCCGATAAAATAAATAAATATATAAAAAGGGATGCTCACATTTCTGGATGCAAATTCTACGTGGCTTAACACTCAAATACTGAACGCTCAGATGACCCAATTTATCTTCCCTTAAAATGGTGCTTTAAAGATCCCACACTGTTGACACTGTAGCCACAATCAATATTTACTGGATTTTCCATGTGTCAGCACTTGACATGGATTATCTTCTTTGGTCCTCAGAGCAAGCCTACAGAGGTATCTACAGGTATGATTCCCTTTATACAGGTGAGGAAGCTAAGGCCCAGGAGGCAAAGTGACTTACCTGGAGTCACTCAGCTAGTAGGCAGGGGAGGTGGGAACCCTGCCCTGTGCTGGCCACCTCGATTCTCCGTCATCTAGGCTTGGAGTCACACCCACATCCAAGTTGTCCCCAGTATTTAGCAGGTTCAATCACTAGGTCGGGAAGATCCCCTGGAGGAAGGCATGGCAGCCCACTCCAGTATTTTTGCCTGGAGAATCCCATGGACAGAGGAGCCTGGCGGGCTACAGTCCACAGGGTCGCACAGAGTTAGACATAGCTGAAGTGACTTCGCACGCATGCACGTTAAAAGGTATTGAGCCATAAGAAGCAATCCAGAACCTGAGAGTCTCAAGTTTATTGCTGAAATGATTCAAACTGCCTTTTCCACATCTTTTCCTTCTCATCCATTCTAGCTCATTCTTTTCATTGTACCTCTCACCCATTTATTATGCAAAAGATGAGAACTCTCTGGAACCTCTCAGAAAAGGGGGCCAGTTTAGCCAACCCTCCACTTCCCAGGGTGGCTTGAGACTGAACCACTCCCAGCCATCACACCTTGTCTCAGGGTTTTCATCCAGTCCAGGTTCTGAGGCGGGCAGGGCCCAGCACAGTATCTGGCACAGAGCAGACATGCAATCCATGTCAGGGAAGCACATGTTAGATGCATTACTGATGGGATTTATACTCTCAAGCTTGGTTTGAGTGCATATTAGTCATAAAAATCAGGCTGTTACTAACAAAATATTCAGGATAAATTAAGAGAAAAAGCAAATGGCAGCACATGTTGAACTGTGAGCCCCACAAAATATTTTATATACACTGAGAAAAAGAGGAGGGCATATTTTTAAAGAATCTTAATTTCTGAGTGGCTGGAGTAATAGCTAGTTTATATTTTCTTTACAGTTTTCCAAATTCTGCAATATAACAGTCATGTCCGACTCTTTGTGACCCCATGGACTGTAGCCTACCAGGCTCCTCTGTTCATGGGATTTTCCAGGCAGTAGTACTGGAGTGGATTGCCATTTCCTTCTCCAGGGGATCTTCCCAACCCAGGGATTGAACCCGGGTCTCCCGCATTGTAGACAGACGCTTTACTGTCTGAGCCACCAGGGAAGTCCATATATATACATGTAGACAGACTATGGCACCACACTCCAGTACTCCTGCCTGGAAAGATCTCATGGATGGAGGAGTCTGGTGCACTGCAGTCCATGGGGTCGCTAAGAGTTGGACACGACTGAGCGACTTCACTTTCACTTTTCACTTTCATGCATTGGAGAAGGAAATGGCAACCCACTCCAGTGTTCTTGCCTGGAGAATCCCAGGGATGGCGGAGCCTGGGGGGGCTGCATAGTCCAGTCTGTGGGGTCGCATAGAGTCAGACACGACTGAAGAGACTTAGCAGCAGCAGCAGCAGACAGACTATAGGTACTCAAGATGGGTTAGTCTTTCAGTCGTGTCTGATTCTTTGTGACCCTGTGGACTGTAGCCCGCCAGGTTCCTCTGTCTATGGAATTCTCCAGGCAAGAATACTGGAGTGGGTTGCCATTTCCTTCTCCAGGGAATCTTCCTGACCCTGGGATCGAATCCGGGTCTCTTGCCTTACAGGCAGATTCTTTACGGCCTAAGCCACCAGGGAGGCCCTAGGTACTCAAGGGAGATCCCCAAAGCCAGTTTAACTCCTGCCAGGATACTCCATCCTGAAGGCTTGTTAATGTTGTACTCACATCATTACTTCAAAGGAAATGAGTTCAAAACTGACAGTTTCAACCAGTGCTGATAGACTCAGACTTGCCTGAAACACATCCGCCTTGCTGGAAACTGTTTTACGACCCACACTTCCCTTTGGTTCCAGCTGAACAGAGGAAAAGCCTTCCTTTCTCCAATCGGTAAAACCGTCTCAAGGATGAAAACAAGTAAATAAAAACAGATTCCCTGGACACGAATGAATGAGAGCCCAGAAAGGTTGCAGGACCCTAAGCCAGAAGTTGGCTTCCCCTTGACTGAGAACACCATCCAAGCTGGCTCTGGTGTCAGACGGAGCCCTGCGGCCACGGGTGGGAGGTGGCAGTTTCCTGGCTTGAGAGGGACATGGTCTGGCCACAGATTTACCTGACATCAGACTGCTTGTTTTAACAAGAAGCTTACTGGGGGACCAGCCCAGACAGCGGCTCTGTGGGATGAACTGGAAATACAACGCAGTGGAGGAAGGATGGTCCCGAGACCCAGGGCTCGAGTGGTCCTCCTCCTAGGACGGAAGAGGTGCCCGAGCTTGGAACAACCGTGCATCCTCTCTGTGTCAGAAGACGCAATGTCCAAGGTGGTCCCTCCCTGAGCTACTATTCAGTGACTCTGATGGATTTCCCGGCTCCAGTCTTGAATAATTTATCTGGACACAAGCCTGGAAAGTCAGTTTATTTATGTCTTGGCACCAGGACCCAGGTGCCACATATGCCACGCACGTGTTTTCCCCTTTCACTTTTATGTTACCAAAGATCTATTTTCACTGGACGAAAGAAGATCTACATGGAGAATCAGCCTTTCCATTTGTTAAGCTTTTTCTTTTTGCTTTAAACATTCCAGACCAAAAATTATCCAGGTCAGATGGGCTAGGTTTGATTTTTTAAAAAAATTTTCCCTAATGTATACTTTCTTGAAGCCTGGAAACACTTCTATACCCTAATAACTTTAATGACTTAAAAAGAGCTTTAAATCTAATGCTCTTGCAACTACTTCTAGATGGAGAAAAACAGCTTCTGGAGAAATGTTTGTGACATTTGACATCTAAAAGGAATCTGCAGTTGGTCACAGTTTAAGAAAAACAGCACCTACTCAAATGCCTTCACCCTGCTCTCACTGCAAAATGAAATGTTTCAAGAAAGATCTGATTGTTTTCCTGGATCAGAAAACAGTAGTCAAGTACTGAATTTTCCAGAAGAAGGCCAAGAGCTTTGTCACGGTGGAAATAACAGATCTATCTTGTTTCTTAGTTTGAGAAACCCAGATGAAGTCAAGTTTAGATACCTGAGAGCTGAGTCTGGCAGTTGGTCCATGAGGCAGAACTGCCACAAATCTGGTGGGAGGGTGCCCGCCTGTGGGGAGGGTGTGCAGGACGTTGGTTGGGATGAGCTGTCAAGAGGGCGCTGACACGGTGGGAGGCCTGGGAGTCTTGGTGGCAGAGGAAGCCAGACTTGGGAAAGAGTGAATAACAGGAGAAGCAAAAAAGGGCTGCAGGGAGAAGCCAGTGAACACCTGCCAGGGCAATCGTCTTTTGGAAAAAGCTGTTCAGGTCTGCCAGTCTCCTAGAGAATTACAGCTGAAGCTACTGGCGGGCTGAGTTGGAAGCCGACAAGGAACTCGCCTCCTGTGTTTGAAATTCACATCTGTTTAAGATGGTGATTTTGATGACTTGACTCTAACCTGAAAAACTTTGTACCTATCACCCTTCCAGGCTTATGAAAAATATACGGTAACTTTCTTTCTCCCGTTTGTTGAATGACAATGTTATAACTAACTTAAGGGCACCTCTGTGAGTCACTGTGGCGTCATGTTAAGCGCCCTATACACATGAATTCTCGTGATAACCACTGGATGCCTATACTGTTACCATCCTTATTTTAAATATAAACTGAGGTTCAGGTGCGGTTTGAACTTTGACTTAGTGCATGGGGTACTTAAGGTATTTTAAGGAAGGGTCGTTTTTGGCACCATCAAGGCAGGAAGAGATTCAATTGTAAGTATAATTCACAATGGATCAAGAAAACACTGAATTATCTTTAAGGGAGACATAGAACATCTTTTGAGACATTTCTCTGTAAGACCGTAGATTAGAAGATCTTCCAAATTCTTCTTCAGTCCTGGATTCTAAGAGTCTAGTATTCATGCTATGATATGATTTTCTTAGAGGAGCCAGTGTTTTTAAATTCAAAAAATAAAGTGAGAGCCAGATTTCCATTGGGAAATATCTCAGGGATAAGCGGGAGGGGTCATGGGAGCCCCAGCCTCTCTGGTTGCATGTACAGCACCTAGTCACTTTCATCAGCTCTTCGCCCTGTGATCCCTCTGTGGTCCTCTTATGGAGGACCATGCTGTCCACGCCTTTGCTTCTGCTTCTCCCATTATGGAGCACAGCTTGTTTCCCCTCTCAACTCCAATGCAAATCCCACCAATTTCAAAATCAAAGTCTCATATGAAACCTTCCCAGCTAGACTAACCCTGACCGATAATGATCTTACTTTTTCTCTGCCACCTTATATCCCTCTAGCCTTCTCTCCCTATTGTTGTTGTTGTATCCCTATCATCTAGCACTTCCTTAAATATTATCTTCTATACTTTCCCAGTTGCTTTATGTTAAGTGCTTTCACACAGGGATTTCCTGTGTGGCTCAGTGGTAAAGAATGCAGGAGACACGGGTTCAGTCTCTGACCTGGGAAGATCCCACAAGCTGCAGAGCAATTAAGCCTGTGGACCACAACTGCTGAGCCCACGCTCTAGAGCCTGGGAGCCACAGAGATTGAGCCCACGTGCTGCAACTAGTGAAGCCCACACGACTTAGACCCTGTGCTCCGCAATAAGAGAAGCCACACAATGAGAAGCCTGTATACTGCAGCTAGAGGGTAGCCCAGCTCTCTGCAACTAGAGAAGCCTGAGCAGCAACGTATACTGCAGCTAGAGGGTAGCCCAGCTCTCTGCAACTAGAGAGAGCCTGAGCAACAGCAAAGACCCAGGAGATCCAAAAATAAATAAATACAAGCAATTTCAAAAAAGTTGGGCACAAAGCAGGTCGTTCATTCCTTCATGCTTACCAGGTAATAGCCAGTCCCTGGCATGACAATGACTATCGCAATTTCTTTACCTTAAAGGTGATTCAGCTGAACGTGATCTGGAGTTTGTTGGCATCGATTGATATAACCAGAGTATTTAAAAATTAATGACAAGCCAAACTTAATTTAGGAACTATTTCTAAAGTAACAGTCCATGGTCCTAAGAGTTTCAAACAAGAAAGATGAGGCAGGAGGAAACAGAAGAGATGAAGTAATATACAAAGGTGGTCATGCTGAGCCAAGATGCAGACTTGCGCCCTGTCGCCCACTGGAGCCCAGGGGCCACCCTTCTCTGCTGCTTGGCCTCCTGGCCTGAATTAATGCTCCTGCCTACTGCTGTGATGCCCTTTGAACGGTTCCAGCTTGCCCTGGAGGAACTGTGGCATTTTAGTGGTGGGGGAGGCTACTCCTCTGTAAAGAGTGTATCTGTGGGGAATGCAGTTTTGGGAAGAAAGACACCATTTAAAAGGAAGAACACTATTCCTTTGACAGCCCCACGGAGCAGGGCAAATGAATTAGAAACAGCAAATCAAGTCCAAGCTGGGAAAAAGCCCTGGGAGGCTGTGAAGTGCAGCCCCCTGTTTTAAGCTGGTCACCATATTTTTGTCATGACCAATGAATTCTACAGTCTCAGAGGGAATATACTGGCTGAAACACAGTCAAGAAGTGCTTTTCTTGGAATATGGAGAAGGAAGGAAAATGAGGAGTAGGTTTACTGGAGAAGAGATTCTTTCAAAATACCTCTTAGGATAACATATGCTGAATGGAAAACTTAATGTGTCATAAATTATTAGTGAGTATGAAGTGTGTTTTCGCCAAAGTTTCATGTAGGGCAGCTAACAACTTGGCTTGTAGCCTAATAGGTATATACATGGAGTTATATACCCAGAAAATAATGTAATACCCCTGTCATAGCTAATTCAAAGCTCAAGTACTAGGTGGTGGTTTAGCACTAAGTCGTGTCCGACTATTGTGACCCCGTGGACTATAGCCCTCCAGGCTCCTCTGTCCATGGGATTTTCCAGGCAAGAATACTGGAGTGGATTGTCATGTCCTTCTCCAGGGGAATGAACCAAACTCAGGTCTTATGCACTGCAGACAGAATCTTTACCGACTGAGCCACCAGGAAACAAGGTAAATAACTGCTATAACCTCTTCAGAACCACTGTGGTTTAACGAACTAGAGCTCGCTCCTAACTAGGCAGCTTTCTTCCTGAGTAAGAGGTTCTCAGGCTCTTCCATGAGTTGAGACCTTCATCCTGAGGCTTCCCAGGGTCACGATGGTTTCCAGAAAAAAGTCCACAAGGCCACATTTTGTTGGATACTTTCCTGGTTATACTGTATAAACTCCTGAAATAACACAATTTCTTTCAGATCATCTAATTTTGCTTCTCTTGAAACAAGATACTTTTGGGACAATGTAACCAGTTGTAACATTGTTCAATCCATCTTCTCTTTGCCATTAGCAACTGAAGCAGGATAACTACTATTAAAGTGGAAAGTGCCTGGCAGTAAGAGGGACTAGGCTATTTTCTTTTTATGTTGCTCATTGTAAAAATAAGAAAATAAGTAATTACTGAGAACAAATAATTTTTTGAGGGAGGTTTAGTAAAACTCCAAAACCAACAAACAAAATTCCCTTCTCTTCTGTTTATGATTCCATACAAGATGGGTAAAGCTTTCTTCCCCAAAGGGTTAGAAGCTTTGAACAAGAGAGATTAGTTGGTGTAGGAAGTTTAGGCCTTATATTGTCTGGTTTCAACTTTTCCTTTACCTTCTGTTGGGAAAAAAATCTATCCAGTCAAGGGCAGGGTGACCTGCCAAATTGAAAACGAAATGGTCGGAGGGCAGAGTGTAAAGGTAGAAAGTGTACACATGCCTGACTGTAGAACCTTGGGATTTGTTCCTGTAATTAATCTACTGTGCTTGACTGAGCCCTGTGTGCCTCTGTTACGGGATCAGGGTGGCTCCCACACTGCTGCTTCTGCAAAGAACAGCAACAGAGAGCTGGTCAATAGCATGTGCAAAGGGCCTGTGGCCTGACAGATACAGGAACCAGAATGAGTCAGGGAAGGGCATTTATGAAGGGACTTATAAAACGGGCTTCCCAAGTGGCTCAGTGGTAAAGAATCCACCTGCCAGTGCAGGAGACGTGGGTTTAATCTCTGGTGCAGGAAGATCTCTCAGAGAAGGAAATAGAAACCCACTCTAGTATTCTTGCCTGAGAAATCCCATGGACAGAGGAGCCTAGCAGGGTACAGTCCATGGGGTCACAAAAGAGTCGGACACAACTGAGGGACTGAATACTTTTAGGAAACACTCAACATTAAAAGTGCGGCCAAAGAGAAACAAGAACAGAATTACTAACTGTCCCAGAAAAGCAATCCCACCACTGTAATGTCTAATTAATCTGGGGGAACTTCTCATTTAAATTTAAGAGCGTAAGTTCATGTTATATTCGGCCAGCAAAGTTCCCACACTCCTAGCAAAACTCAACATTCCCTCTCATGATAACTTGTAAGAACTCTTCAGAGGTGGTCACATTTATGCAAATGAAAGGTGAAAATAAATTCCAGTTGGAGGGATTCGACCTCCACCCCGATCACAAAGCCTTGCTCCTAGAGACCAGCAAACATGTTGCCATGGTGAGGAAGTTATTTTGGTCTCTTCCAATTTGAATCTCTTTCTAGGGCTTGAGCACTGCAGGGAAGAATTACATCCTCTCAACTCCTCTGAGAAAACATATTTTATTCTTCAAAAGACAAATCCTGGAGATAAGAAAAATAGTATCTAGTGCTCCAGGTGGGTTTAGCTAGCTGGGTTATTTTATTTAGCCCTGAAGCTGGAAGACAAGTTTTCCTCTGAACCAAATCTTTCCAGGTGCTGGGGGAAGAAATTTTGACAGTTGCCTACCCATCCAACCCCCCGCATCCCTCACCTTGATAATTCCAACCCTAACACTATAAATTAAAATCTCAGAAACCAGCCTCTGGTGAGGACAAATTGAGGCTGAAGAGAGTCCAGATTCTATCCCCAAAGCCAGGCGGCATCCATGGTAGTGACAGTTTCCATTTGATCAGCAAAACCAGCATGAACCCTGGTGAGAGAACTCAGCAGAAAAGCGTAATCTTCTTGATGTTTTATACTCCAAAGAGGCAAATCCAATGTTATTTTGAGTTCTCTCGTCTGCTATTCTTGAATTACCCTACATTTCTCAGCTCAATCATTCGTTAGTAATTACAATTACTCTGGATTTCAGGGGCTAAACCAAGAAAAAATTAATTTGATTTTTAATGAGTTTTTTAAAAAGCTAGTAAAAAAGACCCTTTTATGCATACTGTCAAGGATGGAAAGCCACATTCTGATGGCACCAGTAATTTTCAAATTACTTTAGCAAGTCTGATGAGGTTGAATAAACAGAAAATAAGGTATTTCAGATACTTCCTTTCCTTGTTTCGTGGCCGCACTGTGTGGCAAGTGTGTGGAATCCTAGTTATCTGACCAGGGATGCGAACTGTGCCCTCTGCATTACAAGCACGGAGCCTTGACCATGGACTGCCAGGACAGGCCTTAGAGACTCGTTTTTTTTTCTGTAACTCTGGACATCAATCACGGAGAGAAAGTTTTTCACTCATAATATATGACGCTTTCTGCTATCCTCCTCTGCTACGGTGTAACTGTTAGTTGCTCAGTCGTGTCCGACTCTTTGTGACCCCATGGACTGTAGTCTGCCAGGCTCCTCTGTCCATGGAATTCTCCAGGTAAGAATACTGGAGTGGGTTGCCGTTCCCTTCCCCAGGGAATCTTCCCAACACAGTGATGGAACCCACATCCCCTGCTTTAGCAGGTGGATTCTCTACTGTCCGAGCCACCACGGAAGCCCAGGGGCTGAGCTGTGTCCTTAAATTTATATGTGGAAGTCCTCACCTCCAGTATCTCAGAATGTGACCTTATTGGACATAGGATTTTTGTAGATGTAGTTAAATTAAGATGAGATCATACTGAAGTGGCGTGGCATGTGCCTGCCCAGTCATGTCTGACTCTGCAACCATGTGGACCGTAGCCCACCAGGCTCCTCTGTCCCTGGGATTTCCCAGGCAAGGATACTGGAGTGGGTTACTATTTCCTTCCCCGGGGAATCTTCCTGACCCAGGGATCGAACCTGCATCTCCTGCATTAGCAGGCGGATTCTTTACCACTTGAATCATACTGGAGGGGAGCCCTAAACCGGTATGTCCTGTGTCCTTATAAAAAGGGGTAAATCTGGACATAGACAACATGCAGGGAGAGTGTCACGCGAACATGAAGGCAGAGATCGGGGTGGTACACCTCCAGGGCAAAGAATGGCAGAGACTGCCAGCAGACGCCAGGATCAGACTCTCCCTCACAGACACCAGAAGGAATCCACCTCGACAACACCTTGACTTTGGACTTCCAGACAGCAGGACTATGCTACAACTAGGAGTACCATGCGTTGTGTAGGCCACTTAGTTTGTGATACTTCGTTATGGCAGCCCTAGCAAATGAATATACTCACCTAGAAAGAAATGATCATGATCAGGACCTACTTATTTTTTAAAAAAATAAATTATTTCAAAAAGGGGGAAAAAAAAAGTTTGCTTCTTACTGTCAGCTCTTGGGGAAGAGAACTTGGCTTCTTTATGTTGATCTCAATGCTGTTGCTGTCTTGTTTCAGCTCCACGGGGGACCCATGCACTCTGGCCACACCTTCAAACATCTGGGATTTGGTCAACGAGGGGGCAAGTGCCACCGTGGGACACTCTCTTTCCTTCTCCTCCTCATCACCGTGAGTCGTCTCTCCATTCATGGTGACTTTCCCATCTACCTGTAAAAACCAGAATGAACAAGAACATGCTATTCTCCAGTGAAAGATTATAACAAAATAACATGTTCAGAATCATCTTAAATCATTAGCATTTAACAATCACAGTCCAACAAAGAATAAGTTCTCGTATGTGTCTCCGTCAGTCTAGAAAGCAGGGCTCCCTTAAATGCCATCTTTGAGGGCTTCTTTAAAAGGTGGTTGGGTTTCTTTAAAAGGTGGTCTGCCTTCTCAGGTCACTTCATGTTAGATTACATTTCATGCTCAACTTACTGGGGGTCTGCTTTTATTTTGTAGTATAGAAAATCAAGGGATCTTAGGTACAAATAAATGACGCATATTTGGGTTCCAGTAATTTTTCATGTAAGCTCTGTGACTGCTATTTCACAATTTTGAGATCTTTGCTTCCTAATAAACATATAAACTAGGTGGAGCTCATCTTAGATCAGGAATATTTCACAGGTTATTCTGTTATGGTTGAGGGCAATGAATACTTTTTGCAAGCAATCACAGAGGGCAGGGAACCTGGTGCGTTACTATATTACAGTAAATTCCTGTGTGCGTGTGTGCGTCCATGCTCAGTCACTTGTCACGTCTGACTCTTTGTGACCCCATGGACTGCAGCCCACCAGGGCTGCATGGGAATTCTCCAGGCAAGAATACTGGAGTGGGTTGCCATACCCTCCTCCAGGGGATCTTCCAGCCCAGGGATTGAACCCTTATCTCCTGCACTGCAGGTGGGTTCCTTACCCAGAGCCACCTGGGGAGCCCCACAGGAAATTCCTATTTCTAGTTAATTTGACCACCTTAGTATTTTCAAGAAAAAGAGGCCATGCACATTAAAATATCTTTGTTTTGCCCCCATGTCTAGGGACGGTGGTGGGAGCAAGAAAGAAGGAGTGAGGGTGGTTAGTCTGACTTATTGAAGGTACCTGGAAATCTCTTTCAAGTCCGACAGTATATAGAGCGGTCATGAGAGGAAGCCCTGCAGTGAGGCAACCTGAGTTCTGGTTTCACCACTTAACAGCCATGTAATCTTCAACCTCAGTTTCCTCCTTTCTATGATAATCAGTCAGTTCAGTTCAGTTCAGTCGCTCAGTCGTGTCCGACTCTGCGACCCCATGAATAGCAGCACGCCAGGCCTCCCTGTCCATCACCAACTCCCAGAGTTCACTCAAACTCATGTCCATCGAGTCGGTGATGCCATCCAGCCATCTCATCCTCTGTCGTCCCCTTCTCCTCCTGCCCCCAATCCGTCCCAGCATCAGAGTCTTTTCCAATGAGTCAACTCTTTTCATGAGGTGGCCAAAGTACTAGAGTTTCAGCTTTAGCATCATTCCTTCCAAAGAACACCCAGGAGTGATCTCCTTTAGAATGGACTGGTTGGATCTCCTTGCAGTCCAAGGGACTCTCAAGAGTCTTCTCCAACACCACACTTCAAAAGCATCAATTCTTCAGCACTCAGCTTTCTTAATAGTATCTCCTTAATGATGCTGTTATGGTATCATTTATGTATTAATATACGCACAGAACTTAGAATAGTATCTGGCATATTTATGTATATAAATGTGAGCTATTCTTATTACTAAGCCTTCTAAAATCTTTTAAAAAAATAGAAGGGCAGATACTAGTTATAGATTATTTACCTTAAGTCAGTGTTTTGTCTATTGTCTGTGATCCATAAAATTTAAATCACAACTGAGCACACACACACACATAAAGATAACTGAAATGGAGTTTAACAATTAATATTTACCTTTTTATATGTGATGCACTATACTGTTTTTAAACATTATATTCTAATATATATATTTTATAATATATAATGTTTATTATTAATATATAAATATTAATATATCTAATTACATCTATTAATATAATATATATAATAATGTTTTTTTAAAAAAGAATGCTGATTCCAAACCACTAACTTGATTTCATAACCTAGCAATAGATGGCAACTCTCAGTTTGAAAACACTGCCTTAAACCATTTTATTGCTACTTCATTTTATTGACACTTTTAAATCTGTTGTACTAAGAAACTGAGCCTGTATTCCCTGCTTCCCATGCCCACCTTCTCCCCACAAGAAAACGCACACACACACACACACGCACACACACCTTAGCTCCAGTTTTGGTGTTACCTGGTAACAACTGTCCTTTGCATGCTACCTGTGACCAGGAGTGAGCTCACCCATTCGAGGGTGGGGATGTGAACAGGGCTGACAGCCATCAGGACCTACGATGAGTTGAGGGCTCACTGGTGAGCTCCAGCTCTAAAAGGATCTCTATCCAAGTCCCTCATTCTACCTCCCCTGAAGCCTCTACACTGTCTTGCCACAATGGTAGGAGCTGGGTTTTCTCAGGGTCTTGCCATGAAGTCATCTATCCTAATTCTTCTGTTTAAACAATCACATTGTACTGTTTATATAAAGGGAAGGAAATGGACATCTAGACTGCCAGAGCACATTCCTTGGATACTAAGTGAAATGCATGTATTCCCTGTCCCTGTTCTAGGCCACCTCAATATCAAACCAACCTTTACGAGAAGCTATCAGACAGTTGATGGTCGTGGGCCCAGGGTGAAGGAGAGCTGCTACAGTACTTAGGCAGCCTGCCGAGCACATGTGATTGCATGTGTATTTGTGTGTGCACCAGTCTGCATGATAAGGATCTCATCTTCTCAGGAAAAATTCATGTGTTTATTCAACAGACACTTGCTGAGTGCCTAGGCACAGACACCAGCCTCTTAGGATAAAGCTGTGAACAAACACACAGTGGTTGCCCTTGGAGTGATAAAAATCTCAATCCAACCTAGATGAGATGGAAAGGACATTTTTCTTTCATTTGATCAAGGCCTAGGACACAGATTTTAAAGATACATTCAGAGTTAAGCTAAGAAAGATGCTAAGAAAGTTAGAAATATGGCTCGGTTCCCTCTGAAACTCAATAGGAAGATACACACACAGTGCTCAGTGAGTTTAGCTTAGCAAACTTTCTTTACAGTCACATGTCTGTGTCTGCCACTGATGAATTCCACCTCTCTTCTATTATGAACCCATGTGGTATGCAGGGACAAGGGAAACTGACTTTTCTTTGTCATCAACCTCGCTTGAGACGAAGGATGAGTACTTCCTCCTGACGCAAGGAAAAATACTAGGATTTGAGGAAGAAAAAAGATGTTTGGCTGCTATAGGTTCTTTGGTTCCGGAACACTATTTTACACATTCATTGGCACCTCCCCCACCACCTCCAAAATAACGTAGATTCTTCCCACCTAAAATTAAAAAAAAAACAACTTCTCATTTGAATGCCAAGTATATCCCATGTATTTCTTATATTACCATTTTTTTCCCAGTGGTAGCATCTTTTCTGGAGAAGGCGATGGCACCCCACTCCAGTACTCTTGCCTGGAAAGTCCCATGGACAGAGGAGCCTGGTAGGCTGCAGTCCATGGGGTCTCGAAGAGTTGGACACGACTGAGCGACTTCACTTTCACTTTTCACTTTCATGCGTTGGAGAAGGAAATGGCAATCCACTCCAGTGTTCTTGCCTAGAGAATCCCAGGGACGGCGGAGTCTGGTGGGCTGCCATCTATGGGGTCGCACAGAGTCGGACACGACTGACGCGACTTAGCAGCAGCAGCAGCAGCATCTTTTCGGTTATGATGTCAGAGGTATATACAGAGGTAACTGTATATACAGAGGTAACTGTATATACCTCTATTTACACTAAAGGTCATTAAAAGTTTGTTTTGAGGCATTTTCAATACCCCCAGATAAATGGAGATACCTAGGGTGCTACTAAATTGGGGTTTGTTACCATTGCTATGGAGATATCATACCACCATGCATGCATGCGTGTTCAGTCGCTCAGCATATCAAACCATGAAATAGACCTTGCTCATGGAGGTGACTCAACCACCAATCTCATTCAAGCCCATCAGTATTAAAAATAGGAATTGAGAAGAATCCTAAGTTATTTGATGGCTCAGATGCTAAAGTGTCTGCCTACATTGCAGAAGACCTGGGTTCAATCCCTGGGTCGGAAAGATCCTCTGGAGAAGGAAATGGCAACCCACTCCAGTACTCTTGCCTGGAAAATCCCATGGATGGAGGAGCATGATAGGCTACAGTCTGTGGGGTTGCAAAGAGTCAGACATGACTGAAAAACTTCACTTAGAGAAGAAACATCAATCCCTGAATTATTTGCAAACCAAATCTCAGAGACACATAAACTTCATAACTGTACATGTTAATGCATTTGCTTTTGTTTGATAAAAACAACCACATCTTCCTGAGATAAGATGCTTCTTTTCCCCAGGGAGTTCAGTTTTGGTTCTACCCTTAAAGGACTCATCCTACCTTGAAGGTCTTCAGAACCTCTTGAGAGTTTTTGGGCTGGGAATAAGGCTTGGGTGTCAGCATAGGCACTGCTTTGGGAGAGACAGTTTTGCTCGGAGACCCACTGCCTGCTGACATGCTGGCATCCAGAACGCTGGGACGAGCGATGGTGGTTTCCACAGTGGCAGTGAACTTGGGTGGAGGCAGTGACTGTTGCCGCAGATATTTCATAGGGTTGGGGTCGCTGAGGAAGGGGGTTAAGTTTGGCTCTGTTGAATGGCTTCTTTCCAGGATTTTTGGCATCTCCAAGCGTTCAAGAACAGCTTCACTGATGGTGAATCTCTCGATGTACTGCTGAAGGATACCCTCTGCCTCCTCCTGGGTCCGTGCATTCTTGTATGCTTCATGCAGCTCCCTTTCTCTTCGCTCTCTAAAGGGTAGACATGGGAGGGGAAGCAAGAACAGAGTCAACAGTCACAGGAACTGCAAAGAGGACCTTGGTAGGACCCAGAGTAGAACCGAAGAGACCAAATGGTGTGTAATATTAGTGTCAGAGCCTTTGTGATGACTGACAATTTTTAGAAAAAGCACATCTAACTAATACTGTACATTAAACAACAACAGAAAGAACCCACTTTTCTTGGACGATTTCTCTGTAGGTTTTTATGCTTTTCCTTCGTTCCCTTGTCCCATCCTCTCCAGCCAGCAGCTTCTCCATTTTTTTCCTTTCTTCCTCTTTTCTGATTAAGTCCTGAGAAGCACTTCTTCTACGGCTCTTCCAACGGGCCAGGTCCTATGGGGGAGGGGGAGGGAGAGGGAGACAGAACACTCTTCTTCAGATTTGCACGTAATTCCATTTCTACATCTAAGGGTTTAGTGCGTGCTGACTGTGGGCCAGGCTAAGACAATCCTCTACAATCCAGTTTAAGTTTGGTTGGAACAGGAATATCTTGAAGGCAGGAAACCTTCAGATATTCTACATTATCCAGAGCAGGGCAGCACATTTTGTAAAATGTGGTAATGTAAAATTTGCTATTGTACTCCGTGTCAGTTGCCACATGTTATTGTCTCACAGGATATTGTAAGAAACTTCATTTCTTGCCATTTATGACCTCAGCATTGTGAATGGACTCGCTGACAATAGAAGGTAGGAATTTACCACAGACCTACACAAATTCCCTCAGGGAAGGAAGAAAAAGCAGAAAAACAATTGGTTTGTGGTCTCGTAGAACCAATAGTTCTGTATGTCCTAAGTCATCTGATCTTTATGACACCCTCACCACAAATCCTATGGGTAATTAGAGCCTAATGAGAAAGAGTTAGGATTCTGGAGTTAAACAGGTAGGCATGTGGCTATGGGAAAGAATCCCAGCTCCATCTCTTCCATGCTTTGGAATCTCAAGCATGCTTCTTAGCCTCTCTGTACCTCAGTTTCCTCATCTCCAAAACAGAAATGATAATGATACCTACTCTTGCATGCTTGTTGTGAGGGTGAAATGAGGTACTGCACATCAGGTGGCAGGCACATAGTAAGTGCTTGATAGCTCATAGACATAATCGTTACCACAATTTATCAACTTTGGGAAAGTTCACCAGTTGACTAAAGGTAGAGTCAAATCTGCAGTGACTGCCTCAGAGCGCTCTGTGAGGATGAGATGCAAGAGTCCACTCTCTCTCGTTTCATACTGATCTTCAGGTTCCTTTCCTGCCCTAGCTCTCTGCTCTCAGCTCACAGACAATCCCAAGGCCCCCATTAGGGCCTGGAGCCATTCTCGATCTCTTATTCACTAGCTGTGTGGCTCTGGACAAGTTAATTCAGTGCTTTGGGACTCCTCTGTTGGACTGAGGACAGTAATATCTACAGTTGCTAGCATACTGAGTTACTGAGAGGGTTCAAGAACGATTAACTGCAAGGCATTCAGAACCATACCTGTTACTGGCATGCTTTCAATGTTGGCAGTTATCATTGTTGTCATCATCATTATCAATTCCAAATATACAAACTCAGAAGACAGTGCATCCTTGATTTGGCATCCCATGCTAGTTGCCTCCCGCCCGCTCCCCTCTGCTTTCTGGCCAAACTTCAGCAAACTTTCCTTAATTCCCACATGGGCAGTATTCACTGTTTGAAGTCTTCTCCGGGCACCCATTTCTTCTGCATGGCTTTCCAGCCCGAGGCTCCCACCCAATCTGATTCTGATTCTCTGCTCCAAAGGGCGTCTTGCCCAGCAGGCAGCGTGGTCTCTCCACTGCCCAGCCGTGGCCCCAGCACTCACATCCTGCCATTTGTCATCCTCTTCCCGCAGCTGGCTGTTTATCAGTTGCAGCTGCTCCTGGCGGGCCCTGCTGTGTGGCTGCACCGCGGCCTCCTCCTCACACCGCATGTCAAACATACTCGTGCTCCTGCGTGTGGAGAGAGCAGAGAACGAGTGGACAGAGATGAGCACCCCTCCTGCCTCTGCGCACTTGGGGCGTCCCGCCGCGTGGGGGCGCTACCGCGTATGGAAAACAGTCCCTTTCCCTCCGCAGCCTAAGGCAGCCACGGGGTCTGCAATCTGTTTCTCCCTCAGCCGGCAGCAGCGGGCATGCTAGGAGCCTCAGCTCTTCTTTTGAAGCAGAAGCCAAAATGTGACCATCTTTGTGTTCAGTGATGGCTGAATTGGTCAATTAATTTTACATGTTGGGGCCTAGATATGTTTAAACTAAGAGGCTTGAAAAGGTATTTGAAACTCTGAACTGGTCTCATTTATTAGTATTAGAAAATAAAATTAAGAGCATTAACATGTATAACTTGGAGAGAATTTGTGGGGAAGGAGGATGGCGTCCCCTGAAGTGAAAATTTAATTGCAGTAAATGCTTCTTTGTGTAGGGCTGGCTTAAATGCTTTCTTCATTAACAGGCATTTTTTCCATTAAAAAAGTGATCATACAGCCTCAATCTAAGGCGCCACTTTTTCATGTCATATTTTCTGAATTTTGGATGCATTCAACAACTATGCACAAATGATACATATGTTTG
This sequence comes from Capricornis sumatraensis, assembly GCF_032405125.1. Lineage (NCBI taxonomy): Eukaryota > Metazoa > Chordata > Mammalia > Artiodactyla > Bovidae > Capricornis > Capricornis sumatraensis. The sequence goes on along the minus strand of NC_091075.1, from coordinate 62,940,285 downwards.
TTGTGGTTTATTTCTATGTCCTGTAAAACTGTAAATCTGTAGTATGTTGATGGCATCTTGAAATCAAGAAAATAAGGTATTTTATGGTAAGGTTAAGGGCAAAATATAAAAATCAGTGTATACTTTATATCCTAAAATTCTCACAATGGTTTCATTTTATTTCTGACAGATACCTCTGCATATACTCTTTTAAAAGCAAAAGGACTTGGCAAGCAAATTCTAAAAACCTTTAGGCAGTTCATATAATTGATATATTCCGTAGGAGCTTATTAATTGTTGGGTAAGACCATACGGCCTTTTCTGCAATGCTTATTATAGATCTTTGTTACAGCAAAAGCTGAAGCAGCAAGATGAAAATAGAAATAAAAACAAAATCAAAATCTTTTTTTTTTTTTCCCTCTCAAAGAAATGACTAGCTCTGGGACCAAGTGGGTTATAAAGCGCCCAACAAGTGGAGGGCCCTTTAGGAACAGAAGACTGTGACAGTCCATTTCTGAAGCCAGCTTAACACAAAGAAAAAGAAGAGCCATGCACCAAAACACTAACTAATTCCAGACATCATCAGTGATGTCCAAAATAGTTTTCCCCATGGCCAGACAAAGCACAGCAGCAGCATTGCTGGATGCCAGGGGTTCCTTAGCAGGCGGCTCTCTGGAAGGAGAAGACAATCCCAAAGCAATGGCTGCCCACGTTCATTTCAGTCTGCTCAAATATGAATGTATGAGAGCCTCTCCCCTCTCTTTAGATGTTGGACAATTTGAGTCTGTGAGAACTGTGTGAAAAGAGAGTGAAAACTGAAGACTGTACTTTAATCTGTTTCTGATCATCCGGCTGCGTAGGACTTTCTTTGATCCAAGGCTTCTATTTGCACGGGTATGACATACTACTGTGTGGAGCTGTTCACAAATCCAGGGCACGGTGTTGCTTGTGTCTTTCCGGAAGATAAACTGTAGTCCTCTAAAGAGAGGAGGGACTGTGATTTGTCACCTATTTGATGCTGCTTATTAATGTGGTTTAAGGAAAATTTAGGAATTTGCGGAGTTAGGTAGAGAAGTCTAATCCATTGTTTTTAAACTTCATGGATCATAATGCCTCAAACAACTCTCCCAGAAAGGGGCCCGGACTCATCCCATCTTCCTTTCAGAGTTAATGAAAACTTAGCTCCAAATGCATCAGAGTCAGCCTGGTTCTCTTTCAAGGCAATTTATAGGCTTTGTGAAGGTCTTAGAAAACATAAACCCCTCTCAGCTGGGACTCTATTGTAATCTACTAAATAGCTGGCAGATTATGGGAGAGAAAGGAAGTCCTTTCCTTCAACTTTGCCATCTGTAATTTTTAAAGGGCAGAATTTTGGTTTAGGTCACACTGATGGCCATAGGGCAGTCTTCTTCTGGGACCCCACTAAGAGAATGGCAGGCTTCTCCAGGATTTGAGAACTGTTTATCTCACTTAATTGGCATGGAGAGGGTGGGAGCAAGGCCTTCAGAACTGCCTTCTTCTGTCCCAGGTTCCTATTTCTGTTTCTACCATGAAGTTCTAACTACCACAGCCCGAATGTGGCCAAAAGCTGGTTAGTGAAATAAAAAGAGAAACTCTTGTCTGCCTTCTCCTATACCAGGAAGTTTTTTTTTTTTTTTTTTCTGGTTAGAGATTTTTTTTTTCTTTAAAAAGCAACACCAGCAAAAGAGAAATAATAAAACTATGAGCAATACCTTTAAGCCATTTCAAAAAAGGAAGCAAGCTGAGGACTGATAATAGTAGACAGAAAATGAGCTGAGTCACCATTCAGAAAATGTTCCCTCATTCAGAGATTGGACTCAGCCTCCAAAATGAAGAAGTGCATGTCGAGGGATGAGGTGGGGGACCCTGGTGGTGCTAGTGGTAAAGAACCTGCCTGCCAATGCAGGAGACATAAGAGATGTGGGTTCAATCCCTGGGTTGGGAAGATTCCCTGGAGGAGGGCATGGCAACCCACTCCAGTATTCTTGCCTGGAAAATTCCATGGACAGAAGAGCCTGGCAGGCTATAGTCCATAGAGTCGCAAAGAGTTGGATACGACTGAAGTGATTTAGTAGAGCACAGCACATCAGGGGACCCTGGAGAAGTCTAGGTTCCACAACATTAACAGGATTTGCACCAAACCTATGCTTCTCAGCACAACAGGCCATGCTTGTGGGCTGTTGGGAACAGAGCCCCTGGCTGTAGAGCCCAGGAGCCTCTCCCTACAGTGGGTTGGCATTTCTTAGGGTCAGGATTAAAGAGCCTCCAGGGGAGCCTGGAAATTGTTTCTGGACCAAGTCTAAGGTAAGGGAATTAAGAGCAAAATGGCTCTCACAGTTTCCAGGCTCCATGGTGGGGACCATTGGGAGAGGAGGTATGTGGAAGTGAAGAGAAGGGCAAGAAGGTGAAACTAAATCCATGGAAACATTCTTGGCTTGCCAGGAGGCGGAAATTTCTGTTTGCCTGTGTGGTAGGTCTGCCCCTGACCTGCATTCTCCTTAAAGGGCACATATTTTTTTGATTGGGCTGCATTTTAAGAATGTGTCAATTATGAATAAATAGAGCCTGTGCCAATAGTGGTCTGTAAAGTTTCTGAAAAAGGGAGATAGTGAGGAAAAAAATGAAACATATTATAAATTTCTATTAAAAAAAACTCCTGACATAATTTTTTTTCTTACCCACTTGATCACTTGATTTCATATAAATTAAGTCTATTCCAAGAAGGAAATTCAGCCCTTTAGATGTTTCCAGATAAGACCTCTGGAAAAGAAGCTCTTATACACTTCCTGGATCACAAGCTGCTTTTTTTTTTGGTAAATTTAGAGGAGTCTGCACCTCCACTTGATTTAAAAAATCATTTACTTTTCCTGTGGGTGAGGTTTCATATTTAGGTACAGGCAGCATTCAAAAGCTCTTTAATATAGCTCCTTTTCTTTCAGCTTTCAGGGTTTTTGAGAGATCCGTATTAGGCAAATTGCACAGCAGCTTTGCAATGATGAAGAGTAAATCCATTCTATCAAAATGTTTTTGCTAACCAAATCAAAGTAGTGTTTTGCCTATCAATCTTATATAATCCTCCTTTCAGTGAATGTTAAATACTGCCACTGTAGATTTTAAAAGCAATAACCAGGGCTCAGTTTTATAGACTACTTAACTCCACGCAGTCAGTCAAGCTCCGGCTGAATTTAGTTCTGAGACATGAATGTTCCGTGTGTCAGGCCACAAAGCAATCATACATCACACACTGGAAACTGATCTCCTTGGCACTCGAGTCAGACTGCTTAGAGCTGAAAGTACAGACTAGGCTGACATCTTGAACACAAACATGGAAAAGAAGCACAATTCAAATACAGTAGATGTGTGGCCTGACTGCAGTTACTGGTGGAAATGATATTTGTTCTACACTGTTACTTGGAATCCTCACTCAGTGACTCGAAACTACGGCTCAGGCCCGGAAGACAGGCAGGGAGAATGTTGGGGTTTACTCTTAGAATGGCCTAGACTCCCACAAGGCCACACAACACCTCTCCCAGAGGACAGACATCAGGCCACTGGTGTTGCAGTGAGATATTGATCATGTTTCTTAAACCTGAGCCAGCTAGCCTTCTGCAAAGAAAACTTCTGATTTGGCTATCAGTTTCAGAATGCTCTGCCTATGGGGAATCTGTTTTTGAAATGGAGTCAATGAGGTCACAGATGGGAGAGAGTAGATTTATCTCCAATTCAGATGTGAGGCTGGGGATGGATGGGCAATGCATCTCTGGGAGGAGCGGAGACCAAGGAGAGGCAACCCAAGTCATGTTGCACATCCTGACCCCTGGCTGTGCCATGGAACATGAATGAAACCCCAGCGTTTTGGGCTCAGGCATCCCACAGTTTATATTACTCCAACCTGGGAGGAACTTGGGCTTCTGAATCTATCATTAGTGGTTTAGAATTTATTTTCTTAGCTTAAAAAAAAATGTGTCTTTGAGAATGACTGCTGCACGGCTAAGCCTTCACATATCAGGGATTCAATGCAAAGCGCAGAAGAGCCTTTTAACAATTCCATGGTTCAGAAGAGGTTCCAACTTCCAAACCCTAACAAGAACAATTTTCACATGCCCCATCTATGAAAAGCAAATGTTAAGTTTTAAGCAGCAGCTGCGTATTAGAATCATGCTTAAGTGGCCTTTTCAGTCATCTCTCCTGCACAGAACATATGTTTTGCATTCCAATTTCAAGGGCTTCTCTGAGGCTGCAGAGAAGAGTCAGTCAGCTCTTCAGTCCAGTGTTACATTAACTGCATTTCAATTAGTGGTGAGTACTGGAAGCATGCAGTTTAGGCTATAATTAATGTATTCCTATGAATACAAAACAACTTACTCTGCGTCGTCAGACACAGGAGTTCTCGGTCCGTATCTATAAGACCAAATCCAAAATTAGAGGATTGGCAAGACAGAAGGTTAACACTGTAACCAAGCTGGAAATAAAAACTACAAGTGAAATGTATATGTGCCAAACCTTTTTTGCTGATCATACTGGAAGAGAAGTGTTATTATACAATTAGCAATATTCACCAATGGTTAAAATTGAAAGCAAAGTCTTGACACTTCTGAAGAATGCGAAATTTGTAGGAAAACCCAAAGAGGAAATAAAAATACCTCTCCATGTTACCCACAAAGAAAGGAATCGTTTCAATATAAACACAAAAAGGCTTAGGTGCAACCCACAATGTTTAGAGAAGACAGCTTTGAACAAACCAAATGTGTATTACGGTCATTCACAAACGGTTGAACTGGGTTTTGCCTTTCTGTGCAGAGTAATGGGCTGTAATGGACACCCAGCATAGAAGCACACGCTTACTGACCCTTTCCCTGATGTGTTAATGCATTTGCACAAATAACTTCAAAGAGTGTTTCTGAAGGTTTCTGAAAGCAAACCAGAACTCCAACCAGAACCCCAATCAGTGCCTTCCGCATGCATTTGACAAAAACCACAATTCCTAGAAAACTGGCAGCCTTAATCAAAACCAGACGTGGATGATATTCCATAACGTGAAAAAGCAAAGTGGTTTTTTTTTTTTAAACAATCTTTTATATTCTTCTACTTAGAGCGACAAAGTTGCACCTTCTTTAATATGGGCATTTTAAGTTTTAATGCATCTGATAAAACAAAGAAAAAGGTCAAATTAGAAAAAAAAAAAAACCTAGAATATTACAAGGGCATATTTAAGCACATTTAAAAAAACTAGCTCCCATAAGTGACTATTTCTGGAAAGGGGAATTTTAAGAGAAGGTTTTTACCTATGCCCTGAAAGGCAATTTATTCATGCATTCTGATGGTGAACAAAGACTTATTTGAGCAAAGAAAAAAAATGCCAGGCTTGCAGTCCAAAAAATTAAATTTGGGGGTTTTCAGCAAAAACTACCTGATCCTATGTTCAGTTTCATAACAATGTAGGGAGAAGGGAGTGATTTCTAAAGATCTCTTCCTATGATCTTAGAGAAAAAAATCCCAAACACACTGGTATACACACACAGACACCCTTCTCTCTGATGCCTTTATTACCCTGTAACAGTATAAATTCATTAATAACTATTTTCACACACAGTGAGGGCAACCACACCAGTGAAAGAGTTTCAGTTGAAATGGCCAAAAGCAAGAAAAGGAAAGCGTTTGTGGATGTTTTTCTTCTGGAAGTAAGACCCATTTTCTGTTTCTCTGGGGGATAGTTTTAGAAGGTGCTAAAGTTTGACAATACATTCAGTTTTCCAAAACCATCTCCACATGGAGGCAGATGAATTCCTTCACATCAAGAAAGAGTACATGAACAGTGTAAATTCCACCCAGAATTAACAGTGTTAATTCTGAAGCCTGGATAAATGTTTCCCAGTTCACTAGTAGGCCTACTGGGATAGACATTTGAATATAGTGTTTTCTAAATTATCTATGGAAATAAGCAGAGAAGTTATTCCTAATGGATGGTTAATCTAGAAATGTTCAATTGATAGTTGGTGTTTTTGTGTTGATTTGAATATTTTAATTAATGTTTTACTGAAGTAAACTATACATACAGAAAGTGCACAGACCACACACACACACACACCTTGATGAATCTTCACAAACCACAGATCCACATTGAGCTTTGTGCTGTGTAAATAGAATCGCATGGTAGGTACTCTTCTGAGTCTGGCTTCCTTATTAGCACATTTCATTTATGAGGTTCAGCTGTGTTGTTGCATGCAGGATGTATTAGAATTTAAGTTGCTTCTACACAAAATACTCAGCAGCATTTCATGGAGACCTCTGCCAACAAATGTTGATTAACCCTGCAATGCAAGGTCCATGAGAGTTGGGATTTTTCTTTGGGGGTTCCCTGAATAGTGACCAGACCAGGCCCTCCATAAGTATTTACTAAATCCTTATTGGATACTCAGGAAATTGAAAAGAATAGTGCAGTCTCTGAAGATACCTTTCATTTATCTGTTTACTATATACTTGTGGCTTTAAGACATTTCCTCTCACACAAATTTATTAGCTTCAAGAAGGAACCAATTTAATCAGAATGGCCTTTGCTGTTATGGAGAAGATAATTAGAGTTTGGGCTTCAAATGATTTTCTCAGTTGTTCTATGAAATATGGAAAAGAAAAGATGAGTTTTAAAAAATCACTAATAAAGAGATTTTTTTAAAAAAATGCAAAGTAGGTAAGTCAACAGACTATCACCTACCAGATAAATCACAGTTGGTATAAGCATCCTACCAAAACCAAGCAATTAGTGAAGTTTAATTGTGAGGGTAGGGGTATTTAGAAAGGTAAAGAGTGTACTTTCTTCACCTATTCATTGTATCTGTGTAGTTTTCAGCACAAATAAAGCACTTCAGGATCAATGCTTAGCAACCTTGTGAACTAGCGCAAACCTCATTTGAAGGGAGAAGGAGAAATGAGTTTACCTGTCGTTTAAGACTATCCCCCAGCACCCAGGACAGTATTTTACACACAGCAATCACTCAATAAACACTTGTTGAAAGGAAACACAAATTCCCAACGTGTGTGCCTGCTCCCTCAGACAATTTTGTCGTGGAGTTACTCTGACTATATCTCCTTATGCTCAAACCAGCCATTCCGTCCAGAGGGACAGAATACAAGAGAAAGGGAAGCTGTCAGACCTCCAGCCTCCTCTGGTAACCTGGGAGGTAATGCCCTGGCATGGGATGGCAGCTCCCTCTTCAGACAGAGCTGGGTTTGGATCTTGGATCTGTGATTGCCAGCTGTGTGGACCTGGGCTTTGGTTTCTTTCTTTCTTTTTTTTTTAATTGGAGGATAACTGCTTTACAATGTTGTGTTGGTTTCTGCCATTCAACTTGGTTTCTTCCTGGGGCATACAGATGAAACTTCTCTCTCTCCAAGGTTGTGTGGGAGTAAATGGGATGCCTAGAATGTATCCAGCAGGCAGCCTACAGCCCTCACTTCCTTCTCTCCTCTCTTGCTAACTGCTTCCCACCAGCCTGCTGATGCAGTGCCCATCACCACATCAGGGCATCTGGGGACCGAGTGAGTGTGCTGTGAGTGAGAGTGCCTTGTCACCAGCCTGCCCTCCCCAGCTGGGACCCAGGTGTAACTTCTCTACTGCAGGCTTCCCAGTAGTGAACTGGGGCCAACAGGCATTCACCTGTGAGTTCCCAGGAGAAGGTGAGCTGGAGACAGCAGAAGTACCTGGAAAGGGCGAGCACAGCTGCCACCCCTGAAACCAGTGCTGCAAGAAGGCTCTACGAGCAGCGTTACGATTCAGAAGACTGCAAAATGCATGTTAAATCCAGGTGGGAATGACAGCTTGGCTATTAACTTGAAATCTGGAGATTAAGATTCTCTCTGCTCCCCACCCTGCCTTCTGTCTCACTGCCACCAAAGGGAAGCAGAATTCTATCACTTCCTGTTTTGTAGTGGAGCTTTAATTATGCTAAACGCTTCTTACCGCTCTGCTCTACATGGATCTGGCAGACCACACTTTTCACAAGTCTATCACTCTTTCGAAATATCAGCAGAAGCTTCAACATATAGGATTTTAAAGTAGACCGTGCATCTCAGGATTACTCTTCATCTATTTTCATTTTATTTTTAATTTGTATTTTGTAATAAGAGTATAGTTGATTTATAATATAGTGTTTCAGGTGTACCACAGTGATTCAGTTATGCACATGCATATTACCCTTTTTTTTTTTCACTCTTTTCCCATACTATTACAGAATATTGAGTAGAGTTCCCTGTACTATACTGTAGCTTCTTGTTGATTATCTTTTATATATTCCCAGTGTGTGTGCTAAGTTACTTTAGTCATGTCTGACTCTTTGTGACCCTATAGACTGTAGCCCACCAGGCTCCTCTGTCCATGGGATTCTCCAGGCAAGAATACTGGAGTAGGCTGCCATGCCCTCCTCCATATATATTCCCTACCTTCATTTTAAATCAATAGAATGGAATGAAAATTCTACCTCTAGAAATCACTATTTGATAATGTTGAAATTAAATTAAAAATTTATAAGTAATATATATCTTCTTTGGACTGGAAGACCCTGCTGGAATCAGAATGAAATCAAGTAGGTCAGAAAGAAGTTCAACTCCTTTACCCGATGACTTCTGTGTGAGCTAGGAAGAAATAAGAGTTTCCCATTTAGGCTGCCCACAAGATAGTAGTCAGAAAGAATGTTTATAGGACAATCCACAACTTAACTATTCTTTCCACACCTGCTTACATGCAAGAGAGGAAAAAAAAAAAAAACCACAAACCTTGGTAGACTGGGCCAATCATTTAAGCATTTTGTTTCTGCTAGCAATAGCAGGTAAGTGGCACTGATAAACCATAAAGCATTAATAACATCTTCAAAGCATGTATCAAGGCTCAGACTGGAGAAACAAAGTCAAAACAGCTTGGGATAATCTTTTGACCTCTTATCTTCTATTCATGGACCCTTGGCATATGCCTCCCAAATATGTTGCTTTGCAAATGGCACTGGAAGGAACCGGTTAGTTGGATCCAATGTGACTAAGAGACATCCCAGTTCTCCAGGTCATCATGTCATCTTTTTGTGAATTGTACAATTTTCTTTGGCCTTTCAGTCCACTGTGGCTCCAGACAGGAGCTGTCATCTTCTCTGATTTCTCTTCTCTCTCTGAAGCCTCCCATTCAGAGGTCAGAGGATGTCAACTAGGGCACGTCAGTCCAGCCAGTCAAATGGCACTTACTGCTTAAGATGTTTTCAGTAGCATCACTCACTCGGCATTAACTCAAGACAGAAGAAGCCAATGTTCACGGAGGCAGCAGCTCACATAGCAGCTGAGTATTAATACCAGGGACTTTCTTCATGCAACTGATACTTACACGGGAATGGGTTTCCCTTTTTGGTTTTCATGATTCCTGAGAATGAAATCTGGCCAGCACCCAACCACGTGCAAAGGCTCAAATCTCTACCCAGCTGGGGGCGCTGAAAGCAGAACTCTGACCCTGGGATGGGTGCATTCCTTTAAGGGACTCTGCTCCATGCCACATCACTCATCAAGTGCACACTGTGGCTTTAAGCTGTTTTGGGGGGAGCCAGCAGCCGCACACTGCAGACGCAGCACACCCTGGAATGCAGGCAAGGCGCTCACAGTGGCTGGCCGCTCTCCTCGGATCTTTCGGCCTTTGGCGCCATCTCAGAATCTCTTTGAGCAACTCCTTCAGTCTCTTCTTTGCCATCCTGTGGCTGCTGTTTGCGTGTAACTAAAGCCAGACAGGACAGCTTTACCACTGGGAAGGAATTCACACCAGAGGCCGGGCCCCGCCTGTCATCTTCCACCTCCTCACCTTCCTCTGTCCTCCTGAGGCCCTCGCCCGCACTGAAGCTACGCTCCTCCTGGGACTCTGGCACAGGAGCCAGCCGAGAGACCCTTTTACAACAGTCATCTACATCAGAAGTCACTGTTCTGTTGGTGACAAGTAGCATTGGTAGCAAGAGAGAAGAGGAAAAAGAGTTAGGAAAGCAGACAGTGAAAGTCTTTGAGATGGAAAGGTTAAGAGAGAAAGTTCGGTTGCTATTCCAGGAGCTGGGTTAGTTAGGATGACATCCTCAGAATGGGATAATAGAATATGAACCCAAGCAAGGCCCCGAGAAAGTCAAAGAAGGCTGGCCTGACTCACCATGGAGCCGAGTGATGACCCCTTAGTATTCAAGGACTCAAGGGTGCATTTCTTACTAATTTCTTATTTCCACCCTCTCTATGCCTGGTCCCCACTAGCCTCTGAATCTCCAGCAGTGATTTCTGGTGTACCCAGTTTATTTATATTTATAGCCTCCTCTATGGTATCATCCACAAAAAAATCAAACCAAAGAAACTCCTCTGTATGTCACAGATGACCCACCGTGTGCTTTGAATATCAAGGACAAAGCATGGAGGAGACTGTCCTGAGCATTTCCTCCTGCCATGAAGGGCTTTGCTTTGCTCCAGCCACGCAGGTGGAATGGAGGTTCCTGGGAGAATCCAGAATCTTTTTTTTTTTTTTTCTAACAAAAACTCAAATTTTAATAACATGTCTACATGGAAGAGACCCAGGAAAACTGAGTACCTTACTAAAATTGGTGAAACCCTCACCTTAAATACCATCTTCAGCCAAAGACAAAAGAGGATGTGGGGATAGGGGTTTGGGACTTCAAACGGGAGGAAGGCAATTCACTTGGAGATGGCAGAGCAAATGTTTACTAAATAAACATTTGCTGGACCATGCAGAGACAGTGGGGTGCAGATGGGACTCTGATCTCTAAGTTACCCCTACCTCACCTAGCATACAGAGAATCTAGAATCTTATAAATGCCCTGTGCTGTGCTTAGTCACTCAGTTGTGCCTGACTCTTTGCGACCTCATGGACTGTAGCCCGTCAGGCTCCTCTGTCCATGGGGATTCTCCAGGCAAGAATACTGGAGTGGGTTGCCATGCCCTCCTCCAGGGGATCTTCCCAACCCAGGGATTGAACCCAGGTCTCCCACATTGAGGGCAGATTCTTTACCGTCTAAGCCTATACCTGCTTAATGGAAGAAAGACCAGTTCATAGATAGAACCGAATCCCCCAAAGAGGGCTTGGGAATTCACAGCTTGAAGCCCTCCGGTAAGAATGAGGACTGGTGACAGGTCTACAAGGTCTTTTCCTAGTTGATCCCTCACAAATTTGAATGGTTACTCATCCAAGGAACCCTGACTCACAGGAACCCTCAAAGGAGTCTTTCCACTCGAGTTCTGTTATATGTTTTTAAAAAGTAGAGGGGGAGAAGGTTTACTTTATTGTGTGTCTGCTTAGATATCCGAAATCTGAACTTTTGATACTAATAACTATTTTTTCCTCCCTTATGGGATAGGAAGGAGGGAGCGTATAGGTAATCCAGATTTTTATCAACATATTTTTAGGAAAAACACAAAGGGTATCATTAAAACATCCCATCTAGTCGGTTCAGTGTTGCTGACGAATAAAATAGTGCTTAATGCGGCCGAGGGAAAAAGGGGCATTTGCCGAAATTATTGGCATTCCCAGGCAGTGATTCTGGTGACAACAGAATCAAAATGGATGTTTTTTTAACTTCACACACATTTGCCCCCTGGGGTACTGACCTCCCTTCTCTGCTAACCAGCAAGAGAACCTGTTAAAACTTTGTCATCTCTGGCGGTTTCTTTAATATGTCAGCGAACTCTTTAAAAGCGGCAGTGATTCCCATGCAGACCTCCTTGCACACGTAATGGTGAAAATACCTGCAGTCATTCTGTGGATTAAGCATGTGGTCTTCCTTTAAGTTGGACGTGGCCGCTGAGGCAGCAGACACAGAGCATGTGTGGGTCTTGCCGTGACAGACGCCTTCCTCTGCATCCTCCCTTGGCCCCGCCCTGCCAATGCTGAGCCGCTTCCATGTCTGCTGATCTATCTCTGTCACTGGTCCAAAGTGCACGAACTTTTGCCTAGGGCTGCTGGAAGCTTTCTTATAGGCCCTTGCCTTGCGGCTGGCAAAGTCATCCCGGATGGCAGTTTCCGCTTTAATTTCTGGTGAAGGCTCAGGGGCACATGTGTGCTCCACATCTCCATCCCTAGTCAGAACCAGAAATAAGTTCCAAAGGTTTCTAAGGTGAGTACAGATCAAGGAAGAGTTTTTAAAATATAGTGGATGTATGAAAAATACTTGGATGGCTAAAGCAGAATTGCTTTTGCAGTAATCAATCAAATGAAGAAATGATCATCACCTTGCCTGGGTAAATAGTGCTTTTCTACAGCTTTTAAAATATCACTTCCAATGTCATTAATGACAGCATAAGAAAATCTTAGGTACAATGAAATCATTAAAATGATTTAAAAGTCAAGTTTAAATTCCTTACAAATAAACAAGCCTATTGAAATAAGCATTCACAATAAGTCGGTTGAATTAAAAAGGATGTTTCCTTGTAATTTTTAGTATTAACAAATTTTAACTCATGCAAAATATGCTGTCTTTTGAGAGGTATTTCTTTTTTTCTGGCCATGAAAATAAAGAGTGATAGAAGGATAAGTGTTTGATTTGCTCAAAGTTAAATGAAACCATGACACACCTCGTCTTTTCTGACACTTTCAGTCTCTCCCACGTCTCCAGGTCGGCTTCTGTTATACTGGCAACCGTGATAAAGCTTGGGGCCTCGCGGTGAGGGCCAAGCCTGCCCTGAATTCTCCGCTGGGCCAGGTCATCCTTGTAAAGATCCGGCACCTTCCTGAGTCCCTCTTTCGCAGGTTCACTCTCCTGGGCCCGCACAATACAGGTCACCCTTGACTTCACCTCTTCTGTCTGGCCCTGGTTTCTGTTAATTTGGTCCAGGCCCCCACATCATCAGAAAAATCAGGTTCCAGGAAGAGGAGCGGATAAACAGAATGTCAAGCACAGAAATTCAGAGGCTGAGCACAGAACGGAGTGATGGAATAGATGGAAGCACCTTTCCTCTCTCAAAAATATGGAATCAATTGTAGCCTGGATTACTGTGCTACCCTTTGGACACTGTAACGAGACAGAGTTTTCCACCAGATAACAGTCTCTAGCTTAGTTTAAGAAGAGAAGCCAGGGTTCACCATAAGAATATTAGAGATGGGAATGAGATTTCAGTTTGACAGTAATGAAGCCCAATTCCCACACTATTCAAGTTACTATAATGAATTCAAGTTTTCTGACTGAATCCCTGAGCCCTCTTGGAATGTCTTTTATTGCAGCAGTAAAATGTTAGTAACAAACTCTGCATGATCCAAATTCTAGGATTAGCGTGGAGATAGCTGGAACATGGCTCACATATTAAACATCTCAACCATAAACCTTCGTACGTATGCCAGAAAGTATGATTAGGTCAATGCTTAACAGAAAGGTTCAATGTTCAAACTCAGTCTCTGACTTCTAACAGCATTCATTAGGTCTGGTTAATGAACACTTGACGAACAGAGAGGGTATCCTTTCTGCCTGTATCCACAGGGGCAATACCCATTTGTTTCTTATGTCAATAACTGTTCACCTTTATTAATAATCAATCTGACACTTTCTCTTTTTTATATACAGAGATGTTTTAATCAGCTATTTCTTTAAGCTTTCTGGCAAATTTTGTTTTATTTTTTAACTTTTTTGGCCGCAGGGCAAGGTATGTGGGATCTTAATTCCCCAATCAGGGATCGAACCTGCATCCCCTGCATGGGAAGGTAGATTCTTAACCACTGTACCATGAGAGAAGTGGCCTGATATTTTCAATTGTTCCCATAAGAAATGAACATTAAATGGCTAATGTTGACATTATAATTTAAACTAAAACTGTGGCATCTATGTGAATAAACATTCCATCACATTAAAAGTTTCTAACTAAATAGAGATAGAAGTTTTTAAAAATGTACATAAATAGGGCTAATTCATTTTTTTCCAAACTAAATCACCTGGATGAGTTGGTGTATTTACAGAGTCTATGCAAATAGGAAGTCTATAGAATTTTCTATTCGTTTTCAGTTTGGGGAAGGGGAAGGAAGGGCATAGCAAAAAGCCACCAGGGGGCTCTCTCTCTCTTTTTTTTTTTTCCAACAGTTCTTTGAAGCTTTCTAGGAGACCTAACCAGTCCATTCTGAAGGAGATCAGCCCTGGGATTTCTTTGGAAAGAATGATGCTAAAGCTGAAGCTCCAGTACTTTGGCCACCTCATGCGAAGAGTTGACTCACTGGAAAAGACTGATGCTGGGAGGGATTGGGGGCAGGAGGAGAAGGGGACGACAGAGGATGAGATGGCTGGATGGCATCACCGACTCGATGGACATGAGTTTGAGTGAACTCTGGGAGTTGGTGATGGACAGGGAGGCCTGGCGTGCTGCTATTCATGGGGTCGCAAAGAGTCAGACACGACTGAGTGACTGAACTGAGAGAGATCATGGGCTGTGTCCCCAGACGCAGGTGACAACAGACAAATGGGGCCGGAAATATCAGGAATTAAAGCTGCATGCAGGAGAAAGGAAAAAAGGGAGGTACAAAAGCTACTCCCTTTCCTAACTCAAATTGCTGATCCCCATCAATATGTCTTGATGCTGCTCAGTTATCCAGAAGTTTTTGTTTCACTGGCAGCAACTAGTCCCTCCCACAAGGCCCTCTGAGAATGGTGTGTTACAAGCCGTGCCAACAAGAACTGCAAGAGCCTCTGTCACCAAGAGCCTCCTGAAGCTAGAATGTGACCTATAAAAACTGTGTCAGGTCTTCTATGCTCTAATCCCTGTTTATGTCCAGAGATCTTTCATGTGTTTTGCATCTGGTGCTTCCTAAAGAAAAAACTACAGTACAGTGGAGAACATGAACTACTCCACTGATCTCAATGACTCTGCCCAAAGAACCACTTTAATTGTGTAAAATATTGAGATATTTATACTCTTCGTTCAACAGATAATAAACCTCTTAAGTGATAGGCGGAAATATGGCAATTAAATAATAAAGATGTGACCTTTGATTTTGATATAAAGGAAAAGAATGATGAACTCTGCCCATAGAAATTAAGCAGGCTGAAGACTTGACTGATTTCATATTCCTCTTGGGATAAAAATCACTGGTCAAATCCATGTCATTAAATTTTCCTTAATTAAGAAGATGGAAGAAAAGCTGGGACAAGGAAACTCACTTAAAAATAATTTCCATGACAGAATGAATACAAGTGTGTTATATATCTGAGGACTTTTTTTTTTAATGAGAAGTCTCCATCATCAGATGTCTAGGTGATCACGTTGCTGTGAGGGAAGAAACAGCAAGCCTCATTTTTTTTCCCCTTCCAATATCTGAAAGACACTAATAAGATAGAAGGGTTCATGGCTAAGGGATAGCTGTGATTTCTGCCTGCTGAAGGATGGAGCAGCCTGAGAGGTGGCTGTTCCCGCCCCATGTCACAGAACGCCACACCATGTGTGGGGTGGATACAGCACAGCTGCACACTTGGGCTCTAAGTTTATTCGGTGAATTCAGCCCTGTTTTGGACATGGTCATTCTGCTCCCCGCCATGTGAACTTAGAAGAGATCAGCTATCTGGAATTCCACTTCAAAATAAACCACCATTACTGATTACATGTAATCAAGGCAGGAAATAGAGGAACGGGGGCCAGGGTAGGGGCTATAATTCAAATCACCTTCACCTAATTATATTCTCTCTTTCTTTCACATACACACGCACACAGAGTGCACACCTTTTATGCTCTAGAGCTTTCTTTACTGAGACTCCCTTTGAGTGTTGTTTGCTGCCGTCTGATTTCTCTGCCTCTTTTTTTCGGTAAGGCCCGTAGAGGAGTTGGTTCAGTGGCACTATTGGCTTTGTCTGGTTCATCCTTGCTCTCCTGGCAGCAAAGTCATCTTTCTCAAGATCAGGCAGTCGACATGCAACTTCATCTTCTGATTCTGAATCTCTGCCGTGTTGGTGGACCAGGAAAGGGTTTTCTTTACGAAGGATAATATTTCGAACAGCTTCTTTCTCATCATTTAATTGCTTTTGACTGATAGAGCAAAATTAAATGGAACTCTACATGTGATCAGACCAAAACAGTTTTTAAATCCCCACTGTCAGGCAGACAACTGTCTTGTTAGTGAAAGGTCTTCTCAATATCGTTAGTCCAGATGACATCTTTTACTACTTTAATCCAGCGTTGCAGAGAGTTAGGGTGGGTTTCAAAAGCTGGAATTTAGCCAGCTACTAGCAATACTAAACATTCATTTAACTTGCAGCGCCCTATCAGCATAAGAAAGACAAGTTCCTAAATGGCTCTGAAAGTGACAAATCCAAATTCTTTCATGAAATTGAGAAAAATACAAAACATTTAAAAAATATTTTTATGACTTTGTGGGGTTTTTTTGTTGTTGTTGCTGGTTTTCTTTCTTTCTTTTTTTTTTTTTTTGGCTGTTCTGCACAGCTTGTGGGATCTTAGTTTCCTGACCGGGGGTCAAATCCACACCCCTCGCATTGGAAGCACACAGTTTAGCCACTGGACCACTAGAGAAATCCCAAGAAGCATTTTTGTGTTATGTTTTTTTCTTTAGCACATTAGTAATGCACCCAATAGGTACTCAATTTCTTTTGACTGACAGGGCAAAAATTTGAGCCACCAAGAAACTGATCTGGAGGAATGCTAATGAATGCAGCTATGTGGCAGCACACCTAGGATGTGCACAAAGATTGCAGAGTGTAAGGATAATCTTCCTGCAAAGCTGAGCTAACCTGGAACATCTGGGATAGTCTATGACCATTTATAGAATGGACTCAGGCACAAAAGCTTATCTTGCCCTGCTCCCTCCCACCAGCAATCCTTTCTTCCGGCTTTTACCCCCACTATTCTCTACCTTTCAGCTCTTCTTTGTCATATGCTAGATGTCAAGTAAATTGTGTTAAGGCATTCTGTCAAAATGTTTGCTTAGGACTATTTTCATTTTCAAAGAAATCTTGAAGGTCCCGAACTTTAAATTCTTGGAGAAATATAGTTTGATGGTGGACTATTAGGACTTTTTATGCTTTTTGCTTTTGTCGGCACAGTTGATGGTGCCTTTCTGATATTTAGACAAACTCCTTCCTGTACTCATAAGATCAGCCTTGCTTCTAAATCATAATAAAATATTAAAACTTAAAAAATGATTTATTATCTTTTCAGTTCATAGAGATGGTAAGTAAATGAAACATCTTGATCTCTAAAGGAAGTTCACCTACTTTGTATTCAATTTCTGAGAGAGGATTAAGAGTAAATTTTTCATGCTCATGGGACAGGTCAATTCAAAAATGAAGACAGGAAGAATTAGGTTGGCTAAGAGCAAGGAAGGAGAAGGCAATGGCAACCCGCTCCAGTACTCTAGCCTGGAAAATCTCATGGACGGAGGGGCCTGGTGGGCTGCAGTCCATGGGGTCTCGAAGAGTCGGACATGACTGAGCGACTTCAATTTCACTTTTCACTTTCATGCATTGGAGAAGGAAATGGCAACCCACTCCAGTGTTTTGCCTGGAGAGTCCCAGGGACGGGGGAGCCTGGTGGGCTGCCGTCTATGGGGTCACACAGAGTCGGACAGGACTGAAGTGACTCAGCAGCAGCAGCAGCAGCAAGAGCAAGGAAATACTGTCTACACTGGGCGACCGGGTGGCCCACTGTCTGCTGCAGAGGAGGCCATCAGCTTAAGGTGACAGTAGGCCCTCACTCCACCTGATTTCTGGAAAATCAAAATCAAAATCTGGGCCATCTCTAATCATGCCCAGAAAACTCTTTCTCCCTGCTGACCACTGTTCTCAATAAAATTTTAAGTCATGAAATTTAGAGGTGATGGGTGATGCTCCTTGAATAAATTTATTCTTTAAAAAAGTTTTTTAATTGAAATATAGTTGATTTACAATGTTGTGTTTCAGGTGTATAGCAAAGAGATACAGTTATATATACATATTGTATATATATACATATATATACACACATGTTTTATATATTAATATATATACTTTTTAAGCTCCTTTTCCATTAAAAGTACTATATTGAGTATCATTCCCTGTGCTATACAGTAGGTCCTTATTGTCTATCTATTTAGTAATGTGTGTCTATTAATCCCAAACTCCTAATCTATCCTTCCCTCTCTTTTCTATTTGGTAACTATAAGTTTGTTTTCTATGTCTGTGAGTTTCTGTTTTGTAAATGAGTTCATTTTATCATTTTTTAGATTCCACATATGCATGATATCATATGATATCACATATTTCTCTTTCTCTGTATGACTTGCTTCACTTAGTATGATAATCTCTAGGTCCATCCATGTTGCTGCAACTTAAATTTATTTCTTAATATATGAAATACTACCCTTTGAGCACCCCTGCTCTTCATCTCCCGCCTGGCCCCTCTTGGACTGTGTCGACTCTCTTCCCTGCCTCTCTAGCCAACAAGTCTGGCAAGAACCAACTGGCATTGGCTGACTGTGGCCATAAAGAATGGTCAGTGGGAAATGAGAGGCCACTGAATCAATCTCTTTGAAAACTCATTATTTAAAAAGCACAGTGATGATGATAAAGAGGGTGGTTCATTATTATGGAGCACCCACCATGGGCTAGAATTCTTTCTAGTGTTAATTCATTTAACTCTAATACTAGCCTTGTAATGGTAGTGGGATTAGCACCCCCATTTTATAGAAGGGAAACTGAGATTACGAGAAGAAATTTGCCCAAGGTCAAAGCGCCATTGCTTAAGTTACAATTCAAACCCAGGCAGTTTGGCTCCACAGGTCCTGTTCTTAACCACTCTACTATTCATTAAACCAAAGATATCTTTAGCAACAGTTTTGAAAATGGAGCATCATGTAAAAAATAAAGCATTATCATTACTATGGGAGTAGGAGACAGAGAAGTATTTTGGTTACTAAATAAAAGGATCCTGTGAGTTGTGCTCAGAATGGAGTTCTGATTGGCATTGCTAGTTGCAGATGGCAAGCTCAGCCAGGATTGACAATAGAATGCTAACTAATCATACCTTACAGTGCTTGCACAGCGCTTTACAGTTTACAAAGCCCTTTCAAACTCATTATCTCATCTCATCCAGAGCAGACTCTGAGCTTGAATCTCTCAAGTCCAAAAGCAATAGTCCTTCTATTTTCTGACCAGAGTCCTGGGCTTACAATCTCTTCCAACTCAGGCAGAACTTTATGGGATAAAACATATGCATTTATGCAAACAGCCATGCCAGTTTGAGCAAGGAGAATCTACTGCCTTATGCATCATGTGAATCCAGCTAGGCTACAAATTCCCTGGGGTGTTTCTTTTTAGGCTAAATGCCCAGTGTGGCAGGACTCATTTCAAATGATCTCAGGTTAGATATGCAGGCTTAAAAAGAGGGGGTGAATAAAGCTTTCCATATCATTGGCCACTTAAAGCCACTCCCTGCCCACTTGAAAAATGATCATAATGACATTCTGCTAATTGCTTGAATCCTGTAAATTCAGAGCTTCAAGGCAGACTCAGAAAGAGAAAAAATTTAATGATATAAATTCTGGGTTGGCACTGTTGGCTATGAAGTAATAAATAATGTATATAAGGCAAATATGAAAGCTTATGCTCACAGGTATCTAGTTAGCAAAATATTTAAATGACTTTTTATAATGTGCCCTTTTCTTCTGAAGGTCAGTTTATTATAAACCTTCAGTATACTCTACTTTGTTTTTTAATAATTCTAATAGCTATGAAGAGCTAGTATATTCCAGATTAATTAACATTCAAGACAACCCTGTAAGATTGGAATTATGATGACCACTTTGCAGAGGGGAATGTTGAAGTTTCCAGCTATGGTCATCTGAATGTAGGTAAAGTAAGTACATTTAAGTGGCAGACTTTGGCTATCTAGCTTGATATTCATGGGGGAGGTTTGGCACTATTTTTTTGGAGTTATTCATAGATGAGTTGTGTTGAAGAAGAGGTTCCTCAGTGGACCCAGCTCATTGCTTTACTTAGGAGGAATACAGTCCAATGTGACATGAGAAATATCAAGCCTTGCCTCCAACCTGGCAACTCTGTCCTAAAACAAGTAAGGCTATCTTTGTAGGAGAGATTGTGGGCTCTGAGCAGGTGAGGGGGAAGAAAAGCCCTTGTCTCAAAGCTTCTGAGGCTTATATATTTCAAAGTGAGCGAGATAATGATTTCAACTGAGGAAGAGCTGGCATTTTCTTTCACTCCCTTTTACTTGACAGTGCACAAGCAATCAGCTCAGACTAGCAGTCAGTTTGTTCTATTGAAAGAAACCGAGCTCTCCAGAAAAGCCTGTTAGGCCTCCTGGGAATGTCATGGGCAATACCAGAGACCTCCCTGGTTCACGCAGTGCCCAACCAGGGCAGCTACATCCAGAGTCACAGAGGTTCACACACATCCTGTGTCTGCCTGGTCCCTGATCCCCCGGATCTGTTCGGCAACAGTCAGTGACACACCAGGCATCTGGTAAGGAGGAATACGTGTCTGGCACTTAGCTGCATCTGCTCTTCCTCCAAAGACTTCTAAAATGTCTATTGTTCCTTGGAGGGCTTTTCCCCCTCTCTGTGATTAATTACTATGTGCCTGAGAAGATCCACAGACTAGTAGAAAAGACTGAGTGCTGAAACATATGAAAACAATTAGAAAAGAAGTCCAATCACGTGAAACCTATAATTCAGTTCAAAAACAAGTTTACTTCTCCAATGGGAAACACCAAGTCGGAGAATTCAAATCTCCATGGCATTTTAATTCAGGGGAAGTGAATCTTGGTTCTTATTTTATCCTCTTAAACACAGAAATCTCAGCTTCTCTGGCAGAGTCTCATATTTGGGGGGTAATTAAGCTAACTACATCATAAACTAAAATCATGAACATGGAAGGAAAAGTAGTTTATGCATTTCTGACTTCAATGGCAGACATATTTAATAAGAAAGACCTACTCTGTCCCATGGTGCTAAGATACCTCCTAACATATTCTTTGACAGGAAGCCTGGGACTTCTCGACTAGAAAACTCATGCACTTTTGCTCGTTTTTATATGGTATTAAAAATAATTCAAGGAGGTGTTTGAGGATACTTGTGACACAACCACCAAAAACTGGTCTACAAAAGTCAGGCCTTCCTCTCGTTTACATGCCCCCTTCTTCGCCTGTACCTCATTCTCTCCCCATCTCTGCAAACACAGACTTTCTCAGCTCAGAAATAGGCACAAGAAGTATCTGGTGCCTCTTGTTGGGTTCCAAGACGTGGTGGCCAGAATGCATTTGGATTGCAAAGACAGGAGACTGAAGGTAAAATGCCTTAAGAGACATCGGCATATTGAAATGTTTCATAGTCTTTTTTTTTCCAGACACCAAGAATCCTTTCCTTCGTCATGATATGCATTTCATTCCAGTTAAGCTACTTTCTGCCACATTAAAAGCAGGATCCAAAATGTGGATAAATTTAGGATGGCCATTGACTCTACTGTGGGCTGCAAAAAGTAAGTGACAAAGACACAGACAGGGCAGGCTGGTGGCATGGTATATATAAAACTTTTATGAGAGCTAGCAGCTGAAAAATCTATCTAACAAATGAATTCTGGGTGTTTGGAGCAGCTGTGTTGTGTTGCTATTGGGAACATTCTCTGGGAATATGCATGATTTTCCTGAACTCCATTTTAAATGCTAAGTCAGTAGCTCTACAGTATGACATTAACTGACATCTGCAGACATTAACTGACCTGCAAATTTCTGCTTAATAGAGCTAACTTGGATAAAATGTGGAAAAAATAAGCCAGATCCCAGGAACATGGACAGGAGCAAAAATTATCACACAAGTATACTATTATTCTTCAATTTTAGAATTCATGGTTGTAGACTATGATTCTAGGTCTGTGCACAGGATGGGAGCTGTCATAAAAGACTGCACTGTTTTATCAGAAAATAAACTTCCATTTACTGAAGAGGCATAGGACACTCATGGAACCCCCAGCCTTTGCTCACTCTCTTCTCTTCTCCACGTCACCATGATTCCAGGGTGTGCCGAGTTCTCTCCCAATCTCTGCCCACTTGTCTCCCCTTGCTTTATGGATACTCTAAAGATGACATGTCGATGGGACCTCAAAGAGTTGGACATGCCCCAGCGACTGAACAACAACAGTAACTACAAGGATGACATGGGGAGGTTCCTCAGGATGTAAAAATAGAACTAGATCTAGCAATCCCATTTCTGGGTATATATCCAGAAGAACTCAAACCAGGATTCCCAAAGGGATCTGAGCACTCCCGCATCATTATTCATAATATGCAAGATGTGGGAACACCCTGAGTGTCTATCAGGAGATGAATAAGGGTAAGGCTGTATACATGCATATAACAGAATATTATTAAGCCTTAAACAAGAATTAAATTTTGTAATATGTGACAACATGGATGAACTTCGAGGACATTAAGTGAAATAAGCCAGTCATAGAAAGAAAAAAATGGCATGATTCCACTTACATGAAGTAGTTAAAATGGTCAAATACAGAGAATCAAAGAATGGCATCCTAGGGATAGAGGGAGGGTGAAATAGGGATTGCTAATCAATAGGCATAAAGTTTCAGTTAAGCAGGCTGAATACATTCTAGGAATGTGGTGTACAACGTTGTACCTATAGTTAACAACTTTGTATTGGGCAGTTAAAGATTTGTTCAGAGTGTAGATCTCATGCCAAGCATTGTCACCACAATAAAACATTGTTTTTTTAAAGCACAAAAGCAAAAGATATGAGGGACTTTATAGGGAAAAAACCAACCCGAGTAGCCAATACACATGTTGTGACAGTCAACAGCATTAGTAATCATGGAAAAAACCCAATTTTTTAAAAATGAGATTTTAAAACTCAAACATTGGCAATTTTTGAAAATAACAAGAAAAATAATAAAAAAGATGATGGTGTCTTTGGTAACTTTCAGTTACAGACTTTGCAGATATGATAAAAATGAAGGTATGTGTATGAAGGAATTACGATTAAAGCATTTTTTAAAAAAATAAATTCACTCTCTTCTCTGTATCATGTATTACTTATTTCCACAGTGCCCTAGGCTTGAAGACAGAAGCAGGAAAAGCTGAAAACCGGTAAGAGGATATACTCCATTTTGATATTCTCAGCACCTAGCCGCCTGGTCTTTGATATACATAGATGCTCAAATGATGCTGAAACAGCATGTGTCTCAAAAGGTCTCTGAACTGCAATTTAAAGAATATCTGGATTTATTTCTAAGATGTTATGACATTACCCTTTATAATTTTAGAAACCCCGAGAGTTTCTTGTAGCACAAACAGTTTTATGTCAGAGTTTTCTAGAAGCACATACACATTTAGGACAGATATGTTTATCTGTGGGATACCGCAGACAGGAAGAATTATATCCTTGGTGTTTTATCAATACAAAGCTACTCTAAGATTAAATCCATATAAGCCAGTGCTGGAATTTTCAGTGAAGACCTAGACCACAGCATAACCACACATGGAGTTGTACAGACGGATGGAAAACGTTCTGTCAAATGTGTGGGAGGCAGCAGGGATGCGGTGGTCAGAGAACGTCTGAAAGTAGCCACCAGGTCAGCAGTAACTGGCTCAGAGGCTGTTAAGTAACTTACTTTCACTGATGCTCAGTTATTCTGCTTGAAAAAAACGGGCATATCACCTACCTTTCAGGATTCAATGAAAGAGCAAGCGGCAAAGGAATTTCAATTGTCAAACTGTTATGAGTTACAATTTGTCCATTAAATTTTGGTCTCACTATCATTTGTTAGGATCTTCGTGGCTATTACATGACAGAAATTAATCAGCTTCTCCAAACACTAAGTGAAACTATACAACTATACTTCTCTGTGACTTCAGCTGCTGGAGGTCTCCATCTCTCACGTAACTCGAGGCCACCAGGACTGTATACTAGTGCCTTTGTGACAGTTAAGAGAAGTAATTACTCCATCCTTCGTTTCTGAATCAACAAATTTTAGAAATGAGTCAAATAAACCTAATCGTACTTGCTACTCCCTTGGGACAAAGAAAGTAAGTGGATTTTTGTCAGCCAGCCACTCTTTCTAAAGACAGTGCTTTCTATGCCAAAGGAACTACTTTCTAGTGATGTGTGAAGGAAGATAAGAGCCATTTAGGAGTAGTGTGAAAATTAACAAGCCATAAACAATTGAAAAATAAGATGTTATTGTCAGATATATCCTGTAGCCCACAAGTGACTGACCACACATACTTGACCAGGACAAGGTCTACTCAAGCAGCACGAAGCTCACTCTTTACCTCCATTTAAAATAACCAAAAATTCAGCAGAGACAGGCCTGAAGGCAAAGACGATTAGCTATTTCTATTTGCTCCAAGTAGGAAATAATGATGCAACGGGTAAAGCAGGAAGTGGGAAAATAAGATGGAAACTCCACCGCATCAGACAGATTCCAAAGCCCCAGGCATGCACAAAGCCAGCCAGGCCAGTCTTTGGCCTGCACAGCTAACCTGGCAAAGCGCTGTGCTGCTGGCATGACCTTGATTCCGGCTTGCTCCAGCCTTCTGCGCTTTTGCATTTCAGCAGCAGCTTTCTCTTCAGACTTGGGAGCTGGTGCCACCACAGCCCCCTCTGCAGGAGGCTGCTCCTTCCCACAACTGGTGGGTAGTTCTGACCCACCGTCAGGAGGCTTCCCACTGGTGTCCATTGGGCTGACGGGGTCCTCTTCACAAGGAGACCCCACTTCACTTTCCTCTTCCTCTATTGTCTCAGGATAGCTAGTGAGTTGGACAACATAATTGACCAAACTAACACGCTAGGCTGGGGAGCAGATCATAGATCAGCTCCTGGTCATTTGGATATTACTTCCATAATATTGCAATTCATAGTAATGCAATACTATTCTGGTAATGTGAAGAAAATTAAATGTAGCCATTTGTTAATTAACACAACGCATCATAATCTCTACACTGATTGAAAGCTATTTCAAACTTGATAGGCAAAAACCTTTTCTGCCAGAAAGGCAAAATTCATGTTTTGTTCAATAACTACAACTTTTAATAAAATGTTTACTCAATGGAAAATCATAGATAATAAAGGTAGACTATAAGAAATAACCAAGCAATGATCAGGATGGTTTTGCTAAAAGGATTAGATTAGACTATAAGTTTCTTTTATTAGACTGTAAAGTTCTTGAAGGCAAAGACTCTATCTTACCTTCTATTGGGTCCCCAAAGCCTAAAAGATCTACTACCTAGCACGTGGTACATGCTCTATAAATACATTCTTACTGAATAAATGAATGAAGAAATACAAAAACATAATCAGAGATTAGGGGAAAGACTGCTTGCTTCCCTAAAGAGATGAGAAGTCCAATGCTTCTTCCATTTCATTATGACTTTGTTTCTACCTATGACTCAAGCATGTTCATGCATGCCTTACATAATGCTTGAGCTTAAGTCCAGATACACTTCAGTGTAGATAAAAGGTCTTATTGTACCCGATCTAACAGGACTGGGAGTCAGACAGTCTCCCGAGAAGGATATGGATGACAGATCTGTTCTCAATGTCCTGATGATAGAGCTGGTTTCAAAAATCTACTCATTAGCCCAGTGTTGGTTGAATACCTACTGTGTGCCAGGCACAGTTGTAGGTGCCTTCCTGAAGCTTCTATCCTATTGTGACGATCACTCTCTGAAGGTCTGTTCTTCCCACCTCCATCTGTAATCTCACATCAATGGTCTGCAGCGGCTCTTGGGGCTCATTCATATCTAGGGGCCGTAGTTCCTATATCACAAGCCAGGATAGGAGCAGCACAGCCCAGGTCTTACCTGAAGGGCCTCTCCCCACCCAGGGGGGAGGTGGCGGTACTCCAGCTCTTCCGATATTCCTCTCGCTCCACCTTCTTCTTTCTCAGAGGTGCAGGGACGTAGGCTGTCTGGTTGCTCTTGTTGGGGAGGTACTGGTTAAAAGGCACTGCTGATTTCGGCTCACCGTGGGACGTCCGCCTCGCAGACATGTCATCCTTCTTCACATCAGGCAGCTTCCGATGGGGCAGGTCGGATTCAGAGTCGCTCCCCCTCCCTGGGGAGAGAGGACGGGTGCTGAGAGAGTGTGCCGGGCTAGCAATAATATTCCAAATGGCAAGTATATGGTATGGGGGATATGGTTAAATCTATGGGTTCCAGGGATTACTTCCTTTAATTATTCACTTAATGAATCTAAAGTATCGGTCAAAGTTAGTCCACTCTGGGAAAAGCTCTCAATTCTAATCAGGAAAGAAAAAAAAGTCAAAATTAAAAAAAAAAAAAAGTAAGCTTAGCTGTGTCTGAGAGTTACAATTAACAACACATTTGCAATAGGACTATACACCTGCTCAGATTCTGCAAGTCTCAGAAGAAAAAATAAATTTATGGAGTTTTTACACAGCACCTGTTTTTGCATGTCTTACTCTGCACTAGATATTCTGACAAATAAGAATTATAAAAGATTTATAATCCTTTGTCTTTGAGGTATCTTTAACCAATTCATGAAACACCTGGAGAATATTAGTTATAATCAAGGAGCACAAACATATAAGAACTATAGGAATTCAGAAAAATGGTCAGTATGGATTATACCAAGAGTTTGCCTTCCAGGAAATGGCTTGAGTTATAATTAATGCATATTTCTCTATATCAGAGCCCTTCCTGGTACCCAGAGCTGGAGGTAGTTTTTTCCTGTGAACACTATGGCCTGATGATCTATTTTTCTTCTGGTTCTTTATACTTCCTATTTTGTATTTTGAGAACAGGGCTTTGTACCCTTCACAGTACTTATCACACGGTCTTTGCACACAGTGGATATACTCAAACAATCACAGGAATCAATGAATTAGTCTAGCTTAAAAAGCGTTCTATACAACACAAAGGAATTCAACGTTACCAACATCAGTCTTTCACTGGGCAGTATCCAAATTATACTGTATCCTTGTTTCCTGAGTCTCATCTCATCAGATTTCTAACATCCATTAGAGTGAAACTGTCATTAAAACACGCATCACTGTGACAGGCAGCCACCATCTGAATGCTGGTTGAAAACTCTTAATCAGTGAGTGCCTTATAAAAAGGTCCTTCAACTTCACTGACAGCAAACAGAAATTGACCTCTTTACACTTGTGAAAAGAACCTTAAACTGAAAGTCGAGAGATGTGGCAGCCTAGCGAAGTGTGTAGTGCAGGTGGTTAAGTCAGATCCACTTCATACTGAGCTCTGCCGCTCACTAGCTATGTTACTTTGGCACTGGTCACCACTACTCCAAGCCTCAGTTTTCCAGTCTATAATATAGTGAGGATAATAGTATTACCTACTTTGTAGCACTGTTGGGAGGATCAGATACGTGTGAAACTACTGGTACAGTACTTGCTCCTGCGTTAAGTGCTTAACAATCACTGACTACTCTTTATGCTATAATAGTTCTGGATCTATCACTGATGAGCTGTGGGCTCCCCGGCTTGTCTCTAATACACCTGCTCATCCTTTTCTGTAAAAATAGGAATGAAATAACTTGTCCTAGAGATTAAATGATTTAATGGCTTTTACAAAACGGTAAAAGTTAAAAGCATTGACCATAAACAAGTTGTTCATTGTTGCAGATGAAATGTTCAGTTTATGAATTATTCATGTCACTGGCTTTCAGCCTCCCTTCTGGAGTTTTGACCACTTCATGACTTGTTGGTTTTTGATTCATAACTTAGTTCCCTTCTCACCCCAAGTCTTTTATCACGGATATCTGTCTCAGTATCATAATAAAATACTCAGAGCCCTCGGTGAATTGGTTTATAACAAACACTAATACTACCTTACCTTGCCAAGCACTTGGATTGTTTCCCTATTTGATATTTTCCCCATGATACAGAGGTGAAAACAGAGACTCAAAGAGACCCAAAGGGCCCCTTTTCCAAGGCTGGTAAGTAACAGCTCAAGACTCCAATTTCTGTTCTCCAGATTCCAGCCCAACAAAGACCCCTGGTTGCTGGAAGGAGAGAAACACAGCCTTGGGGAAAGGCAGGATCAGAGTTTGATAAAAGGATGTCATCATCATCACATGCACTATTGCAGTTTTCTGACTTTGGGCACAATGCCCTCTGCTTAAAGCACCCTGACGAGGGGAACACCTGGACTTGGCTGAATAAATGAAGGAAAGAAAATGATTCTTCAATCAACTATGAAGGGCTAGCATGGAATAGAGCTGTCTCTGTTCACTCGGTTCTAAAACCCTACAATCTATGAAACTTATTTTGGTACAATATCTAAAAACATATTACCTATAATACACTGAGAGTCTCAAAATAGGGTGTTTAACACATGAACAGATCACCTTCCCCCTCTCTCCAATTACTCTTTGATAAATGTCTTCAACAGACACTTCAAAAAGAGTTAATTTACAAATGCCCAGAGGCAAAGTGACTTCGCTGAAAGCAGTGTAACCTTCTGGACTTGGAGACCAGGGTATAATTTCAGCTCCATCATCGCCTAGCCGTGTGACTGGGGAATTTAAGCCCTCTGTTCCTCAGGGTCCTCATTGGAAATAAGGTGATAATACGGCTCTCATCAGTTGTTGTGAGGATTACCTGAGATGTAAAGCACCCAAGTGTTAGAACTCTTCTTATCTCAGGCCAAGATTTCAAAAGATTTTGACTTAATCCTGAAAAGATGAAAATGTACTCGGGTCGCTTCTCCATCTATGCCCAACAGTGCACATGACCACAATGACTTCCTTTTATCAAAGTCTGATCCTTCCTTTCCCCTGGGACTACACTTCTCTCCCTTCCAACAGCTAGGAGTCTTTCTTTGTTTTAATCCATGTTTACCACATATGGGCTTCCTTAGTGGCTCAGTTGGTAAAGAATCTGCCTGCTATGCAGGAGACCTGGGTTCGATCCCTTGGTAGGGACGATCCAATGGAGAAGGAAATGGCAACCCACTCTACTCTTGCCTAGAGAATTCCATGGACAGAGGAGCCGGACAGGGATTGCCAAGAGTCAGACACAACTGAGCGACTAACTTTCACTTTTACTTTACCATATATACCACCAACCCTTTGCCTTTTCATCTTCCTCCAGTACTTTAATTTCTCTCATTCCTTATGTCTCTCCCTTAACTAACCTTTTATATAACAGATAAGAATATTCATTTAACAAAATGCATTATGTTTATAAAGCATGTTCTTAATTTTAAAAGCACCCGAGTGGAAGATTTTGTATTTCCTCTCCAGTGGAGCTTGCCTCAGAAGGCATGTCAGTGAAAGCGAGGGAGGAACTGGGTACCTGTCAAGCAAGACAGAGTGGCTGAATTGACCCTGGTGACCCACAGTTTCCTTACCAGGTGGCTCTTGTGTCCAACCCATAGAATCACGGCACCTCTTATGTGTGTGGCTCTTGACTGTCCCTACTGAATGGGTCTGTGGGCCTCAGTAATAATAAAATGAACACTCTCTCTACCCAATATGGAGCTGGAAAATTTCATGGTAAGACTTTCCTTAGTTGATTATGAGTCATAGGAAGTAAATTTTCAAGAATTTTAAAAAAAGTTCTTCTAAATTTGAAAGTGTTTAATAGCACTAGCAATCTTCTTGATTACATCACTTAAAAAATATACCATAAACTCTAATGAAATACAACATCAATTTGGATAAAATTATACCACACTTTAAAAGGCAGATAAAAAGTGTTGTTTTTCTTTAAAACCTCATTAGGTCTTGATTAGTTTACAAGAATATGAGCCTGAAGGTATCAGGCTGATTGGTGAAATCTGTGTGTTAAGATGCTCTTTCACGGATGGTGTTTTGTGAAGTTCAATTTCATGTTTTTCTCTACATGGGAAAAACTGTTATGAAAAGACTCTGGCTTATCAATCTTAATTGCTGCAAATGAAATTATGCCTCAGCACATATTAGTACAATATTAGTAATTACCATCTCAAATCCCTTCAAGATGTGGCCCATTATAAACTCTGAATCCCTCGAAGCTGGAGACAGAATAAATAAAGGATCCACATTACCAGTTATTAAAAACCAGGATGAGACAATAATAATTCTTTAAAAAATCAAAATAATATGGATGCAATAGTTTAGTTATGATTTGTTTCATAAAAGCAAATCTCCCTTTCAGTTATGTTAAAATTCAATTAGACCATGCAGTTGGTATTGTAACTTCTAATACTGTGGGTGGGACTTAAGATGTCACGTAAAATTGTAGAAATGTTTTTCAAGCAGTTCACAATGCACCATGGAATTCTTTAGGAGTCACATACGATATGGCCCTGAGGCTAATCTATTTGCTGGCAAGTTGACGTACTAAACAAAAGCATTAGTTCAGTCATGCTAGAATTTGAAAAATCTATTAACCAAACAGAAAGAAGTGTGAGTAAATTAAGCTTTAGGGTATAAGCTTTGGACTCATACTTCTCGAGGCTAACATCGTCACGCTACTTACAATGATTTGGGGCACTTACAATGTTAGGATGGTTTCTTAACCTAAGATTCATCTGTAAAATATGGCTAAGGAGTGTTTCATAGCCCTGTGAGAGAATTAACTCACATACTGGATATCTCATAACCTGTGCTAAGGATTAAATGAGATACCAGAGGTTGAGTAATGAACTCAGGACCTGGGCATATTGAATACCCAAGTATTTTGGTGACATAGAATTTTATAACTGGAAGAGGTTTTTTAGCTAAAAATAAAATTTTCATCTCAGACAGAAGACTTAAAGTCTCTAGAAATATTAGCTTTAATCAGAAGCTAATTATTTCCTTTTCTAGTAAAAAGAAATAGACACAAATAAAAGAATTCCCCTGAGAGTCTTTCTCCAAGTTTATACATGCAGAACCAAGCTATCTTCCCTTCTTATTAATAAAAGCACAAAGGCACAAGATAAGTAAGGTAAACAGCTTCTGAAAAAATATGCATTAAATTTACATCAGGTTGCATGACCATATATTTTTGTAAAGAAAAATGATCATTCCTTTCAGGTGATATAAAATCCAGGAGATTTAAATCAAACCCAGCCTCTGAAGAAACAAGCAGTCTGGGTTGTGTTCAATACATTAAGGACCACCTGCATCGCTCTAGTCAACGGTCAGTTACCATAAGCATCTAATATTGGCAAAACCATGCCAATTAAAGTTTCACAGTCCCAAGCTTCAGAGCTGTCATAAGTGTGTGTAGTGTGTTTCCAGTTTGCTGGAAGTTGATCCATTTTCACTTATACAGTGTGGTACTCACTCAAGCATTTCCCTTCCTCGTACCTGGAACATATAAACCTCCAGCACACTTTATGAGCTAATGGTCTGTACAGCATCTTGATTCACTGAGACCCAGGGAGGAATGATGTAACACATTTTCCAACAGAAGATATGCTCACTGAGGCAATGTTCAAACCAACTGCTGGCAAAGGCAACCCAAATTCTAAGGACCACCAAAAAAACAACATTAAGAGATTTTTTTTTTTTCCTACCAGTTTAGAGTTACCGCAAGGTAGGTATGGAGTCCGCCTTCCCAGTGCCAATCTCTCAGCTGGGAACAAGGCAGCTCTTGTTACTGTTTGATTCTAAGAAGTGCAGTTTATTAAGGCTCCAACCTACCATCACTGCTTCCCCTGAGGACTACATCTGGCGAAGGAGTCTGCCGGGAACGGGAGCCAAAGGAATCCAAGCTGTCGAAGGAATCATCTCTGCCGTGTCGAGGGGGAGAGAGGGAGTCGCTGCGCTCGGAGTCCCAGCAGTCGATGTAGCCACTGTCTCGAATACTACGTTTGGGGCTCTCAATATCATCAGTCTCCTGTTCAAGAAGAAAACAAAAGGATTACAGACATTACTGCAACAGACATAGAGCCTATGAATATCAGGAAAATCAGTCCCCAGCGGTCTCCAAAAAAATCCTACATATAGAATCACTGTGGAAAGGCTACAGCAAGCAGTTATCACATTGATTATCATCTGCAAGTCAACATTTCATTCTTCAATCCTTCCCTGCTACAACTTTCTCAATCAGAAAATCACACATATTTAAAAACAAAAAATCCCTAGGCATCTTGCAGTCCACAATGTTTAAAAAAAATTCGAGAAATTAAGAGTAAAAGATCATCAAGTTTGGATTCACAAGAATACAATAAAAGATGAAAAGAAAAATGAAAAACAAAAGCCTTAACCTTGACCCGTCTTTCAGGATCCATAACTGCATGTCTGTTCCGGGACCCAGCCCCTAGTTTAGCCGCACAACTGCTTCTGTTTATGCTGTCTGGCTAAGGCACACAGCATTTGTTTTTGCAGCAGAATCAGTTTCATAAAATCCTGGAGCAGTATGCTCCATCTTCTGCTACCTTGAAGGGAAATTCCTGCTCTGAAAGGGAGCTGTCTTTTCTGGGGCAAAAAGTTTAAAAAAAAAAAAAAAAAGCAGTGAAAAATATGCAAAATGCTTTTCCTGATGCTTCAGAAGAATCCAGGCATGCTCTCACTCTCGGCCAGCTCTTGGCGCTGGGGGAGCTGAAAGCACTTGTGGCTGACCCACATGTTCAGAGCAGTGAAAACAATGGCTGTCTTTGACAGCCTGTGATTATAAATTCTTTCCAGCGCAAGCAGCACATACTAAAACACTGAAACTCCAGCAGAAGAAAGGTCAGTCAAAGCCATCCTCACCCTCATATTATAATAAAAGCCTTGTTCCCGCCAGTGTCTTAGCATTAATTACTAGAGTCCAAGCTGACGAAAACAGAAATAACTCCAGTCACTCAAAGATAAACCTCAGTTTAATCTCTCCCAGACTGTTGCTTAAAATCAGGGCTGTGAATGACATCCACAAAGACTGGAATGTCCCACTGCAGATTTCCTGGGATGCTCAGGCAGGTCCCCTCCACATTCCCCATAGAAAGGAAAAAAACAAATATACTCCATGTTAGCAATTTCTTAACACTGTCTACACTGACTTATATGCCCGCCACAGCCAGTGTCTTTGTAGGAACTGCGTCCAGCAGCTTCCATCAGTTATAACCTCTGACTCTGACTTTAGTTAGATCCTCTGACTCTCCCCAGTAGAGGGCCCTCTGGGGGGACAGAGTGGCCATTATTCACAAGGCACACACAGATCTCACATCAGGACTCAGAGTGAGCGAGAGGGGAAGGGAAGTGTGGAGAGGGGCACCCTGTAGCTGCCACACTGAGGGCCTGAATATGGCCTGGGTGAGTTCAGCTGACATGACCCTCTGGAGGGAGGCAGAAATTCCAGTTATGGAAATGAAGGTAGCTTACTTGTAGGTCAAAAGTTAACCAGGACTTGTACAAAAGCCAGGCCTGACTTTTAGCAGGAAAAGGAAGAACTCATGACTAACTGAAAATTATATATCTAAATTGGATATGGTTTTGCATTTAATTTCTTTGGAAATGCAAGTAATTATCTTGGTTTATTTATCCACTGAGAACAGGCCAAATGGCTAATGTTATTGAACACTTACTCTGTGCTTGATGCTTTTTGTAGGCTCTGTTATTCAATCCACACAACCTACTCCCCAGTGATGTGGTTGGGGTTGTCCCCATTTTATAGAAAAGAATCAGAGAGTTTGAGTAACTTGACTGAGGTCACGCAGTAATCAGCCAAGCTGTGATTCTGACAAAGGACTCTGTCTCCAACTACCAAATGGCAAAAGCTGACAACATCTGATGAACTTCAGTATAGTGACAGCTGTCGTCATCAGCATCACCTCTTCCAACTGCTGCATACTTACAGCCTGCTTACGCTTGCATGCTAAATCACTTCAGTCGTATCTGACTCTCTGCAACCCTATAGACTACAGACCACCAGACCCTCTGTGCAGGGGATTCTCTCAGCAAGAATACTGGAGTGGGTTGCCGTGCCCTTCTCCAGGGGATCTTCCCAACCCAGGGATCGAACCTGTGTCTCTTATGTCCCCTGCATTGGCAGGCAGGTCTTTACCACTAGTGCCATCTGGGAAGACCCATGCTTATACAGGATGATGCTAACCTGGATGGTGCCCCGTCACTAAATGCTGTTTATGCCTAGATTCCCAACCTATACCTGCTGCAAGAAAGAAACAGTTTAGAGTAGGTTAAAAGCATGGTCTTGGAAGCTCAGCTGACAGTTTAAATCCTGGCTCCACCCCTTGTTAGCTGTCTGACCTTGGGCTAATTATTTGACCTTGGCCAATTTCAGTTTTCTCATCAGTAAAATGGAGCAAATAATATTTATCTCATAGGGTTGCCGGGAGGGTTAAATGTATTACTACATGGAAAGCATTCAGAAAAATGCCTGATGCTTAAGTGCTCAAAAAATGTTAGCTATGCATTCATTTGGCATGTAAAAGTCAATATATAAATCATACAAAATTTATAAGTGCAGTTAAGTACATAATCTTATATAAACACTGATATTCTTCTATCTCCTTCTCCATTTATATCCCATAACTAGATTCCTTGGGCCCAATTTCCCATCAGGGAGGGCAAACACTTAGGAAGCCCACATCTAGAAATGACACAATTTCACAAGCTGCTTGGTACAGCATTACAAAACTGGATTTTCAAGAAAATAGTATCAGATTTTATTTTCTTGGGCTCCAAAATCACTGTGGGCAGTGACTGCAACCATGAAATTAAAAGACACTTGATCTTTAAGAAAGCTATGACAAACCTAGACAGTGTATTAAAAAAGGAGACATCACATTGCCGACCAAGATCCGTATAGTCAAAGCTATGGTTTTTCCAGTAGTCATGTGTGGATGTGAGAGCTGGAGCATACAAGAGGCTGAGCGCCGAAGAACTGACGCTTTCAAACTGTGGTGCTGGAGAATACTCTTGAGAGTCCCTTGGACTGCAAGGAGATCAAACCAGTCAATTCCAAAGGAAATCACCCTGAATATTCATTGGAAGGACTGATGCTAAACCTGAAGCTCCAATCCTTTGGCTACCTGATGCGAAGAGCTGACTCATTGGAAAAGATTCTGATGCTGGGAAAGACTGAGGGCAGGAGGAGAAGGGGGCTACAGAGGATGAGATGGTTAGATAGCATCACTGACTCAATGGACATATTTTGAGCAAACTTTGGGAGACAGTGGAGGACAGAGAAGCCTGGCATGCTGCAGTGCCTAGAATCACAAAGAGTTGGACATGGCTTAGTTACTGAACAACAACAAGTATCAGGAAACCTTCCCCAGATACCCAAATGTCTCCCCTACCCTACCCTACAAACCACAGGAGAAAAGAAAGGAAAAAAACCGTGAAAGTCAACATGCTTCTTGGAGCTTCAGCTGCTTTCTCACAGGTAGTTATGAAGAAGAAAAATAGAAAGGCCATTCTGCTTATGACTTCACAGAAAGCCAAGAATAAAACCCTGGATCAAGTGAGAGCTGGAAGCTGAATGGCAGCTTGACAAATGTAAACCAGGCCACCTGCGGCCATCCCTGGCCGTAGAAACCTAAGGGTGAAGCAAGAGATCGGAAACAAAGATGTGGATGTTAGCAGGATGAACAATTTTATTGGATTCCATCAAGTCACTCAAAGACAAGCTTTGCGAGAGGGGTTAGAAGATATGAACAACACAAAGGCCTGCAGTCTAAATGCTCCTTTCTCCACGTCTATTATGTTGTCTGTGCTTCCCATCTAGTTGCCCAGTAACTGCATCCTGTCTTCTGCAGAGAGCAGTCCAAGGAGAGGGGATAAGACTTAAGGCTCTCCAGTGTGCTGTCAGTTGTTCCAGTAAAAGTGTGTTAATGAATGGGGTGGGAACTACTAGCTTCCACAATATTTTTGGATTATTTCTCTCATCTGTCCTCTTCTTATCTTCCTTTGTCAGAGATAATGAGAACCAGCTAGGGTTGGTGAATGACTTACTCTTTCTGAGAAACTCCAGACACTTCTGTTTTACTACTCACCATTTTCTGCTTCTTTTGATTTATAAGGTGGTTAAATTCTATTCTGGAGTGTTTTAAGTTCTACTTTTTCAGCCTGATGAGCTGTCTCCACCCACCACGCTCTGGTTGGGAAGTTATTCATTCCACAGATACTGACCAAGCATCTTCTATGTGCCAAGCATTGTCTCAGTTCTGGGGACATAATGTTATGTAAATTCGAGAAACACCCTGTCCATCTTGGGCCCTACACTCTAGCACAGAAGAAAAAAGCAAACAGAAACACCAATAAATGAAGACAAAGTTGGACTGTATGTATCATGAAAAAATAAAGCAGATTAAGGGAAGAGAAGTTGATGGTGACTGTTATCTAGGGCGAGGTCTTGTATTTGTTGGCTTATCCAGCTCCTCCCTCTGTCCTCATGTTCTGCTAATAACCCTCACCATCTGAAACAGGAGTAGTTTAGGCCAATCATGGTATACCTTGCTCCTGGTCACACTGACTAGCTCAGAAATAGAACCCACACTGGGCCAGAGTACACCCCAGGAATTTTCAACCAGGGCCAGGGAGGAGAATTCCTTGCCTTTCTGGGCAAGGAGCTAGAAGCAGAGAATTCTGTTTTTGGCCATAGTCTCTGCTATGGCAGAATGTCTACCTATAGGAGGAGAAGATGAATTCAAAGACAGACAAGAAGAGATGAGAGAAAGAATCTAAAATGTCAACATAGTTCCAGACCCTGAGATCTCTAGGGTCACCCTCATCCCCTCGGTTCTTCCTTTAATCTCACTATTCTTGTAGTAACTTTCCTTGGTTTAGCTTAGCATCCCCTCCTTTGGAAGACCTTCTCTGACATATCCAGGCCCAGTGAAAGGCCATTATCACCATGCCTTCAGAGACCTTTACTGTCTAACGCAATAGCAACCTACTATGAACACCTAGTATGTGTCAGACACTTATGTTAAGGGCTCCACATGTATTAAGTGCACTAAAGAACAAGTTGTACCATAGTTAATCATTTTTTGCACATTTCTCCTACTAGAAAAAAAATTAATATGAAATAAATTTCATGAATATGAATTAAATGAATATGAAATAAATAGCCTTTGTGAATGGAGAAGGCAATGACACCCCACTCCAGTACTCTTGCCAGGAAAATCCCATGGATGGAGGAGCCTGGTGGGCTGCAGTCCATGGGGTCACTAAGAGTCGGACACAACTGAGCGACTTCACTTTCACTTTTCACTTTCATACACTGGAGAAGGAAATGGCAACCCACTCCAGTGTTAAGAATCCCAGGGACAGGGGAGCCTGGTGAGCTGCCTTCTATGGGGTCGAACAGAGTCAGACACGACTGAAGTGACTTAGCAGGAGCAGCAGCAGCCTTTGTAAAAGAAAAGCTTTAAATTTCAAATTTACTTCGGCTTGAGTATGTGCAGTATGTCTCTCAGTATCTGTTTTCCAGTTCTCTTCCAGTGAAAATGCCCATAATCTGCTTTTTATTTTTTAGTGGGAGGCAGGACATGGTAATTCTATTCATTCATTGCCTGTGCTGGATCTTTGTTGCTGCGTGAGCTTTTCTCTAGTTGTGGTGAGCAGGGGCTACTCCCCAGTTGCCATGCACAGGCTTCTCATCGCAGTGGCTTCTCTTGTTGTGGAGCATGGCTCTAGGGCATGCGGGCTTCAGTAGCTGTGACATGTAGGCTCAGTAGTTGTAACTCCCAGGCTCCGCAACATGTGGGATTTTCCCAGATCAGGGATCAAGCCCATGTCTTCTGCATTGGCAGGCAAATTCTTTACCACTGAGTCCACATGCAGTTTTTAGATGAAATAAAATCTACTTTCTTCAAGTCTTTCCTTGCAGCTAGAAACAGATACGTGACCAAGTTTAAGTCAACAGGACGTGAGCAGAAGTGTAGTGCATGACTTCCCAGAAGTGTCTTGAAAGTAAGGCACAGAGCTTTCTTCTTCTCATCCCTGATTTCTCTTGGTTAAGAGGAGGACGTGAAGGCTAAAGCTTGCGTGGCTACCTTGGATCAAAAGGCTATGAGTTGAGGATCATGGAGTAAAAAGACAGTAGGCCCCAGTTGGTCACAGAACCTCCACACCAGTCCTGGACAGCTCATGTCCAGATCTTACTTATGCGAGTTTGACATAAAACTCTATTTAATCTAAGCCATTGGTAGAGTTTTCTGCATTTACCAGCCAAACTCAACCCTAATTGATAAAATGAGATAATACACAAAATGAGACAATACACACTATTGTTGTTTAGTCGCTAAGTCGTATTCAACTCTTTGCGATCCCATGGACTGCAGCATACCAGGCTTTCCCGTCCTTCACTATCTCCCAGAGTTTTCTCAAACTCATGTCCATGGACTCAGTGATGCTATCTAACCATCTCACCCTCTGTAGCCCCCTTCTCCTCCTGCCCTCAGTTTTCCCAGCATCAGGATCTTTTCCAGTGAGTCAGTTCTTCACATCAGGTGGCCAAAGGATTGGAGCCTCAGGTTTAGCATCAGTCCTTCCAATGAATATTCAGGGTGATTTCCTTTAGGACTGACTGGTTTGATCTCCTTGTTGTCCACGGGACTCTGAAGAGTCTTTTCCAGCACCACAGCCTGAAAGCATCAATTCTTCTGTGTCAGCCTTCTTTACGGTCCAACTCTCACATCCATACATGACTACTGGAGAAACCAATCTAATATTTCCAGTTATCAAATAGACCAGTGACGTTCAGGTGAGTTACTCTCTAGTTTAGATAGAGATATGGGAGTACCACAGCTGGTTGTTTTTAGTTGCTATGCTTTGTCCAGTGATACTAACTACTCCCTTGTGTCCTGTGACATTTATATTCATTAAAAAGGTAACAGCTGTTCACAATAGCTGGTCCTTTCAAGGCAGTTGATAATAACTAACTATCTCAAAAGAAACAGAAGTTAGGAGAGACTCCGCAGCTGCAGAGACCAATAGATGCTCAGATTTTTAAGGAGCCAGACTAGCAGTAAGAAATGTCAATAATGAGAAGAAATTACATTTCCAGAGAATCAAGCAGGGAAACTATGAGGCAGAGCTTTTAAATAGTTTAAAACAGATAATCCATCTATCATTATCCGAGTCCAAATTTAACAAAAAACAATAAACATTTAGATTTCACAAATCCAGAGTAAAGCTTACCTTTGTACTTTGCCTAAGTAACTCTTTTGAGTGAGATGAAGATTAAAGGGCAAATAAGAGTTAAGACTAAGAAACAATGTGTTTGAGTGGAGTGTTTATTTTTCAAGGAATTGAGCTTAAAGGACTTTGTTTATATGTGTTCTGACCAATGTGAAAGCTTTGTCCATTTAAACATTCATGCGCCAGCCTGTTTCTAGCCAAACACAAAGAACTGTCAGAACTATTTGCTTTAAGGAAAAAAGAATAAATTGTTAGAAATTGCAGCAAATTCTTGCTTTCAGTATTCAAAGCAAAACTATAAAATACAGACGGTCTCTCACCGAGGTCTCATTAGTGCATTTAGTTTTCATGTTAGAGGAAAGAGGAGCAAGGCCTTAGTTATCTCGGCTGCACTGCGGGTCTTATCCAAAACCCATGGGTGCTACTGATTCCAAATGAGTCTTCCCTACTCACTGAGGCTTGCTGGGTGGGGCTGCTCCTGGGTGATAGCATATCCTAGTACTCTGGGTGAATTCTTATATACTGCTGCAACTTTAACAGGCACACATAGGCAGGCACACACAAAACACACTACTTTTTCTTGGGCAAATCCCTACCTTAGGTCAGTCTTTTCCATAATTAAATACACAAAACTCTATTACAATGTTTTCCAAATGTCCAGGTCATTCAAATACAATGGTCATAAGATACACATCTTAGAGAGTATGTTTCTAATTTTTCAGAGACCAAGGCAAAAACTTGGCCAACGTTACCTCAACCATACCAAGGCCCTGACAGGTTAGCAAAATGACCTTTAGGATCAAAGTGCAGAGCAAGCCTTCATTTTTGTATAATACTGTGTTGTTTCATTCAGGCATTATTTCCCCAAAAAGCAGGCACTGAGCTCTTTGGCACCCAGAGTCATATACTGACAGACTGAATTTGCTCTTTGGGAATTAAAGTTGGATAGAGATAAGCCCTCCCATTCTCAGAAGGGAATAAAATTTCAGGTAGTGTGGGGTATAGGAAGCAAAGCTGTCATTGGTAAGACACATGACATCTTTGGCCTGTGCGATTTTATCACGCGGACCTGTAATGATCTTAAAAGCAAGCAAATGTGCTGCTTTCCCCACCTTGTCTAAACCTCACGGGATGAGGAAGAAAAGCCAAGTTACCTTTCTCATCTGAGCCAGCAAGCCTTCAAACTCCTTCAGGTTCAGCGTAGTCCCACTGTACGAGGCACAGCTGTTCGCTGTTTTGCCCAGCCAGTAAATGGTCACTAGTACCTGTGATACAGAACCATGCACAAAGAATTACTTTTCAACTAGGAAGTCAACAACAGTCCTCTAACAGGAAAGCAGGAAGGGAGAATGTGAAACACTAATTTACAAAAACCACCTTCCATGAGGTATCCATTCTAGGTAAAATTGTTTTACTAGGAACCCAATGCTGCATCAGTTAACACAAACATGATTCAGTAGTGAAAATAAGACCCTAGTTTTAGGAAGAATTTGGTTGTGAGAATGTGAGCAGGAAGGAAAAATAAATCTTCCAAAGCTATTCTCATGTCATGAAGGTTTCAAAACCAGGAAGCAAAAATTTTCAGAAACTCTGGAGTCTTTACCCAGACAAGCAATGAAACAGGTTGTCAATTCCTTTCAAGAGTGGTACTTTTAAAGGCCTATAATTTCTACTTGCGGGCACAGAGGTTCTGCTAAGGCCATTAGCAAAAATTTTTCAAAGGAGTGAGAAAACATAATTAGTGGTTTCCAGAACAAGATCAACAAAATATATCTAATTAAAGTCAGAGGACAGCAATGTAATGAAGAATACATTCTGCAGAGACCTGGCTCTGGGGTATAGTTAGTTAGATTCCTATTAATCTGAGATGGGAAATTTTGGGCTGGGCAAGACTACTGCCAATTAGCAACTATTTGAATGTTTAAGAATGTCTATGAATATTCACTGGTCTGAAGCTTCAGTCCTCAGTTAATTTTG
The DNA here is from genome assembly GCF_032405125.1 of Capricornis sumatraensis. NCBI lineage: Eukaryota > Metazoa > Chordata > Mammalia > Artiodactyla > Bovidae > Capricornis > Capricornis sumatraensis. Next base: position 62,899,274 of record NC_091075.1, on the reverse strand, counting down.
TCCTGTTTTCCCAAAGAAACTGTCCACAAAAGCGAATTCTCTTTACACTGATTTTCCCACAGAACCCCACAGGGGCCATCTGAAGATAAGCTCCATAAAGTTGAATGATCGGGACCTCAAGCCTATGGAAAAGCTAAGACTATGATTTTGCTTTCACATTTGGTCTTAATGCTTCAGCTAGGCTGGGAAGTATTTACTGCACTTCCCTCTATTTGCTAGGCCAGAAAATGCTTTGGACAGCATGATATATGTACAAGCTTCCAGATGGCAACGGGCCCAAAATATGGTTATGTGCATCATTGCTAAGATGTGATTTGGTTTTCTACCTCTGTGGGAAAATGTTAGTTTAAGAATCCTTCAAAACTTCCAGAAATTCTTTTTTAAATGATTACTTACAAATAAATTTCTAGAGTACAGACAATTGCAGACGTCAGGACATGAACTAGGCCCATAAAATAACTCGTGTGTGCTAAGAGTATGAGGCTCTCTTGAAAAGTGTAATAGGAGAACAAAAGACAGGACTGTGTTGTGTTTTAGATTATGGCGTTTCTGTTTAAAATTGTATGATGAAAAATGCACATAACCCTGGTTTTATAGAGGAAGAAAAAGGAGGTAAGAATGAAAATGTCAGTCAAATATAATAGCACCCTGGAAATTTTTTTAAAAGTGGAGGGTCACAGCCAATTCTAAAATTTTATAGACAGAAGATCATTTTGTACACTCTTCAATTTAAACTTAAAAGAGCACTAATGTACTTGCCCTTGGAAAATAAGATCTAACTAGAAAAAGATGATTTTGGAAGGTATTAATAAAAACCTCAAAAAAATTAATGGCAAAAAAAAAAAATATACACAAAAGGTACAGGCCCACAACAGTCAACAGTATTTATATTATACTAATATTTTCCCCAAAACAACTTGCCCAACTGCTTAATTTAAGAACCCCATCTGTGCTTACCCACAGCAAGGAAGTAATGTTAGTGCTCAGAGAGATCATTCTGTGTTTAAGAAACCAAATTACAAATAGAGTGCAAGATTTCATTTATTTCAGATGGAGCTCCTATCCAATTAAAGAGACATCCCCCCAAAACACACTATCATTTTTATTTCTATCACTGACATTAATTTTTCTATCAGAGGCACATACACTTGTTTTCTAAGAATGATTCTTTCTAGCTAGGCATTCGAGAGGCACTGAACTTATGAGGTAAAATTTATACCTGAACCACCAACGTTAGAAGGAGAAAAGCTTAGAAAGTGAAGCTAAAACACTTACATTTTTCAGCTTCCTACTATAATCAAGACTCCTAATTAGGAAAAAGGAAAAGAAAATATGATCAGTTTCTTCACTGTGATCTTCATTTCAACATCTCTATGTGAAAGCTAACAAATATAATGAAATCATCAGAATACATTATTTTTAAGGTCTACGATTAGTAATTTCAAGTACTAAATAAAATTACTTAGAAAACAAAATATAGAATGATAAGATGGGATTAAAATTCCATAATACACCATGGAAAGATGAATGTTTTGTAACATCTGGAAAATGAAGGATTCCACTTAAAACTAGGACTGTTTATATTTGTATACTCAAAGCTGAACTGTTCAAGTAAAATTTTGCCTAGGTTACTTATCACTGTAAATTGAAATCTGACTGCACTTCCCAAATCTTCTTTATACAAGTACTTTTAACAAAGGTCTAAAACTACTTAATTAAATAGACCTGAAAAATATATGTAGAAGAGGCAATACTATCCAAATATTTGTTCTTTCCTGCTATGGACATAAATTAGTGTTGGGAATTAGCCCTTAACAGGAAAATATGCATGCTATGTTCAAATATACACACACATTCTTAAATATACAGAGACGTTTATTCTCAAACTATAAACAAAAAAGCTACTTGGTGGTACTTTCTAAATATTCATACAGTGAAATATAAGAATTTCTTCTAAGTTATTCTAAGTTTTCTTTAGCATGTCAACAAATAAATACTAGGAAAACAAACGCTACATTTCTTTTTTCCACAGAACTTCAGTTGGGGGTTGGGGAGGGAGAATGTAACTCTATTGAAAAAACTAGTCAAGAATTTCTTCAGATATTTAGATCACAATTACCTAACTGCTGCATATTCTGATCGAAAGTACAGATTAATGCCCAATTTTAAGCCAACTGAGACTGGAGGGAAAGGAAAACAACATAGTCCACATCCAGGATATAAACCATCAACAGCCACTCGCATTGTAAGAAGCGGTGGTCCAATTTGGATTTGATTAGGAGCATGTTTCAGATTCCCCCCCATTAACAGAAAGGATGATATGTCATTAACTGCTTAGGTGTTTGCTAGGATTTTAAAAAACTGAACAACAACAGCAAAACTAGATGAAAGCAAATAAAAATCTATTAAAGATTTGAATTTTTTGTGAGAAACAACAGGGAACATAAGACAATGAACATTTTTTGACTAAAATTGTGACCCAGTTCGGAAAAAAAATAGTCACACTTGGCACACACTAGGAGCTCACAAAACATTTGTTGAGTGACTTACACATAACAACCAATTATGTGAAAATGCTTCTAAATTTTTCAGAGACATCCTTGGGAGCAACCCAAAGGCTTCCTCCTTTCCATCCAGTTGCTGCAATTCTCTAGAATGATATTTGCTGCAAGCCCTTTTGGAATATGCTTTCATTTCTCACCAATGTTGTCTGGCACCCATTACAGGTAGAGTTCACGAAATTACACACCCAGTAATCATTTGCAGGTTCTCCCTCTTTCTTTCTTTCTCTACTCAAGTTACTTCTCAAAAAAAAAAAAAAGAGTAAGAAAAATTACCTACAAAGAAAGCTAATCTAAAGAGTACTTTTAAAAAGACAATTTGAAAAAGTATCAAAATTATATATGTACATGTTGGCCAATTTACTTTTCTATACAGCAGAAACTGACATAGCAGTGTAAAGCAACTATACTCCAATTAAAAAAAAAAAAAGCATCAGAATTTTCTTTTTGGGATCCACCCCTCTACCTATTGCTTTCAGTACTAACTGGTGTCAACAGGGTGTTTTCCATCTCTACTAATGTTTGGCTCAACTTTCAGAGGGGAAAGCAGAAAAATATAGCAGTTTCTACTTTCATTTACCAGACCTATGAAATCCACATCTGTTATAAATGTCTCCAGACAGTACTAAGATAAACCAGCAGCACTTACAGAAAAGTTGTGAAGCAGATAGTTCATTCCCTGTCCCAATCCTCCTTAATGCTACAGAAGATTTTCTAAGTACCATAAATGAATTTATGGCATAATTTCAATATAAGGTTCTTTATGTTCTAAATATTCATACTGTGAAATTAAAATTTTTTCTCTATAAATATTCCTAATTCAACCTCCTATAATGCTTGTGGACCACCCCTCATACCACACTCATCCTTGCTCATTACCCTTCTACCACACTGGTTGGCCACTCTTCTTTCTCTTTCTAGACATCAAGTTTGTTTTTCTTCCCTAGCCTTTCTACCTACCCTTCCTCTGCCCTGAATACCCTATAGATCTTTGCATGGCTGGCTCTTGCTTTCCTTTCATGCCTCAGTCCTCAGCTGAAATGCTACCCCTTCAGAGAGACTATTTTTGACACCCTTTCTTTTTTATTACCCCTCAGTTTTGTTGAGCTATAATTGATATAAAACATTATATAAGTTTAAGGTATGCAACACAATGATTTGATATATATATATAGTAATTGTCACTATCTTTTACATCATTTATTTTATTACTATTTTATTTTCTCCTCAGCACCTATCACTCCCTGCAATTTTTAAAAATCTGCTTCTCATTTCTTGACACAGGGTATATAAATTCCATGTGAACAGAAGGCCTATTCTCTAGTGACCAGAAAGGATCAGACACAAAGTAGCTGCTCAGTAAATCTGTTGAATGAATGAAAAATCTCAGTCATAGGGGAAAGCGATGGGCAAGTGTTTCATAACAAAAATAATAATAAAAGGGAAGAAAATAAGAAGAAATACAAAATGGGAGATAAATGGAAAGATACGATAAAGAAGGGAAGGGAGGCACTGGGATGAGAAGGAGACAGAGAGAAGAAGCAAAAGAAAGATAAAGGACAGAGGAAAGAACGGGAGAAGGGGAAGGTGGCCTAGTAACTGAGAAGTGATTGTGTGCCACGGGTCTAAGTGACTTTTTTTCCCTTTGGATTGCTTTCTGTGTCTTTGAATTAAAGTCTCTTTAGAAGTTGGTTGAACCATCTTCCCAGATCTGCACTGAGCAAGCTTTAGCTGGAATCATACCCGTAAGAATATTCTGTCCAATTCCATTTTACATATGAAGACACAGAGCCCAACTGAAGCAAAGGCTCTTGCCTTGGATTATAGACCTAAGGGGTAGCATATGTAGAGGCAGACCCTGGGTTTCCTGATGCCCAGAGTTTTACAGAAAAGCAATAAAGGTGATATGAGTTCTAAATTTCTAAAACTAATCAGTCTCAGAGTTCTCCTGGGTTAGTAACATACTGGTTTAGAGTGACTTAAAAAAAAAAAATGAATGCAGCTGCCAACACTGTCAAGTGAACTTTCCTTCACCCTCTAAGCAATGTGTGTGTGACTAATGATTACCTACCATGCCACATAGTTACTATTGTTTCTGGTCACTTGCCACCCAGGTGAAACTGCAAATATGAGATGAGGCAGAACCTGAAACAATTTCCTAAGCTGAATAATGATTTATACAGGCTGGATTTAGGTGCAGAGCAAATGGAGCATGTGAGCACTAAAATGAGGTTTATGGTGCTTTCCATATTCAAATATCATAATTTTTATTTCGTTATTTTTGCCCTTAACTAAAGTTTTTCCATGAGAAATATTAAAGAGCAGTCAAAAGGTACAAACCTCTAGTTATAAAATAAATAAATAATGGGGTTGTAATGTACAGCATGACAACTATAGTTAATAAAACAATATTGCTTATTTGAAAGTTGCTAAGAGAGATGATCTTAGAAGTACACACTGCAAGAAAAATACACTTTATATAGTGACAGCTGTTAACTAGACTTACTGTGATAAACATTTTGCAATATACACAAATATTGAATCACTATATTGTACATATGAAACTAATATTATAGTGTATGTCAATTATGTCCAACTCTGTGTGACCCTATGGACTGTAGCCTGCCAGGCTATTTTCCAGGTAAGAATACTAAAGTGGGTTGCCATTTCCTTCTCCAGGGGATCTTCCTGAACTGTGGTCCTGGAGGAGATTCTTGAGAGTCCCTTGGACAGCAAGGAGATCAAACCAGTCAATCCTAAAGGAAATCAAACCTGAATATTCATTGGAAGGACTGATGATGAAGCTGAAGCTCCAATACTTTGGCCACCTGATGCAGAGAGTTGACTCATTGGAAAAGACACTGATGCTGGGAAAGACTGAGGGCAGGAGGAAAAGGGGGCAATGGAAGATGAGATGGTTAGATGGCATCACCATCTCCGTGGACATGAGTTTGAGTAAACTCTGGGAGATAGTGAAGGACCAGGAAGCCTGGTGTGCTGCAGTCCATGGGGTTGCAAAGTGTTGGATATGACTGAACGACTGAACAACAAATGTCAATCATACGTAAAAAGAAGGCACACCGACAACAGAGAAGTGATTTTTATATAGTCAGTCATGGATGACTCTCCCTTATTCCTAGTCATAAATCATAAAATCCAATATAAACTCCAATTTGATTTCATTTAGTAGTTTCCATATTTCCCCCATCATTAAAAAAGCCAGTATCAGCAGGTAAATACCCCAAAATTCACATTTCTGAATTTTGGTGTCTCTCTTTCTTATGCCCTTCTATGATAAAATGACCCAAAAGTAATCAAAAGGAGAAGTACATCCAACCCAAAGATGCTCTGTATGTAACTAAGCTTATTATTAAAGCATATTAATGCCAAACACTGTTTGACTAATTTGGAAAATGTTTTATATGAATTTGGTAAAGCCTGAACAACTTTTAAACTACAGGAAAGTTACCTCTACCATCTCAAAAGGACTCTTCATCTCATTACTCTGCTCACAGCTATTTCTTTACAGAGAAGCACATTGCCTTTTCTTTTATTATAACATTCTTTCCCAAGAATTCTTTGGCCCCGAACATGGCTCACTGAGTAGATACAGTCAACAATAGTCAAATGGCCAATGATCCATCTTCAGAGAACTTAATCACTGACACACAGGAGAAAACAGTTACGAATGTAAATGAAGAAGAGATTTTTCTATAATCTATTGCCCTCTTTGCATAATAAACAGAGTTCAGAACTGTTTAGGAGTTTGCAGTCTTCCAAGAGCCTATTCATATGCCCAATTGGAGCCAATAAAAGCTTTTTGTGTAACTCAAATAGATTCTGTGCATACTTCTCCCTTGCCTCTCCCTCTGTTGAGTTTCACCTAAAAGTTTTCCTCCTTGTCTCTAAAATTCTAACTCTATATGCATGATTTTTGCATTTCAAAAAATCATGTTTGATCAGAATGAAGGGAAGGCCAATGTGGCTTGTTCTGAAAGCTGGATTTTCACCTTCACATTTCTATTTTATTAGGCATGTCCAATTCTCTGCCTCTTAGACCTTACAACATCATCACAAAACTGCAAATCAAACCATAAATGGGTTTCCCTTGAACATAAAATCGTGCATGACTTACTTGACTGTTACTCTGTTGGATGTATCCTGTAGGTCACTCGGGTCAAAAAGTTGAGATTCTTTAAGGCCGAGCTCTTTACAACCTCTCAAGAATAATATGATATTGTCCTGGAAGAAAGAAAAGAAATCTAAGTCTATATTATATAATATTATTTCATGAACCAGTCTTTCCTCTTTAATAGTCCAAATCACTGGAGAGAAGACAATCATTAGGACAGTCAGAGTCAGAATGAGTCATGGCTTGTTAGATAATAAAATCATACTTTGTTAGGAAATCCCAGAGTAAACAGACACTTCAAACTTCTGAACCCACAGCTATATCAAATTCATTTTTCTTCCCTTTACCTTTCACGTTGGTGTAAAACTTTAAGTTAAATGCCACTGAAAAATAAAACTTAGGACTTCCTTGGTGGTCCAGCAGTTAAGAATCTACCTGCCAATGCAAGGAACAAGGATTCGATCCCTGTTCTGGGGAGATTCCATATCCTGAGAGGTAACTACTAAGCCTTCACTTTTATGCCTGTGTTCTGAAACAAGAGAGTATCCCTTGCTTGCCACAATTAATGAGAGCCTGCTTGCAGCACCGAAGACCCAACACAGCCAAAAATAAATAAATACATAATTTTTTTTGTTTAAAAAAAGAAAAGTGTAACTTAGCGATTTCAGGGCAGTAGTTCCAGGTGGCGCTAGTGATAAAGAACCTGCCTGCCAATGCAGGAGACACAAGAGATGGTGGTTTGATCCCATCTCTAGGTCAGCAAGATCCCCTGGAGAAGGGCATGACAATCCACTTCAGTAATCTTGCCTGGAAAATCCCATGGACAGGGGAGCCTGGTGGGCTACAGTCCATAGGGTCACAAAGAGTCGGACACGACTGAGCGACTGAACTGAACTGAACTGAAGCAACTTAATACACAGTACTCCTATTGCTTCAAAGTTTTGTCCATGTCTTATTGCCTAGAATCTGGTTCAACATTAAAAAAAAAAAAAGGTTTTACTACCTAAGAGTCACCTTTAAGTTTTTCTTTCTAACTGATCTTCAAAAATACATCCTTCATCAGTGGGTTTCGATCAATAATACCTCTTTGTGGACTGTAAACTGAATTGGTGGGGGGAATCTAGACTTAACTGGAAAGGGAAAAAGAGGGGGCAAGAAAATCTTTTGGAAATAATATCAAAGACTTTCCTCATGGTGATTCATTTGTCTATCAGATATAAGTTGACTTTGGCCTGGCAGAGTAGCAGACACATTCAACAGCTGAGGAAGGCTCTGGTCTTCATCTGTTCAGAGTCATTAAGAATAAACAAATGGCTCTGGGAGGGATGGCAAATTGTGAGTCATCCTTTAGGAACTCTAGGACATTAGCTGCAGATTCATCAGTTATGTCTTCGTAAAAGACTTTGTAAAAGACGAGCTAACTGGTTCCATCAGGTAGTTCAAACTTCAGGAAAGGAATGATGAAGACTGGTTCCAGGAGCCAGATCAATGTGAAGTGAGAATGAAATCTGCTCAGTCATGTCCAACACTTTGTGACCCCATGGACTATACAGTCCATGGAATTCTCCAGACCAGGATACTGGAATGGGTAGCTGTTCCCTTTTCCATGGAATCTTCCCAACCCAGGGACTGAACCCAGGTCTCCCACATTGCAGGTGGATTCTTTACCAGCTGAGTCACCAGGGAAGGAAATGCTATCTAAATGCTCTAAGACAGATGCTACAAAAATCTGAAGTCATGGTGGTGGTAAATGAATCATATATTCGAAGTGCAATTTAACAAAGTGAACAAAAATCATTGTATTTCCCAATGACCAGTGTGTAGGCAGGATTCTGCTAATAAGACAGGCCCCAAGAATCCCACCCCCTAGGGGACACACTCTATACAATCTCCTTCCCTCGAGTGCCAGTGGAGCCTGTGCATATGGTAGATCACCACTCTGTGATTATGTCATTAACTACTTGGCTTTGAGTTGATCAAAAGAAAGATGGCCTGACTGTGCCTGACCTAATCATGGGAGCTTTACAAAGAAGGTGAAGTCAGAGTTCCTGCTGGCCATAGGTTCTATAGCTGCAAGGAGATGCATTCTGTCAACAACCACATGAGCTACGAAGAGGCCTGGAAGAAGCTCAGCTTGGACTTCAGCCCCTGCCAACACCTCAGTTTCAGCACTGTGGGACCCTGAACAAAGAATTTAGTCACACCATGTCAATATTCTGATTATAGAAACTCAGTCAGTGGATATTGACTGAAGATGCTAAGTTTATACTAATTTTTTATGCAGCAATGAAAATTAATACATCTAGGCTCAAAATAACAAGAGCAATAGCAATAAATTGCTAACCTTTATATAGCCTTTATTAAATGCCAAGTATTCTTTCAAGAATGTTACATATGTTAACTCATTTAATTCCTGCACAACCTTATGAGGTAGGTACTATGATCATCCTCATTTATAGATGAGCAGTGTGAGGCATGGAACAATTAAGCATCATTAAGGCGTCCCTAATAGTTCAGTTGGTAAAGAATCTGCCTGCAATGCAGGAGATCCTCATTTGATTCTTGGGTCAGGAAGATCCCCTGGAGAAGGGATAGGCTACCCACCCCAGTACTCTTGGGCTTCCCTTGTGGCTCAGCTGGTAAAGAACTGGCCCACAACGTGGGAGACCTGTGTGCGATCCCTGGGTTGGGAAGATCCCCTGGAGAAGGGAAAAGCTACCAGCTCCAGTATTCTGCCCTGGAGAATTCCATGGACTGTAGAGACTGTGGGGTTGCAAAGAGTCAGACATGACCAGTGACTTTCACTTCGCTTCAACCAGTGAGTGGTGAAGGAACAAAGGCTGCAAGCCAGGAACGAATGGAGGTGCAAAAAACCATGGCAGACATGAGGAAATCAAGCCTCAAATCTGAGGCTGGTACCAAAGGAAGAGGAGGCTTTGGAGTCAGGGGCTGATCAAAGGGGCCCTTGAAGGCCATGGAGGGCAGAGGGGAGGTAGTGTGAGAAGTAAATGCCCAGGCCTGCAGCAGAAGTAGATTGGTGGTGGTAGGCCTCGGGGGGGAGACGTGCAAAGGAAGGACTTAAAAGGAACAAGGCAGGAGACAGGGAAATCAATGAGGAGATACTCCAATCTCACTTCCCCTAATGGAGGCTGGCTCACCCCAGTATGTTGTCTTTCCTGTGTCCCTGGATTTTTTTCAGTGGGTAAGAAGTACCACCATTCATAAGACCCATGTCATGTACAAGACATATTGTAGACTGACAGTCTGAAGTCATCCATACCCTTCACAGTCTCTTCTCCAATCACTTTACATGTTTTAAAATTATCCAATTTCTCTTTGGAGTTTTTCTATTTTGCATCCCACTTCCAGAGGTTTGTAGATGTGCAGGTGAGTCTTTTGCAGGGCATGCAGCAATCTTGCTGGTTGGCCTATGAGCTCTGAGGGCTTCTAACCCAGAGGAAATTAAGGGATGGGTCTCAGAACTCTTTAGGAATCATCTGGGACCCCAAAAATAGGAACAGACCAGTGACCCCCACGTGGTCCCATCAGAGGCGCATGACTGTGGCACATGAGATTTTCAAGAAGGCGTGAAAGTGTTCTTCCCACATGCACTAGCAGAAGTGCCCCTGAGCACCGCTCTATCTTCAGTACACAGACTGCAAACACAGAAGTGCTGTGTTGCCAGTCGGGCTGAACGTTTTGGGCTGTGAGATTTAAATAACGGCAGATCTCCTTCCAGTTTCGTGCTGCAACCTAATGATGCTGGAGGGGAGCCAGACCCCAGTCAGGAGAAAAGCCAGAAGGAAGAGCCCCCTCAGCCAAGAGCTAACAAGGGCAGCGACCAGAGTGGGCAGGGAGGGCTGTGCCTTTAATTACTTAAAATGCATCCTGCAAATTCCCATCTGCCTTGCTCTTCACACTGAGTTTTTTCCACATTTACAACTCCAAGCAAAACTAACAACCTAGTGTCTTAGCTTCTGAAGCCAAGCAACACAACTGTGTCTCAATCCTGGGAAAGATGTGGAGACACTGATTTACTGCAATGACTATTCTATTTAGCTCTTCAGTACAGTTCAGTTCAGTCACTCAGTCGTGTCCAACTCTTTGCGACCCCATGAATCACAGCACGCCAGGCCTCCCTGTCCATCATCAACTCCCGGAGTTCACTCAAACTCATGCCCATCGAGTCAGTGATGCCATCCAGCCATCTCATCCTCTGTCGTCCCCTTCTCCTCCTGCCCCCAATCCCTCCCAGCATCAAAGTCTTTCCCAGTGAGTCAACTCTTCGCTAGTATTGCAAACTCATTAATTCTTAGGCTTCAAAAGAAGTTTTAAAAAATCTCTTCAAAAATGTCAATGTCATGATAAACAAAAATTGGAGACTGAAGAGACATGATGATCAAATGTATCATATGACCTTTGATTGGATCTTAGATCCAGAAAGGAAAAGTATAATAAAGACTATAAAAGTTCAATTTAAGGTGGACTGTTGTTGGATAACAACAACAGTTGGATAACATTATTGGATAACATTATTGGATGAAGGTTAATTTTCTTAAGTATGACGATGATGGTGTTGTGGTTATATGAAAGAATACTTTTATTTTTAGGCAAACATGTATATTTCAAGGACAAGTTATCATGTCTATAACATAATTTCAAATGGTTCAAGAAAATAAAATGTGTGTGTGCGTGTGCATGCACGGGCTTCCCCAGTGGCTCGGTGGTATAGAATCCGCCTGCAACACAGGAGCCTCAGGAGATGGGGGTTCAATCCCTGTTCGGGAAGATCCCCTGGAGGAGGGCATGGCAATCCACTCCAGTATTCTTGCCTGGAGAATTCCATGGATAGGAGGAGCCTGGCAGGTTACAGTCCACAGGGCTGCACAGAGTCGGACACAATTGAAATGACTTAGGATGCACGCACGTGTATGGATAGGAGAGATGGAAATAGACGGGGAGAGAGAGGATGCTATCTGTCGGTTATGGAGAAGGAGATAAAGCAAGTATGGCAAAAACCTAATAATTGGCAAATATAGATCTCAAAACTTGGCCATTGTTTTTTTACAGCCTGGTGGGCTATACTCCAAAGAGTGGCAAAAACAGTAAATGTGGCATTGTGGGCATATGGTGGTCTCTGTAAAAATGACTTAACTCTACCTTGTGTGCATGATTAGTCGCTTACTAATGTCTGACTTTTTGCGACCCCATGGACTGTAGCCTTCCAGTCTCCTCTGTCCATGGGATTTTCCAGGCAAGAATACTGGAATGGGTTGTCATTTTCTTTCTCCAGGGGATCTTCCTGACCCAGGGGTCAAAACTGCATCTCCTGTGTCTCTGGCATTGCAGGCAGATTCTTTATCTGCTGAGCCATCAGTGAAGCCCCAACTCTGTCACTGTAGCCAGACAAATACGCAAACGAGTGGAAGTGTCAGCCTCCCTATACATTTCACTTACACAAGCAGGCATTGGGTTGGATTTGGCCCACAAGCTGTAGCCCACTGGCCTTGTTCTAGGTAACCAGTATTCCAGTATTGATTATGCCATCTATACATTTGAAAACTTTCCCAGAAAGTTTAGAGAAAAGGTTTTTAAATATGTAAAAATGTATTCACTTCCACAGGGCTGTGAGTTCACTGGCAAAACCAGTTTCCTAAAACTGAAGGGAAAAATAACAGTTACCTCGGAGACAACTGTTGCAAAGTCTCTGAGGTAAAGGCTCCAGCACTACTGATGGAAAGTTTTCTATTTTTGGCTAATGGGAAAGTGCAGTAACATGAGTCTCAATTCAACACAGATGCGGAACATAAAGTTCCTGAAAGAGTCCATTTTGTGCTCAACCAATAGTAATGTATAGGTTTATACCTCTGTTTACCTAAGGACTATGCATTCACTCCTGGTTCTTGGCCCAGGGGTTTCCCATGCCACTAATCTGTGGGCCCACAGTGTGTATGAAAACATTTCCTGGGGGCCTGGGTTGAGGCCTGAGCTTTCAGCCCTCCCCAGGGCCTCTTCTCTGAGGAAACCCTGATGCTTCTCTCCCTTCCCTTCTTGCTCCAAAGTCAAGATGAAGGAAGGCCAGGATGGTCTCCACCTCCAGAGTTTCCCCAGCATATAGTAGGTACTTCCCCTGGTGGCTCAGAGGGTAAAGCATCTGCCTACAATGCGGGAGACCTGAGTTCAATCCCTGGGTTGGGAAGATCCCCTGGAGAAGGAAATGGCACCCCACTCTAGTACTCTTGCCTGGAAAATCCCATGGACGGAGGAGCCTGGTAGGTTACGGTCCACAGGGTCACAAAGAATCGGACACGACTGAGAGACTTCACTCCACTAAATATTTAAAACAAATTAAGCGCTGTGGTTATGCATGGATGTGAGAGTTGGACTGTGAAGAGGGCTGAGCGCTGAAGAATTGATGCTTTTCAACTGTGGTGTTGGAGAAGACTCTTGAGAGTCCCTTGGACTGCAAGGAGATCCAACCAGTCCATTCTGAAGGAGATCAGCCCTGGGATTTCTTTGGAAGGAATGATGCTAAAGCTGAAACTCCAATACTTTGACCACCTCATGCGAAGAGTTGACTCACTGGAAAAGACTCTGATGCTGGGAGGGATTGGGGGCAGGAGGAGAAGGAGACGACTGAGAATGAGATGGCTGGATGGCATCACGGACTCGATGGACGTGAGTCTGAGTGAACTCCAGGAGATGGTGATGGACAGGGAGGCCTGGTGTGCTGCGATTCATGGGTTCGCAAAGAGTTGGACACGACTGAGCGACTGCACTGAACTGAACTGAAGCACTACATTCTAGGTACTTAGAAGAATGAAAAAAAAAAAACCTACAAAATTCTGGTAGATGAAATGAGAAGGACTTAGAAGTATCTTATCTTCAGGATTAATTTTCATGATCTATTGTATAGCTGGATTTGTTCAAGATACATGTAAACAGAGGGTTTGTTTACGAGAAATTGTCTCATTAAACAATGGAAATGAGGGAACAAACGTACCATGAAACACAGCATACCAGTCTTGGGAGTCAGGAGGACTCCAGTTAGAATCCCAGCCTCGTCCATATACTAGTTACATGGCCTTGGGCATGGTTCCTAATACGTCTGATCTTTGGATTTCTAATCTGTGATGTGGGGGATGCCATTAATCTTATACGGATGACAGAATTATGAGAGTTGGACCGTAAAAAAGGCTGAGTGCCAAAGAATTGATGCTTTCGCACTGTGGTGATGAAGAAGACTCTTGAGAGTCCCTTGGACTGCAAGGAGATCAAGCCAGTCCATCCTAAAGGAGATCAGTCCTGGGTGTTCATTGGAAGGACTGTTGCTGAAGTTGAAGCTCCAATACTTTGGCCACCTGATGCAAAGAGCTGACTCACTGGAAAAGACCCTGATGCTGGGAAAGATTGAGGGCAGGAGGAGAAGGGGGTGACAGAGGATGAGATGGTTGGATGGCATCACTGACTCAATGGACATGAGTTTGAGCAAGTTCAGGGAGTTGGTGATGGACAGGGAAGCCTTGGGTGCTCTAGTCAGTAGGGTTGCAGAATCATATGCAACTTGGTGACTGAACAACAGCAAATGTATTGAGAACATAGCCCCGTGTCTCTAGTGTTTCCAGACACTCATTATATGGATGTTATGTATTATTATGGCTTTACTGCCAACTCAGGTTAAGAAGGGACCACAGAAAGTGAGAAAACTATCCATCCACAAAAACCAGTATTTATCGCCCTTGCCGGTTACATGGGAGATATTTTCTTTTTCTTTTTTAAAAGGGTAGTTGCAATTACTGTTGTTTAGTTAGTTTTACAAATAGCCAACTTGACTTATACAGGCTGCCTTAAACCCAAGTATAAGCTATGTACCAAAAGTCCATTTCTAAGAAGATGGCTTGTAGATTATCATTTGTGATTAACTCACAGAATTAGTCTTTGCATGGTGGTTGCCAGTTTAGGCCACAAAAACCTACTTAATCCAAAATGTAACTGAAGAGGGGTCTTAATTACACTATGGAACCTAACAGCTGAGTAGAACAATGTCTCAGTTGGAAAGCTTATTCAGAAAGGCCAGCCTGTGCTCTAGGCTGTAGTCAGATGGAGGAGTCCAAAGGCCATAGCAGAGGCTTCCGTGGCCCAAGGGGGCACCTCAGGAGGGAGGGGCAAGAGTGAGAGGGAAGACAGGCAGGCCCTCAAATCATTCCCGTGCCCTCAAATCATTCCCGTGCAGCCCCCGAGACACATCACTGTCTCACCTAGGCTCTCCCTACTGTCTTCAGAAGGCAGCAAGCACCTGCAATTCATTCCGTGCAGCCCCCGAGACACATCACTGTCTCACCTAGGCTCTCCCTGCTGTCTTCAGAAGGCAGCAAGCACCTGCTTGCTACCTTTCACCTTCTCTGCTGTCATTTCCAACTGGCAAAGGGTTTCTCCTTTCCCTTGACTCATTGCGGAGCAACGTGTAGCTAAATCTCTGGCTCTGAGGAAGGCACCAGTCCTTAGTGGATCTCTAGAGAAACCAGACAGGGATTGAGAAGCCTTCTGCTCTACCCAGTCTCCTTGGCTTTATTTCCTTTATAGCCAACAGGGAAAGGGCAACATGATGATGGATTTGGAGTTCACAGAAAATGAACGTTTAACGTTCATTTGGGTTTCAAATGATCCCAGACGTCTATATTGCCAGGTATTTAAAATACAACATATATTTTCAGAACTGGATTAGAAGTTTCAAGCCTCAATTTTTTTTTAAAGATCAGTAAAATAAGAAGCTTTCTCGACTTTTAGCAGTGATACTAGATGCTTCAATAAATCGAACTATGTCAAAGTTTTGAGTGAATATAAATTAGAAATCTAGCATTCTATTCATACTAAGTCAAACAAGTGGAATCAAAATGTCACAAATTTTTTAGCTAGGCAAAAAATATTAAATTTTCTAAAACATGTATTATATTATACATACTATTTAGAATATGCATACAAAAGCTTTTCTGCTGTGCTTGATAAAGGCTTGGGAAAGAACTTTAAAAGAGAAAGAGAAAGATAAATTGGAAAACAAACTAAATGAAATGGGAGCACTGAATATGAAACAGAAAAAGCGAAACAAGCTAGGTAAAAGTAAAAGATCAGCACATGGTCCAGGTTTTAAACATGGCTGCTCATTAGAGTCACATCTGGAGCTCTGGAGAAAAAGCAATACCTGGGCTTCTCAGATATACCTATCATTTAAAAGTGTACATTTAATTTCCAAATACATGGGGTTTTTAAAGTATCTTTGATATTAATTTCTCACATAAATGCTTTCTTCTCTGTAATCATCTTCTGTTTTTTCAGTCTTACAACCTTGGGACTTTCCATGGCTAAGTCAAAGATCTCTCTTGGTAAATGTCACACTGTACTTGAAACTATGTGGATTATTTTCAAATATCTTTTCATATTGATTTCTAACATAATTCCACAGTAATAAGAGAGCAGACTCTGTATGATTTCAGTACTTTAAACCATGAAATTTTTCACCTTGTTTTATGTCCTTGGATATGTTCCAGTGTCTCCTGGTTTATAATCTTTAGGAACTTGAATAGAATTTGTACCCTGCTGCTGTGTAAACATTGTGTACATCTTAATTATGTTGAATGGATTCATAGGACTTTTCAGGTCTCCCATATCCTTCTACTTTTCTGACTATTCATTCTATTAGTTTTTGAGAGTTTGATATTGAAACTCCAGCTAAAAATCTTAATTTATCTACTTGAAAAATAATTATAATATACAGTGAAACGATATGTAACTTTGTTCTGTATTTTCCAAGTCGCCTATAAATGTTATATTTTCATAATTAAAAAATTTTAATGCTATATATATATATAAGCCTCTGAATAATTTTCCATTTCTATAAAGGAAAAGATTAGGTGGAGGGAGCACAATATAAACTGACGTTACATCTGGTGAATTTATTATCTTAACCCATTTTCTATAGTAAATATTTGCTTCAAAAATCTTAATAAGGATTACAGTTGCTCAGAAAGATTTGCAAGCATATCAGAGAAGATCCAGACTTTTCTAGAAAATCAATAACTAATAGCAATGTTACTTTTCCATTCTATCTCTAAGGCTTTTTTTTTTTTTAATGGTTTTTGCTAGGTTTCCTGCATTTGCAGCAAACAAATTCCCTCTAACAGAAGTGCAATTATGAAATTCAGAATTTAAGGAATAAATTACCAAAATATCTGCAGGAACTTACCCCACAATTATTAGAATCTAGGGATTTCCTGTACCTGCCGTGAGTTCACGATCGCTCTCCTAACCTGCATGGGTTCCAGCCTGGCTCCATTAATTGGCCCATGTCCAGCCACAATCAGTACTCGCCAGACTTTCAACGCACTTGAGTTTTCCAGGAGCACTTAATGAGGATACCAGGCCTTCCACTGAGAGGCAAAGGCGGCTCACTCTGCCTGGGGGAATTCTGGGGAAGTCTGACCCAGAAGGTGGCCTCTGGGTTGCTGCTTGCAGAAGAAGAAAAAATGTTATGGATGGAAAGTGAACAGAAACACAGTGAGTTGCAAGGAGAGAATGGGGAGGGGAAGAGAGTTCTTCAAGGTAAACTTGGGAGAGTTCGTGAGAGCCTTGTGAAGGATTTGTGAAGCCTTGTGAAGCACTGTTCTCTAGGCATTGGGGAATCACGTCCAGGTAATAAGGACAGAAAGAGTCCTGCAATCAACCTCTATTTTAGGAGAATAAGTTGGGTGGCAGCAGGAGAGAGCCCCTGGGTGGAGAGGGTCCGTTCAAAATTATAAGAGCTCTGGGAGATGTGGAAAAGCCTGAACTCATTCAGAAGTACTGAGTTAGCCAAAAAAACTCACTTGGGATTTTCTATAGGATGAAATGGAAAAACTCAAACGAACTTTTTGGCCAACTCAACAGTAAGGGCAGAAAAGGGAACGGGTACAAGCACCCACTGTCGGCTTGGCAGTTGAGTGGATTCAGGAATAGAGAGTGAGGAGAAGGAGTGGGGTTTGGAGTGATGATGAAGTTTTCAGCCATTAAGACCATCTTAAAAAATAGAGGAAGCGGGGAGATTTGTGAGAAACAGAAATAATAAATGAAGCTTGGAACATTCCATATTCCAAGAGCCACGGTTCATCAGGAGCTTGTATTTTGGTTGGCTACTCAGAGGCTGAACGACCCTGGGCAAGTTGCTTACATAATCTCTGCCTCAGCTTGCTCTTGAAAGCCCAGGTCCTTACAAAGACTTACAAGGCCCTACAGGAGCCGCTGCCACTACCTCTCTGACCCACCCCCACCTTGCTCCCCTTCCCTGCAGCCAGGCACAGCTCCTTCCCTGCTGATCCTCAACCAACCAAGAAGATCCCTGCCAGGGCTCCTTTTCTTACCTAGGTATTATCTAGAATGATCCTTTCTTTTTTAAAAACATAATTAAGATTTATACAATTTCCACATAACAGAAGGATACAAATTCCATTCAAGTTCCCATAGATTATAAACTAGGAGACACTGGAACATACCCAGGGACATAAAACAAGGTGCAGAAATTTCAGGGTCTAAAGGTATTGAAATCATACAGCATCTGTTATCACTGTGGATGTTAGAAATCAATATAGAATGATCTCTCATATACAAAAAGTAAGCAGTCAAGATATATGCATGGAATGAATGAATGACCATAATTGTGGGGATACATATAATGTCATAAAGATGTTGTGGAGTTAAATAAGAAAATATATGTAAAGTGCTTTTAAAATAGAACAATGTTCTACACAATAAATGTTTTCCATTGTGATATTTATTTCTATTATTAGAATAAAACTGTTAAATAATCAATGAATGGAATTTCTGATTAGAAGGACATTACGACATTGGGGACAATGTCAGCGGAATGATAGAGTGAAAACCAGATTGCAGGAAGTTAGGAAATTAGTGTAGAATAAAAACAATAGAGAAAACACAAAGAGACACTTCTGGGAAGTTTAGCAGAGAAGAGATTAAGAAAAGGTATGGTGGGTCAAAGGAAGGCCGGCTGATTGTTTATTTTAGTAAAGTGGCAGGTAAGGAGAGACACGGAACCCTGCTTGCCCCAGAGCTTCTTTGCCCTCCCAGACCACTGACGTTAGCCTCCTTATGAGGAATCCTCGTTGCGAGTAAGGTCTGAGCCATCAGTTTTCCCTATAATGACCTTCCATCCTGCTCACCATTTCCATCAGTCGTGGAGAACGCTGGTCCCATGTAGACTACAGTCAGCATTCCAGGTGACTTTACATTCTACACAGCAACCTGCTCGACAGCCTGGCTTTCTAGTCTGACTGCCTCAATTCCAACAGTTTGTACTCATACACTCTATTTTAGGATCATAATTATCACCCACACCTGCCCTGTTGGAATCCCAGTTTCCAATATCCTGCTCCTTGGCCTGAGTGCCTCTCCTCCCGGGTTTCTCATTCCTTCTCTCCCACACACCTGCTCTTTCATCTCTAGACCCTGTCTTTTCCTTTCAGTTCATTTCCCTCTCCTCTCATTGCCTTATTTCCTTCCTGACCCAGTCCAGACCAGTATGACTACTCAGCTGCTCCACTGCCTGGATCCTCAACAGCCCCCGCTCTCTGCCTTTCCCCTAGGGAGCAATGACCAGGAAAAGGAAACGCAGAGGTGGAACAGCTAGCTCTGGACATGAGCCTTGGGGGCTCAGCCAACCACTTTTGTCTCTGCTTGAGGCCGGGAACAGGTATGCCCACTCCTCATGTTTCTCCATGGAGGAAGAACACTCCTGGCCCCTCACTCTTCCTCCCCTAGGTTGGTTTGGGAGAAGGAATGGGGAGGGTATGCTCGGTTCAGCCAGCTTAGGATTTCCTCTCTGTGGCAGACTGCCTGTCCATAGGACACATGTGTCCTGTCTGTCTCTGCAATGTGGGAAGGGGCCTCTCTCTGGGGGTGGCGGTGGGGGGGCGGTGAAGCCTGTGGTTGTCCAGCTGTGCTGGGAATCGGTGAATAAATTTGTTTAATTCAGGAGCAAGGATTAGCAAACCCACTTGGTTGCAGCTCTAAACCCATGCTCTCCTATTTGTTTCATAAGAAGTAAAGCTGATGTTTTCATCTCTATCTGACTCCTCTGTTTATGTCTCAGCTGGGAGAGAAAGAGAGGAGTGTTATTTACTGATCACCCTAAATCTCTAGCTCTCTGCTCCTAGTGCTACTGGAAATGATGGTGCTTTACTGGCTCCAGAACTGCTACACATTTCCAAGCTCCTGCCTCGGTGGGCCCACTTGGTCATTCTTCTGGGGCTCCCGGCCAGCCCTTCTCCCATCTTTGCAGAGGGTTTCACAAACCTCCTCTGCTTTCTAAAAGCTCTCTGCCATTTCCTCACCTTCTCCTATCAACAGATAGATGTCATTAGCTCCCAAGAGTTAATCCTTTTGCATCACCCTTCCCACATTCTGCATCTAAACACTTTTTAAAAAAAGAATATAAAGTTGACAACTGCAGACATTTGCAAGCAATCTGTTAACATGTTTTCATCAATGGGAGTGAAATGCGGGTCAGTGTCAGAGTGAAGAGCAAATAGCCAGCAGTTAGGCTCTATTATCTTTAATTTTTATACTTATTCAAAATTATTAATTGCATATGTATAGTATGAAAGGGTTTCCTAGGTGGCTCAGGGCTAAAGAATCTGCCTGCCAAACAAGAGATGTGGGTTCAATCCCTGGGTTGGGAATATCCCCTGGGGAGGAAATGGCAACCCACTCCAGTATTCTTGCCTGGAAAAGGAAACGTCAACCCATTCCAGTAGTCTTGTGTATCTCCCATGGAAAGGAGCTTGTGGGCTACAGTCCATGGGGTCTCAAAGAGTTGGACACAACTTAGCAACTAAACAGCAACAATAAGTATGAAAGGCAATGTGCTAAATGCTTTGGGCAGGAAAGGGTCTTGATGAGAGCTGGGACTCTTATTCGTAAGTGAGAGAGGCCCAGATGGATGGAGGTTTTTATTGGATTACAGAGCCCAGTGCATCCCAGCGAGGAGGTAGGGGGGCAGCTGACCCTTTGAAACAACAGGAAACCAGGGCTTCATCTATTTGGAGCCTGGAATTGCTTCATCTCCTATCCACTTGCTCTGCACACTGGCTGGCTTGCTTTCAGCACACACAGGTTTCCTTCACATGGATCCCCTAGATGCCAATCTCATACATGAATATTGTCACCACCTGAGAGGACTGACTTTTTCATTTGCAGTTTGAAAAAATACCAGGAAAAGGAAAAGACCTTTACTGGTGTGCCTGGGGTCAGGTCCCCTCCCACAGTGACTAATGGGACAAGTTAAAAGAGATCATGAATCATTTAAATCAATGGTGGGGAGTAAGAGGAACCAGAACAGTTTCCCAAAGAAGAATGTGATCCCTTAGGAATGTGTGTTCCCTAGGAAGGGGACCTGGGGCAGACAAAACCAGCAACACTGGCTACCCTCACAAAAGCAGACCAGATGTGGATTTTTATCTCGGAGTTCTTATAGAGTAGAAGACAGAACTACCACTACCATCTTTCACAGTCCAAATATTACAGGTCAAATTTAGTTTTTCTCTAAAGATGTTCTTTTCAAAGGGTCTCTGCACTAAGTCGCCATGCTGCCTCAGTTTCCCAGAGGTAACAGGCTTCATGCCAAAGATGGCCAACCATAGAACGAGGCACGCCCATGTTGCTTAACTAACTCTGCTGGAAGAGCTTTTACAAGCACAGTTCCTCATCAGTACAGCAGTTAGAGCCTGGCTCTTCTTGTGTCAGAACACTTACAGAAATAGAGCTCCCAAACCCCAAAGTTCCAGCACCTTGATTTTATCTCTCTTTCTGGATTCTGACTGTCCACACGGCAGCTGCTTCTCCTTTCAAGGACTTAATAAGCAAGCCTACTTAAAGGTCAGTGTCACAGTGCTATCTCAGGAGAACTCAGATGCCCACCTATCAAAGAAACTGTCCAGATTCCAAGGCTGTTACCCCACCCAAAAGTGACCAAACTCTCTCCCAACCAAAAACAACTGTATTATGTTCTATGGCCAAGTGGTTTTTCAGCATAATTTATGAATTATATTTGGTAATTGAATAAAAAATAGTCTTCAGTTGTGTAAGAATAAAACTGCTTAAATTATCTATCATACTTCATTAAGTAATACTCATATATTTGACACGTCATATAACTTCAGCATTTCTTACAGCAGTGATGGTCAAACAATGATCTGTGGACTACTGTGGGTTTGGTGCTGGTTCATGATGAGAAAAATGAAGAACTGGAAAACAGCATTTAGAAACGTCTATAACAACTTGGCATTCTAACCACATCCAAGTCTGTGATCCCTCGACACATCTCACTGAAAAGAGTACACACCATTTTGGATGTTGTCCAACCTGAATATTGTGTGACCTGTGTAGTTAATGGCACTAGGATCACACATCAGCCCAAACTGGATCACAAATTAAACACACAACAACAAAATGCAAATCAAAACCACAATGAAATACCATCCTCCTGCAATGCAGGAGACCCTGGTTCGATTCCTGGATCGGGAAGGTCCACTGGAGAAGGGATATGCTACCCACTCCAGTATTCTCGGGCTTCCCTTGTGGCTCAGCTGGTAAAGAATCTGCCTGCAATGTGGGAGACCTGGGTTCCATCCCTGGGTTGGGAAGATCCTCTGGAGAAGGGAAAGGCTACCCACTCCAATATTCTGGCCTGGAGAATTCCATGGATTGTATAGTCCATTGGGTCACAAAGAGTAGGACACGACTTTCACTTTCACTTTTTTCAAGATGACTAAAAAAAAAAAAAACCCACAGAAAATAACAAGTGTTGGCAAGAATGTGGAACAAGTGGAACCCTTGTGCTTTGCTGGTGGGAACGTGAAATAGTGTAGCTTCTATGGGAAACGGTTTGGCAGTTTCTCAGAAAGTTAAACACAAAGTTAAGTATGATCCAGCAATTCTACTTCTAGGTATATAACTGAAAGAACTGAAAACAGGGACTCAGATATCCATACATCAAAGCTCAAACTGTCTGTCCATAAACAAATGAATGGATAAACAAAATGTGGACCATGGGTATAATGGAACATTATCCAACCTTAAAGGGGAAGGAAATTCTGACATGCAGTGCAACATAGATGAACCCTGAAGACATTATGCTAAGTGAAATTAGCGAGACACCAAAACACAAATACTATATGATTCCACTCACATGAGGTACCTGGAATAGGGAAATTCATAGAGACATAAAGACTCTCAGACTTCATAGAGACTCCCAGACTAGGGGCTGGGAGTTCTGAGGCATGGAAAGATGTTGTTTAACAGGGACAGAGGTACAGTTTGGGACGATGAAAAAATTCTGAAAATGGTTAGTGGTGATTTTGCACCAACAGTGTTAATGCACTTAATGCCACTAGATTATACACCTGAAAAAGGTTAAAATGGTCAATTTAATGTTTTCTATATTTTACCACACACACACACAAAACCCCAACAATAATAAACCCTGTTCTTTATCGCAATAGTGTGAGAATCCTTGTCCTAGAGTGTATGTCCAAAGAGGTTCTGGATCAAATAAAAACTTGGAAAATGCTACATAAAATAGCCCCAGTTGGAGTTCATAAAGCTCAGGCTAACAGTGGTGAGAAATTCCTCACTAAGAAACTTCTTTAATTTAAACTCAGCATTTCCTAAACATATGGACTTCAGAACCTTTTTGTCACCATACATCTTTTAATATCTCACAAAACGTGGTGTAAGAAATGCTGAGCCAGATGAACTACCAAAACATGGTTTGTACTTTCAGATCACACACAAATAAGAGTGCAACAGTCATCACACTTAGGTTGTAGCCTGCAGTCTAAATGATCAACCTTTGGTTAGACCCTCCCATCAGTACCTACATTGGCCATGTGAACCCCCCAGGCATGCCAGGCTAGCAAGAGTCAAAGAGCCAGGGTGTCCTTGAAGCTCCACAATAAGGATACATTTCACATTTGTCTTTATAGAGCTGCAAGTTAAGACAACGATTTACTAGTTAGGAGTGACCCAAAGAACAAAGTACTTCATAGACTAGGTCAGACATGTGGATGACATTAGAAAAAGAAACAGGCTTTTAGAGTGCAAATGAGTGTGCAAAGCAGGGGTTATATCAGTAGGTACAAATACCATTCCCCCCTATCATATTTAAAGGTCACAACCTTTCTGCTGAGAAGGTGAAAAAGTCAGCAAGAAAGGAAATACCAAAAGGTAAAAAACCAAAAGCAACCTTCGCACTCATCAAAATATAGCACGTCCTAAAGGAGTTTTAGTATTTTTAATTCTTTGGCTGGAGAAAAGCACACTTAAAATGTTCCACTGACATTAAAACATACATGCAAAGGAAGAAGAGGTATGCAGAATAGGCTTTGGAAGCACAAAAGAGAAATCTGGTGAAAACATCACAGTCACTCTTTTTATTCTTTCAAGTTTATCAGGTTCTTAGCCCAAGTTGGGGCTGCCTGTACTATTCCAAATTTTGTCTCTGTAATTCAAAAAAGGTGTGGAGAAAAGATTGTCTTCGAATAGCTCTAGATTCTTGACTTTATAATCATGCACAAGTGGAAACCACATTTCATCTTCGAGGAACATTTTTTTTAAAAGATACTCAAAATCATAAATTTTCCATGGATACTAGTTTCCTCTTTCCAAGTTAGTGTTGGGCCTAATTTATACAATAAATCTAATGGGCAAGTTATCTCTTGCAAATAGCACCTAGCACATTCTTGGCATCTGAAAAGAGTTAACATGTTGCATATGCTCTTCATGTTCACAGAACAAGGTACCTGAGAAAAAATATCACTGGGTGGGAGGGTAAGCATAGAAATGTGGAGACCACCAATCGGCTGCAAAGGACCCTCTCCTATGCACTTGGGTTTTGAAAGTGTTTCAATGGGGCTGGAACTTCCCTGGTGGTCCAGCGGTTAAGACTTCACCTCTCAATGCAGGGGGTGCAGGTTTGATCCCTGGTTGGAGAGCTAAGATCCCACATGCCTCATAGCCAAAAGCCCAGAAAAACATAAAACAGAAAGAGTACTGAAATAAATTCAATAAAGACTTTAAAAAAATGGTCCATATTAAAAAACAAAAAAAAAGAAGTACTGAGGCCCTGTAAGGTGTCTGGGACTTTGAAATTTATAACATCTTTAATTCTAGCAACCTACCTCTAGGTATGTCTGCCTTAACAGATGTGGGGAAACACGATGTCTAAAATAAGTTCAGTTGAGTTCATTGTTTAAGTGGTATTTAATTTGGGGATATCGACATTCTGGAGATGAATGGTGGTAATGATCGTGCAATAATGTGAATGTATTCAATGCTATTGAATTGTACACTTAAAATGGTTAAGATGGTAAATTTTGTGTTATGTGTATTTTGCCACAAGGAAACAAAAGGTAAGTTTAGTAGCTTCCCAAGATTACAGAGTGTGTCCATGACAAAGCTAAGAGGTAAATTGGTCTGATTCAAAGCCCATAGTCTTTCCTGATAGCTCTCAAAAATAACAATATAGATGATGGTGGTATTATAAATTAATTACAAACATCATCATTTCCATTCTCGTTTTTATCATTGGCTTGATAAGTGCTTATTTTGTGCCAAACACTTTTCTAAGCAATTTATATGTATTCATATGCTTATTCCTCACAACAACCCTACAAGGGAGGTACTATTATTATTCCTATTTTCTAGATGAGAAAGTGAAGTACAGAGAGGTAACATAGCTCCCCCAAGGGCACACAGCTAATAAATCCAGGTAGTCAGAGCCTAGATCCTCTGCTCTTTACCTCTTATTGCATTGCCTCTTGGAATATAAAGACATGGGCTTCCCAGTTGGCTCAGTGGTAAAGAATCTGCCTCCCAATGCAGGAGACTCAGGTTTGATCCCTGAGTCAGGAAGATCCTCTAGAAAAGGAAATGGCAACCACTCCAGTATTCTTGCCTAGGAAATCCCATGGACATAGGAGCCTGGAGAGCTACAGTTTATGGGGTAACAAAGAGTTGGACATGACTGAGCTGCTGAGCATGTATATAAAGACATAAACCTCGTTAGTTTATGACGATTCACAAACCAAAAATGTCAATAGGTTATAAATAATATTTAGATAAGTTAAAATTCTAGTTCACGCCTAGTCTTTGAAGTTATCTATTTTAAAGGTAGCTTAAATACCATCATTCATTAAATTATCCCCATGACTCTGGCCACATTCCTTTGGCACTGCCTGGACCATGATGTTTGGCAACATGCACACCCAGCTCTGAATTACGGTCAGAGTCTACGACTTCCCCACTGTGTATGCCATGAGTTTTCATGCATGAATTCACCCCCATGTGTAATCCACTATTTTAGGATTAGCACTGTGACTAGTACCCCTGTCTGGAGTAAATTTTTCTTAATTCACTTGGAATAGTTTAA
Source organism: Capricornis sumatraensis (assembly GCF_032405125.1). Taxonomy (NCBI): domain Eukaryota; kingdom Metazoa; phylum Chordata; class Mammalia; order Artiodactyla; family Bovidae; genus Capricornis; species Capricornis sumatraensis. The sequence goes on along the minus strand of NC_091075.1, from coordinate 62,873,110 downwards.
ACACTGTTACTATCTACTCTTTAAGCGTCAGCTCTGTAACCATCAGGTTTCTAGGGTTCTTATCAATGGTAAGTTTTCAACTACCTTTCTAGTCCCTTTATGATAATCCAGTATCTTCAAGGTTTCCACTGCTCCTGGGGTCAATTTTGATCATTTGTATTTTGCTAAGAAATCATCCTTTTCCATTAGTTTTCACAGCTCTTACTAAAGGGTTGTGTATATACACCTCAACATGATTGTTATTTTCCTTGGATTTATTGCTTTGTCATTTTTATTTATTTCATCTGTTTCTGCTATTAAGTTTTTCCCTTAATTTTTTGAGGGGTTTTCACTGATCTTTTCAAAGAATGAGCTTTTGGGTTTATTCATCCATTATTCTATCTCTTTAATTTCAGCTTTCATCTATTAATCCTCTCTTACTAATTTTTTAGGGTTTTTTGTTCCTTTTTATTTTGTAAGTAATAAGTTGAACTATTTTTCCTTTATTTTTTACAAAAGAATAAAACATTTCCTCTGCATATAGTTTTTACTGTGCTTAGAAGTTTTGATAAAGAAATATTCTTTTTTTTTTTTCATTTCTTTTCCAGTAACTTTAACTTCCTCATTGATTTCCTTCTGCTCCCAGGGTTATCAATGAGTGTGTTTTACAATTTGCAAGCGGAGAAGGTTTTTTTAAATTATCTCCTTGCTTTTTCTTTCTGCTCTCACTACATCATAATCAAGAAGCATACCTTCATAAATCTCTCTCCTCTCAGTTTTTGAAGGCTTTCTTTGTGATCAAGTATGTGATTCAAGGGAATGAGATGGCATTAAATAATTCAAGGACATTTACCTGTCTATTTTTATCTATTTGACTATAATCTTTGAAAGCTGACATGAAATTTGTTCACTTAACATTTGTTCTACAGGACACCGAATATGACATGATGAGAAAAAGAAAGAGATTTGGAATTAAAAACTACTCTCCCCTTCCTTCATCGGACTGGGTCTCAGTTACTTGATCTGTAAAATATAAATCACACTTACCTGCTTTGCAGTGTTACCAGTGGGGAAATTAAATAAGCCTGGTGTGCTTTCCTTTCCTACACAATGCCTTCCTAAAAATGCCAGGTAGTTCATCAAATACTGCCCTTAAGAAGCAGTTCTCTGTAGCCCTACTAGATAAGAACACCTAAGTGGGATCTTGTTCCTTGGACCACACAGCGGTGAAGAAATGGACACATGGGGACTATGGCAGTCCAGGGTTAAGGACTCCAGATTTGGGTTCAATTTCTGTTTGGGGAATGAAGATCCTGCAAGCTATGTTGCATGGCTTTAAAGAAAGAAATGGACATACTGCTGTGTGTACATTGCACAGGCTCTTGTGTGTTGCACAGAGAGGATCCTAGAGAAAGGCAGCCATCCCAGCCCATGTCTTTTGAAGTAAAGTGCTTTAATTCCCTTAAAACACTATGAGTGTGTGCGATGGCTGTGGGGTGGGAGGTGAGGGGGGGTGGCAGTGGGGAGGAGAAGGGAGACTTAAAGCAACTTTGCTGTTCTGTTCAGCAGTTTTGAGAATATCTTTGAAACTAAAGACTGATTGAGAAAGACATCAAAAGAGTTTGATTTGTTTGATGTTTGGACATATATACATGATACAGATAACTGCTGGATTAATGGTGACCATCTGTACACCAGATGGACCATGTGACTGTGTTGAGACATCTGACTCAGCGGCATTGGAAAATCAGATTAAGGTAAAACCATCCTAGCACAAAAGATTCTCCCACCCCATGTTTAAGGGCACAATGTTCGTGGTTTGTTCAAAAAACTTCAGCAAAATATCACTGTGTAAGAACCAGAAGTGAGCTATGATTATGCCTATCACTTTCTGTAACTGGACAAGACTCCTACAGGACAGGTATCACGATGTGATGAAATGGTCTGACACTGAGAAATGCATCACTGGGTATAACAAAGTAGCTGCCTGTAGACTTACATAATCATTTTAGATTGGATATTTCTAAAAGCAGCGTTAACTCTAGCTGAATTAGCAAAAAGAATACAAATAAAAACACAAAAATCCTATCCTCCCAGAGCATTCTCTTCAGGTTTTTGTCCCACTAAAAAACTGTTTATTTTTTTTGTGAGTTTTACTTGTAAGAAATACAAATGGCCAATATGTGGGGGAAATTTTAACCTCCTAATTTTTTTTTTTTAATGCAAGTTAAAACAGCATAAAAGCCAACCTTACCCTAGGATTGTCCAAGAAGGATACAAATGCTAACTAAGATCTGGTGCAGAGGAAGGTTAGAAGAAACTGGCAGTCTCTTATTCAGCTGGCAAGAGTGTGAACCAGTTACCCACTACCTTTCAGAAAGGCAGTTTAGAAATAAGTGCCAAAGCCTTAGGATTTTGCATTCAGCGAGTCACCTTTCAGGAATATGCTCTAAAGACATAAACATGAATCATTCACAAAAAACTTTGTAAAAGAAAGCTCACTGTTTAAAATGAAAAACCGGAAGCAACATAAGTGTTCAACAACAGGGGACTGCTTCAATAGAATTGTGTGTACTCATGCTGGAAACTGTTGTGGTATATGCTTATGGGAGGCATTTAAATGATTCGAAGAATCCAGGCAGTATAATGTTGAAATCCACATTACACAGATATCTTAAGAGATGACAGAAAATGACTTGCAGTGGAACTACTCAGAATAAACATTGTTAGCATTAGGATGTGTGATTTCTGTAGAAATTTTCCAATAGAAATAGACACATAATATTCCCTCCCTTCTAAAATTCTTCTTCTGAGTGTTCTGAGTAGATGCTTTATTCACATGACTTAAAAATACACAAAAGGTTATGTAGTTTCCTACTTATTTCTGTCCTCCAGTCACCCAGATTTCCACTCCCAAGGCAACTGATATTCCAGGTTCTCATATATTTTTCCAGAAGTATTTTGTGTGTATACAAATCTATGTACATATGTTTTACATCCTCTCCCACCTTTTTGTTAACTCAAAGTAGGTGTGCTTTGGTTTTTAAAAATTAATTAATAGATGAAGAGTGTCATCCCCTTTTTTTATGACTACATGGTATTCCATGTAGTCATGAGCAAATTAGGATAAACATATAATTTGTTATCCAAATTAAGACACTTTTTTAAAAAGGGATGCTATGAGAGTGGAACCACAGACATAAACCAGGACTATCTCAGACAAACCTAGATGCAGGGTCATCCTAACCATAAATGACCACAACTTATTAACCAGTCCTTTTTGATGGAACTAAGGTTATTTCTAATCACTTCTGGGAGCAAAAATTACTCCAGTGAAAACTTTATATATGTGTCATTTCACACAAGTGGGAGTGCATCTGTAGGATATAATACTTAGGAGTGAAATTGCTTAGTCAAAGGAATCCGCATATTTTTATTTGATAGATATTTCCAGATTGTCATCCAGAAAGGTTGTAATTATTTTTCCTGAAAAAAAAAAAAAACCAGGTATTGCTTTCACAGTAAGATGAAATAAGTTGCTTTTAAAATTAAAAGTAATATGAAAAATACATATTTAGTAAGTTTAAAGCATTCTTAATCATAAAATCATACAGAAACATGAGACTGGAAAGAATTAAAGTTGAGCATACTTAGATTATATGGAAGTTTCAAAAATACACATAAATCCCACCAGAAATGTTATAAATGAATTGAGTATGCAGTCAGAGGGTGAACTAAAAAGCACTTTGTAAATACAATACTTATTAAAGGCAAGGTGCATCTCCTACCCTCCTTTGATTTTGTGTCTTCATCATTCTCCTTTTGTCCAACTATGCAAGTGAGTTTTCATTTGAAGTCAGTAAGTGACAACAAATGGCTGAAAAAAGCCTATCTTTTTTTTCTTTCCCCCCCTCGGAGAACAAACAGTTCCAGAAAGGCGGTCCTACTACTTAGGGGCAGCTATCGTAGTATCAACAGTATCAGTTACGGTGGTTGGACCCAAAACCCAAAAGCTTGGTAGGGAAATCTCCTGTGAGGGCCAACAGCCTGGGAATATTTGCTAAAACTGGGCCTTCTCATCACTGCAAGAAGCAAATATCCCCTATCTCCAAGACAGACTCATTCTTGATTCATGTATATAAACCCTGGGACAAAAGCCACAAATTCTTTCACTTATGAAATGAAACCCACACTTGCTAAAATACGTTTTAATAATCTCATATATTCAGGCCTCAACCTTAAACATCTTCCTGCTACTAACAAGACATCCCCAATATGAGCTTTGTATTTATCATATGAAGTTGCATGCCAAGAAATTATAAGACCAAGAACGGGGTGTTCTCAAATGCATAAGGGAGAATTTCATATCCACATGATGAAACAACATTTGAAAATTATTTCTAAGACACTATATGCCAAAATGAATACCCTTTAAAAATTCTGAACCTCTAATGAGTATGTGAAACCATGGCATAATGCTGGCATATAATAACTACTTCCTGACTAACTGAATTTGGAATGAGACAGATATTTACCTAGTAAATCCAAACTTAATGACACAGTTTCAAGCTAACAGGCAAAACTTCACGTTTTCATCATGGTGCCTTTAAAAATTAGAAATGTTAAAGAAACACTAATTTTGTTAATGTCTTCATACTTAAAGTGATAACAACAGCTACAGAATAATTAGTCTTCTACTGATGGACATTTAGGCTGGTTCCAATCTTTTTCTACTTTAAAGTATGCAGCAATAAATAATATACGTGATTTCACACAAGTGGGAGTGCATCTGTAAGATAAAAAAATTTAGAAGCAAAATTGTGCAAAGTATTTCAAGGATGTTATTCTTATTCTCACTATAGCCCTACAAGGTGACTCATTTTTCTCCTAATTTACAGTCAAGGAAATTAAAGGTAAGACCCAGAATGGTGGATTGACTCCCCCACTGTCTTACAGCCACAGTGGTAGAGCTGGGACTCAAACCTCTTTGCAAATGCCCTTTTTCCTCCCTTACACGATCTCACAGATATTTTCTCATAAAGCCCCAAGGAAATAGCATAATAGAGATCTAAAGCCACACTTGAAGTCTTGATAACTTAAATTCAATGAATTAAAACAATAACAGTTCTTATGGATAAACAGATAGGATTATGGCTTGTACTATTCTCCCAGAGATGTACTGCTGCTGCTGCTGCTGAGTTGCTTCAGTCGTGTCTGACTCTGTGTGACCCCATAGACGGCAGCCCGCCAGGCTCCCTGTGCCTGGGATTCTCCAGGTAAGAACACTGGAGTGGGTTGCGATTTCCATCTCCAATGCATGAAAGTGAAAAGTGAAAGTGAAGTTGCTCAGTCGTGTCCGACTCTTCACGACCCCACGGACTGCAGCCCACCAGGCTCCTTCGCCCATGGGACTTTCCAGGCAAGAGTACTGGAGTGGGGTGCCATGGCCTTCTCCTAGAGATGTACTTCTCTACCTATAGTATGAATATAGACCCTCACAGGTCAAAGTAAAAGTGTTAGTCACTCAGTTGTGTTTGACTTTTTTTGACCCCATAGACTGTAGACTGCCAGGGTCCTCTGTCCATGGGATTCTCTAGGCAAGAATACTGGAGTGGGTTCAGTTCAGTTCAGTTGCTCAGCCATGTCCAGCTCTTTGTGAACCCATGAATCGCAGCACGCCAGGCCTCCCTGTCTATCATCAACTCCCGGAGATCACTCAGACTCATGTCCATTGAGTCAGTGATATCATCCAGCCATCTCATCCTCTGTCGTCCCCTTCTCCTCCTGCCCCAAATCCCTCCCAGCATCAGAGTCTTTTCCAATGAGTCAACTCTTCGCATGAGGTGGCCAAAGTATTGGAGCTTCAGCTTTAGCATCATTCCTTCCAAAGAAATCCCAGGGTTGATCTCCTTCAGAATGGACTGGTTGGATCTCCTTGCAGTCCAAGGGACTCTCAAGAGTCTTCTCCAACACCACAGTGCAAAAGCATCAATTCTTCGGTGCTCAGCTTTCTTCACAGTCCAACTCTCACATCCATACATGACCACTGGAAAAACCATAGCCTTGACTAGACAGACCTTTGTTGGCAAAGTAATGTCTCTGCTTTTGAATATGCTATCTAGGTTGGTCATAACTTTTCTTCCAAGGAGTAAGCGTCTTTTCATTTCATGGCTGCAGTCACCATTTTTTTGCAGAGCCCCCAAAAATAAAGTCTGACACTGTTTCCACTGTTTCCCCATCTATTTCCCATGAAGTGATGGGACCAGATGCCATGATCTTCGTTTTCTGAATGCTGAGCTTTAAGCCAACTTTTTCACTCTCCACTTTCACTTTCATTAAGTGTAGCTATTCTCTTCTCCAGGGGATCTTCCCCACCCAGGGATTGAACCTGTGTGTCTCCTGCACTGCAGGCAAATACTTTGCTGTCTGAGCCACCGGGGAAGCCCAAACCCTCATGGGTACTACTGAAATCTAGATAGGTCCCCTGACATAGTCTAAAAAAATTTGCCTTTTTAAAATTTTCAGTCAATGGTCCTTGCCAGATCACACTTGATACTGTATTTGAGACCTGCCTGGAATAAAACTAAGTCAATGAAATGAAACCTATGTAATTCCTACCTCCCGGGTTTACATTCTAAAAAGAGGTGTGTTTGTTTAATTTGGCACAAATTCCCTCACAGATGGCACATAAGAGAGATTTGTCTTAATTATATTATGTATGGGAATTTATAGCAAAGGTCCAGGGCCTAAAAAATTTTAAGTCATTCTTAGCATTAATGACCGAATAGCCATCAGCCTTTGCAGGAGACTTGACAATATGTTTCCAGATCTTAACATGTGAGTTTTCTCTGATTTAACAATTTTACTATTGGAATTTGTTCCTTAAAGAGGCCAGGAAAAAAGACATATACACTACTATTCATCACAAGTTTATTTATAATAACTTACAAGTGGAATATGCCTGCCAATGCAGGAGATGCAGGTTTGATCCTTGGGTGAGGAAGATCCCCTGGAGAAGGAAATGGCAACCTACTAGAGCATTCTAGGGCCAAAGAATTGATGCTTTTGAACTGCGGTGTTGGAGAAGACTCCCTTGGACAGCAAGGAGATCCAACCAGTCCATCCTAAAGGAAATCAGTCCTGAATGTTTATTGAAAGGGCTGATGCTGAAGCTGAAACTCCAATACTTTGGCCATCTGATGTGAAGAAATGACTCACTGGAAAAGACCCTGATGCTGGGAAAGACTGAAGGCAGGAGGAGAAGGGGAAGACAGAGGATGAGATGGTTGGATGGCATCACTGACTCAATGGACATGAGTTTGAGTAAGCTCCAGGAGTTGGTGATGGACAGGGAAGCCTGGCATGCTGCAGTCCATGGGGTCACAAAAAGTCAGACACAACTGAGTGACTGAACTGAACTGAAAGCATTCTTGCCTGGGAAATCCCATGGACAGAGGGGCCTGACAGGCTATAGGCCATGAGGTCACAAAAGAGTCAGATATGACTTGGCAACTAAACAACAACAAAAATGGAAATAACCCAAATGCACAACAAAGAGAGTATATTTAATTTGTTGTATATACATATGGGGAAAAATATACATATAAAAATATACATCAAAATGGTTTTCAAAGAATACTTAACAACATAGAAATCTTCATGATCAAGGACAAGGGAAAACACAGGATAGAAAATGGATGTGCAGTAATAACTTTAACTATATCATTTGTAGACAAGCTCATGTACAGAGGAAAAAAAACAGAAGCCTGTAACCCAGAACACTAAAGTCTCTGAGTGGACTATTATGTATAATTCGTATAATCTTCCATATATTTTTTTAATTTTTATGTTCTTATAGTGATTATATATTATATTTAAATCCAGAAAAAGATCACAAATAGTACTTTTTTAAAAAAGATTCTTTAAATTGATTGTTGATGCTGTTGACTTTTCAGCAACGGAGTTTCTCCAGTTACAGCTGAGCCAATTCAACATGGGCTATTCCTCTTTTGATGCCTGCAATCTGACTGATTCACTGGTTACTGCTATCACCACTGGCATAGAAAGAGGGGATACGATAGTGAAACTTAAAGCCATATTTTTGTAGGAGAGACTGACTGCCATATATTTGTTTGGAGGAGATTTGAAAGCCCAGCACAGGCTAAAGTTACTTAGAGATTTCCTTTATCTGTACAACTGCTGATGTAGAAATTGTTCCGTTACTGTAGACAACCCTATCTTGGTCTGAGGGAAAAAGAACCTCTCAACTAAGACTTTCCATGATGCCAGTGAATGGCAATAGCCCATGTGGAGTGCCTGAATATTTGAACACATGTCTGCCTCTTCCTTCAAGTTTCATGCTCTTGATGCCTCATGATTGCAAAGTCTTAACCAACCAAAGATTCATTAACTAGGTCCTTCCCCAGCTCTAAGCCAAAGCCCTATCCAACTATCAACTATCAAGATACTGAAATCAAAACACGAAATCTGTGTGGCAATATTCTGATTATACACTGTCACAACTCTAATTTCAGTTCATTTCCATCTGACCTTACATTATTTGTTTCTATGTTTTCTCTTTCTCGCCTATTAAAGAATCTGTTCCATGTTATTTTTCTTAACGGTGCTCATTTAAAATCTATTAAAAGCCTTGCCTTCTTTTGCCAGAATGTTTTATTCACAGACCCTCTTTTATTTACTTCTCTGTCAAGTTCTATATCATTCAAACTCCACTCCTATTTTCTCTCCAGGAATTAAGGTGTCTCATATTTTCCTTCCTATGTAAGAAAAAATGCGATTGTAAAAAGTTGTGATTTTTAAGCTGGGGCATTGAGATGTAGTATAAAGCCAACTCCAGCGGTAACCTACTTGATCCAATGTATTGCTAAACGCCAAATCTTTGTTTCTTCGTGATTCTAAAACTGCATGCATTTCTATACTATTTATAGTAATCTGAGTGGGGCATTTGCAAGACCATACTCTGGCATCTGTGAAGATGTTGCCTATTCTGTTACATTTACAGATGGAAAAGTTTGAGGAAGCTGACTCAGTTCAGCAGCTAAAGTTTTTCTCTTTCTCTCACGGTCAGAGCTTACACTCATTCTCTCCACTTGCTCCTACCCATATCAGCAAACCAACCAATAAATATTTCTGAGAACTGTCCTATTCATTTTTCATTCATGCTCCAGTAGAAATTATGCATTAAAATACTACCAGGCTCATTCTATTTTTGGCAGGTATAAAGCAGGTATATAGGCATTCAGGCTTCTATAAATACTTACTCGGGGTAAGGGTGAATTTTTGAGGTGATTTGGCTTTTCAACATCCTTGACATCAAACCACACAGGAGTCATCCATTTTGCCTTCCTGAAGGCCAGGCTCCACTTCAGAGATGTGAACGTTGTCATAATCTATGGTGATTATCTTGGAAAACCCAGTACCATATTCCACGGTCAAACACATTATCCATCAAATTCTATTTCATATTCAGAATGCACTAGATCTTCGACCACATCACCAACTTCTCAGCCCTGAACACTTATTGAAACATGTTGGCTCTATTATAAATTCAGGATTTGCAAACTTGGGTAAAGTGTCTGTCTACAAGGCGGGAGACCCAGGTTCGATCCCTGGGGCGGGAAGATCCCCTGGAGAAGGAAATGGCAACCCACTCCAGTACTCTTGCCTGGAAAATCCCATGGACTGAGAAGCCTGGTAGGCTACAGTCCAAGGGGTCACAAAGAATCGGACACGACTGAGCGACTTTCCTTTCCTTTCCTTTCCAAGTCCTCAATGAGATCAGTCCTTTTCCATTCCCCTCAACAAATGACTCAATCTCCCACTCCTCTCACTTGTTTTTAGATGTCTTTGCCTCCTGCTGCACCAAAATGACACCATCACACCCCGTTCCTCATTTACACACCCATGTTCACCTCCTTTCCCCTGGTCTGGGGCCATGAGAAATCTCTCCTTCCTTATCAAGGTCATCCCTTCCTATCTTCCAAGACTTCATCCTACCTATTGTATCCTCTCTCTTATCTCTTCTTTTTCTCACTAATCTTCTACTCTTTGTAATATAAACAAGACAAAAAACTTTCCTACTCTACAGATAAATCCTGCAAGGACTTTGTGTCTCCCTCAGTTAACACTCATTCTCTCCCCTCCTTCTCAGTCTCACAAGACTCATCCCCAGTCACAGTCTTAACTTCTCTTGTTTGATTCTCTTCACAACTGACTTCAATTCTCACCATCTGATACAAATGTTCTTAAGATCAACAATCCTCCTCTGCTTTTTAATTCAAGAGAGACTTTCCAGTTCTTACAGTGGGTTAATTCTCTCCCTGCATTTGACACAGCTTATCACCTTTTCTTCCTTGAGACATTTTCCTTCCCGTTGATGCTATTATGTCCACTTTCCAATACTTCTCTGCTCTTTTTTCTCAGTCTTTTTTCTGAGTTCCTTTCTCTACCATTTATTTTCCTTTTTATTGAAGTATTGGCTGTGCCACTCCACTTGTGGGATCTCAGTTCCCCCACCAGGGACTGAACCCAGGGCCACAGCAGTGAAAGAGCCAAGTACTAACTACGGGATCACCAGGAAACTTCCTCTCTACTATTTTTTAAATGACAGTTGATTCGTTTTCTCAGTCTATTCCTGGGCAATGTCATTTATCATTTTGACTTTAACCTTTGCCTAAACATTTATGATCCTGGAATCTTTTAGATTGTTCAGAACTACCTATAGGACATCTTTATGCCACAAGATGCCCAGAGAATGGACATGTTCTGGACAGTGCTAAGCGACAACTTCCTCCTTTCTGGGTGCATAGGTTCAAAATCATGACTCATTCTGTCTCCAGAATGTATGCATGAAACAGGAATTCAGTGGGTTTCTATCTGCTCCACTGCAACGCTAATGCAAACTATATCACCTAAGAAGAGAACGTGCTGAAGAGAATGAAAGCAAGGCTTAAATTTCAGATCAACAGCTCCAGTTAAAACTGTAGAATCTCTGCAGCCATTAAGCAGAGGCAAATCTTTGAGAGCATTTACTTAAACCCCTTGGGAGACAAAGTTCTGTTAGAGTTATATTCAGAATGCCTCAGGTAGGAGCTTCGCTTTAGGACTGCTGTTTAAAGCACGCAATGGCTATAGAACTGAGTCCCAGGCAGGCTTACCATTTTCCAGGGTTCAAGGTGATGTAGCTGAAACTAACATTTCCTGGAGGATCACAGAGTATGTTGTCAAGGGTACGGCTGTGTTACTGAGACCCTGGGACACCCACACCTGACATCCCACATGGGCACTGGATGCCACACTCACCATTCTGCATACATAGGGCCGACACTGCTCAGTCACGTGCTATGACTGCTGCTTTTTCGTCTTCTCTTTTCTTCCTTGAGGAGAAATTCATTCACAAAAACCAGAGAAATGCTGGAGAGATTAAGTAGTGTAGGGACTTTTCTGCATACAACCTTTCCTGGTGAGGAGAAGGAGGACTGCTCTCATCAACAGGTTCCTTCTCAGAGGTGACTCTGACACACAGGCAGAATTGGGAATCTGCTTTTCAGTAGCATTTCTGGAGTCCTTCTCATGTAGCATTATCTCTGAAATTGTCCCCAGTACTGAATATGGCTCTGGACTTTATTACCATGACAACCCGTCTCTAGTAATCTGGGTATGTAGGATACATTACTCACACTAGTAGATAAGCACAACGTACTGGAGCTAATGTGTGCAGCCAGGGTTGAAAACAGAAGTTCTAGATTTTGACTGCATCTCATTTCATAGATTAACACTGATGGCAGACCTTTTATTCCTGTGCTTCAGGTTTGCAGGTCGGGGAAGCTCCATTAGACTAACACTCCTGGGCATTTACTGTCACCCTGCTTGTGAGTTATCTGAGTGCTGACTGTGGGAGAGACAGCAGTTTCAGCCACGCCTCTTCCTGCAGGCAAGAAGCACGCTTTCTCTCCCACTCTACACTGTACGTTTTACAGGCACAGCTCCTACAGCGGGGATCTGCATTGCGAGTTCTCCCTGGGGCTGCCTGGGTGAGTTGAGCGTAGTCAGTGCTGAAGCACACTTGCCAGCCCCAAGTCAGTCTTCAACCCAGCTCTTATCAGAAAGTGAGCCTGTGATCTTTATCTGTCTCACTCCTACATCTCTCAAGCAGACTAAGAAGTGATATGGCATTATTAATTCTGAGAAACAAAACCAGCTATTAAACCAGCTATCTCCCTTGGACTGCAAGGAGATCAAACCAGTCAATCCTAAAGGAAATCAACCTTGAATATTCATTGGAAGGACGGATGCTGAAGCTGAAGCTCCAATACTTTGGCCACTTTATGGGAAGAGCTGACTCATTAGAAAAGACCCTGAGGCTGGGAAAGATTGAAGGCAGGAGGAGAAGGGGAAGACAGAGGACGAGACAGTTGGAGGGCATCACTGACTCAATGCACATGACTTTGAGTAAGCTCCGGAAGATGGTGAAGGACAGGGAAGCCTGGCATGCTGCAGTCCATGTGGTCACAAAGTGTTGAACATGACTGAGCAACTGAACAACAACATGCTGGTTTGAGTTTAGACATTTACATAGTCAATTCTTCTCCCTTTCCCTGGGAGGATAATTCCTTTAAGAAGCACAATTTTCTGTTTTTTTCTAAAGCTACTTAGCACATTTCTCTATTACATTGTTTGTATTTCCATTATACCCTTATCTGTAAAGTTAACAGGATGAATAACTGGAAATACAAACACAAATGGAAAAAAGAGAAGAAAAATGTAGTGAGATTGCCAGTGAGCAAAGACAAGCAAGGTAACCTGGCTAGGGAAGTAGATAACATGTCTCAAAGACCTAGAATTTGGGAAAATAACTTTTAAATGCTTATTCCTGCAGTCAGTTTCAAAGTCAAGCACCCCTTTTCAACAGTTTTTGCTCTTTACCAGGTACACCAACACCTAGCCTTGTAGCCTGGCTCTAATTTATGACAAAGAAGACAATTTACATTCAATCACAAATCCTACAACATCCAAAGGCATTTCATCAAGATTTTGGCCCATTTTAGCAGCATCATATTTTTCTTAGTCTTTCTGAAGGAAAGCCAGAAGAACTAAACCATTTTAGGGTATTTTTCTAGCATTGGTATCTGAAAAAATTTAGATCTAAAAATAAGTAGAACATTATGTCACCAGTTTTGAATACACAAACTCAAGTGTCCATATGGGTCAAATTCCATGACACCCCATTCTGTGGGACTGTGAAATTCTTCTTATCCTGCAATTCTGGTGTTTCAAATAGTGTGTAACATAAGCAGGCCAAGGCTGGGTCTTGATCATCTTCTTTTAAAAAATTATTTTCAGATCACATGACATTGTACAGCAATAGGGAAGAACTCTTTGTGGTGAGTCTGTAATTTCACTGTCACTTTTAGTTATAAATATGGGAACCTATTGACCATTTATTCTCAAGTGCCATTTGACAGCCTCTGTGAGTAAATGTCAGAGTTGCAAATCTTAAAGGCATCATCTATGAAGTGAAACCAACCTGTAATCATTTCTGATGCCACTTAATTATGGAGCTTTTTTGAAGGGTTATTACTAATTCATTGGGGGCAGAAATATGTCCAAAGACAAATATAGAAAGACCTGGTTTCTCATCATGCCTTACCCACTAACTGGTGATACTGGGTGAGCTACATAACCTAAGTTCCAGGTTCCTCACCTGTAAAATGCAATCAAATGTACCTACCAGGTTTTCCTGAGGCGTACTTTAGGTACAGTTCTTCAGCTAGCACCTAGCCCCAAGTAAGGAGTTAAAAGTGTGGGCTCTGCAATTTAATTCTGGCTTATAATTTATAATTATTATTGCTGCTACTATTGAGCTTATTATGGTTATGACTGAATGAATGTTTCACTTATTTGGCAGAGAGTGAGTCAAAAGCATATCACTTTTATAAAACTAGCCATTAACACTGATGACCCAAAACATGCCAGGCACTGTTCTGTGGGCTTTAAATGTGTTCACTCATTAATCCTACAAACACCTCTGTTTTAATATCATCCTATTTAAGGCATAATACATGAGGAAACCAAAGCACAGAGAGGTTTGGTAACTTCAGCAGGCACACAGCAGGTGGTTGAGCCAGGGTCCAAACCCAGGCAAGCCTCACCTTTCCCTTCCAGGTTCTGTCTTCCGCCTCCCTGAGCACACCCATCAGTCTTATACTGATTGTGCATGAAGGACCATTTGGCAGAGACCCTGGAAGTTCCCTGAACTTGTTAAAAAGGAGAACAAGTTTAAAAACAGAGAAGTCTGAGAAGGTGGAAGGTTCTGCAACTATTCTGATGGGTACTTTGGGGGCACTTTGAAGAACATTACTGGTGTCAAAGCAGTGTAGGAGTGGCAATGGTTGTATCATCCCCAGGGAGCTGTCCAGCCTGCGTGTGAAAGGCTTCAGTGATGAGCAAGTGACTGAATACTAATGCATTTCAGCCCATTGTGGGGGAACTCTGTGATAGAAAACACTTATGTGGTACTAACATGGTGTTCCCAACCATTTCTTCTCATGGGTTCTAATTCTACCCCCATGAAACCGTCTACATCAAACTCAGGCTGTCTTCCACACAACTGTCCTTCAGCATTTTGCTATATCCTCACATATCTGCTCAGTCTTCCCTTCCCCACTCAAAACCTCACAACTGCATCCATCCATATGACATGACCTTAGTGTTCTCTTCCACCAGGGATCCCCACTTCAGTGGTTAAGAGTTCAGGGATGGGGTGAAACAGACATTGGTTGAACTCTGGCTCCGTTCTACTAATGTTGTGACCTGAGACAAGTTTCCTTATCTGTGTAATAGGAATAAGAGTATCTACATATATTCTGGCGAGGAGTAAGTAGGAAATTCCCAAGAACACAGTGTTGTGCCTGGCACACAGTAAATGTTCCCAGATGGAGTTCCTTGTAGCTGCTGTCATCCCCATCTCGGATGCTGGGACAGTGTGGGGACACAAATGGGAATGTGGCGCCTACTCTGGTGCAGATTCGGGACCGCACAGGCAGTGCTGGGAAGACGCTGAGTCCTAACTCCCCCTGCACGTGTCACAACTCCAGTCCCAGCAATGAGCCCAGAGGCCTGCTTCTCCCTTTCTCAACACTGCTTGTCTGGGATTTAGAGATTTAACTGTTTACCACTCCAGTGGTAACAGATACATGGGCCTTCTAAAACATCGTGGAATTCTTTTTAGTGAAAGATGTAAAAGCTAAGTGGCATTTTTCACTACGAGACAAGGGGAATTCTGAAAACCATAAGACTGTTTGGAACAAAAAAACCTGACACAAGACAGATACCAGCTTGAAAAAAAAAATTACTGAAGTAGCTAAGTCTCTCCTGGGAGTTGTCACTTCCAATCTTCTTTCCTGCAATGTCAGTCCCTGATGGAGAACAATCAAACCACCAGGCATGAATCAAGGAAATCTTGACTTAGATGGCTGATTCTCCCTGAGAACAGAATGGTGAAAACTTGGAAACAAAATCATTGCAAACTCACGTGAGCTTTTAGGCACACTTCGGTTGCTTTCCTTAGAGAAGGGAATGGCAACCCACTCTAGCAGAAATCCCATGCAAGAGGAGCCTGGTGGGCTATAGTCCACAGGGTCACAAAGAGCAGGACATAACTGAGCACACAGCCATTTGCTTTCACCGTTTCCCCAAGATCTAATTTGACATTCTTTACTCATATATTACTCTGTATTCATTATTTATTCATATATTATTCCCTTATATTTCTAATATTTACTATTTTGGCTGCACCAGGTATTAGTGGTAGCACACAGGATCTTCACTGGGGCATGTGGATATTTAATTGTGGCATGCAGGATCTAGTTCCTTGACCAGGGACTGAACCTGGGTCCCCTGCATTGGGAGCACGGAGTCTTAGTCACTGGACCACTAGGGAAGTCCTGTTTTTCATAGAAACAACTTGCCCTTCAGGTTATTCAGATTTTTCTACGGACTCAGTGGTTTACAGTGAAAACTGACATCAGTTATGCTAACTCTACACAAGTCACTATGAAGTTTCTGGAACAGAATAAATTAATTTCTTTGATGACAAAGCAGAAACCATCTGTCTCTTTGGTACATACAATCTAGCACAGATTAATCAGATTATGTACTCAATAAACATTTTCTGAATAAACGTTCCTGAATTACAAAAAAGCAGACCTTTATATTTTATTGTAATGACCTTGAGCAACAAGACTTACGTGGGAACTAGGAGTCCTCGCTATAGAAATTGGAAATAGCCTTGATCTGAGTTCTCTCCCCAGATCTGGCAGCAGAACAAAAAAGTGAGAGAAGCCTCTGGAGTCAGCTGTCTGAGTTTTAACTTGAGGTCTACCATCTTGGAGAAGTTACCCACCTCTCTGTGTTCCTTTTCTCATCTGTAAAGTGGGGATAATAATCTTATCTGTAATATTATTAGAGAGAATAGGCTTGTCATGGGGCTTCGCTGGTGGCTCAGATGGTAAAGAATCTGCCTGCAATGCGGGAGACCTGGGTTTGATCCCCGGGTTGGGAAGATCCCCTGGAAAAGGGAAAGGCTATCCACTCTAATATTCTGGAGAATTTCTAAGGACTATATAGTCCATGAGGTCACAAAGAGTTGGACATGACTGAGTGATTTTCACTTTCACTTTAAGGCTTGTCATGAGAAGTAAGTATAACATATAAAGTACAATGTTAGCTTGTTGTTCAGTCACTAAATCACATCCAACTCTTTGTGACCATATGGACTGTAGCACACCAGGCTTCTCTGTCCTTCATTACCTCCTGGAGCTTGCTCAAACTCATGTCCATTGAGTCGGTGATGCCATCCAACCACTTCATCCTCAGTCACCCCTTCTCTCGCCTTCAATCCTTCCCAGCATCAGGGTCTTTTCCAATGAGTGAGTTCTTCACATCAGGTGGCCAAAGTATTGAAGCTTCAGCTTCAATATCAGTCCTTCCAAGGAATATTCAGGATTGATTTCCTTTAGGATTGATTGGTTTGATCTTCTGTCCAATGGACTCTCAAGAGTCTTCTCCAGCACCACAATTTGAAAGCATTGGTTCTTTGGTGCTCTGCCTTCTTTACGGTCTAACTCTGACATCCATAATGTGAGCTACTGCTTCACTGTTTGCTAGTTGAAGGGCCTGGAGTAAGTTACTTAGTCCCCTTGCTCTACCATTTCCTCATGTATAGAGCAAAGATTGTGAACACAGTCCCCAAGGTCCTCCTGTTCTAGGATGGAGTGAAGGGGATTGCCAAGGGGGTCCAGCGCTCCCGACCTAGAGGGAATTGGCAAGAATACCTTGATGAAAAAGTTTCTGATTACTAGTTCAAGAATGAGGAAGGAGACAAAATGGTCCTCTGTTTCCATCTCAACATAGATATCCTATGACTTAAGAAAGAAAATCTGACGATTCCTGGCTAGTGCGAGGAAAGCTGTTATGTATTAAACCTGACTTGGAGGTGGGCGGTTTCTAGGGAGAGAAGTTGGAGCACAGCCGTGTTTGGCATTCACAGGCAGTGTTCATGTATCTCTGCAGGACGGAGAGAAGGAGAAACTATTCTCCAAAGCATAGCTGCTTTCAAGACATTGGCTCATTGGATTTGCCAGAATGTCCCTAGAATTTCTCAGTCATATTGATTCAGGACAATGGAGACAAGAAATTCGCTCTGTTTCTTGCTATATCTATCACTAAGAGTAATTTAGTTCTGCCCCTCTGTATAGGAAAAATACTAAAATCCATCAAAAAACATCTGAGCTGGTTGTTTGCATTTGGAAGACACTCCTCTCACTTTACAAGCTATTTGTAGGGCTATGATTGTCTGTGCTCTGGGTTTATCTCTGGAGGAGGATAATATACATGGAGAATGGATACCAGGATACCAAGGGCTTACTGTGTACCCACACGGTGCTGGTTACTTTATGTATGTCATCGTTTATTCACACAAGTATCTGTTGACTATATGACCACTAAGTTTCACAGATCAAAGACACCAAGTGTTTAGCAAAGTATGTGACTTTCACCTTGTCACAGGTGACAGCCCTGGATTTGATCCTAAGTCTCTACAATCCACAGCTCATGCTAAGAACCTTCAACTTCAAAAGGCAGAAGATGAACCTTCCCAGTTGAAATACACTGAACTTTACAAGACAGTCCTTCCCAGTGTTTCATTTGGAGGGGAAAATAATCCATCCTCAGTAGAACTGGTGATGCTCAATTTAGAAAACAATGCTACAATTGGGGAATTAAATCCTTTTACAATATTCTGCCAGTGTTTATCACGACCCATAGCATTTTGAACATCTTTTCTAGAAAATGTCTATCAGTTCTGGTAAAAGGGAAAGAAAAAAACCCTCCCACTGGCCCACTGAGAACAGTATTTTCTCCTTGGCTGTTGTTACTTAGTTGCTAAGTAGCGTCAGACTCTTTTTCGACCCCACGGACTGTAGCCCTCCTCTGTCCATGAAATTCCCAAGGCAAGAATACTGGAGTGGGGTGCCATTTCCTTCTCTAGGGGATCTTCCCAACCCAGGGATTGAACACACATCTCCTGCATTGGCAGGCAGATTCTTCACCACTTAGTGACCTGGGAAGCCCTTTCTCTGTGGTAGAGATATTCAAGCATCTAATAATAGGTTCATTCTGTCAAACCCTTGGCCCCACAGAAGAGATCAACACTTCTTTGCAGACTCTAGTCTGAACATTCTCATTTAAAATGTTGCCACATCAAAAATCATGACTGTGGTTAAATACCTCTAGTCTAGATACTAATGTAATAACCTTAAATTTTGCTGGAGATTTTGTTATCTGATTGCACAATTTATTTAACAGCTAAGTTTATTTCTTTTAGGACAGAATGATTGACTCCATACTAATTTTCAAGGCAGGTCAAAAAATACTTTCTTTTTATTTAGACATTTCACCAAAACTGTTATCCTGCTATCATACTTACTGACAATTTCTCTTTTCCTTTCACTTCTTGGAAGGAATTTTACTAATTGACATACTCTCTGACTTCTCTGAATGGGGACAGAGGATAGCTAAAATAACAACTCAGAAAGCCTGGCTGTCCTCACCATGTTGAGAAGCAGAAAACTTTCTGTACATGCTGACCACATGGTAAGATTAGAACATTTGTGTTTATTTATCATTTTTTGGCCACGTTGTGTGGCATGCAGGACCTTAGTTCCCCGACCAGGGATGGAACCCGTGCCCCCTGTGGTGGAAGCGCACAATCTTAACCACTGGAATGCCAGGGAGGTCCCAGTCAGAACATTTTCGGAGGGAAGCAAAGCACTTGCAGAAAGTTCCGACCAAAAAGTGAGGAAGTGGTTTATTAATCACTATGCCAAGTGGAAAGGAGATCTGAGAGCCTCTTTTTCAAAAGAAGCGAGGCTGGCCTCTGCCTTGCCCCAGGCCTGGACCCGGTGCTGACAGCACCTGGAAGAGGCAAGCTCACTCCAGTGACTTTTCAAGCTGTTCAGAGGCTCCCAACAGAAGCTAATGAGAAGTAAAACCCCAAACCCACAGCAATTGTGACACTGCCTGTAAAAGCGAGTGAGACGTGCAGAAAATGTTTTATCATCAGAATTTTTTCTAGACAGAAGCTTTTTAGAGGCCTTCGGGGAGATTTCTGAGGATTCTTAACTACCCTATTTCAAGCAAATGTTTATTGAAGTGCATGCTCTTGTGACATCCTTCTGTTTCTTCACTGTATAATTAGGAGGCATCAAGGACAGAATTGTTGGGTACGTTTCCCAGCCTGCTATGGCTTCAGTCTCTTGTTGATCAAATTCCTGGTAGGAGTTTAGTTAGTCAATGTCAGTGTAATTTTTGAAGAGTATCCATTTCTTTTTTTTTTTTTTCTCATGATGCTCGTTCCATATTTTAATGCTCAAAAATATGAATTCAAGATTAAGAGAGATTTAGAAAATGTTATAGAATAGCTTGGCACACAAGATAGAGCATACAAACTCCCACTTGAAAACCATAAACAAGGCTGGAAAGCCCCATATTTATTTACAGGCTTCTTCTCAAAACCACACATACACGTGCAGCCACTATACATCCTAATTGGTTTATCTGCATTCTGCTCATGCATCACCACGCTCAAAGAACTTTAAAATTTTCATCAACTTTGACAAACCAGCCCTGACTCACCAAGATTTACAAAGCAATCAGTGGCGAAGTTGATTGGAATCTAGTCTTTCTAACACCTAATGAAAAATCCATGCAGTTATGAAAAACAGAAAATACAACCAAGGAAACAAGACTAGATTTCAGTATGGCATTTCTAAACCAGAGAGGGAGGAAGAAAGAGTAATTTACAATGGATTTAACTCTGTGAACTGTCAGTCGCTCAGTCGTGTTCAAGTCTTTGTGACCCCATAGACGGTAGCCCAGCAGGCTTCTCTGTTCATGGGATTCTCCAGGCAAGAATACTGGAGTGGGTTGCCATTCCTTTCTCCAGGGGATCTTTCCAACCCAGGGATCGAACCTGGGTCTCCCACATTGCAGGTAGATTCTTTTCCATCTGAGCCACAGGGAAGCTATCTGTACTAAGACCACGGTGTTTATTTCCTTTTACCTTTAGGCTGGCTGGACTAAGCAATTCAGGAAGACCGTGACAAATTCTCTAGATCCAGTTCACCACTTAGGTCTTCTCATGGATCTGAAATATCCTGGTCAGGAAAAGAGTGCAAACAGTTTTGTACCCAAACTCTTCTGTAACCAGCAAAGTTGGTAAAGAGGGGAGTAATGAGGATGAAGCTTAGGGAGGGGAACTAGATTTGGGGAAGGGGAAGCCTGAGGCTTTTGTTCATGTGTATGTGCCTCAGAAGCCTGGCCTTTTATCATCAACAGAGTGTTGCCTTCACTCATGCTCTTATAATTACACAAGATAAATTATAGTCAGACCCGTGTGGTCTTGGAAGCGTAAAGGAATTTAAGGAATTTGAAGTCTTTCAGTGTTGTTCTGAAGGGGCAAGAGAGTAACATAATCCCCCTGTGTGACAGGAGCTTTGACAAAGGCCAGAAGGAATAGAAAGGAAGAGATGATGGATGTTAGAGAGAGAGGACTTGGGTGGTATGTGCAGGACTGTGGAATGACTGGATGTAAGCAAAATGGATGAAAAGATGGTGCCGCCAGAAAGGGAAATTGGTTATTAAGGGAAGAAAGGGATGCTGATGTGGAGACCAGTTATGTTTTCGATGGAATGAAACTGAGGAACTGTCAGTAACATAGGGGAAAAAGGAGACAAAGCCCTGGAGAGAGGTTGGTACTGCCTATACTTGGGAGGCCCTGATACAGGAACCTGTGTCCTCAGCACACAGACAATGGTTGAAATGAAGGGAGTGAGCAAGATTTTCAGGGGGAATGAGGTCATGCATGCATGCTAAGTCACTTCAGTTGTGTCCGACTCTGCTCCTCCGTCCATGGGATTCTCCAGGCAAGAATACTGGAGCGAGTTGCCTTGCCCTCCCCAGGGGATCTTCCCGACCCAGGGACTGAACCCCGTGGCTCCTGCACTGCAGACAGATTCTTCACTGCTGAGCCACGAGGGGAAGCACCTATATGTTTACATGTATCGCCTCTGTTTTTGGATTTCTTTCCCATTTAGGTCACCACAGACCACTGAGTAGAGTTCCTGGTGCTATAGAGTAGCTTCTCACTAGTTATCTATATGTTTCAATTCCAATCTCACACTTCATCCCACAAGCCTCTCTTACCCCTTGGTGTTCCTACATTTGTTCTCTATATCTGCGTCGGGAAGGAAAGAAATGGAAGGTACTTCTGTAAGACGACTTGAAGCTGGACTTGTGATTTATTTTCATTGTTTTAGTGGCAATGACACCTACTATTCTCAGAGGACTGTGTTTAACACAAATGTTTAAAACCCTACCTTCCAGAACATACTGCCATAACCATCATAACTCTTCCCTTGCTCTGCAGAACTAACTGCTAAACTAGACAAAAGATCTACCTCTCTTCAGCTACAAAATGATAGTGCTTTTAAGGGATAATATGAAATATATCAACCAGCCAAAATAACTATGTGCATTTGACAAACCTAATTTTCTGCATTAGTAAATCAATGTTTATCATAATTCTAGATGGTGAAGACGTGTTTGTTGAAATGAAGGTTAACAATCAAAAATCAAGTAATTTTAATAAGGAAAGAAGTGCTGCTTGCATCAAGATGATATACAGGAAGTTGCTTCTTCACAGCATTTGTAACATTAATTCAATCATTCATGAGCTATAATTATGCCACACACTGAAGGAATTGATAAAAAAAAAAATGGTCCCTAAATTTCATAGAATTTAGTGCCTCAAGGAGGAGAAATACAAACACAACACTCCTAAACAGAACATAGTTGACATTCCTGTGGGCTTCCCTAGTGGCTCAGATGGTAAAGAATCTGCCTGCAATGCAGGAGACCCCGGTTCGACCCCTAGGTTGGGAAGATCCCCTGGAGAAGGGAATGGCTACCCACTGCAGTATTCTGGCCTGGAGAATTCCATGGACAGTGGGGGCTGGTAGGCTATAGTCCACGGGGTCACAAAGAGTCAGACACAACTGAGTGACTAACACTTTCACTTTGAAGTTCTTGCAGAGAACTTGTGAACGTGGAAGGGGTGTGGACACTCAGTTGGAAGTGCCTGGCAGGGGCTTCAGAGAAGTGATGTGAGCTGGATTTCCAATGGGGGCTTCACACTTGCCTCTTCTCTGAAAAGAGAGGGGCACTGGATGGTAGGCAATAAGAACGAGGGGGGAGGAAATAGGTTGGGAAAAGACTACAAAAAAGAATATGGACTGTATCTTGCTGGGACTGGAACCAATACAAGAATGTGAACAGCAAAGGAACATAATCAGAAATCACTGCCTAATTTGTTGTAAGACATTTACTTAGCCAAAGGCTCAGCCCCTCCCCCTCCTTTCTTTAGGAAATCCCCATAAGATGAAAGGAAGGACAATGCTGTCTCATTCCAGCCTTTACAACCCTGAGAGATGAGTTTTGAAGTTCTGTTATCTTTTGAAAGTGAAAGTCACTCAGTCGTGTCCAACTTTTTGCAACCCCATGGACTGTATAGTCCTGGAATTCTCCAGGCCAAAATACTGGAGTGGGTAGCCTTTCCCTTCTCCAGGGGATCTTCCCAACCCAGGGATCAAACCCAGGTCTCCTGCATTGCAGGCAGATTTTTTACCAACTGAGCTACCAGGGAAGCCCTTTAAAATGTTGGTATTCATTTTCTATGACTCTTCAAAGAAGAGTGAAATGGTATAAGAGTTGTCACCCAAGTGTCATAGTGCCCTTCACGCACATACTGTTTCTGGATGGCTTTTTCTTTTTTTGTTCATGTGTATACAGTAGCTAATCTTAAAGCTTTAAATAAACTCGATGGCTTTGAGGTATCCTTAAGGAACTCAAACCACCAGGCTGCACATGTGGGCACCACAGTCAGGTTAAGTAAGAATCTGCAACCTGGAAACCTATCTGTTGGACATCAACTTTTAGGGGAGGCTCAGTTCAGCACGGGGTGGGTTAGAAAAAGAGAATATGTTGGTGCCAAGCAAGTTCAGCTCTTCCGTATTTCTGGTCAGATCTTAAACTCACCATTGAAGCCCCCATAAAAGCCTCACACTGATGGACTCACTTTCTTTAGGGTGTAGTTTAGAACCTCCCGGGGGTTTCATTTTGTCACACCACCTTCACCCAACAGGGCATGCCCAAGGATCTCTTCCAATCACGTAGTGCCTGGAGAGAATTCCACTAAATCAAGTTTTCCTCAACATTTTAAATTTATTTCCAGTGATGTTTCAGCACTTTAGTGACTAAAATTGTACTAGTTCTGCCCAGACATCACACCTTGTTAAGGATGCAGACCATTATTTGATTGATACACACAAAGCAGTGGTAATTTTTTTTTAGGTACATGCTTTATTTTATGCCTCTGTCTGATTTAGGGCTACTTATTGAAAGAAAAAGCATCCATTTAAACTTCCTTGGATATCTTTTTAAAAAGAGATCTGAGTTTTCCAAGTCATCTCTCCTTGTTATTCAGTCGCTCAGCCCTGTCCAACTCTTTGCAACCCCATGGGCTGCAGCATGCCAGTCTTCCCTGTCCTTCACTATCTCCCAGAGTTTGCTCAAACTCATGTCCATTATAAATTCTAAATGTATGAGAGAATGGAGCTGAACTTTTTTTTAATGTGCTACCTGTACACTGAACAGCACATGGAACTCCTACATATAACCCTTTTTATAGGCTTGGAACATAATTTTACATTTATCCTTGCTTTTATGACATCATAGTTCATGGTGACTACTCAATACCTAGTCCTTATAAAGGCAGGCAACTCCTTCATCCTCATATTGTTGCTATGGAAAAAATGAGCACCACTTCACAACAGCCCACATGATGATACACTTGCAATATTAGAGCACAAGGAAGTTCTGTGTTTATTAAGTGTCAAGCCATCACTGATGAGAGATAAACGTCAACAACCGTCACTAATGACAGTTAATATAAACAAAATTCCATGCAAGAGGGCTGCTTTAAAGTAAATAGGTTATTCAAAGAGCTCTATTACCCTAGCTGGATAATCAGACCAAGCACTTTTGTTGTTTAGGAGAGGTTTCCTAGAAAAGTGGCTCCTAACTAAGGTAGATTTTGCAGTGTGTGAGTGATGTGACTTTATCTCTCAGAAACCTGATCTCTTAGTTCCAGGGCCACTCCCGGAATTGCTTGACCTGAAGGGTAATTCCCCACTCTATTCTCACCAAGGTCACATTCATAAGGGAAACCGCATGGCAAGGCGGGAAATGCTAGGGCTCTGGGAGTTAAGAGTTCAAAGTCATGTGAATTCAAATCCCATTTCAGCTGAGACTGAAGATCTGGGACTTCATTTAATTTATCTGAGTCTCTGTTTCCTCAGCTTTTAACAGGGACTGATAGCACAACCTACCTCCTAAGCAGATTCCCAACAATATATGTAAAGTATCCAGACCTGGGCAGATTGTGGGCACTCAAAAAGTACCAGTGAACTTTATCAGCTAGCTGATAGCAGAGTTAGTGATTTAAAAAAAAAAAAAAATAGACCCAGGAATTTGAATACTGGCTATGATCTTTGCATGTTATGATATTTTCCCAGTAGCTACACAACTAACTTCTCACTTATTTCAGATCTTTCTCAAATATTATCTTCTCAACAAGGCCTACCCTGACCACCCACTCTGTCTCACATGACAACCTACAGCCATTCCTCCCAATCTTTTACGGTCAGTTAACATATACTATAATTTTCTTATTTATTAGTTTTAGTAGTAGTAGCATTTGTTTTTTCATTAGAACATAAGATCATCAAGGGCAGGAGTTTTGTCTGTTTTGCCTACTGATGCATTCCCAGCATTTGGTGGACTCTTGATATTTGCTGAATGAATGAAAGAAGAAGGCTTGTTTTGCATTTGAATACCGGGCCAGTTGAAAAGGGGCAATGCTTCCTCATAGTCCTTACAGATCAGCGTTACAGTCAGGGCAGGACAGAGGGCAAGAGTAACTGGGCACCCAGAACCAACGGAAGGTGTTTAACTGGCTCTGGCATAGGCATACCCAGCAGTGAGGGTGACAGGAGGCTCCTCTGAGATAGGCTTATGTATTCACAACACATTTCCTTGCCTAAAATTCTTCACACATTACGCCCATCAAGCGGCGCAAGGGGAAGACATTTGAGCTTTCCTTGAAAACAGTAGGGATCTCTTGCTAAATCAACATCACCATGCGTGTGATGTCGATCAAGTTCACAATGTCCAACAGAAACCTGCTCTTTGAAATTTGTGAACAGCCGCACATCTACTAACTATTCATGTCTCGTTCAAGCAGATGTGTCAACATCTCACCAAAATATCAATCAAATGGCAGTGACTGGAATTTTAATCAACCACAGGAGCTCTCAAATAGAAAGGAGATGCTTCCATAGCAAAAAAATGCTACGACGTTGATAAAGCTTGTTAATCTTGACTGCTAAACCTTCAGCCTCTGCCCTACCCTGCTGCCATTACAGCATCAATTCCACAGGAGCAAGGACTATGGCAATGCCTTGTTCCCTGCACACTGCCTGGCACCTCGTAGGCACATGAGAAATATGTATTGAGTGAATGAATCAACTTAATTAATTCAATACATATTTCAAAGACCGTTTATGAAACCCAACTGACAGTTCAAGGACTAAAGATTTTGTTTAACAGGATGGATGAGACTTGGCAACAGTATATATGGAAAAAGATCTGAGAGGTTTGCTTTTCCTCAAGCCTGACATGAGATGATAGCCAACTGTGCAGTTCTTTGGCCAAATAAGCTCATTCCATCTGAGCCCAGATTAACAATTAACAGAAGCAATATATCTGGAGGATAAGTTATAATGATACCTCTGTATTTTCAACTGGTCAAACCACATCTAAAAGAGAGTTGTGCAGATGTGGGTGTGCATTTTAAGAAAAATTCTGACATAATGGTGGGTAGTCCAGGAACTTAAGTCTCAGAGGTAATAGAAGGTAGCATGAGAACACGCCTAGGATAGCTAACAGGAACGAGGAAGACAAGTGGAACACCATCATCATCTTGGCTGACCAGCCAGGCCACCCCCTTACATATGAGAGGGCCCCACCAACCTTGGCAAGCCCACCAAGTCCATCATCGCAGATGTGTGAGCAACAAATACTTGTTCTACACCCCTCAGGTTTCGTGCTTGTTTGTTACACGGCTTAATTGAAACAATAGCTAGCTGATACAGAGAGAAACTGTGGAAAGTTGAAAGTGCTAGTTGCTTAGTCGTGTCTGACTCTCTCTGACTCCACGGAATGTAGCCCCCCAGGCTCCTCTGGAGTTCTCCAGGCAAGAATACTGGAGCAAGTTGCCATTCCCTTCTCCAGGGGATCTTCCTGACCCAGGGATCAAACCTGGGTCTCCTGTGTTGCAGGCAAATTCTTTACCATCTGAGTTACCACGGAAGCCCTACAGGGAAATAGCAGAAGGTCTATCATTTATAAGAGGAAGCAAAATTGTTCTATGTGCTTAGAAGATGAGAATAGAAGAGTTTATTTAAATCCTTAGAGTGTCTTTCAAGAAGAAAACTTTGGCTCTTAGAAAGTTAGTTTTCCAAAGATTGCAGCCATTCATCAAATGGGTGGGCTTTACTGAATGTGAGCTTGGAAGCCAGCAAAGTCAACCACCCCATCAGTTTTACCAGGCTCAGGCTGCTGGATTGGGCCTGCCCTGGTTTAATACTAAAGGACTTGAGAACTCACTGAAGTCAGGGACCTTATCTGGTTCATTTTTTCATCCTTATACATTTGGATAATAACATAGGATCTAGCTCATAGTAGGTATTCAATAAATATTTGTTAAACCAAAAATGAAAGGAAGATGGCAAGGCTAGTCCCTAGTCCCTGAATCCAAGAGGGCAATTATTGAAACTGGGTCTAAAAAGCCACACAGATCTAACCAAATATTTAGAGAAATATTTAGAAAAATTGTTTTCCAAGTTCCTGGGAAAGGACCAGGAGTAATAAAGAACAGACTGAGAAGTAGAACTGGGGAAATTTGAATATTTTATAGCACAAAACTCTAAAATATTCATGTTTATAATTTTTATGAATTAGTGAGAAGCAGCCTAGGGGGATGAGAAGCAAAGAACAGGGAAAGGCACTGATTCCACAAGAATAAAGCTGGTAAAGGCTTCAGGAGCAGGAGGATGCTATTGATAAATATCCGTAAGCTCATGACTGCAGTCTTCTGGAACATTCTTCCTCTCAGGTGGATCCTGATGCACATGCAGAATCAGCAGATGCTATGTCTTAAAGGTCAATGCATGAGGACATAAGGGATGAACCACACAGACGCCCCTGGCCCTTAGAGAGGACAGCTCCTCTTCTTTTCAGACTCTTCACACAGCTCATGAACTCATGGAAGGTACTCCCTCCACCGTATCAGGCATCAGCAAACTTTTTATTAAAGTTGCATATTCTAGGCTTTGTGGACGTTGTAGCCATAGATATTATATAAATCAACACGCATAGCTGTATTCCATTATAACTTTACTTATAGACACTGAAATTAGAGTTTAATTTTCATGTTACAAAATATTACTCTTTAAACTTCTTTCAACCATGTTAAAGACATTTAAAAAAACCATTCTTTGCTCGCAGGTATTCCATATCTATCCTAAAGGAAATCAACCCTGAATATTCACTGGAAGGACTGATGATGAAGCTGAAACTCCAATACTTTGGCCACCTTATGTGAAGAGCCGACTCATTAGAAAAGACCCTAATG
The DNA here is from genome assembly GCF_032405125.1 of Capricornis sumatraensis. NCBI lineage: Eukaryota > Metazoa > Chordata > Mammalia > Artiodactyla > Bovidae > Capricornis > Capricornis sumatraensis. Next base: position 62,844,741 of record NC_091075.1, on the reverse strand, counting down.
ATGGCACAGATTGAGGGCAGGAGGAGAAGGAGACAACAGAGGATGAGATGGCTGGATGGCATCACTGACTCAAAGGATATGAATTTGAGCAAGCTCCGGGAGATGGTGAAGGACAGGGAAGCCTGGCATGCTATAGTCCATGGGTTGCAAAGAGTCAGACACGACTGAGCAACTGAAAGCAACCAAACAGCTAGCTAGTGGGAAGTGACTGTATAAAATAGGGAGTTCAGCCCAGTGCTCTGTGACAACCTAGAGGGGTGGGATGGGGAGATGGGAAGGAGTTTCAGAGAGAGGGGATATATGTACACTTAAGGCTGACTCACGTTCTTGTATTGCAAAAACCAACACAACACTGCAAAACAATTATCCTCCAACAAAAAATAAATTCTTAAAAAAGAAAGGAGGCTGCTTCTGGCTGGTAGGCCATCATGTGCTGACCCCTGCTCCATATGAGCCCCCCAGTTTTTTCTCATATTTGTGTCTTCCTACTGCCCAATGCTAACCAAACAGACTGGCCCTAGAAGATTCTCAGTAGTGATCATTTTGATTCGATAGGAGTAACTTAATTTTACGATACAATTGCATAAAAAAAAGTATATCTTAAGTGTTTCAAGGAACCTCCATACTGTTCTTGTGGTTATACCTATTTACACTGCCACCAACTCTGTAGGAGGGTTCTCTTTTACCCACACCCTCTCCAGAATTTATTGTTTGTTTGTATACTTTTTGATGATGGCCATTCTGATCAACATGAGGTGACATCTCATTGCAGTTTTGCTTTTTTGTTTTTCTGATCATTAGTGATGCTGAACATCTTTTCATGAGCCTTTTGGCCATCTGTATGTCTTCTTTGGAGAACTCGTTTATAAAACAGAAACAGAATTACAGATATCAGAAACAAATTTATGGCTACCAAAAGGAAAATGGGGGGGTAGCAGTATAAATCAGGAGCTTGGGATGAATGCATACACACTACTATACATGCTCATCAGGCTTTCCTGGTGATTCAGTGGTAACGAATTTGCCTGCAATGTAGGATAAACAGGTTTGATCCCTCGGTCAGAAGACTCCCCTGGAGGAGGAAATGGCAATCCCTCCAGTACGCGTGCCTGGGAATTCCCATGGACAGAGGAGCCTGATGGGCTATAGTCCATGGGGTCACAAAAGTCAGACATGACGTGGCAACACAAACAACAATATATATATATGATAGGTAACCAACAAGGACTTACTGTATAGCACAGAGAACTCTACTCAATATTCTGTGATAACCTATATGAGAAAAGAATCTAAAAAGAATGAACATATGGATATGCATAACTGAATCACTTTGCTGTACACCTGAAACTAACACAATGTGATATAACACAATGTTATATAAACTAACACAACTAACTATAATTCAATAAAATTAAAATATTAAAAAAAAGAAAAGTAGATCTTACTAGGATGACTTTGTCCCAAATGATTCCTTTAGGAAATTTCAAGGATCAAGCACTGTTTTGCATGGTCTCTAATGAGCCTGGCAATGTAAGGGTGAGCTATTATATATACTCATGATTCAAGATACAACTAAGCTCATGAACCCTACTGACAGTGCCAGAGAGATAAAAGACACACATCCCACCCTGATCAACCACAGATCATCTGTATTTTAATCTAACTATACGACTAACCCAACAAGGACTTTGAAAATTTGATTCTCATCTTGAAGGCTGTCAATTTCCTCTCATGTAGGTAGAAAGATAGGAGAAACACTCTTTTGGAAACACAGAGTTATTAGTCTCCTACAGAAAGACTTGTAAAAAAGAATTTTATCTTCTAATCTTAGATGTGTAGAATAGGCTTTTTCCTCAAAATGTATTATTTTGACTGTATTTCACAGAAGTGAAAAACCTTATAATCACGTTTTTCTTTTTACTGTGGCTGCCAGGAAACTCAGAGACAAGTTTGTGCCCCAATTATATAAGATATTTATTCTTTGGTTATACTGATATTTTATACAGAGCTTTTATTTTTCCCCCAGTGGTATCTTTATTTTCCCTCAGGAACAGAATAAACCATATTCTCAATACACTCATATCAAGGCAAGCCAAATGAAGCAATACACTCATATCAAGATAAGCCAAATGAAGCATTTCTTTCAAATATCCTCTTTTTCAAAATAGGCTTCCACTTCTCCATATGTTTCTGTTCTTCATCTGGCTGTTAGTTTTTTGTTGCCATGGCACCTAATATTTATACAAACAATAAAAAGCAAAGCAACAATTCCTGCCCACTTCCTGTCAACTCCTAGTTGGAATTTCAGACCAAGTGGTGAGTGATTGATTCCAACTCAATGCACCCAGAGATAGTGAGATGAGAAAGCTTTGAGCCGCTGCCTCCAGGTCATTTAGAAAGTTAGTCATATTTTTTAATGCCTAGAAGAGTAAAATGAGACAAGGGTATAAATTATTTTTCTTTATTGAGTCAGTCAACAGGCATTAATTGGGCTCCCACTACATGTCAGACATACAATAGAAATTAACCAGATTCTATATCAATTTTGGGGTCTCACCCTCCTATAAACAGGAAATAGATGTTTAAGCAGAAAAGAAAGAATCAAGGACATAAGTAATCAAAGTTGCACTGAGGATGTTGTGGGTGAAGACTTCAATCTTCAGAAATTCGGGTACATGATGAGGTTTCATTAATTCAGACAGCATTATTTGGAATAAAGACAAATCAGATAGGAACTACATTAAACGAGCTAGTGCTAAGTCACTTCAGTTGTGTCTGACTCTTTGTGATCCTATGGACCATAGCCTGCCAGGCTCCTCTGTCCGTGGGATTCTCCAGGCAAGAATACTGGAGTGGGTTGCCATTTTCTTCTCCAGGGGAATCTTCTCAACCCAGGGATCAAACCCACATCTCTGATGTCTCCTGCATCGGAAGGCAGGTTCTTTACCACTAGTGCCACTTGGGAAGATTAAACTAATATCTCACTAAATAAAAAGACTATTTGCAAATAAATAATGTGTTGTTACAAAGTGATTTATACCTACTCTTCAAGCAAGTCTGACCTCTCATGTGCTTAAAAGCCTCTATCTTATGTGCTTAAAAAAAGAAGTATTTTCCTTTAAAAAATGTATCGTAACTTAGCTTTTTACTAATCTTGAAGATACTTGTGGGAATAGTGAGAAGTCCACTAAGGCCATGGGATGTGGCGGTTAAAAGCCAGGGTTAGATTTGAATCCCAGTTCTGTCTAGCTAGCTAACTAGCTGGGTTACTTCATCTAACCACCTGAATTCTTTGGTCAAATGTTTCACTTCCCTGAGCTTAGTTTCCTCATTTAATAAATAAGAGCACTATTCTATCCTTCCTTGCTTTGTTGTAGGAAGGAAAAGAGGGGGAAACTAATTGCTTAGGGATGTTGTTTAATAAAACAAGGTGTGGCAAGAGTGTGGCACCAGACTCCTGGATTCAAATACCAACTTGCTCCCTCATCCACCTAATCCATTATTTACCTGCTTCCTCATTCACTCTGAGCACATACCTAGCACCCCAGAATCTCAGTTTCCTTATTTGTAAGAGGAGGATACTAGCTGTATCTACCTTGTTGGGTTACTATGGGGAGATGTAAAATTTTAGATGTTATTTATAGATGTAAATTGCTTAGCACATAATAAGCACTCAATTAATGTTAACCTGTTAATGTCTGACATATTGTAAATACTAAATAAGTGGTAGTTATGGTTAACAGTAATGAAAAAGATGATATTCTTAATCATCAGGGAAATGCGAATCAAACCACAATGAGTTATCATCTCACACATTTTATTTTATTTTTTCTTTAAAAAAATAATTTATTGGTTTTGGATCACAAAATATAGGGAAGACATAAGGGCGATGCCTGTGACCCCTTGGCTGAATCTTCTCTTCCAGAGACACTTTTTGGGCATTCTCTCACATCCTAACAGCTGCAGAGTATAGTATCCGACCACGTGGGAAGCATGAACAGACTCCCTTAAGTCATGCGAATCCCTTCCAATAGTCTTCCAGCTCACTTCTGCCAATATTGCAACTGGACTGGTTGTTCCAACTGTTCGTCTTAAAAGTCTCACGAACAAAAAGGCTGCCAGCGATGCCTGCACAGCCCCTGGACCTGCCTACACTGACTAATGCCCCTTGGCTATACCCCGTCTGCCTGTGGCACCTGCATGGCAGCCTCTGGGGGCCCCCACATCCTAGGGTGGCGATGGAGGAAGAGCAGGCCAGGCCAAGCATGAAGAATAAACAGTCAATTTTATTTGGCTCAGACTAGGAATCCGTGAGTCTTGAGGACCTCTGTGACTTTGCCAATTTTCTTCTCGATGTTCTTTTCGGCCTGCTTCTGTAGCCTCATGAGCTGCTTCTTTTTCCGGTAGTAGATCTTGGCTTTCTCCTTTCTCTTCTCCTCCAGGGTGGCTGTTACTGCCTGGTACTTCCAGCCAACCTCATCAGCCAGGCACCCTAGGCAGGCAAACTTGCAAGTAGGCTTCAGACGCACAACCTTGAGGGCAGCAGGAACCACCATTAGCTTTTTTTTGTCATAGGGTGGTGGGATCCCATCAAACACCTTGAGGCGCTCCAGAGCAGCCTGGCCCCGCTTGGTCTTGTGGGGCAGCATGCCTCGCACTGTCCGCCAGAAGATGCGGCTGGGGGCTCGGAAGTGGTAGGGGCCACGGGAGGGGTTGGTGTTCATCCGCTTGCGGAGAAATGCCAGGTATTTCAATTTATTTCTGTAGAAATTGCCAGAAATGTTGATGCCCTCACAGTGCACGACCACAACCTTCCGGCCCAGAAGCATCTGCTTGGCCACAATGGCCGCCAGGCGGCCCAGGAGATGGCCTCGGCCATCGAGCACCAGGACCTGCCCCTCCGCCATCTTCAGCAGCCGCCTGGGAAAGGATCTCACACATTTTAGAATGACCACGATCAAAAAGACAACAAAGAACAAGGGTTGGTTTGGATATGGAGGAAACGAAGCCCTCATGCACTCCAGGCAGAACTGCAAACTAGTGCGGCCGCTATGGAAAACAGTATGGAGGGTGCTCAAAAAAAAGGAAAGTAGAATCACCATATGACGTAACAATTCTACTTCTCGGTATTTAGCCAAAGAAAATGAAACACTAACTACAGGTAAATGTACCCCTAGGTTCACTGTAGCATTATTTACAAGAACCAAGATATGGAAACAACTGAAGTGTCCATCAGTAGATGAATGATACGGCAAATGTGGTATATGTACACAATGGAATATTACTCAGCCATAGTAAGAGTGGAATCTCGCCATCTGTGACAACCTGGATGGACCTTGAGGGCTCTCTGCTAAGCGAAAAAAATCAGACAGGGCAAAATGGGTGAAGGGGACCAAAAGGGTCAAACTTACAGTTTTAAAATAAGTCATGGCGTTATCATGTACAACATGGTGACTATAGCTAATAACACTGTCTGGCATATTTGAAAGTTGCTACAAGAGTAGATGTTAAAAGTTCTTATCACAAGAAAAAAAATCTATCACTATAGTGGTAACACATGTTAACTAGACTTATTGTGGTGATCATTTTGCAAAATATACACATATCAAAATATTATATTGTATACCTGAAACAAATAGAATGTTGCATGGCAATTATACCTCAACAACAACAAAAATAAATACAAATAAAATAAGCCAAAAACAAACAAACAAACACCCCAGTATGGGACAAAACAGGAAGGGATAGGGACCATAAATCTTCACACGGAGAAAACCCTCAGGAATCATTCTGTCCTATCTATCAACACCAAGGACAAAAGCAACAGTAAGTATACTGTCCAAAGTCCCTCTGCTTTGGGGGCAGAGCCTAGACTGTAACCCAAGTCTTTGGGCTTCCAGTCCAATGCTCCTGGCCTGAAATCCCACAGCATACTTAGCTTTCCTATCGCAAGGATGATGAGATTGTAATGGAAACTAGTTTTTTTCAAGTCTATTCTCCAAATGGAAAAGAACTGGATGAGGATTTGGGAGCAGAGCAAAGTAAAAGGGGCCACTGGCAAACAGACAAAATTGAACACTATTCCTCAATATGGGGTAGATCTGCAAGGCATCAGGATTTAATTTTTGTGAAACTGGACAAGGGTTTTTAGACTAAAACTATAACCATGAGAAATAAGATGGCTTTGGGGAATTATAGGCTAGTCAGTTACATTTTTGGAAGGGGCCAGTTGATGAAGTCATTAATCATATAAACAAAACAATCTGGGTTTTTAAGTGAGAGAAAATTTACTAAGGGACTAAGGCGATTAATTTAATAAGGTCTTTCTTCAGTAGTAGAGGGCAAAGTTCTTTTGGATGAGTTTCTCATTAACAGGTATTTTCAAAATTGAGTGATGAAGTGAACATTGCTAAAATACTTTAAGGGAAGAAACTATTCAGAGCATTGAGTCTAACATTGTCATTTCACCATGAGGAATTGGAAACAGAGCAAATGAACTTGTTCAGAGTGACTTGGTTAGTTTAGTCTCAGCTCCTCGTGGTTGGATTTATGGCTTAAAGTATAAGCCTTAAACAAAGAGCAGAGATAAACAGAAGTATAAGGAATGTACATTATTGCAGAAGTCTCCACCTCCACTCATTGAGAGTTTACAAGATGTCAGGCAAGACACAGACTTGATCCACACACTTCCTCACAAATCAATGAGTTAGGTGCCATTATTATGCCATTTTACAGATGAGAAAGTAGAGGTTTAGGGAAGGATGAGTGGCATTAGCACTTGCCTCAGCGCCACTACTACCAATACATTTTTCTGAGCACGCACCTACCTAGTATGCACTAGGTAAACATTCTAATTTTACCTGCATAAGTTCATTTAAGCTTTATAACAGTCTTAGGAGGTCAGTACTACAGTTAATCCTCATTTTACCGATGAGAAAGCTGAGGCTTAGAAAAGATTAAATAACTGGCCCAAAGTTACCTACCTAGAAAGTGGCTGAACCAGGAGAAGAATCTGGGCCTCTCTAACACCTCTAAGAGTAATAGTATTGGTGGCTGCCAGAGGAAAGGGGGTGAGGGGGAGCAAAATGAGTGAAGGTGTCAAAGGGCCCAAATTTCCAGCCATAAGATACATAAGTCATGGGGATGTAATATGCAGCATGGTGACTATAGTTGATGTAATATACAGCATGTATGGCATATTTGAAAACTGCTAAGAAAGTAGATCTTAAAAGTACTCATCACAAGGAAAAAAAGTTCTGTAACTCTGTGTGGTGATGGATGTTAACTAGACTTATTGTGGTGATCACTTCATAATATATACAAGTGTTGAATCATTTTGCTGTATACCTGAAATGAATATAATGTTATATGTCAATTACCTAAAAAAAATTTAAAAGAATATAATAGGAAGGAGAAAATGCAAACCAAAAAGGAGACATAAATAGGCCTTAACGAATTCTTATAGATGGGGGAAGGGGAAACCCTTGGCATTTCTGTGGTTAACAGAACATGCTGTTGAGTAGAGGAAGAATGGGGCTGACCCAAGAGAGCAATTTTTGCTCCAGTTATACTAAGGCTCACTCCTATTTCAGGGCCATCATCTATCACAGGAGAAGCAGTTGTCCATTGCCTGGAATGCCAGGTGGTGGAACAGTGAATCAGGCATGGGAAGAGCACGCTGAAAGTACCTGAGGACTCAGGAGTAAGGAAACTGAGAGGAGGGGAAGGTTAGAGCAGCAAGCATGAAGTTGAAAATTAAAACCAACATGCTGATTTCATCCCATGGACAGAAAAGTGTAAGAGAACAGCATAAGCAATCTCTCAAAGGCATTTTTAATTAAAAAAATTAGAAATGAGCAAGGACATCTTTCTATTCTACACAGCAGGCATTGATAACAATGTGTCACATATATCTGCACAGAAATCTATTGACCAAGTCTGGGAAATCTTGGTGAATGAATAAAAAGGTAAACCAAATAGGAATAATTTCTTATTTTTATAACACAGTCAGTCCATTGCTAATACTTCGTGTCAGCAAATTTAACCAAGGTAACAGTTGGGTCACCTACACACTATGGTCAACAAATTAAAATACCAAATAAGTATGAAATGAAATGGATATGCTTGACTAAATGGTTATTTTGTCTTCCAACTGGTTATGTACATAAGCTCTATGTGTTTACTTAACTTTCTGAAGAGTCAAACCTGTGACTTTTTAAATTAACATTTTCTGATTAACCGTAAGAAACAATCAGCCACTCATTTATTGATCAAAAGTGAAGTTGCTCAGTCGTGTCTGACTCTTTGCGACCCCATAGATTGTAGCCTACCAGGCTCCTCTGTCCATGGGATTTTCCAGGTAACAGTACTGGAGTGGATTGCCATTTCCTTCTCCAGGGGATCTTCCCAACCCAGGGCTTGAACCCAGGTCTCCTGCATTGTAGACAGACGCTTTACTGTCTGAGCCACCAGGGAAGTCAATAGTCACTTAATAAAAACAGTGTAGCTCTAATACCCTTCAACTCAAATTGCAACTATTTCTTCTCAGAAATATAGATGAGAAAAGGAGCCTTTGAACTGATCTGGGGAGGGAAAGTTAGAGCCATCAGTCAAGGTCAATGTCAAGTTTAAAGCCAGATGATACTGTAGCTCCCCAATCTCTCTGGCTATGATTCTCCCAGTAAAACTCTTTGTTTTTCTTTCCTGCTGACGACTGCCCCTCACTTTCCACAGTAACTCTCCCCTCATATTGACAAACAGGAAAAAACCACTCAAGTTCTTTCTTACATAATGGTTTGGGGGTTTTTGTTTATGTTTTTCTGGTGAGAGACCCAGAACTCAAAGAGCCTTGATGCTTTTTATCAATTCCACTAACCGTCAAGGGCAGGAAATAAAAATATTTTTCTCTTCCGACTCAAATACAATACCCCTTTGTGAAGCTGTTAAGAAGCTAGAAATAGCAAATCTGGGAAAAATTTCAGGTGAGAGATATGCATCAAAATATTTCATTTTGCTAAAAATACCTCTATGTTGGTTTCAGCATTCCAACTCATATCACACCGCCATTCAGGATGACAACCAAAAAGTTTTGCCCTTATACTGGCAATAACTCTGAGGTTATACAGAGAAGTAAACTAAACTGTCCCCATTGGCATTTGCCATTTCAGAGAAGTTGCTGGCAGAATGGAAAGAAGAAAGAAGAGAGAAGAAAGATCAGTTCAAATGACTGCATCTTCATTACCTGGTGACTAGAGTTTAGATCAAGAACCCAAGAGGTAACTTAGGCAAGTTGGGGAGTATCACAAAGCTGAACCCATGAGAGCAAAGTGTGTGGGGTCCCATTTAGCTGGCCCAGCACATAAAGACAAAGCTCCCTAGGAAGCAGCACAATCTCAAAGGCAGTAGGGCTCATCTAGTGTCCAGAGATGAATCTGGTGACGATACGAGATGTGTGTGGTCCAGGGTAGGCCCCGGTGTTCCAGCCCCACAGCAATGGAGACGTATGAGAAAATAGAAAAGAAAAGAAAGACGCAGCATGAGAGAGCAGGGTGAGTGCCATGGATTAACTAGGTAAGCCCTTGGCACCCAGCAAGCCCAGGGCTCCTCTCTCCTCTGTGGGCTTCTCCCTGTCACCCCAGAGTCTCTCAGTCCCAACCGCTTCCCTCAACAGGAGCAGAAAGTAGATGACAGCTGTTTTCTTCAAGTCCTGCCAAGAAAAACACTGCAAGGTTAAGAACAAAAAAGTCTTCAAATGTCTTGCTACTGAAGCTCTTTTCCTTTTTTTAAAATAAATTTCAGTATCTATACACACACAGAAGAAAATTCACTTTCAGTCAAAGGGTTCAAGAATGTTGACAATCTTTCAAGGAGTCACTATGTTCTTAAACTCTTTCAACAGCTCTATTTGTTCTAAAAAGGGTCATAGATTTATTTAATAGCTGTTTATCTTTTAGCTGGCCTGCTGCAAGCCGAAGCATAACAGAAAGCATCCAGCATAATCACAGGTTTGGAGCCGAGGGGGCTGGAAAGGCAAGGATGGGGAGTCAGAAGTACAGTATCAAGAGTTCATCGTGCTGTTTGTTGGAGGAAAGCATGCCCAAAGATGAAAAGACTGAATTTCAGATAAACATGCAGAAGTAAACTACTGGAGAAGGAATATTTCCTTGGCAGTCTTGTCACCACGTCCCCTCAATCTATCACCCATGCAAAAGAAAAACAACAATGAGGATCTGTGAAATGGTGGAGTGAGCATTCACTTAAGACACAGTAGCGTCTTTCTACCAAGGGATAAAAACCTATCACCAAACAAGTATACAGCACATGCTCTCTGTAAAAGTATGGCACAGGACTTCCTTTTTTTTTTAATCAGAAACCTAGCCGACATGTCAGGACCTTACAGTATTAACACTACTTTGGACTCAGAGGCCTGTCAAGGGAGCTGAGACCTGGAGAGAAAAGAAAATGGTAACAAGTTTCCCTTATATGCCATCCAACGAATTGGGCTCATAAAGCAGACGGAATGACCAGGAGAACACATTTCAGTTTACTGTCGAGTATGCCGACCTTGATCCCTAGGCTCAGGGAAGAAAAGGAAAGCTTCAATTTGGGACAAAAACCTAGGGTTTAATTGTCATATATAATAAACCTGACTTGTCATCTTGCTTGAGTAAATTTCATGAAAAATCCAACTTTCTTAAATACTAGGATTTTTTACAGATAAAGCACTCCCTATGCAGTAGTTAAAAAATGTCCCTAATACCACACTCAAATGTATTTCATGTTTTATATCTTTATATTTCAATCTATTAAACAAACATAGGTTAACATATTTCTACTAAAATACACAATATGTATATTTATAGTAAAAACTAAATGCGTTTAGCCAAGATAGACACTCTTTGCCTTGAAAGATACCACTTGTCTTAGGGACAAATACTCCTTTCTGGGGAAAGAGATGCTGAATCCACCAATAGAATTATCCCCAGAAGCTTAGACACAGTTGCACAGGTTACGCTCTCTCTCACAAATCACAAACTTTCTGCCATTAGCTTTCTTTGAACCAATGTGTTATTTGCCAAAAAACGACAGTGAAGTCACTCAGTTGTGTCCGACTCTTTGGGACCCCATGGACTGTAGCCTACCAGGTTCCTCTGTCCATGGGATTTTTCAGGCAAGAATACTGGAGTGGGTTGCCATTTCCTTCTCCAGGAGATCTTCCTGAACCAGGGATTGAACCCAGGTCTCCCGCATTGTAGGCAGACACTTTACTGTCTGAGCCACTGGGGAAGTTGCCAGTTAATTATTTTGAAGGTCAACTGACCCCTTGACCATTATATTTAGTAACCAGTTTTGTTATCATCAAAAGAGATAATCCTTTAAGCATGATGTGAGGAATATTTTATAATTTATTTAGTTCTTACTGTCAATGTGTTAATTCATATAAACACATTATAGTAAGTTTCTCTCCTAAGTGTTAATACCTGCACTGACGGAAGACTCTCCTCTGACTTAAGACAACATCTGTATCAGATTCTCCTCTGACTTAAGACAATATCTGTATCAGATTTGCTCACAGTGTAATGAAATGTATTAGATGGGATGGATTTCTGGATGCCACTGAAATACCAATGTGGCAATAAACTGCATAAATACTTGTTTTATGGCAATGGAAGAAGAGAGGAACAGGGAAAACAGGTCAACTTCAGGAAATAAGCAGCACATGCTATTTAAGATAAAAGAAAGAGAGAGAGTTGTAAACAAAGGGATGCTCAGTTGCTAGACAGTCAGATTTCTCTTTCCTTCCTTCTTTTTGTCTTTTAACAAATCTACTTAAATCTGTTTTTCTCTTAGGACTTCTTTTTTTGTATGAATTTTTACTGCTTAACTCACATATATAAACGTTTCTATCTTCAATTACTTTGGCTGAATAGTTTAAGAGTAAAAGCCTCCTATCATTAGAACTTTATCAGAAAAAATAAATATATATATATATACATATTGACATCTGTAGAATATATATATCCATATTCATTTATATTGAATAATTTACTAAGCTTGTTCATATTCCTAAAAGCAGAATGTAGCAGCAACAGCCTGAATAAAATAAATAAATCGAGAACTTCAAGACTGGTTGTTCGGGGAGTGAAAAACTGAAACAGAAATGACGAAGATGAAATGAGATTCTATCAAAAAGACTCCAACAGAGTCAGGGGTGGATGAAAATCCCAAGATGTGTATTAAGAGGAAAGGGAAACTCAACACAGTTGGAACTCCACTCGCTCACAGGGCAGCCGAGAAAGAGAGAGCAAACAGACCAGTTTCCCTACTGCTGCTCACAACACAGTAAGGCTGGAGCAGCTCTAGGAAGGACAGAGGAACCTCAGTGACTTTTCAAGTTGTGTCCTTTATGGTGTCTGTGGGGACCCAGCCAACAGCAGCCAGGGGGCTGTTTACCAAAGTCATTCTCTGGCACCACCCACAGAAAAACTGTGGAAATCCCTGCCAAAGCAGACATGGGAATCAAACAGAAGGAGCTGAATACAGCCATGTAAAACATACCCCAGTCATTTCGTAACCTCGGTTTCTTCACAGACGTCTGCTGTGAAGACAGAGACCCCAGGAATTAATCCAGCCACACAGATGAAGGCAGAATGAAAAATTGCTAATTATCGCATTCCACAATCCACACTGGTAACTCACTGGGTTTCGGCTATAAGGCACCTAAGATTAAAACTGCTCCTCAAAAATCTATGTGACAATGGTGAATGAATGGCATAAGGAAGGGGCAGGTCTTCAAACACTGTTGTTCTTGAAAGGAAAAAAAAAAAGGAGGGGTATCCACCAAATTAAAATATCAGAATATTCTACACACCAGCAAAACTACATGCAGCTTAGTAGCTCACACACATCCTTGTATTTCCAAGACATGTGAAGCTCCAGGTTCTGAAGAAGACCAAACAGAAGCCCACCTGCCAGGTGCTAAAAAGAGAAGATAATCTCAAAGAAATCCAGTCTTCGTTCTACTTATGGCTCTTATCATTGTTATCACTGCTTTGGTTCTCTTCCTGTTTTACTCCTTACCTGTGCTCCTTTATATTTTAGAAGTTGAGTGGCTCAGACGGTAAAGCGTCTGTCTGCAATGCAGGAGACCCAGGTTCGATCCCTGGGTTGGGAAAATCCCCTGGAGAAGGGAATAGCTACTCACTCCAGTATTCTTGCCTGGAGAATTCCATGGACAGAGGAGCCTGGTACGGTACGGTCCATGGGGTCGCAAAGAGTTGGACACGACTGAACGACTTCACTTTCACTTTTCATACATACCACTACTTTGGATGCTGCTCCAGTTTCGTGGGTCAATCCAACGCCCATGCTACATATCTCGCATATGTAGCATGGGCATGTATCTACCTTTATACAGCCTTTGAGCTGGGCTCTGAACGCCATTCCATACACACACTGTGTGTGAGTGCTCCGTCGTGTCCGACTCTTTGTGACTCCATGGACTTTAGCACCCCATGGACTGTAGCCTACCAGGCTCCTTTGTCCATGGAATTTTCCAGGCAAGAATGCTGGAATGGGTTGCCATTTCCCATTCCAGGAGATCTTCCTGACCCAGAGATTGAACCCGAGTCTCTGGCGTCTCCTGCATTGGCAGGAGGGTTTTTTACCACTAGCGCCACCTGGGAAGCTGCACATTACTCTCTGGCTACTTCCTCATCCTCACTCACTACTGGGAGCTAAGTTTGATCATCCTTTTACATCTACTCAACATATCTTTTGAACAGAGAAAAAGAAACAGAGCAGCTGAGTCAATAAGTTCATAATGCCCAAGAGTCTAGATTGTAGCATCCATGTGAGCAAGGACGATGACAATTAGTTTCAATACTTGGTAATCCAACGTTTAGCACCTTGCACAGAGTAGGGGGAGCTCAATAACTATTTATTGAGAGATTGGAAGTAATGTTTTTCCTCTAAATTCCATTTTATTCTTATTCTCATATTATTTTCTCTACTGAACAAAGGAAATAAATCACTGGCATCATGACTTAAGGGAATGAATGAATGAACCAAAAAGGGTCAAAATCTCAAAGATTCCCCAATTCATTCCAATAACCAAGCCTCCTCAATCACCTCCTCCTGCATTTTTTTTTCCCTCTCTTCACATCTTGAACCATCTTACAGGAAAAATTCTAGACTTTTATATTGACTTATTTACTGAAAACCATATAAGGTAGTCGCTGTATTATTCCCATTTTACAGACAAGGAAACGAAGGCCTCAAATGACTGAGTAACCTGCCACAGAGCACAGCTAAGAAGTTGCAAATCTGGGAATTGAATTTAGGCCATCTGCCTCCAGAATGCCAGTTCCTAATGACCACTCTGCACTGTCTCCTGAAGGACAGCTATTAAGAAGGCTAAGGGTAAGGTTAAGGAAGCTAAGAAGGCTGTGAGGAATGGTATCCTTCCATTCATTCTGTAAAATATGCACTGAGTGCCTATTCTGCCAGATGCCAAAAATCCCACCCCCATGCAGCTACAAACACTGTTCATATAATTGTCAAGATTTCTAACCACCGTTTGCCACTTCTTCCAAACAGTAAGCTGGCAGATTCAGTTAGACAAGGAAACTTAGTAAGAACTGGTTCTTTTCCTTCATCTTTGTCTTTTAAACTTTATTATTGTAAACAATCGCCAATCTTCTTAGCATCACATGGGGCTCTTGCAAGAGCCGGTGAAATGTGCAGCAACTTGAAATGGCATAGATAAAAACCTAAACAGAGACAGGGAAATGAGAATGGTGTTTCCATTCTATTATTAGACTGAGGGTATTGGTGACCTTTTCATGCTTGCTTCCCAGCATAAAGGCAAACCACATGGAGGTGCTGGGTTTCTGCCCTTCTTCCCAACCTTGGAAAGGTCTTCTCAGCAAGAATTATGGTCACCCAATCACCCTCTGGGTTTCCATGGGGGCTCAGATGGTAAAGAATCTGTTTCCAAGGCAGGAGATCTGCGTTCGATTCCTGGGTCAGGAAGATCCCCTGAAGGGCATGACAACCCACTCTAGTACTCTTGCTTGGGAAATCCCATGGACAGAGGAGCCTGGTGGGCTACAGTCCGTGGGGTCACAAAGTGTTGGACATGACTGAGTGGCTAACAACCACCTGACACAAAAGGCAGGAGAGTGCAGTGGCGTGCACCCTGAGCCAAAGCGTGTGGCTCGGTGTGACCTGACCTTTACACTGCTCTGCACCCACCCACGCGATGCAGAACAACCCGCTTCTCCTCAGGCTGCTGAATCAGCCCGGCTGGGGAGAGCCCGAAGAGGAGCTCAGACTCCGACACATTTGGGCTATTCAGCACCATGAAGGAAATAGCAGGCGTTCAGCGAGGGAATAAAATTAAGGAGTTGGCTGAATAAAGGTGATAAAAATAGATTTTCCAACTCCACAAAGATGAATCATTTTGCCATGGGGATTCGCCAGGCTCCGTTTCAGCTTTGTTTTCAACCCAGCCTCATAAATTTGACTGAGGAAAATTTCCTTCCCCTAGATAACCGGTGCCATGAAGCGTTTAGTATTCAGACAGTTCTGACAGGTTTTATTAGAGAATTGTCCAGAAATAACCTCCATCCCTTCTCTATCCTGCAGTAAATATTGACTCTGAAGGACAAGAGTGGGCTGGGCTGAAATGAGTAGCCTTTGACCCCAGACTCACCATCCTCTACCGCCCCCCCTCAATTTTCTCCTCAATTCTTTCCCTCCTCATTTTAAGAAATAGACATTTTCAGAAAGCAAAGAGGGCAGTGGAAGAAAGCAGAATGTGAGGAGAACTCGGGTGAAACAAAACCTCACAGGTATGCCATCACATCTTCCCCAGGACACCACGTGCTACTGAGGAATACGTCTTTCAAGATGTAGCCGAGTTGCTTTTAATTCACAAAAAATTCTTGAGAAATCCTCTTTATTTTGACTTTTTATCTATATGCGTTCCATGACACACTCCAAAAGGTAAAAATAATGCTTTCCTTAGACAATAAGAAAACTTCATTAAAAGAAACAGGTGGTAAAAATATCAGGGGATAAGGTAAACTCCATAGGAAAGCAATTCTGGTGTATTCCAGCCATATCATAAACGTATACAAAGGAACGTTTTAAAAAAAAAAACTAAAAGTGATAAAATCTAAATAGCTTCCTTCCTTCACTCATGGACACCCATCATCGTGTATTTTTCTCATAATGGATTTTACTTACCCCTCCACGGCCTCATAGTCCACATACAACTCCAGCATACCCACACTTGGGAGGCAGGTAGGGCATCTGTCCTGGGTGCTCCAGTCAGCCCCCACACAGCAGCCAAAATGCCCTTACATCTCCTTTCTGAAAACAGTCCTCAGCACAGCAAGCCCTGCTCTGCCCCGAGCAGGCTGCAGCAGCTGAAATGCTGATGCAGTGAAAGAGAACTAACTGGAAGAGAGCATGATTGCCACACCTATTGGGGAGGGAGGCGGAGAGTTCTGCTCCCACTGAGGAAGGGGGACAGAATCCCCTAGACGTAGAGATGCCCAGGGCGATCCTGCAGGAGAGCTTTGTGGCAGCAGCTGCTGCAGAGTCAGCATTCAGTGCAGTGGGTAAACCTGGATCTGCAGTAGGGCCCTGGGACCGGAGGGAGGGGTAGCTGATGTCGCAGTTCTGGAGGAAAGCAGCCTCATGATCCCAGGCAAGTCACTGCCCTCTGAGTCTCAGTTTCCTCATTTGGAACAATATTCTGTGACAACGGGGCTTCCCTGGTAGCTCAGATGGTAAAGAACCTGCCTGCAATGCAAGAGACTCAGAGATTTGGGTTCGATCCCCAGATTGGGAAGATCCCTTGTAGAAGGGAATGGCTACCCATTCCAGTATTCTTGCCTGGAGAATTCCATGGACAGAGGGGACTGGCAGGCAGGCTACAGTCCATGGGGTCACAAAGAATTGGACATGACTGAGTGGCTAACACTTTCACTTTCTGTGATAAGTTATGTGAGGAAAAGAGTCTGGAAAAGAATTAATATATGAATATGTATAAATGAAGCACCTTGCTGTATACCTGAAACTAACACACTGTACTCCAACTATACTCCAATTAAAGTAAAATATAAAATAAAGAACTTAAAAAACCTCTTTAAATAGCTTCTAGTTATGAAAATGTAAGGCTATCAGAAAAATCATGAATATAATAAATAATAAACACAGCTAGAATATACTGAAAACAGACGAGGTACCATCCATGTTAGGCATTTTACATGTATCATCTTATTTAATCCCACGATCCTGAGATGAGATTTAATCAATCCCATTTTATAGATGAGGACACTGGGGAACTCACTCCATGATTTCCCATGAAAATAAAGGATCATCATATCCATTCAGGGTTTTGAATTTAAATAGAAGCATTTCATCTTTGTGCGTGAAACTGAGATGACATCTGAGGATGGAATTTCTGCACTGTCGAGTGATTAATGTGTTTACAGTCCTCTGCTGGGGTAATTCTCAGGTACTAGTATTTATGGTTACGGCCGTTCCTGCTACTGCAAAACCCATTTCCCACCTGTTGTTTTTTATTAAACCTCCCTAAAGGGCATGAAATATTTCTTTGTGCAGATTCTAAAAAACGGGAATCATGAAATATGTGAGCAGAAACATCGTGTGTGGATTTACTGTTTGGAATTTTCAAACACTATAAAACACAGTGTTTACAGCCCATTCATCATTTATAAAAGTTTATTAGATTGATATGCCCACTGACTCACTGGTATCCCGCCATTTATTGATACCAATACATCAAGTGGTGGGCTGACATTTAACATTTATTAATACCTTCTGTGTTTCATTGCCTATTTTATAGAATCCTTGCATTACGTTTTATTTTATGTTTATCGTCAATCAGTCTAGGTTTTAAGCAAACTTTTTATTTTAAAATAGTTTTTCAATTTACAGAAAATTGCAAAGATAGTCCATTATAACTTGTGTTCTGGTGTTTGATATTACTCAACAGTGGTTAGTACCATTTATCAAAACTGATGAACAAACACTGGTACATTGCCACTAACTAAACTTCAGGTTTTATTTGGGTTTCATTAGTTTTCCACTAATGTACTTTTTCTGTTCCAAGATCCATCAAAGGCACCATATTATAATCATCATTTCTCTTAAGCTTCTTCTGGACTTTCCTTGTTTCTCAGACTTTCCTTGACAGTTTTGAGAAGTGCTGGTCAAGGATTCTGCTCCTCCATTTGGGTTTGTCTGATATTTTTCTCACGGTTAGATTGGGATTATGGGTTTTGGGGAGAAAGACCCCCTGAGATAAACACCATTGCTGTAACACCATATCAATCATCCTCTTATTAAATATAGGGAAAATGAGTCAAATCAAAACTTTAAACTGAATAAAGTTAATTTTCAAAAATAAAAACAACAGATTTTTTACTCAGAAATACCATATTTTATTTTGTGGAGAGAACGACAAGAGAGGGAAACTAATTTTTACATCCATTTTGAGATGAAGGCAGACTTAAGATTTTAGCAGGAAGCCAGCTAATTACAAAAGAGCTGTCCAGCAAGTTCTTTTGAGGTGCTTGCCAACACAAACTTCCTACAAAACAATCTCAGATGATGGCATATTTGAAGAGAATTTGTTTCAACCTAGCAGGATCTTACTCCACCATACAATACTTTCAGGTATTTAAAGTGTTTTTCCTGTTGTCAAACCACAGAATCCCTATGAATCTGGGTTTGAAAAATTTGCTTTAAATTAGTTCCACAGAAATTCCTTCTTTATAAAAGTTATGACTATGAAAAAAAGAAGTAAGACTTAGTCTGAAATATGTATTTCCTGCTATTATGTATATTTTTTCCTCACAGTTCCTAATTGAAGGTCTGTTCCTCAGGGGAAAAAAAGTAAGGAACTGATGTAATGTCAGAAACTTTGCTAAATGCTGTTCAATGAACGATAAGGGAGAATAAGTGGTTTCTTTTTTCAAAGAATGCGTGCCCCCAATCCCCAGATAGGAAGTGGGAGTTGGGGGGGGACAGGAAAAAAAAGTTTTACAGCACTTCTATATATAACCTTCCACCTCTGCAGAGACATAAAATAATTATGGAAACAAGCGTGGAAAAATAATTTGTGGTGTATAAAGGGATATTAGACTTCAACTAGCATGTCTAGGCATTCATAACCATGTGAATAAGAATTTCATTCCTTGACTGGCTCACTCACTGGTATGGACTGAATTGTGTCCCCTTTCCAAATTGATATGTTGAAGTCAGAACCCCCAGTAACTCAGAACTGTGACTGTATTTGGAGGTAGTGACTTCAAAGAAAGGATTATATTCAACTGGGTCACTTAAAGCAGGCCCTAATCCAGTTTGATCAGTGTCATTATTTTAAAAAATGAGATTAGGATACAAAGTGCAGAGGAAGACCAAGTGAAGACCCATGGAGAAGATCACCATTTTCAAGCTAAAGAGAGAGGCAACCAACCCTGCCTCTGCTTGATTTCATTTCTCTCCTTTAAGGCACCCAATCTGCTATACTTTGTTATGGTGGCAAATTAATCTGTTTATCAAGCATTAAGAGTGAAGAATCAAGGGTATAAGAAAGGCTAGAGGGTATGAGATTGGTTGGATATTACATCTCAATAAACTATTAATTATGTGAAAATCTAAGTTACTATCTCTCATGATTTCCATATCTAAGTGCAACTGCTAATGACTCCTCCTGTGGTCTCAAACTTCTTTCATCATCCCAACCTCCCCCACCTCCCCTTCCAATGAAAGTCAAACACTGCTAAGAGCACACTATAATTTGTAGGGGGGGGGGGACTTCAAAGTTGTGTTTATAGAAAAAGAAAGAATGTGTCTTCATATATACTTCAGCATAAGGATTTAAATTTAAAATCAGCCATTCATTAACCTAGTCCAATTTCTTATACGGTTTTTCATGAGTTTCCAAACCAACATTTTCCAACTGTCTGCCAGACATCTGTACAAGAATCTCTTAAAGGTAGCCAACTCAATACATCCAAAAGAGAATTCATCTTTTCTCTTGGAACCCATTTCTCATCCCCTGTTCCCATGATGTATATTACTGGCACCACTATTCGCCAAGTTGCTGAAATCCAAAATGTAGATGTCGTCTTCCTAAGATTATTTATTATATTTCATTAATTCCAAGTTGTACAATTTTTTTACTTCTAGAATAATGATGCATCTTTCCATTGCTGATATGTTAACATTGTGTTATAATTTAATTAATGATTTTTAAAATTAGTTATATAATTTTTAAATAGTATGTCTTACAATTAAGGGCACACTACTATCAGTGAAAAACATAGAACCATAAATCCCGTGTCCTCATCTCCACTCTCACTGATTCTACTAAGGTTAAGTAGGAGACATTACCTCTTGTTTGGACTACTTGTCTCCTAACTGACTTTGGTTGCTGGTCTCGTCCCATAATCTACTTTCCATATGGCCACCAAAGTTACCTGGAACACAAGAGTCCTTTGTTTGCAGTGGCTCTTACTGTAGACGAGCCCAAACACTTCCAGGTAGCATTTCTGTCTTAACCTACTATTCCTGGTCCACTTTCCACAGTATTGATTTCTTTCAGGGACCCTGGGATCCAGCTGCAGCCACATACAAAAAGCCACTTGCAGACAAGACCCAGGTTCCTGTGCTCAAAGCCTTTCTCATTCCATCCTCTGAGGCCAGACCATCCTTCTCCAACCCCAATAGTCTTCTCTAATTGTAGATACGTCTTTAGATAGCAGGCTTCCCAGGTGGCACCAGGGGCAAAGAACCTGCCTGCCAATGAAGGAGACCTAAGAGATGTGGGTTCAAACCTTGGGTTGGGAAGATCCCTTGAGGAGGGCATGGCAACCCACTCTAGTATGCTTGCCTGGAGAATCCCACGGTCAGAGGAGCCTGGAGGGTTACCCTACATTCCACAGGGTTGCACAGAGTAGGATGTGATTCAGAAAACGAAGATCATGGCATCCAGTCCCATCACTTCATGGGAAATAGATGGGGAAACAGTGGAAATGGTGTCAGACTTTATTTTGGGGGGCTCCAAAATCACTGCAGATGGTGACTGCAGCCATGAAATTAAAAGACGCTTACTGCTTGGAAGAAAAGTTATAACCAACCTAGATAGCATATTCAAAAGCAGAGACATTACTTTGCCAACTAAGGTCCGTCTAGTCAAGGCTATGGTTTTTCCTGTGGTCATGTATGGATGTGAGAGGTGGACTGTGAAGAAAGCTGAGCACTGAAGAATTGATGCTTTTGAACTGTGGTGTTGGAGAAGACTCTTGAGAGTCCCTTGGACTGCAAGGAGATCCAACCAGTCCATTCTGAAGGAGATCAGCCCTGGGATTTCTTTGGAAGGAATGATGCTAAAGCTGAAACTCCAGTACTTTGGCCTCCTCATGCAAAGAGTTGACTCATTGGAAAAGACTGATGCTGGGAGGGATTGAGGGCAGGAGAAGAAGGGGACGGCAGAGGATGAGATGGCTGGATGGCATCACGGACTCGATGGACGTGAGTCTGAGTGAACTCCGGGAGTTGGTGATGGACAGGGAGGCCTGGCGTGCTGCAATTCATGGGGTCGCAAAGAGTTGGACATGACTGAGTGACTGAACTGAACTGAACTGAAGCGACTTCGAAGTATATTCAGAATCCATACCTTTCAAAGTTCTTACTCTCAAACAGAAACTTATTCTTGTTCTTCCTTGCATCTTAACATTTCATTACTATTTCACAGTCTCCCTCTATTAGACCTTATTTGCCTCTAGAAAGGGATTCCCCTGGAAGGCTGGAATTATGGAATTATGTCTTGAATCATAGTGGATTTTCACCTGGAAGGCAAGAAAGAACAAACCATCTATTTCTAGTGTATACGTGCAGATGAAAACTGGGAAACAGAGCTTAGATGTCACGTAAAGGAGGTGGTCCAAGGAAAACTGTATTATTGTTAAAGTACTATAACTATAAAGGATGCTTTTTCAGGGGAATAAGAAATCCATGCCCTCCGTTTCTCAGCAGATTAGGACAATCATTTCATTCACTGTGGAGGTAGTTTTTAAATACCTCTGAGTGATCTCTTCTTCCTGTACACAAGTCTTTGTGCAGTCTCCTCCCCTTGAGTGTGGGCTAGACCTGGTGACTTGTTTTTGATCAATAGAATATGACCAAGGTGAGGAAATGTGACTTCTGAGATTAGGTTATACATAATTGTGATGTTCATCTTGTTTGTTCTTTCTCAGTATCTTTCTCTCTCTCTCTTTTTCTGGTTCTTCTTGCTTGCTTATTCTCATGAAGCAAGCTATCACACTGTGAGTTCTATGTAAATAGGCCCTTATGGCAAACAACTGAAGATGGTTTTGGCCAACATCCTGCAACAAAACAAATCTTGTTGCTATCCACCTGAGTGTGCTTAGAACCAGATCCTTCCCTAGTCAAGTCGTAAAATGACAGCAGCCACTACCTGATGGCAGCTTTGTGGGACATCCTGAAACTCTAATCCATCTAAGCCAAGCCCAGATTCTAGATCCACAGGAACTTTGGAATAGTAAATGTTTTGGACTACTAACTTCAGTTCAGTCGCTCAGTCATGTCTGACTCTTTGCGACCCATGGACTATAGCATGCCAGGCCTCCCTGTCCATCACCAAATCCCAGAGCCTGCTCAAACTCATGTTCATCGAGTCAGTGATGCCATCCAAACATCTCATCCTTTGTCATCTCCTTTTCCTTCTGCCTTCAATCTTTTCCAGCATCAAGGTCTTTTCAAATGAGTCAGTTCTTTGCATCAGGTGGCCAAAGTATTGGAGTTTCAGCTTCAACATCAGTCCTTCCAATGAATATTCAGGACTGAATTCCTTTAGGATGGACTGGTTTGATCTCCTTGCCGTCTAAGGGACTGTCAAGAGTCTTCTCCAACACAGTTCAAAAGCATCAATTCTTTGGCGCTCAGCTTGCTTTAGAGTCCAACTCTCACATCCACACATGACTACTGGAAAAACCATAGCTTTGACTAAACAGACCTTTGTTAGCAAAGTAACATCTCTGTTTTTTAATATGCTGTCAAGGTTGGTCACAGCTTTTCTTCCAAGGAGCAAGGGTCTTTTAATTTCATCGCTGCAATCACCATCTGCAGTGATTTTGGAGCCCAGGAAAATAAAGTCTCTCATTGTTTCCATTGTTTCCCCATCTACTTGCCATGAAGCGATGGGACCAGATGCCATGATCTTCGTTTTCTGAATACTGAGCTTTAAGACAGCTGTTTCACTCTCCTCTTTCACTATCATCTAGAGGCTCTTTAGTTCCGCTTTGCTTTCTGCCACAGGGTGGTGTCTTCTGATATCTGAGGTTATTGATATTGCTCCTGGCAATCTTGATTTAGCTTGTACTTCATTCAGCCTGGCATTTCACATGATATACTCTGCATATAAGTTAAATAAGCAAGGTGACAATACACAGCCTTGATGTACCCTTATCCCAATTTGGAACCAGTTCGTTGTTCTATGTCTGGTTCTAACCGTTGCTTCTTGACCTGCATACAGATTTCTCAGGAGGCAGGTCAGGTGGTCTGGTATTCCCATCTCTTTCAGAATTTTCCACTGTTTGTTGTGATTCATGCAGTCAAAGGCTTTGGTATAGTTAATAAAGCAGAAGTAGATGTTTTTCTGGAACTCTCTTGCTTTTTCTATGATCCAAAGGATGTTGGCAATTTGATCTCTGGTTTCTCTGCCTTTTCTAAATCCAGCTTGAACATCTGAAAGTTCTCAGTTCACATACTATTGAAGCCAACTTGGAGAATTTTGAGCATTACTTTGCTAGCATGTGAGGTGAGTGCAATTGTGCGGTAGTTTGAGCATTCTTTGGCATTACCTTTCTTTGGGATTGGAATGAAAACTGACCTTTTCTAGTCCTGTGGCCACTGCTGTATTTTCCAGATTTGCTGGCATATTGAGTGTAGCACTTTCACAGCATCATCTTTTAGGATTTGAAATAGCTCAACTGGAATTCCATCACCTCCACTAGCTTTGTTCATAGTGATGCTTCCTAAGGTCCACTTCACTTCATATTCCAGGATGTCTGGTTCAAGGTGAGTGATCATACCATCATGGTTATCTGCCATTTCTGTGTATTCTTGCCACCTCTTCTTAATATCTTCTGCTTCTGTTAGGTCCATACTGTTTCTGTCCTTTGCTTTTGTGCCCATCTTTACATGAAATGTTCTCTTCAGTTCAGTTTCAGTTCAGTCACTCAGTCGTGTCCAACTCTTTGCGACCCCATGAATCACAGCACACCAGGCCTCCCTGTCCATCACAAACTCCCAGAGTTCACTCAGACTCACGTCCATCAAGTCAGTGATGCCATCCAGCCATCTCATCCTCTGTTGTCCCCTTCTTCTCCTGCCCTCAATCCCTCCCAGCATCAGAGTCTTTTCCTTGGTATCTCTAATTTTCTTGAAGAGATGTCTAGTTTTTCCCATTCTATTGTTTCCTCTATTTCTTTGCATTGATCACTTAGGAAGGCTCTCTTACCTCTCCTTGCTATTCTTTGGAACTCTGCATTCAGATGGATATGTCTTTCCTTTCTTTCTTTGCCTTTCTCTTCTCTTCTTTCCTCAGCCATTAGTAAGGCCTCCTCGGACAACCACCGTATAATCATAGGGATTTGATTTAGGTCATACCTGAATGGTCTAGTGGTTTTCCCTACTTTCTTCAATTTAAGTCTGAATTTGGCAATAAGGAGTTCATGATCTGAGCCACAGTCAGCTCCCAGTTTTGTTTTTGCTGACTGTGTAGAGCTTCTTTATCTTTGGCTGCAAAAAAAAAAAAATCAATCTGATTTTGGTATTGACCATTTGGTGATGTCCATGTGTAGAATCATCTCTTGTGTTGTTGGAAGAGGGTATTTGCTATGACCAGTGCATTCTCTTGGTAAAACTCTGTTAAGTTGCCCTGCTTCATTCTGTACTCCAAGGCCAATCTTGCCTATTACTCCAGGGATCTCTTGACTTCTTACTTTTGCATTGCAGTCCCCTATGATGAAAAGGACATCTTTTTCGGTGTTAGTTCTAGACCACTAAATTCAGAGGTAGTTTGTTACACAGCATGAGTGTGTGCATGCTAAGTGGCTTCAGTCATGTCTGACTTTTTGCAATCCTATGGACTGTAGGCCGCCAGGCTTCTCTGTCAATGGGATTTTCCAGGCAAGAATACTGGAGTAGATATCTCCTACATTGGCAGGTGGGTTCTTCACAGCAGTGGATAACTGATATACACTCACCAAATAAGAAAATCAGAAAACAGATAATAAACACAGAATGAGTGGAAAGAACCAAAATCAAAACCAAAACCAAAACACCTCTTACTGAGTCTTCCCAAGTAATCAAACAATATGGAAAAGGAGACTAACTTATTGGTCCAAGCACTCAGCAGATAACCACAAGTCAGCCTGTTCCAGTGGCCACCAGCATTCTCCTGGTCCAGCTCACAGTGGTCCTGGCTCTTACCAGCTGATACACTTTTATTTCTGTATTCACTGTGTGGCAAGTCTTTTGGTTTAGGTAGTAAGTTAACTGTAATCCTGGTTCCTAAGAGTGATAATATGTAGTGGGTGATATACCTAGAACATTCCTTTAGCTCAGGGTAAGCCTTAGATGCCTTTCTGAGCTGTTTGAATTTTATTTCCTTATATGCAGTGGACAGCTATAGAAGGTTGTATGTGTGCATGCTCAGTCACTTAGTTGTGTCCAACTCTTTGTAACCATGGACTGTAGCCTGCCACGCTCCACTGTCCATGGGATTTTCCAGGCGTGAATACTGGGGTGGGTTGTCTTTTCCAGGAGAGCTTCCTGGCCCAGGGGTCAAACCCACACTCCTGAATTGCAGGCAGATTCTCTACTACTGTACCACCTGGGAAGCCCTTATATAAAGTTATCTGACAAGATAAGGGGCCTGAGAAACCTGTATGCAGGTCAGGAAGCAACAGTTAGAACTAGACATGGAACAGCAGACTGGTTCCAAATAGGAAAAGGAGTACGTCAAGGCTGCATATTGTCTCCCTGCTTATTTAACTTATATTCAGAGTACATCACGAGAAACTCTGAGCTAGATGAAGCACACGCTGTAATCAAGACTGCCAGGAGAAATATCAATAACCAAAGATAAGCAGATGACATCACCTTTACGGCAGAAAGTGAAGAACTAAAAAGCCTCTTGGTGAAAGTTAAAGAGGAGGGTGAAAAAGTTGGCTTAAAGCTCAACATTCAGAAAACTAAGATCATGACATCTGGTCCCATCACTTCATGGCAAGTAGATGGGGAAACAGTGGAAACAGTGGCTGACTTTATTTTGGGGGGCTCCAAAATCAACTGCAGATGGTGACTGCAGCCATGAAATTAAAAGACACTTACTCCTTGGAAGGAAAGCTATAACCAACCTAGACAGCATATTAAAAACCAGAGACATTACTTTGCCAACAAAGGTCTGTTTAGTCAAGGCTATGGTTTTTCCAGTAGTCATGTATGGATATGAGAGTTGGACTATAAAGCAAGCTGAGCACCGAAGAATTGATGCTTTTGAACTGTGGTGTTGGGAAAGACTCTTGAGAGTCCCTTGGATGGCAAGGAGATCCAACCAGTCCATTCTAAAGGAGATCAGTCCTGGGTGTTCATTGGAAGGGCTGATGTTGAAGCTGAAACTCCAATACTTTGGCCCCTTATGCGAAGAGCTGGCTCATTTGAAAAGACCCTGATGCTGGGAAAGATTGAGGGCAGGAGGAGAAGGGGACAACAGGGGATGAGATGGCTGGATGGCATCACCGACTCAATGGTCATGAGTTTGGGTAGGCTCCGGGAGTTGGTGATGGACAGGGAGGCCTGGCGTGCTGCAGTTCATGGGGTCACAAAGAGTCGGACACGACTGAGCGACTGAACTGAATGGACCTGGAACAATCAATACTTTTAGAAGGTACCTGTGGAAACTGTTACCCCTGGCAGCATACAAGCCATGCTGACTTGGGAGGCACTGAACAAAGAAATCCCCGCTAGGTTCATAGTCCACCATTTAACTGAATGCAGGATCAAGTGTTCGAAGGAGCGCATGGGTTTTACTGTTGTTTTCCCCTCCAGTTTGCACTTTCTTATGTCTAAAGCTACTAAAAGGCTAACCACCACTCCTGCTTGGGCTCAGTTTTGGTACCCAACCCAAGAGTAGCAAATTGAGCATTCCTTCTGTGTGTGGTGTGGAAACACAACTGAGGTTTCTGTTACTGTGCCAGGGATGAGGATAAAGGAACATGTGTCATTAAATTCAGTTTTGGCTGAGATTCTTTACAAGGTCTCTTCATTTCCCTCAGTGAAATGTACCTCCTACGTACAGAGCATCACTCAAACACCAGTTTCCACTTGGCTCCCAAGGAAGAGCAAGACCACCTCCAGAAACACCCTCCCCCCAGCCCTACCCCCATCACACCATACAACTGCCTCAGGAAAAACACACAGGGTGGGTGTGTTCTAAGTCCCCGGTCTCTGCCTGCCATGAAAGAGAATTGCATCTGCATCTTCCCGAACCTTTGTTGTCCTGAATCAGAATTATGATTCTGGGGAGGCACTGAAAGGTGCTGAGCCTAGCTGGATTGATTTGCACCTGAAAAGGCGGAGGGGTAGTGGAGGCAGAGAAAAGGTTGAGTAGAGAGACAAGAGCCAGTAGAGTGTGAGTCTGGACAACCTCAGGTGGCTGGTGTGGGAAAGATTTGTAGGGAGTGCTGGCAAGAATGAGAGGTGTGTGTGTGTGCGTGTGTGTGTGTTTACAGAAAGACAGAGAGAGGAGAGCAAGAGGAGGGCATTTTAGCAAGTTTTATTGCATGTTAGAATGGAATCACTCTATGATATTTTTTGGAAAGACCCTCAGTGGACATGAATTTGAGGAAACCCTGGGAGACAATGAAGGACAGGGAAGCTTGCATGCTGCTGTCCACAGGGTTGCAAACAGTCAGACATGACTTAGTGACTGAACAACAGTAAAGATGTCTAAAGTTCCCCTATTAACATTAGTTGTTGAACTGGTGCTTCATTGACTATGATGCTTGAGGTGCAGCCACATGGAAATTGCTTTCATAGGATAGTAGAAATCTTACATTTACAGGGCTCTTTAAAATACGCCACTGCCTCAGTTTGATGAAATTAATAGATCTTAAACGAGAAGGATGAGAGGTGGTCTTCTAAAAGCATGAGGTATCTTTAGAGACTGTTGCCTCCAAACAGATATTCAGGAGTGCTGAGGTTTAGTGGTCTATTATAAGGCCTCATGGAGATAGTGTAACACAGTAGAAAAGACAGAGTCGATAGCTGGATGAATCAGGGTCCAAATCTCCATATCACCTCTTTTTTATTGGAAAGCTGGTAACCCACTTCTTAGCACCCTTGTCTCCTGAGATTATAGTAAGGCACAGCAATAACTGCCTCATAGGGAAACTGTAAAGATCAAGAAGGATACACCTTGCACCTGTATACAGGTGGGTTTTAATATATTAATATGATGGTTGTCATTACGGGGACTCACACCCCTGGCCTCCCTCTTTGCTTCTCTGCTTCCTTCCTGGCCTGAAACAATCACTTGACTGGAAGAGAAACAGAGGCAGAGATCGGAACCCTGGCCAGTTTCTTCTGGGGGGACCCATAATAAAACTGTTGCAGGGATGGAAAACATGCTAAATGAAACTATAAAATAGAAACCTAAAATATAAGACATTGACAAGGATGAACTGAGACAGACAAGAGCTAATCTCCAGTTAGGATTTGCAGGAAACCACTTCTTGGCAGGTAGACACTCAAAACATCTGGGACTCAAATTTGTTGCACTGTCATCTTCCTAAAATTATGAAGTTTGAATAAGGGCCTTTCACTCATACTACTCCGTTTTCAATAGCTTCCTATGTTTACCTTTGTCCAAAACAATATTTTTTTAATCTTCTCACAATGTGGAAATTGCCACTGCCTTTTCATCATTCCTCCTTTTCTGACCTCTCTCAAACAATGAAACATCAACTGCTCTGGTATCGCTTTCATAAAATAAAGCAGATACCTTTTGAAAGCCTCTTAAAGTCCACAAAGTTTATGGGAACTTACATTTTTATCCATTTGAGAAAACTCAGCTCTAAGCATATTTGAAATCTTATCTTTTGATTAGAAAAATACCTGCTTTTCCTAAAGAATAAATTTTTGAGTGGATCAGAGTAACTAAATGGTAGGATAATTCTACCAGTGACCTTCCTGCTAGAGCCTACTGAGCTTCACTGAGTGCAAATTCCCAGCATTTATCAGGTGAAGTGAGCCCTTTCACAGAGCTTGGAAAGGTATTTTAAAGATGTTGGACAGCAGAAACCCAAAAAGAGATGAGCTGAAAAAGTCAGTCTTTGTTGTCCGTCCCGTCCTTCTCACAAGACGTAAAATAGTTGTCATTTACATGTGCTCCATTTTCACCTGGGAGAATTTGTGAGTAATATAACCACAGAGAAAGGTGGTCTATGCTTCGGACTCATCTCAGCTTTTACTGTTTGTGTGATCATCCCCTCTACGGACCCCTCTTCACCTGTAAAACAAATATACCTAAGATGCCCTTCCTGCAGTAAAATTCTTTTTCTTCTCTGATTGCTTTCATCCTCTTGGATTGACATGCAAGATCAAGCAAATATTTCATGACAGCCCTGGGAGGGTTCAGCACCCAAGGTCAGAATCCTAAAATACCTATTTCCAGTTACATACACACACAGACACACACAGACACACACACACACAGACACACACAGACACACACAGCAACAACACACAAATACCTATTTCCAATTACACACACACACACACACACACTGGCTGTTACAACTAAAATCTGGGTGAGAAAAGATTTAATGTCCAAATTCCTATTGCAAGGAAGAATTTCATACATATATGTCTCCTGCACAGAGTCTGATGTTTCTGGATGAAACAGAATTTACCATGATCTCTAGCCACCATTAAACTGAGTTTTAGGATGTGGCTTGATTACACAATACTGTCAAACTGGCCGAATAAAGGGTAGGGTTTTGAAAAGTTGTTGCTATGCCAAAGACCTAAATTTGAGGTCTTTCTCTCTGGCAACAGCTAACAGTGTCACTCACACCTAAAAAAGAATGCAAGCATCTGCAGGCAGTCACCATGCGGCTGCGTGTGTCAGCAATCGCTACAGAAGAAACACAGACCCAGATCCAGGGTCTTTGCATTCTTGCCAGGAAATGATTTTCAACTACTTTGTTTTAACACCTTCACCCCTGAATTCTTGGTAACCACAGCTCAACTCAGGGGCTAAAATACACCTATTCATGCCTTTGGAAATCTACACATGTTTATAATTTGGGATCGCTATGTGAAAACACACTTTTCTATTTATCTTCAAGTCAAGCAGCTGGGCCATCTTAATGGATTTTTCTCAGCACCAGGCCATTAAGTCACACAGGCATGGGTTCCGGGCATAGAGATCCCTCTGGCCATACTTCTTAGATCTCCATGGCCCCTGCTACTAAGGACTGCTTAACGGGTAGACGGTCAGTGACCTGTCAACTCCCTGACAAAGTACTAACCAACCTAGAAGTCTGCAGATACACTTGAGGAATGCTGTTTGTTCTTTCCTGAGTGTCACAAATATGGGTGGAAGAAATGTCATGTGGAGAATATATTCACACAAAAGGTTGCAGCTCTACACATCCAAGATCGTCTCTGCTACCTTCAAATCTACTACTCACCTGCAGTCCCCTTTCCTTCTCAAAACAGATAAGAGAATTAATGTTTCAATCTCCAATGCTTTATGTTGTAAATTTTCAAGCCTACCAAAATCCTGCAAGAACAGTACCATGACAGCTGTATATCCCTTGTCTAGATACAAAATTTTACCACATTCCCCTCCTTCCCTGCCCCCCTCTCTCCCCCTTCCCTTCCTCTATCTCTCCATGTGTATGTGTATATAAAATTATACATTATATGCACAGACCTCTTTTTGCTGAACATCTTGAGGATTAGTTGTACATGTTGTGACATTTCATGTCTAAAGACTCTAGCTTTTATTCATCTAACATCAAGAATATTCCCCTATATCCACCACTGTCTTTGACAAGATAGTTAACATGTGAAAGAAATTCAACATTGAGGAAACACTGTTATCTAATATTCAATCTGCACTCAAATTTCCCCAACTGTCCCAATATATCTAACACAGTTGCTCGTTCTCAATCAAGGATCAGACATGGCATTTGGCTGTCATATCTCCTTAGCCACCTTTCATCTGCAACAGTTGGGGGGCGGGGGAGGTGTCTTCAATGACACGACAGAGTTAAGGAATGTACACCAGTTGTTTTGCGGAATGTCCCTCAGTTTGGACGGGTCTGAATTGTTTCCTCAGAACTGGATGTAGGCTAAAGATTTTGGGAGACGCTCCATCAGGGTGATGCTGTGACTTCTTTGTGCATCCCTAGGACACCTGTTATCACTGCACCCATTATAGGCATTGGTAAGTAAGAGCATGGGCTTTGGATCCACCTCAGTTTTTACTGTTTGTGTGATCTTAAAGCTAGCTACAGTGCTTAAACATGAATACTAAATCATTTACACACCTTGAATTGCAACCTAGTAACAACAGTTATTCAAAAATCTTACTCTCTGGATCATATTTCAATACAGCTGTCTCTTTTGTCTCTATTAACTCATTTTCTGATAAACCAGGAGATGCTAACAGTATTCTATAAAAGAGATCATATGGACCATAAACACTACAGGCTTCACAAAGGAGGTGCTTTTGCATTGGGTCTTGATAAGTAAATAAGATTTAGTCAAGAAGAGCAGAGAGAGATATACTCATAAGAAGTGTCATGAGAAAAGGCTTCATACATGACAGTGAATAACATCTGAGGACCTATGAGTTGATGGTAATAATCTAGGTAAGAGATGAGGAAGACCTGCTCTAGGCCTTCTCGAGTGGCCAACAAAATGCAAACAAGTAGACAGACTGAAGAAAGTTGCCATATTCTTTAATAGCTCAACTAGGGCAACTGCATGTTTATGACGCATTACTGACATCAGTGGGCAGCAGTGGTCACTTAAATCTAATATGAATATGAACAGTGTGAGATGTTCAGTAGGACATCCAGATGGAGCTGTCCAATACACAGAATAAGAGACCTGGAGTTCAGGAGAAGAAACTTGGTGAGAAGTGATGACTTGGGTCAATGCTATGAAGAGTTGAGGTCACAAAGACAGACAGGAACATCAGTGTAGAGAGCAAGCAGATGATAGATCTGAAGAGCAGACTCTGGAAGAACATTAACAGGATGGGGAAAGGGCACAGAAGGGTAGCAGTTCTGTTTCTTGTTGGTATCCCAATTTGCGCACTGGATTTTGGAGGTGTTGATCTGGTGGTAATTGGAGAAGAGAAAAGAAAAAAAAAAAGAGCTTGACCAGATTTGTAGATTAAGGAATCATGAGTGAATGGGCAGTAATTAATTATACATAAATAAGCATTTTTTTGGACTAAAGATAACTCCACTGTGTGTTTTTTCCAACACCAGCAAGCAATTAACTCATTTCTGACACTCTTCACCTGGGGATAGTGTCAGATGTCCCAGGTCAAGGCTCAGTCCCATTAAGACTGTCCCCATAAAAAAAATTAATAAAAAAAGGACTGCCCCCATTTCAGATATCAGTCTCAAGTCCAGGTTGTCAGCTGGGCTTCTGAACAATGAGCTATAAACCAGAGATTCTCAAGATCTCCTTCTTGAGTTTGAGTAATTTGCTAAAGTGGCTCACAGAACACAAAGAACACCTACTTAGGTCTATCAATTTATTATGAAGAATATTATAAAGGATTCAGAACAGCTAGCTTCAGAAGTACATAGAGCAAGGTATGTGGGGAGGGACATAGAGCTCCCACACTGTCTGGGTATGCCACTCTCCTGGGATCTCCATGTGTTCACCAATCTGAAAACTCTCCGAATCACGTCCTTTTGGTTTTTTATGGAGGCCTCATTACGTAGGCAAGATTGATTAAATCACTGACACGGGCAACTCAATCAGCCTCCAACCCCTCTCCCCTCTCTGGAAGTCAGTGGGGTGGGACTTGAAGTTCCAACTCTCTCATCATGAGGTTGGTTCCCCTGGCAACCAGCCCCCATCTTTGGGACTTTCCAAAAGTCACCTCATCCAGGTGGGGCTGAAAGGAGCTTGTTATAAAGAACAAGATACTCCTTCACCTTTATAGAACTGGAGCCATTTCAGGAACTGACGACAGAAGACCAAGTATTATAACAAAAGACGTTTCCATTGTTCTTATGGCTTAGGAAATTCCAAGGGTTTTAGGTGCTCCATGCCAGAAACAGACAAAGTCCAAATACGTATTGCTTATTATAAATCACAGTATCACAATAACAAATCAGTCAAGAAAATATAAGTGATATAGGATGGGATAAGTGGAAAACCATTACTTGGAAAAGAGGAAGAAAACAGAGAAATGATGGAAAGGATAAAATGGAAAGGAAACTCAAATGAAAAAAAAGAAGAAGGAAAAGTTAGGGGTATAAATAGGAGTAAAGCAACAGAGGTCCCCTGGTTCTCTTGAATCCCATGGCCTGCCTGTTCCAAAGCAGAGGCAACAGGTAAAGAACAATGCTTGATCTGCTAGAAGAAACCAACATAAACATCAATGCACGCATCTCAAACCTTAATTTTGCTCAAATTATTTACGATTCACAGTTTAAATTAATATTTATAAAACCCTTCTCTCCTTAGTTTCCGGACTGAGAGCTGCTTTCTGCAGCCATGTGGGTTTCACTGGTGCCTTCCTTGACTTCTTGCTATAAGTTTTGCTCCTATAATATTATATATTAGACTTCCAAGGTCTGGAGATGCCACATGCTTGGGGCCAAACAGATATCTGTTAGCTTCATTAAAGCGATGGCCTTAACATTTGAAAAACATGGATTTAATAAAAAGTTTAAAAATAACTAATACATGTACACATTAATGCATATAATATTAATATACATAATATATAGATTTTTAATTAGATTATTTAAATCCATTTCTTCCAAATTTAAGTATCTATGTATTGACTACCTGATTCTGATGAATGAAATTAGAAAGATTTTTCATAACTAATTACCAATGTACTACTACCCAGTATGGGAAATAAAATGCACCTGCAGAAATAGCAATTCTTACAATTAAAAAAAAATCCATTTCATTCAACTTGCTTAAACCATGTACCTAATTAATGAGCCCCACAGTTCTCAAATGTAATTTTGTTGTTGTTGTTGCATCAAATTTCAATTAGTCATTGTCATATGACTGTGAAGCAAATCATCAGAGTCTAAGTAGGAGCTTGCTTAAATTCTTGACATTTTTCTAATTGTTCTTTGCAAGACCACAGGCACAGAAGGCACCACAATGAAAACAGTCGAAGCATTGTTACTAAGCCACACATACCCTCAGCCTTCTGTGCACACATGTACCTGTACATGTACACACGTGTATGTGAGGGCACATGGGTGAGCCCAGACATGTGCACCGTGTTGCTTCTAGAACTAAGCTTTGTTCGTATTTTTGATCTTCCACCTTTTTCTTATTAGCAAAAGGTAACAACAATTAAGCAATAAAAATTAGTTGCCAGGAATTATGAAACATCAATGCATGAAGAAGAATCCTGCATCTGACTACATGTGAACATTTGAGTTTTACTGGTTTTAGCTGGGTAGGTCCAGAAGAACCAGGGATTTGCTTAACAATTCTCCAGATAATAGAATCACCTCAGTGACCATTATGTCTTTAGAAAGTTGGTCTACAAATGTGGTACTTAAACGCAAGAAGATTTTTAAGATTGAAAAGAGCAATTTATCATGAAAATGCTGCTTGTTCATCATGAAATTATTTCTCTCACTACCCCTTCTCTCCTTCATTCCAGGGGAATGCAGAGAACTGAAATGAGAAAACCATAATTACCATCGCATTCCTCCCCTCAGGTCAACTTAATTACCAGCTTCTCACCCCAAAACAAATTTAACTCTTTAGGAATGAACGTCATTCTTATCACTCATGGGAAAAACACAAAGATTAAGATGCCATTTAGGCATAACTGCAATCTTTCATTTTTAAGTGACCTCACAGTTTAATGGCTTCAATGCATTCTCATTCATGTGGAATATATACTGCAGGAAAGAACTGTAATAAATGGCATTGTCATGACCCTTAGGTTAGAGCAAAGCAATATTGGAAGATAAATCTCAATTCTGGATACTCACCAATCCTGCAATGGGGGTAGGCAATCTATTGATCTTTTTAACAAGTCCTGGCTTTATAGCATTCAGCAACCTGTCATGAAAAAGACAGAAAGTTAAGCGAGACATAAAGCAAGATGGATCACACAAATCACCTTTATCCGGGGCTACAACTAAATTGCTGAATAGGAAAAGCAGTGAATTTAAAGCATGTAGTAAATCTCAATAATCTGTGAGCCTTCGTGCATCCCAGTGAAGAACTTTGCCAACATCAAGTTTGTCCATGGCAGGTGAAGTTTTAGAATTTGGAAATAATGGGAGAAAAGAAAGGATGGAAACTAGGAGGTGCTTCAGGGGAAAAGACAAAGGTGAGCTGGACTGAGGCTGGGAGGGAATTGTCTAGGATGGAAGCCAGGTATTGCTACACACCAAAGCTGCTTCCCCATTCTCCTGGCTAAGGCAGAGGTCTCTCCAGGGATGCACTGAGTTCAGAGACCAACATCTATCATTGCAAATAATTTGCCAAGATTAACTCTTCCTCCAGACTTTCTTGGTCTTTGAAGAGAGTGGCTTGTTAAATGTGGTGAGCTTCGCTTAAGAGAGGAAAGAATATGTTTAGCAAAAGGTTAACCAATTATATCCTGCAGATTTGAAACAACGCTGACCACAATTCCCTAGGTGTAAAAGATATGTGACCCAAACATTTGGGGGGTAAAGGTTGAAATCATGTAAAAATGGTAATACAAAGGAATGCAAGAGAAGCAACCATAGCTGTTTATCTTCAGGAAATTTCAGTTCAGAGTGAAAAGAAATAAGGAAGGCAACTTGTAAAACTAAAATAGAGTTGGCATCAGGGTGACGTGGTAGAATTGTAGCATTTGCCAACTAGGGTTTATTCATAAGGGAATTAATGAAGGTATGGTATTGTGGAATGGAGGCATTTATTCTTATACTCAGGAATTAGAGGAGAGGCAATAAGGTAATTTATCTCAGGACACAGGGCAAAGAGAACGTTGGGACAGGGGTTTGTTTTCTACAATTCAGGGGTAAACAAACTATAAGTCATGGGCCAAATCTGGCCCAATGCCCTCCTTTGTAAACAAGTTTTACTGGAACATAGCCTTGCCCATTCATTTACGCTTTATTTACTTCTGCTTTTGTGCTGTGACAGCAGAGCTGAGTGGTTACAACAGAGAAGCTAGAGCCCACAAATCAAACAATTTTTACTATATGGCCCTTTACCAAAAGCTTTGCCAAACTCTGTTATCATTCATGCAATCAAAGATTATAGTAAATTATGAAGAACCTATGCTTAATAGATTTTCACAAACCAGTAACAAAAGATGCTTTGAAAGTGTCCAATAATTAGTCTTGAATTCAGCCTATATTTGACCTTGACACCACTATGTATTGACAGATGGAGAAATGTTGCTGCAGTGGTTATGACAGGATATTCTGGTTTTACACTAAGAATTGCCTGTTCTTGGAAACTTTCACCCCAATTCTTCAGTGTTGCCACCAAGAGGCAACGCCCAGAGCAGCCACAAAAGAGTAGTGCCTTTTGGCCCATTGAGAACCAAGATGGCACTCCTTTCATCAATGCACTTAATTTTAACCATGAATTTAATCTTCTTAAAAAGTGGGGGTTTTATAGCTTATCTTGAAATTATTGGTTTTTCAAGTTGGAAGGCAACTTGTTCACTCTTCTCATGTTTCAGTTTAGAAAACTGAGGCCTGACGATGATGACCTAAGTGGTACAGTCAGGCCTGGCATCTGAGTTCCCTGGATCAACACGTTCTCTTGGGTAGAGTTAACATCCCATAGCTTGTGATTCAAAATAAACAGATAGGATGCCTGAAAAGCAGATTTCAAATGTACAAAATTCTTAACATACATTAATTTTCTTACCAGTTCGTAACACTGTCATTTTAAAGTAGAGTTTTAAATAGTAGTCACACGCAGTTGTTGAAAAAGGTCATTGACTGGACATGACTGTCGGCTAACTCAAGCTGGCCCCATCTTTGGCCTGTATGTTCTGCCCACCGTTCCCACAGTGGGAACCATCTTCCAGCACTCGGCCTTGAGATAGTAGTGTGTTATTGAGACTACCTGGACTGAATATGTGACTGAACCCAGTTAAAGCATCTGTATAAACAAGATTCTGGCAAGATTTTCCTCGTCTTTCAGCTGCCCAAGGCAAGCATCATATGTAAGTTCCTTGCATATTAACCCTGCCACCTACAAGTCTGGTGCTATCTGCCTCTAGTTTTAGGCTCTCCTTGCCTTCTTTGTCAAGCAGACCAGGGGACCAGGTTTGAATCTCACTTTGGGAAATCCCAAGGTTGCCAACCAACAGCAGTGCTGACAATTCAAAAGGAACCCAAAGGATATCCAGTAAAACTTAAGTCTCCTTGTCACTGGGATCCCACGGGGCCCCAGACTAATCCCTGAAGTAAACTTAAAGATTTTCCAAAGAAAATACATAAAGACAGCTATAATTTAAAAAAAAAAGACAGATGTAGTATATAACATGCACTGTTCTCCACCTTATTTTTCTACTTAGCAATGTATATTGGAGGCTGAATAATTTACTCTGGAGAGCAGGCCTTGTCAATATGTTTGGACCTATCTCCTATTTAATACCTGTGGATAGACTGATGCGGAGCTGTGGGGTGGGGCTGAGAGCACTGGCTCTGCAGTCCAGATGACTGACTCCAAAGCCTAGCTTGGTCACTCACTGGGGGTGTTACTTTGGGCAAGCCCATGAACACCAGTTTTTTCAACCGTTATAGAGAAACAATGGCAGCAATTGCATAGGTGTCAGTGAGGCCTAAATGTGACAAAATATGTGAGAAGCTAGCACAGAGCCTTGTGCATAGTAAGTTCTCTATAAATGGTTCTCCACACTTTGCATGTAAGTATTTATACTAATTACATTCACAGCATTCTAGATCAACTACTTTCTCTAATACTTTAAAATTTTTCGAATGGAACAAAGTACCATTGTGTCAGGTCTTGTGTTCCTAATTAGTCAAAGTAGAAAAAAATACGGAGAAGGCAATGGCACCCCACTCCAGTACTCTTGCCTGGAAAATCCCATGGACAGAGGAGCCTGGTGGGCTGCAGTCCATGGGGTTGCTAAGAGTCGGACATGACTGAGCGACTTCACTTTCACTTTTCACTTTCATGCATTGGAGAAGGAAATGGCGACCCACTCCAGTGTTCTTGCCTGGAGAATCCCAGGGACCGGGGAGCCTGGTGGGCTGCCGTCTAGGGGGTCGCACAGAGTCGGACACGACTGAAGCAACTTAGCAGCAGCAGCAGTAGAAAAAAATAACAGATATCCTACCAAAAAAAATCATAAATTATAAGTCCTTGTTTAACAAGGTACCCATTTTGTCTTCTATATCTAAGAGCTGTATTATTTTTAGTAATGATGGATCCACCAACTCCTCTTCTATACATGTCTAGATTTTTTAAGTTTTAAATACTTTATTTATCCTTTGTAGAATTACACTTATTGGCAGAAATCTTTTCTGTTACATGAAGTTGTAAAAAAAAAAAAAGCATTATAATGACAGATCTTAATTAAAAGACCAAAAAAACCCTCCATTGTGATGTCTATCAACATGTTTCACAATGAATTAAAAAATAAAAAGCCATAGTGCTTTTAAATATTTGGGATATTTTCAAGATCAAGGCAGCTGTGTTTTTTTTTTTTTCATATAAACATCACCCCAGTTCCATACACAATTTATAGTACACAACAATAAAAAATAACATTGAATTCACATTGCAGAAATGCCTGTCACCTGCTTATCTTGTATTTTGCATTAAACTGAGGACATTTTCTGTATTTATTAGAATCAGATGAGAAGTTTAGCAAAATAGCTATGAGTCAAGCATATTATTCACTTGCAATTTTATTAAAAACCACTGTTGTCCTCCAACATATTAAATATAAACATTTTTTGAAATATTTATTGATAACATGCTTTAAAGTTATGATGATGATATTTTATATTTATGAACCTTCTGAGATATATTGTTCCCCAACTGTCCTGTTCTGCAGAGACAGGTCATGTATTCATTCAACCATTTTTATAGAAGAAAAGTCTGAGCCTCAAACAGGTGTGAAGCCTTCCCTGGAGATATGCACACAGACACGCAGCCAGAGGGCAAAGCCTACCACAATAAAGTCCAACTTCGGTATGTGTCATCACAGCACAAAACAAAAACAACAAATCAAAAAAAGAAAAAAAACCCTCAGAGGAAACGAACAAAAACCAAAAACCCCAATAAACAGTATCTAAACACAATGGGAGAATATCAACACTAGGTGGGAATACAAGGAGAAAAGAAGTGGTTATCTGCTGAGAGATGGTCAAGTGTAAGACACACTGGATCCAAGTTTCATTTATGCGTACATACAACATCCTCAGGAGCAACTGCAGAGAAAAGGAGGTGGTCATTCATTTGTGGCAACTCCCCTCCCAGTGGAGTCCCACACAGGTTTCCCACCTGTGAGCCCCCAAAGCTGCAACTAGAACAGTCTGCCCTCTCTATCTGGTAACAGATTATCTTCGTACTCATCTATAGACATTTCTGGGGCTGTGGCATAATTTTATATAACAAAAAAAAATTAAACATTATTATTATTCCACATCTCCTGCATAAAATGTACCCACAACTACCATGGAGACGCTGACACAGAGAACAGAGTTGCAGATACAGCGTGGGAGGGCGAAGGTAGGGCAAACTGAGAGAGTAACATGGAAACATACAACACCATATGTAAAACAGTTAGCCAGTGGGAATTTGGTGCATGACACAGAGAGCACAAACCAGTGACAACCTAGAGGAGTGGGGTGGGGTGGGAGATGGGAGGGAGGTTCAAGAGGGAAGGGAAATATGTATACCTGCGGCTGATTCATGTTGATGGCAGAAACCAACACAATATTGTAAAGCAATTATCTTCCAGTAAAAAAAAAAAAAAAAAAGAGAATCACATCTGAAGATTTGGTGAAAAAAACAAAAAGAAAACAAAAAGATTAAAAAAACTGGAGATATGGGAGCTGACTAGGATGAACTAATATTCAGATATGTATTGATGCAGCAATTATTTATCAAGTGCTTGCCATGTGTGGCACACTGTTCTAGGCCCAGGGAAGGCAGGGCTGGAGCAGACAGACAGAAGAATTTGCCCTTTAGAACTTCTCTTCTTGGAACAAGTGAAGTGTGGGGGGAAGTAGGAAGAATATATTATAAACAAGTAAATAAATGAGAGGAAAATTTCAGATCACATAAGCCCTGGGAAGACAAGCACAGGAGTAATCCATGCAGGTAGCATTTAAATCAGCTGATCAGAAGGCTGCCTTGGGGAAGTAACACCTGGGGAGAAAATGAGATGACATAAAAGCATCAGCCAAAGAGGAACTGCAGACAAGTTTCAGGTGGACTGAACAGTAAGTAAGAAGGCCTGGAGGCAAGAGTGGGCTTAGTATATTCAAAGCCAGTCTGGCCAAGCAGAGTGAGTGGAAGGAGAAACACATGGCCTGATAGACAAGGTGTAAGCAACATTCAGGCCCAGGTAAGCTGTCTGGATTTTTCCTAAGTACAGTGTACTTAGAAGTACATCACATTTTTTCAGTGAAGACTGAAATGATCTGATTTGTACCTTTAAAACATCACCGTATGCAGGTAGTATTAAAATAAATTTATAACTACAGGTATATAGAAATCTTTTATTTCTTAAAAATCATGAGTATCACATAGATGAATAAAACACCATAAAAAACTTAATAGCAGTCAGCAGTGTTATCATGAGGAAAGTGCAACGAATTTGGCGGAGGCTGTCTAGGTTTTAACAGATGAAACATACATTTAGCTATGAGCTCCTGGAAAGTCCCCTGATCCCAGTCTCAGTTTTCCCCTTAATAAAATGGAAATCTTGAAAACCTGACCTTCCATCCAACACTGGTGAGGAACCAGTGGGACAACATGTGTTGCTAGAATTTGGTAAGTGGAAACTTGCATATTCACATTCATTTGGTATACTGAGCATGTCCCTTTCTGCTAAGTAAGTGCAAGTTACTTTAGTTTCAACTTTTCCATAAGCCAGCTGCCAAAGACTAAAATAAGCTTTACTTCTTTTCTGGCCACCTCTGGACATAAACCTCACATAAAGAGATCAAGTCAACAGATGTGTACAGCTTGCCTAATATATATATCTGGTAAGAAACAACTAAAAATAGGAAGAAAATTTTAATCTTGGATAATCCTCAATTACGAAAAAAATCAATGATACTGAAAGGAAAAGGAAAGTGAAGTCACTCAGTTGTGTCCGACTCTTTGCGACCCCATGGACTGTAGCCTAGCAGGCTCCTTCGTTCATGGGATTTTCCAGGCAAGGGTACTGGAATGGCTTGCCATTTCCTTCTTCATTGAAGGTAAGCAAAAATACATGTGTTTCTTATATGAAAGGAATGATTCGGTGTCCACTAAACTCTTACATTCTAAATCTAAAACACACTGTGACCTGTTTCAAGTAAGGCTGCTCACGTGTTCTTTCACATACTCAACAAACATTTAATGGGCATGCATGATGTCCCAACCTGGAGCTGGGCACGGGGACACAAAGACCCCAGGTCTTTCCCTCATGGGGTGTGCTCGCTAAGAGATTTAAAACCTACAGGAAGACTCGAACTAGGCACATATGTGGTTCATTGTCATGCTACCTAATGCTTGGCTATCATGAGTTTTTGAGAAGGTGAATTAAATACATTTGGAGATCAGCCCTGGGATTTCTTTGGAGGGAATGATGCTAAAGCTGAAACTTCAGTACTTTGGCCACCTCATGTGAAGAGTTGACTCATTGGAAAAGACTCTGATGCTGGGAGGGATTGGGGGCAGGAGGAGAAGGGGACGACAGAGCATGAGATGGCTGGATGGCATCACTGACTCAATGGACGTGAGTCTGAGTGAACTCTGGGAGTTGGTGATGGACAGGGAGGCCTGGCGTGCTGCAATCCATGGGGTCGCAAAGAGTCGGACACGACTGAGCGCCTGAACTGAACTGAACTGAGCACACATTCTGTGGAATCCAGTTCTTAAAAGACTAAAGACTATATTCCTTAAAGAAACATTGCTGAGACATCCAGGAATGATGCTAATGTTCTGATTCAAGATACAACCACAGGATGTATCTTTGTACACAATATCCAGCTCATGATAGCCTCTCAATGATGGTTTAATGGTTATAAAATACAAACTGAAGAAATCTATGTATATCTGCAATTAAAAAAAAGGTCAAATCCCAACTGTGGGACAGAGGTTCTGTTTCATACTGACACATGCAACAGCTGGTTTAATAACTCTTCAAGAGGCACAATACTGAGAATACTGCACCAAAAGGTATCAGATCATCCTAATGTCACGAAATACACCAATGGGCAGTTTATTTTTTACTGGACTGTGATAAACATTAAAGGTAACATTTTTAAAGAGTTACAAAATTCAACTTACTCTATACGTCATTCAAGTCAGAAATTCAAGTCTAATAACTCTCCTGGAGTTTGGGAGAGAGCAGAGACAGTCTAGACCTTCAACACAAGGCTGGAAAGTTCAGGCTTAATCTCATGGGAAATCACTTTATTCTTTGCAACAAGAGATTACATCATCATCTCATGTAGCTGGGTTTGTACAGCTGCAACAGGCAACTATGGTCACAAAATTACCTACTTTGTGTCCCTTTTCATTTGGCTCTATAGTGTTTTTCTTTGTGGTTTTCTTGATCACTTTCTGGTTTGACTACATACCCTGGTTGAAGGTGTGTGCACTTTCATTTTATCTAACATGGCAACTGCTTTTGAACCTAAGCATGAGATCAACTTAACCTTGACTATAAACCTGTTACAGATGCCATTTTTAGAGATTTCTCTTTACCAAGAGTTGCCTTGGCAAAAGCAGGAAAGTTAATAAACCTTCTGAGGTCAAGAAAAATTGACTAAAATATGGGGTAAAGTGAAACCTGAACCAAAGGAGAGTTTCATATGAACAAAATAGTACTGGAATGCAAATTACTACCATTAGTATCTACCAAATTTTTTGGGGGGTGCTATGCATTGTCAAGAAAGACTGTGTGAAGTATGAGTCTTTTTAAGCCACTTTGCCTGAACATAACTAAAGAAGAGATCATAAGAATTTTAGAAGGTCTTTGTTGACTTGAAATTCCAGGAAATTGGACCTAACTGTGAACTCAAGGGGAGACTTCCCTGGTGGCTCAGCTGGTAAAGTGTCTGCCTGCAATGCAGGAGATCCAGGTTCAATCCCTGGGTTAGGAAGATCCCCTGGAGAAGGAAATAGCAACCCTGAATTCTAAGACTAAACAGTGCTATTACTATTCTAAAACAGCTGCTCCCCAAACTCATCTCCTTTCTCCCCAAGACACACAGCTAGGCAACATCTCTCAGATGCCTTTGCAATTTTCTGCAGTAATATAACAGAATTCTGGCCAATGGAGTGTGGGCAGAGTAATATATGTCACACTCAGGCCTGCTCCCAAACCTCTCCCAAGCAATTTTCCATTCTCCCTCTTGCCTCCCCCACTTACTAGTTAGATGTTTACACCAAGTGAGACCTTAGAAGTCATGTGTTAAAGATGGAGTTTCTGTGAGCTGGGGTCCCTGAACAACTATTTGACTCACTGTCATCTCCACCCTTCCCTGTTGCCAAAACTGGGCTACACGAGAGTGAGAGGGACATTCCATTGCATTAAACCACTGAGAGTTAGGAGTTTATTAGTTACAGCAGCCAGCAGTACCTTGACTATTACAGCTCTCCAGGAGGTCTTTTCTCAATAAATAGGGGCCTTACTTGGGCAAAGTGTA
The DNA here is from genome assembly GCF_032405125.1 of Capricornis sumatraensis. Classification (NCBI taxonomy): domain Eukaryota; kingdom Metazoa; phylum Chordata; class Mammalia; order Artiodactyla; family Bovidae; genus Capricornis; species Capricornis sumatraensis. Next base: position 62,800,510 of record NC_091075.1, on the reverse strand, counting down.
CTCAAGAAATCCTGCAAAATTAAACACCTGGCCACATCCTTTCCCCTGGGTCTTGTTGCGAGGCAGCAGAATAGAGAAGAGCTAAAACTGGGGCTACTCTAAACAAATAGATCTATTTTCCATTTGCTAGGGATAAAATGTCTTCTTGCCTATCACTTCTGCTCTCAATTCTAAAAACAAAACCCAGACAAACGTAAGAACAAGCAAGCAAAAAAACCCTATAGTAATGAAATAATCTATAAACATAGAAAGGAACCTCCAGCACTTATCTGAGTATCTTGGAAGTTTTGATTCATTTGCAATCTCTCACAATCTATCCTTTCCATAACCATTCTTGTCTAGAAATTACGAAATTTTTGGATTAGAAAAGATCTAAAAATCAATGAAAAATCTAGGAATGGAAAGTGTCACCAGGCACTTATCTGAGATCAGAGCTCCTAAGTGGTAGACTCAGGATTACAAACTCATGCTTGATGCTCAGTCGTTTCAGTTATACCCTACCCTCTGTGACCCTATGGACTGTAGCCTGCTCGGCTCCTCTGTCCATAGGATTCTCCAGGCAAGAATACTGGAGTGGGTTGCCACTCCTCCAGGGAATCTTCCCAACCCAGGGATCAAACCCACATATCTTACATCTCCTGCGCTGGCAGGCGGTTTCTTTACCACAGATGTCTACATTGAGAAGAGTGCTTTATTTCTTGCATTTCAATAACTAATCTCCAGGCACCAATCTCTGCCATCTTAATCTGCCCAATGTCTCCAAACCAACCTCATTTAAACCCTGACCTTGGCCACACTGCTTCCCTCCTCCAATGACTCCCAGGATCCCGAGTGCCCACAGGATGCCCTCTTAATGCCTTCACCTGGGAATCAAGCCCCTTCACAACCAAGCTCCCTTTGCCACTGTGCCTCCCATTGGCTCAGCGACAGAATCTGCCTGCAATGCAGGAGACTCAGGTTCAATCACTTGGTTGAGAAGATTCCCTGGAGGAGGGCATGACAATCTATTCTAAGTACACTTGCCTACAGAATCCCACAGACAGAGGAGCCTGGCAGGCTGCAGTCCACAGGGTCCCACAGAGTCAGATATAATAGCAGCTCCCATTCAAGATCCTCCCCACTTTTATGAGCTACAAGTTTAAGATGACATGAGTGATCAATGAACCAGGAAAGCTGGCAATACATGAAGAGAATTTAGTGTAACCAAATAAAGTGGGAGACTGAAGTTACTCCAACACAGGCACTGATACGTGTAATCATCACTGCACCATGTAGTAATTATGTATAAATGATTGTAATTAGTATTTCTTTTGCACAGCTAACACCCGGTATTGCTGGGTTTACTGTCAGGAGGGTGGGAGAAAACTTGGAATGTGAAAGTGCTGGAACATGGCTCTGAAAGCTTCGGTACCCAGGCTTGAGTGGGACAAGCAGCCAGCTCCTTGCTCTACACGCTTCCTCAGCAGGAAGAGCTCAAAATCAAGAGTTCCAGGATTGAGACCCATACAATTCCAACAGTAATAGGAGCCTCCAGAGACAGAAAGACCTGATGTTCAAATGGCAACTCACTATGCAAGTTATTTGGGCTTCCCTGGTGGCTCAGATGGTAAAGAGTCTGCCTGCAGTGTCGGAGACCCGGGTTTGATCCCTGGGTCAGGAAGAACCCATAGAGAAGGAAATGGAAACCCACTCCAGTATCCTTGCATGGAAAATCGCATGGATGGAGGAGCCTGGCAGGCTACAGTCCATGGGGTCACAAAGAATCAGACATGACTGAGAAACTTCACTCACAGGCAAGTTATGTAAGTATTCAATATTGAGTCTCAGTCTCCTACTCTGCAAAATGGGCACAATAATACCTATTAATCATGGCATGAGAGTGTGAAATACTGCACGTAATGCATTCGGCACAGACCTGGTGTACAGCGTGCACCTCACCAATGTTAGTTACTACCATCATCTCTTCCTTGCCTCTCCGACCCCACTCCACCCTCAACCAGCTTACCAAGTAGGTTTGGATCCCAACCCTGCCTAAAGATGGAAATCTATGCACTAATTATTGGCTCACATCTCCTCCCAAGCATCCTGCCTGTGGCTCAAGATAGGTTGGGAGTTGGGAGAAATGAAAGCACTGAGGTGAGGGAATGAGATAATGTTAGTCCTTCTGGAGGGCAGGACAGCAAGGGAGTGGTCGCTAACTCTGGGAGTGGGGAGGAAGGAAGGGTGGGAGCCAACAGAGCAAAGGCAGTAAGAAGTCCAAGGACAATCTCGGCTGCACTGCAGCTGTCTGCACAGCTGCCTCTAGCCCTGCTTCCCCGCCAAGTCCTAGCTATGCTTTAACTCTTGCCAAGGCTCCTGGCCCCCCATCTCACTTGCCATCCTGAGGGTGATGGCAAAAAGCCAAGGTCCTTTGCTATCCTAGAAATGGAAGGTCAGCTCCTAATGTGGCTAGTTAGAATTCTGAATTGATTTCCTATTCATTCCACATGCTGTTATCAAATGCCCCCTGCCAGGGGCCAAGCTAAGCCCAGACGACACCCCTCCCCCACCAGAGACTGGGTTCTACAGTCAGACTGACACTAACTCAGATGTGCCACAGGTCACATAAGACTTTTCCCCCATTGGAACTAGTGTTCCAAGGTCTAAATGAATGACTTAGAAAAGAACTTTGGGAACATAAAATGTACAGAGTAAGGTTATATATTAAGGATGGACACAGCAAGGCAAGTGTAGGACGTAGTTCTGCTTCTCTTTGGGAAGCATGACATTTTCCCCCAAATATTCGTGTTTGGTGAACAGCAGAAAGTAATCAAAAGTCTCCACTGCCAACAGATGTAATTTCCTAAAAAGCAACCTAATGTCACTGTTCCTCTGAACAGAGACTGTGCTGGCTGTCTACTGCTCACTGGATGCTGTTTAAAGTCCTTTACTTGCTATTCGCGGACCTGACACTTATCTTTCATCTCCAGCCTGTCCCATTTCTTTCTAAGCCCTGACCACAGTTTCACCCTTGGGCAAGCAATACCCCTTCATATTGCAGAGCATTTTCACATGCTTGCTGCTCCCTCTGTCTGACATGTCTTTCCTACAGGTCTCTGCTACTTTGTGGCCCAGCAAACTCCTACTCATCCTTCAAAACCCAGATTAAATGTTACCTCTTCTTCAAACCATTTCCTCAGTAGAAACTGTATCTCCCACCTCTAGGTTCCAACACTCTCTGGCTATTAATCTATTTATCACACATCACAGAATCTGTCCAACCTCCCCACTAGGCAAAGGGTTATTCCTTATTGTAACTTCCACTCTAATATAAGGGTCAGTCATTGGTAAGGCTTCAATTTGTGTTTGGAGAAGGCACCCCACTCCAGTAGTCTTGCCTGGAAAATCCCATGGATGGAGGAGCCTGGTGGGCCGCAGTCCATGGGGTCGCTAAGAGTCGGACACAACTGAGTGACTTCACTTTCACTTTTCACTTTCATGCACTGGAGAAGGAAATGGCAACCCACTTCAGTGTTCTTGCCTGGAGAATCCCAGGGACAGGGAAGCCTGGTGGGCTGCCGTCTATGGGGTTGCACAGAGTCGGACACAACTGAAGTAAGTGACTTAGCAGCAGCCGCAGCAATTTGTGTTGCCCAAGTAAATTGATAATGAAACCAATAACAATCACAAAGACTAGGAAAGCTCAAAAATGTCAGTTTTGAAGCTACTTCAGGTCCATTCACAACTTTGCAACTGTTGTTATTAATCACATCTGAACCATTTTCTCAGCACCAAGACTGAAGTTGGATTTAAGCAACCACAACACACAAGGATCCTGTGACAAGCTTCCAGTTTACTCCCACCAGTTACTGTTATTTCATGAAGTTCCCAGCAGTTTGTGGGCTGGGGCAGGAATGAGTAGAGTAACCTTGTTACTTTCCAAAAGACCAGTGGAAGCTGGTTGACCTCAAAGGAGACAGTAAAACCTCTGGGTTCTTCACCGAACACAAAAACAGGAAAGGGGCGGGGGGTCACTATGATCACCTATCCTTGGGCGTCACACATTATTCTACCGGGTGTGCTACAGAAGCACAAAATGCAATCTCATTCAGAGGAATGGAGAAAGTGTTCTTGAGGCCAGAAGCTCTGGTGGAGATGGAATCGGACTCCTTTTCATCTGTGCTAGAAAAGGAGCTTTAAGTGAAGAAAAATTGTATTTAAACAATAAAGTCTCATTTCCCCATGCTGTGGTCTTCCTTTGTCTAATGTTATACTTTCTGAGTTGAAAGAAGTGCCTTTGATTTTTAGTTTTAGATTTGTAATTTTCCTTTGTAAATCCTTTTGGATTTTTTTTAACCCTTTTGAAAATAGAATATAATCAATCTATAGCACTTTTTCTTCAGTGAAGTTTTAAAATACTGGAATTACAATATGATACTAGTACATCGAGAAATGCACTAAATGGTATTGGAATGAGTCTGCTAGAGAACATTTTAAACAACTGGAAGCATAATTTTAAATTCCATAGTATATGTGTGTTTTAATAGCTTAAGTTATAATTCACATACAGTTCACCCACTGAAATTATACAATCTAATTATTTTTGTACATTCACAGAATGCAACCATCACTGCAAAATAATTTGTTTTCCTTCCCCCAAAAGAAACCCCATACCCATTAGCTTTAACTCCCTATTCCATCCTCCCACAATCCTAGCCCTAAACAACCACTAAGCTACTTTCTATCTCTATAGATTTACCTACTCTGAACATTTCATATAAATGGGATCATACAATATGTGGTTTTATATGATAGGTTTCTTTTATTTAGCATAACATTTTCAAGGTTCATCCATGCTGTAAAATGCAGGGATAGTTAAAATTTTTTATGGTCATATAATATTGCATTCCATAAATATACCATTCTATCCATTCATCAGCTGATGGACATTTGGGTTATTTCCAACACTGTGCTATGATAAACAAGGCCTTCATGAGCATTTTGGTGCAAGTTTTTGTTTGGACATACGTTTTCATGTTTCTTAGATATGTACCTAGAAGTGTAATTGCTAGATCCTACGGTAACTTAATGTCTAACCTTTTGAGGAACAGCCAATTGTTCATCAAAGTGGCTGTACCATTTTACTTTCCCATCTGCAATGTATGAAGGTTTCAGTTTCTCCACACAATGCCAAACTTTTTGAATTCCTTTCTTATTATAGCCATTCTGATGGTTATGTAGCAGCATCTCATGGTGATTTTGATTTGTATTTCTCTGAAGATTTATGACTTTGAGCATATTTTCATGTGCATTTAGCTATGTGTATGTGTGTGTGTGAGTTGCTCAGTCATGTCCGACTCTTTGCAACTCCTGGCTATGTGTATAGCTTCTCTAAAAAAGTACCAACTCAGATATCTTGGCTCACTTTTTTTATATAAGAAATTTATTTATTTTTATTTTTGGCTTCGTTGCTGCACACAGGCCTTCCCTAGTTGCAGCGAGCAGGGGCTAGTCTCTAGTTGCCGGGCACAGGCTCCTCACGGTGGCTTCTTTTGCTGCAGAGCATGGGTTCCAGGGTACAAGGACTCATAGCTGTGGTGCACGGGCTTAACTGCCCCGTGGGATGTGGAATCTTCCCAGATGGGGGCTCAGACCCCTGTGTACTGCATTGGCAGGCAGATTCTTAACCACCAGGGAAGTCCTATAGGTTTTCTTGTGCTGTTTATACTTTTGACACTACGTGCAAGAAACAATTATCTACTCCAAGTCACAAGGATTTCCTCCTATGTTTCAACCTAAGAGTTTTATAGTTTTAGCTTATTTTTAGGTCTGTGATCCATTTTGATCCATTTTTATGGATCAAATGTATTGAGTTAATACAGCATGATTTTAATACATATTTATGGGTTAATTATAACTATGTTAATAATTTTAAAATGCTAATTTTGCAATAATCCCTCCTCTTCCCATTTTCCCAAAACTTACTGCATTCTTGCCATGTGCCAGCATCATTATATATGGAAAGATGGGTGAGTCATTGTTACTATCAAGGAATTTATAATCTAATAGAAAGTTAACACATACAATCTCACAAGTAGTGCCATGTCTAAGGCAAGTTACTTGCTCTAGGCAAAGCCAAAATACTTTTCAAACCAGAAACAAGAAAGAGATCACTTGAAATCAGAGTTTTCATCTCCACTACAGGACGTATGGTTGTCAACATCGTTACGGACTCTGAGTGAGAAGGGAATGCCGAATTCAGGCTACAGCCAGGGGGACATCTTAATGGACAGAAAAGTGCATATTGTGTGGGTTTAGGAATTAAAGAGATAGAAATGGACAGGCAAGTGAGTACCCCAAGTGGCTGGAATGAAATGCAGCCAAGGCATGGAGCTAGGGGAGCACAAAAAGAATCACGGGAATGATGGTAATTTTCTATGGCCAGTGCAAAGGGCTGATTCAGTTCAATTCAGTTCAGTTCAGTTCAGTCACTCAGTCGTGTCCGACTCTTTGCGACCCCATGAATCACAGCACGCCAGGCCTCCATGTCCATTACCAACTCCAGGAGTTCACTCAGACTCACGTCCATCGAGTCAGTGATGCCATCCAGCCATCTCATCCTCTGTCGTCCCTTTCTCCTCCTGCCCCCAATCCCTCCCAGCATCAGTCTTTTCCAATGAGTCAACTCTTCGCATGAGGTGGCCAAAGTACTGGAGCTTCAGCTTTAGCATCATTCCTTCCAAAGAAATCCCAGGGCTGATCTCCTTCAGAATGGACTAGTTGGATCTCCTTGCAGTCCAAGGGACTCAAGAAGCTTCTCTAACACCACAGTTCAAAAGCATCAATTCTTCGGTGCTCAGCCTTCTTCACAGTCCAACTCTCACATCCATACATGACTATTGGAAAAACCATAGCCTTGACTAGATGGACCTTAGTTGGCAAAGTAATGTCTCTGCTTAAATATACTGTCTAGGTTGGTCATAACTTTTCTTCCAAGGAGTAAGCGTCTTTTAATTTCATGGCTACAATCACCATCTGCAGTGATTTTAGAGCCCCCAGAAATAAAGTCTGACACTGTTTCCCCATCTATTTGCCATGAAGTGATGGGACCCGATGCCGTGATCTTTGTTTTCTGAATGTTGAGCTTTAGGCCAACTTTTTCACTCTCCACTTTCACTTTCATTGAGACTTTTTAGTTCCTCTTCACTTACGATTAGCCAAATAGAAAAACTGTCTCCAGACAGTGAAGGACACCAGGTTTCAGGCTAAGGAACCTGAATTACGTGCTGCCTTGTAGAAAGAAGTGCTGCGCATAATGAAGCCATGCTTTGGAATGTCAGCCTCATGGCAGTATTCATAGTGACAGAAGAAAACAGAGGCACTGGAGCTAATCATTGCCTTAACTTTAACTTCCCATTTGTCCATTCATTCGCTCTTTCTTTTTCCCCTTAAAATAAAGAGGAAAGTCTATTTCTGTATAGTTGACTTAGAAAGGAATCATTTATAAACTCGGTCCTTGGTGGGCTACTTAAGAAAAGGTCCTCTTCTGCGGGTAACCAAAGGAAACATTTAGAATGGCATGCTTCAGGCAGAAATTCTGCAGACTTCATTGTGGGAGGCCAGCCCACCCAGCCTGACAGGCCAGTAGAGACAATCAAAAAATGGATTATTAAGGAAATACAATTAGGGAGCTACTAAATCCTCTCAAATGCAAGTAAAGCCTAATCCAGCATGTAAGCCCACAGGCAGCCAATAGGAGAGGTCGTTTTCTCCTCTACCACACAAGCAGCCCATATTTAAACCTACTGGTTTTATATATCTACATATATATATATTTTTTAAGCCAATCAATCATTGCAATAAATATGCAATAAATTTGTTCACAAGGAAAGCGATTAAGCCTGTGAGTTCCATGAGTGGAAGTTAAATATTCATCAAGGTACAGATTAATTGTTGTTTAGTCACTAAATCATGTCTGACTCTTTTGAGATCCTATGGACTGTAGCCCACTAGGTTCCTCTGTCCATGGGATTTGCCAGGCAAGAATACTGGAACAGGTTGCCATTTCCTCCTTCAAGGTATCTTCCCAACCCAGGGATCAAACCCATGTCTCCTGCATTGTCAGGCAGATTGTTTATCACTGAGCCACCAGGGAAGCCCAGGGTGAAGGAAGTCATATTTTGAGGGAAGTTGTTTCGGAATGATAATTATGCTAAAGGAAGTTTCAAATACATTTTTTGAAGCATGAAAACAAAATATACTTGCCCTATATATTAAGAGAAAAGAAGTTGTGACAAGGATTATATACTTTTAAATGGAAAAGCTATGTGCAAAGATCGATGAACTTGAGAACATTTCAGATGCACACACAAGGTCCCCCCTTCCACTAGTAGACTCTTGTAATTGATGCTAAAGCACAATTTGGATGTGAACAGTTGAATTTCCCCTACACACTGTGCAAAGAGCCCCTCTTTTAAATAGAAACCAAAGGCTGTTTATTTGGTGAGAATTCAAAGAGGAAAGAAAGGCAATACTGGGAGTCTGTTTTGCTCATCATGAATCCTACAAATTCGCCTTCCATGGCCTTCATCTGTTTTCATCTTTCCTAACAGAAGGCTGTCAGGGATACTCAGTTCTTGCCTAAGTCCCCACCTAAGCCAGGCCAATCTTCAAACAAAAAGCTGCTTTTTACTGGAGATCTTTACAAAAAGAGTGGGTTGAAATGTCCTTACTTGAACCTAAAAGCTTAATGGGTCTTGGTGCCAAAGGGCTGGAATCAGGCCAAGTCAGTGAGGCCAACTGTGATTTGGCAGAAAGACAAGGGAGAACCCTACATTGGAGGCCTATCAAATTCTCACCAGTCTGCTAAAGTCAAAATCCGTTAGGGCAAAAGGACCCAAGTTTGCTGAGATTGGAGTATCTGGTTTAGCAAAAGAGCTCCAGACAAAGACTGGGAGACACACTGTCCTCTAGCACACTGGGTCTCCGTCTTGTCATCTGCAAAGGATGGTGGGACAATCTGATCCAGGCTGAGAGGATAAAATAAGGGAAGGGTTTGTGAATACTGAGCAAGGTAATGGTCACTGGAAGATACCAGTCTGGAATGGCCAACCACCGGGGTGACCGTGCACGCACACACACACCTATGTACATACACATACATATTATATACAGACATACGTACCTATGTACATTGCCAAGGACAGTCCCAGGTTTCATTTGCTGTTCCAACAGCACAGCTGGTTAACACCCCCTTTCACTCTCAAAAGCATTTGGTCTTGTATGTGGTCACTTCACTGCTAAGCCATTGAGTCAAGCTAATCTCATTTCCTTATCAATAGTGGAGGAAAATACTGCACGTGAAGTTTATATTAGATATAAGGTCTCTAACAATAATAGCCTGTTGAAATGATGCAAAAGCATGAGCGAGAGCTAAGACCATTAGGTGGAATCATGGTCAGTTCCCAGAGATGGCCATTAACTGACAAAGTTTGCAGTGCCTCCCTCTACCAGTGAGACCTCTGCCAGGGCCAGGCAACACAGGAGACTTCAGCTCCTTAGAAGTCTTAGCTTCTCTGGATTCCATGACACCATGCTCGTGAGTTTCCTCTCGTCCCTCTGAGAGCCTCATGTGTGAGTTTCTCTTTTTCTCATCCTGACCAGGGAGGAGGCGTCCTCAAACTGAGACCTTGCTCTGCTGCTCTTTCTTGAGGTGCTCTTTCCCTCAGAGAGACTGCCATATATCACGGCTTAACCCTAATGTCCAACAACAGCTGGCAAGTTCAATTTAAATAAGTTAAATCTATCATCTAACCACTAAGTTCTGCCCTTGTCCCCGATGGCCTACAGGACTCTCTGCCTGAGTGGATGGTCTGGACCCTAAACTCAGTCTGCCCAAACTGAAATTATGGCCTCTCCCACCAAACAGAGCCCTTCTAGCTCACACCAAAGGTCCACCCTGCTTGTCATTAACAACTGAAACGTTTAAGTGATTTTTCAGTCTTCTCTTTCATTCACCTATCCCTATACCCTCCCAAGTCTTGTTGATCTCTCTCTTTTTAAAAAATACTTATTTATTTAATTTTGGCTGCATTGTGTCTTCAATTGCGGCCCATGGGCTTCTCTCTAATTGTGGCGCACAGGTTCCAGAGTGTGTGGGCTCAGTAGCTGCAACATGTGGGCTTAGCTGCTTGGCAGCATGTGGGATCTTAGTTCCCCAACCAGGGAATCAAACCTGAGTTCCCATCAAATCGCACTAGAAGGCAATTCTTAACCACTGGACTGCCAGGGAAGTTCCCTGTTGATCGCTTTTAAATTCCTCTCATTTCCACTGCTCTGGAAATCACACCCCAAAACTCCTTCTACAGTTTACAAAGGCGCTGTGCAATCTTGACCCTGCTTACTTTTCTTCATCCACCCTCATCTCATATCATTATCCTCCCTGTTTTCTACATTTTCACCAAATGAGTATTCTTGCAACTTCTCCGATACATGGAGCTTCTATCTTAAGCATTGGTAAGATGATGTCTTAATATCTCAAACATGTGATTCTCTTGGGTTAGAACATGACTTCTCCCTACTTTCACCTCTCTTCTCTCTTTCCTGGCTAATTTCTGCTCTTCATTCAGGACTCCACCTAAATGTCACTTCCTCCAGGAAACCTTAGGTTAACATCACACAGGAGACTAGGGCTCAGATTCTGGAGCTCATTTTGGCACTCCTGTTATATTAACTAACTCCTGTTATGGCTTAGTTTACTAGTCTCTATGGTAACTGGCCACACCTGTAAGCAGGTTCTTAAAAAGGTTAGTTGGATGAAGAAAGTCCCGCCAGGCAGACTTCCACTATTTGCTAAACACAGCATCCTCATTCCTGTCTCCAGACCTTTCCTCTGCTTCTGTTCCTGGGTAGTCTGCCCTCGTCATTCCCTCACCTTTTCTCATCTTAAGTAACAGGAACTTGGTATAACGTCTCCCAAACTACAACCATCTTCCCTTGTTTAACTTCTTATTAAACCTGGTGGATTAAATTTTAGTTACCTTTGCATTTATTCACACACTGGTTTACACAGTCACAACTGCTTTGTGTGTATGTCAATCCCCAAGCACATTATAAAACTCTTGAAGACCACGGATCAAGCCTTATATATCCTTTTTATGCCCCTCAGTGCCTAATGTGGGACTGTATAAAACACAGTCGATGTCCAGTAAGTCCTCCATATGACAAAATGTCTCCATGGAAAGCTATGCCATCATTTCCTCAACTGTCGTAGCACATGAGCCCAAATTCTTGGCACCCCACAGTTTATGCTGAAATCAGGACAAGAATCTAAGACAAGTCCTTCTTCTCAGGATAAGTAGTTCATTCATCAGTGATGATATAAACAAGTGTTTGCCAGCAGATTTCTTATCTTCAAAAACTATTTCAGCAATATAAGAACTGAGACAAAAATCCACTAAGACATTTTTTATTGGTCACTTATTTGCAGACCAACATACTTGGACTTTGCATTCCATCAAAATGTGTCTGTAGAACAAACCCCAGAAGTTTACCTCCGTGACTCCTAAGAAGACATGGAGACTCTTACAGGTGAAGAGTACAGACAGTTCCATCCTTTGAACTCCCAGTCCTCAGGGATGGGTTCATTCTTTATGTAAAGCTGTATGTGTGTGTGTAGGCAAGGGAGGAGTTGAGGGGGGAGGGAAAGAGAGAAGAGGAGAAGGGAGATAATACTGATGATGACAGCAAAAACTGGGAGAAAGTTAATGATGATTAGATCTAATCTAATGATGACTAGATTGCCTACTACTGGACTCAATTTATCCAACAGCTGTTTGTAACAGATGTATTATGTACCAGACCAATGTCCAAGGGGAAATCCAAAGATAAATAAAAGAGGTCTTCAGGAAGCTTTGAGTCTGGTACAGGAAGCAAACATGGGATAAAGAGGTCGAGCACCGTGATAAGGACTAGCACGGAGGCTGCACAGGTAGATAGATGCCAGAGAGGAGCCCATCGGCTCTGCCTGGAGGGTCCTGGAATAGCTTCTGAGAGAAAGAAACCACAACAGACTGGAGGGAGCCGGAGGAAATGACGTCACCACAGAGGTCAAGGCCACTGTTTTCAAAACAATCGCTCTTGGCCCCGAGCTCTGCCAGCCAAAATTCATTATACACAGATGATCAAGTTTGTAAGGGACCCAAATGTTCTTGCCTGGTTTGATCACAAGTTGAGCAAGAGAAACTAGGAAAACAGGCCCCCCATTGGTCCATCCTGTGGCTTGTTGACAGCCCAGGGAGAGAGCTGATATGTGCACAGTGACACAGAGTTGCATTGAATATGTCATATTTATAATTGACTTTGGGCCTATTTCCAACAATAATAATGGAAATGGCGAGTGATTCAGAGTGCCAGCCCAGGCCAGACACTGCCGAGCGCTTCATGCATTCTCTCACTGGAATCTCTCAGGGATCTGATGAGATAGGAATTTCCCCCATTTCATGGATGAGAGGAGAAAAGCTAACACTTAAGTGCCTGCTATGTTTCAAGCACTAAAGAGTTTTATATCCAATATCAAATCATTTACTTTTCTGAAAAACTCAATGAATTAGGTACAATTATGTCTGTTTTTATAGATAAGGAAACTGGGGTTCAGGGAGGTGAGGTAACTTGCCTAAGCACACACAGTGGGTGAATCTAGGATCTGGACCATCCACTAGGTTGAAGCATATGAAATCACATTACCTGCCTGGCTGTGGTCTACTGATACAACAGTTTCATAGGATTCAACCTAGGAGTTCCCAAATCCATTCACTTTTCACCATGCTCCCCATAAAGAGATATGAACTGGCTTTTGTTAAATATATATCTTTGGATAGTAACCAAAAAGAAAGAAAAGTGTGAGGTGAGGATGAGAAAGCAAACCACAGAGAAGAAAGAAGAAATACACGCTGCAACTGCATGCCACTATTATTACTGTCATTTTGCTATGCTCGCTTTCTCTCTTTCTGTATATGCCTCTTTCTCCCTGAACCATCTGCATATAGTTGTAGGGCATATGGATAATCATTACATTATTCTTCTAACTCTTCCATAAGTTAAAAGAATTTCAAAATAACAAGCTGTTGGGGGGACTTTTAAAGAAACTCCTGAAAAACCCGTCTTTGAAAAGGCATTTGATTTACCCAAATAGCACTTTGCACTGAAAACTCAGCTTTACGAGGGTAAGCAATTCACAACCAAAACTAAGTCCATAGTCTTCACGGGCTGGCAAACTTTCTGTAAAGGACCAGGTAGTAAACATTTTACGCTCTGTGAGCCCTGCACAAACTCTTGCTTTGTTTTGCTCTGTTGTTTGTTTGCAACTCTTTCAAAATGTAAAAATCATTCTTAGGAAGCAGGAAGCCCTGCACAAAAACAGGCCGAAGGCCAGAATTTCCCAACTCCTGATATAGATGGAATTCCACAGTGTTGGCTGCTCACTTATGTTCGACTCTGCAACCCCATGCACTGTAACCCACCAGGCTCCTCCGTCGATGGAATTCTCCAGGCAAGAATACTGGAGTGGGTAGCCATTGCCTTCTCCAGGGGAATCTTCCCAGTTCTATCTTATAATAAAGTCTCAGGAACACAAGTCAGAACCATTCCTTTCTGGAATATTTCACAACAGTATGTCTGAGCTGCATGCAGGGAACTAGATGGCAGTCAAGAGTGGCTCTGTTCTGGGAGCAGCTTCCTCAGGGAATGGTCTTTATAGCTTTCAAGTCCTTGAAAGTCCCCGAGGATACAATGTGGTATTCATTTAACATTTCTAACAGCATGACCCTTGTCACACGTTTGCGGCTTTGTCACACTTTGACCCTAGGCCTTTTATATAACACTCCGGGGAGAGCTCACATCATTGGAGTATTTAACCTCCAAACTTCAGCTACACACTTGGCAAAAACAACAGAGAAAGACCAAAAATACATCTACAGTACTATAATTCTATTTGGCACCTGCACTTTATTTTATTCTTGCTTTTACTGTAAGTTATACATTTATGCATAAGGATTACTATATCTGGGGATACATATGCAAAGGCAAGTGTATTTCATTTTACAGGCAGAGTAAAAGAGCTCCCGGGGTGATTCTGAAGCTACTCAATTCCCATCTTACATGTTGCCTGTAGGTGCCAGTCTTTTCTCTCTCCCATCTCTGTGGTCCTCAGTACAGGTCCCCCAACTTCATTGGTGACCAACAAGTTTTGACAGCTCTTACCTAAGAAAACTGAAACCCATACACTGTCCCTGATAGCTCAGCTGGTAAAGAATCCGCCTGCAATACAGGAGACCCCAGTTTGATTCCTAGGTCTGGAAGATCCCCTGGAGAAGGGATAGGCTACCCACTCCAGTATTCTTGGGCTTCCCTTGTGGCTCAGCTGGTAAAGAATCCACCTGCAATGTGGGAGACCTGGGTTCGATCCCTGAGAAGGGAAAGGCTACCCACTTGAGTATTCTGGCATGGAGAATTTCATGAACAGTACAGTCCATGGGGTTGCAAAGAACTGGACATGACTAAGTGACTTCGACTTCACTACAGTGTCCACTGACTACAGCCTCAGCTCTCTCATGCCCTCCTTTTCACTGGACTGGACTTCTTAAGAGGGAGCACCAGGCCCTTGATGCTTACATGTTTCCAAGACTGCTAACCCAAACAGTCCTTCTTCCTCTGTTCAGCTGAGACCCGGCAGGCATCCTCTGTAATGCCCTCTCCCCATATTCTGGGTTTTCTGGCACCAATTCCATCCCCCCTCACCAACCTCTTGCTTTTCTGTCTCATTAAAATCCCAGCTCCGGACACAGGACAATGATTAAGAACAAAAGCAAAGGAACGAGACTTCTGAATTTAAATCTTTCTCATCTGGTACAACCGTGTGCTGTGCTTAGTCGCTTAGTCGTGTCTGACTCTTTGCGACCCCATGTCTGTCGTCTGTCAGGCTCCTCTGTCCACGGGATTTCCCAGAAAAGGATGCTAGAGTGGGTTGCCATGCCCTCCTCCAGGATGTAATCTTAGCCTAGTGATTTAGTCCACTGTGCCTCAGCTACCTGCTCTGTAAACTGGGTATCATAATAGTTCTTGAGGGCCACAGGTAAATCCAGAACCAGGCTGGCAAGAGGAAAACCAGACCCAGGCCCCAAAGACACCTTTCCATTTGAGAAGAACTGTGAGATTTAATTTTTCACACTTACAAACCACCCACGAAATTTTTAGTGAACAGAGAGCATGGTGTCTCTCCATGGATAAAAGAGTTGGAGCCAATCCACCTTAGAAGAGCTGAACTGCTGGTTTTCAAAATTTGAAATTACAGCAGGTTCTTATATTTTCAAGTGTTGCTACCTGGGTGGTAGTGGTAAGTTAGAACTGCTTAATCACCAGCATCCACAGAACTCTCTCTGGTTCTAGAGAGTGGCACAGTCATGGTATCCTTATCTACTCTCCAAAGACAGGCTGTATAGATCTATTATCTGGGAACCCTCACTTTTCTGAGACTCTCCAAACTGAGCCCCCTGACTTTCAAGCCCTAACATCGACCAGCTCCATGCCTGGAACGGGGCAAGTCCCCCTCCTTGCCAGACTGGTCTCTGCATACAAGTCCCAGAAAAATACACTTGCTAATCTCAGTCTGCAGCAGCCCAGCCCTTCTATTCAGATCATACCTAACCATGTCCCCACCCCTGACCAACAAGGAGAGGGGGGCCTTCTTCCTCGATTGTTACCAACGGTTGGGACATCCAGCCCTGAGTCCTACCTCTGTCTTTCATTGCTCTGTAGGCCCTGCACTTAGAACTTTGTCTGCATCTTGTGTGTCTGGCTACTGCCTCAGCTTTGTCTCCAAGGCTCTGGCTGGGGCTGCACTCATGGTTTTTAGACCACCACTGCAGTTCATTCCACAATCACACACTCTGCTCCAGAGCTGCCAGATGGAGTCCCATGGGGAAGCCTGACCCTAATTGTCAGACTCCTTCAAATCCACCAGTGGGTCTAATCCCCTGTGGTCAGAGGAGTTAGACAATAACTCGCTTGTCCTGGGTTTTCATCCTGCCTACCCAGAAAGAAACATTCGTCCACATTCTCCATGTTGGCCATTTCCCTCAGCTCACCCATAGGCTGTCAGGACTCAAAATCCTTTATTTATTTAAAGACGTTCCTGGCCATAATCTGTGCCTCAATGCTGTCTAACCATGCTACTTCCCAACCATGGCTCAGACCTAGTCTCCACCTCTCCACCTCTAAACAACCCTAACAGTCATTAATTTGTTTGTAAAGGGTCAACGTTTGGTGCCACTCCACACAGGAGACTCCAACATCTAACTCAACATCTTCATCCAGGTAAGAAACGAAGTCCATGTGTGCAGATGTCTCTGGATCCAGAGCCTTGTCTTCAGGTGAGCCCAGCTAATCCAAAGGCAGGCAAGAAACATCACTCCATGACAGATTTCCTCACATGGTGGAGATATGGATTCCTATAGGAATCTTTGGAGCTGATGTTAGGCAAACAAAAGCTGGTTCCAAGGACCCACTTCAACAGACTTCAGAGAGCACATGCACATAAATTAGACTGGATTCTGGCGAATCTGTTAACATCAGGAGAGGGTCAAGCCTACACTCATTGGAGAAGCAGGTGCTAGAACACAAGGGAAGTGTTTGGAGCCCGTTTGAGCTTGTCTCTGTGAGACGCTGAACTAACTGTGGTTTACTTAACAGATGACCTCTGATTTAGACTTTATAAAGAGAAAAACATGTGGTAAGGCAAGTAAAGTATGAGAAGAGGGAAGAGACTCCACAGGAAGGAAGGTATGGAAACAGCAATCAGAGGATATAAATTACTCTTTGAAGAAAGAAGGGCAGCGGAACGCAGGAAATATCAACGAACTGTGTTGAAAACTGCTGCATAATAAATCTACATTTGTATAGCAAATGTTGTAATTTTTTAAAGCACTTTATCTACATTATCGTGTTGAAATTTATAAAAAGCTTATGAAATGCAAGAGCTGTAAAATTTTTACTATCCTTTTAAAGAGAAGCAAATGAGATGCAAAGAGATTAAATAATTTAAAGCATGAAGAAAGGACTTGAATCTTTAATTCTCAGGCTCCAACACCCCTGCTCTGTTAACTATATCAGTGGGTCTCAAACAATATTTTCCAAGTCATCAAGAAAAGACTGCATTCTGTGTGATTCTATTTACATAAAGTTCAAGAGAAGGCAAAATAGATAATTTGGTGATAGAAATCAGAACAGCGCTTTACTACAGGTGGTTGAGACTGACTGGGAAAGGACATGAGAGAGCTTTCAGATCTATATTTTGATCTGGGTGTAGGTTACATGCATGTACACGTACAGTTTCCAACACCCATAAGGTTGTATATTCAGGAGTTCTGCATTTCATGCATGTACATTTCAACTCAATAAAACAAAAAAATAAATATCCTAATTACAGAACCTATTAAATCAATTCACAACTCTGAAATCTTGATTTGATATTTATGTTCATCCATCTCTAAGTATTAAGGCTACAGTTAATTTCATGTCTAGAATCATCAAGAGCACTCTACAACAAAGCCCATATGCAAAGCATAAAAACTGAACACCACAGCTGTTTTGTCAGCAACATGAATTAAATATATTCAAAATACCTCAGGGAAATAGGTCTACTGAGGAACATCACCTGGCAAGTTTCAAGATGTTGTCAGTAAATAGAAGCACTGCTTTTATTTGGCACAAACTGTTCTTGTTTGGCGGAGAAGGCAATGGCACCCCACTCCAGTACTTATGCCTGGTAAATCCCATGGACAGAGGAGCCTGGTAGGCTGCGGTCCATGGGGTTGCTAGAGTCAGACACGACTGAGCGACTTCACTTTCACTTTTCACTTTCATGCATTGGAGAAGGAAATGGCAACCCATTCCAGTGTTCTTACCTGGAGAATCCCAGGGACGGGGAAGCCTGGTGGGCTACCGTCTATGGGGTCGCACAGAGTTGGACATGCCGCCTGAAGCGACTTAGCAGCAGTAGCAGCAGCAGTTCTTGTTTGGAGGGAATAAGGAGGATAAAAGCTGCTACTGTTACCACAATTTGGCCTACATCCTTCCAATCACTTAGGCCCAAATTGCTACACTGTAAAAGTTGGTTGGAGCTGAGTAACAGCTTTCAGATACTCCTTCTTTATCTAGTTTGAAATTGCCATAGTCCCCACCACTCCCTATTGCACTAATATGCTTATATTTACTGCCTAACCCACTTAAGTGATTTTTTAAAAAATTTCAGATTCAAACTGTGAATGCATTCCAAACAAACTCTATAAGTTTTGCAGACAAACTTAACAGCAATAATGATTTTTCTTGAATAAAACCAACTGAATATAGGCTATACTTACTCGCAGAGAAGGATTCCATTTTCTAATCCTGTCCGAAAATCTTTATCACCAAAACTTCTGCCGGTTACTTGCTGGAAAAGAAAAGCAGAGAATTTTTTTTTTTTCTTTTTCAATCAGGAAGCTCAATGATTCTTTTTCAAGATATTTCAAGAGACTTTAAATAACTGGTGGCATTCCAGGGAATGGGAAAAATCTGTTAGGTCTGAATTTCCTTTCCATGTGTAACTTTGCTTAGCTCAGCTAATCTTAAATAGACCATTTCTTTGAAGTTTTTTCTTATTCAAAACTTTAAAAATATCTGTTCTTTCTGATAAGGATATTACTTTGGTGGTTTGGCCATGATAAGTCAAGGGCACAGCCTCTTTCATCTTGAGGACCCAACCTACACTTTCAATAAAGCCTGCAGAAAATACCACCTAAGGATAAAGAATCCATTTGTTAAAACATTAAGAGGAAGAGCAGAGGACCCAGAACTTCTAACCTTGAGAGACTAACATCAAGACAGTATGAAAAAAGCCAATATCCATTCTAACATGGTGTGAAAAAGCAAAATAAAAGCTGGGAAAGAGTGAACCATGCTGAGTACTGATGGCTTTTCTTGATGCCTCTGACACTCAGTAGCCCTTTGGTCTGGGCACCAAGTCATTCATTTTTTTTTTAATTTTTATTTTTACTTTATTTTACTTTACAATACTGTATTGGTTTTGCCATACATTGACATGAATTTGCCATGGGCGTACATGAGTAAATATTTACTGAGCATCTACAATATGCCAGGTAAATATGCATGGTGTAAATCCTAAAGCAACCTCTAAAATATCAAAATAAAAAAAAAAAGCTAATAAGTCAAGAAAGGAGATTAAATGAAATTATATATTTAAAAAAATATCCTAACAATAAAAAAGAAAAAAGGGAAAGGGAATACAGAAAAGATGGAATAAACAGAAAACAAATATCAATATTATAGGCTTAAACCTAACCATATCAGTCAGAGCATTAAATATGAATGGTGTAAACACCCTCAAGTAAAAGAAAGATTGCATTAATAAAGCAAGACCCAACTATGTGATGCCGACAAGTAACAGACTTGAAATAGAAAGACATGAATAGGTTAAAAATAGGATAGAATAAGATATACCATGCTAACACTAATCAAAAGAAAGCAATAGTGGTTATATGAACCTCTAAAACAAAGAATGGGCTTCCCTGGTGGCTCAGAGGTTAAAGAGTCCACCTGCCAATGCAGGAGACACAGGTTCAATCCCTGGGTCAGGAAGATCCCCTGGTGAAGGAAATGGCAACCCACTCCAGTATTCTTGCCTGGGAAATCCTATGGACAGAGGAGCCTGGTGGACTCCAGTCCATGGGGTCACAAGGAGTCAGACACAACTTAGCAACTAAATAACAACAGAATAAAGAATAATACCAGAGCAGAGAAAGTCACTTTATAGGGACAAAATGTTTAGGTCATCAGAGAGATAATTCTAAACATTTTTACACCCAATTTTTTTTTAAAAAAGCTTCAATATAGACACAAACCAAATCAGATCTACAAGGAGAAATAAATAAAGTCACAACTAGAGTCAGAGATTTAATATCTCTCTTCAATAATTGATAGAATAAGAAGACAGAAAATCAATAAGGATATAGAAGACTTAAAAAACACTATCAATGAAATTGACTTAATTGACATTTCTAAAATATTCCACCCTACAACAGCAGAATAAACATTATTCCTTTTAAGTTCACAATAAACATTTATTGAAGTAGACCAAATGTTGTGTCAGAAAACAATTCCCCACAACTTAAAATGAATTAATTAGATATTAACAACAAACATCTTTAACCCCAAAATTTTAAACTAAGTAATACAATTCTAAACAACCCATTGTTCAAAGAAGAAAAAAAAATTAGAATGTATTTTGTAGTGAAAGAATATGGCAAAATAAAAAATGTATGGAAAGACTCTAAGGCAGTATATGGGGAAAATATATTTTTAAAAAGATCTCAAATCATTGACTTCTGCTCCTATCTCATGAAAATTGAGCCCAAATTAAGTAGAAAAAAGGAAAAATTCTATCAAAGTTGAAATCAATCAAGTAGAAAACCAAAAAGTAACAGAGGAAAAAAATAAGTGAAATAAAAAGTTGGTTATTTGAGATCAATAAAATTGATAAACCTTTAGCTAATGAAATTGATCACCTTTGGTATTTAGCCAAAAAAGAAAGACACAAATTACCAACATCAGGAATGACATGATATCATTACAGATTCTATAGACACTAAAAGGATAACTAGGAAATATTATAAATCTGTGCCAATAAGTTCACCAACTTAGATGAATTGAATAAACACATTCTTTGACATAAACAACCCTAGACCAGTCAATAATAATAATAATAATAATAACCCTCCCAAACAAAAATGCCAAGTCCAGAAGGCTTAACTGGTAAATTACAGCAAATACTGAAGAAAGAAGTAATGCAACTCTATATACACTCTTGGAGACAAGTGAAAAGGAACTAATACTTTCCAGTATGGGTGGCTTATAAGCCATCTAAAAATTCCTAGGTACTACTTAAAATTATTTTGCATGTGATGCATAGCCACTAAAAAATTTCAAGAAGAGTTGGTTTAACAGTCTAAAGTCAGCCTGCTAATCAAGATGTAGTCTGAGTAAATTCAATTTCCTAGACTCCTAATTGTAGAAGTAAGAGTAGGCACCATGCATTTGGAGGAAGGTGCTCATTTCCAACTCTGTTCCTCCTCCTCTGCCTCCTTCCCCCATCTCCTGTGTCCATTAGGTCTCCATATAACCTTGACACTGCTCTCCACTGGTCCAAATGCCATCCATTCTTCCAAGTCCAGGTTATTTAGTGTAGAGGCACCTGGACCTTTGTTAGGAGGGTCAACAGCTGAATAGACTCCAGAAATTCAACAAGGACTGTGCCACTGAAAAGTCTGGTCCTGAGACCAGTGGGGACAGCAGCATCTTCGTTTGGAATTAATGTAAGACATACCGGCTCTCAGTTCTTCCACTGTCTCCAAGACCTACTTAGAACAAGCATTTAAAAAACATCCCCATGTGACTCATGTAAAGTAATTTTTACAAAGCCCTGACCTTGTATATTAAGTAAGTCCAAAGTTCATACTCAGAAATGGAGGACATCTCATTGGAATCAGGATTTTGGATGACCTGTCTCAATGACCTATCTTAGCAACATCTTTATGATGTATTTACAATGTAACACATTGCATATTTTAACAATAAAGACTATTAATTACCATTCTCTTTGTAATAGCATAAGCCATTGCTTTTTTTTTTTTTTCCCCCAAAAAAGCAAAATAACTACCAAGAATCAGCCACCATTACCAACAGACCATGAGCAGGGGAAATGAAAAGTGACTGCCAAACTCTTCACTTATCTCCCCACCTGGACCCTGAATGACAGGGAACTCTCCGTAACCTTCCAGACAAGGCACTGGCCAAGCCATCAGCCTGTGATCACTCTCCAAGGACACGTAACAGTATGGGAAGATTAACAGAGCCCTTAAAAAGATGGAGATCTGGGATATGTAGTGGGTGGGAAGACAGCCCAGGCTCAGAAGCACTCAGGGGCTAAGAGGGGAAGAGAAGCATGCAGCGTCAACAGCACTTTATCACCCCACCAAACCTTGCTCTTCACACCTTGCTGATCCTCACCTACCTACTAATTAGTCCTCGCAACGCTACCCTTGCAGTTGTTCAGCTTAGTCATACGTGACCCCAATCTTTCATACCCAATCATACCCAGTAACAAACCCTGTTGATTCACCCTTCAGAATTTAGCCAGAATCCAACCACATCTACCACCTTACTCTGAGCCATCATCATCTTACACCTAGATGAGAGTCTTAATTGGCTCACTGCTTCCACCCTTGCCTTTTTCCATCTATTCTCAACCCAGCAGCCAGGGTAATCCTGTCAAGTTAGGTCATGTCACTACTCCATATTTCCCCACCTTACCCACAGGAAAAGCCAAAGTTTCTACAGTTCTCTGAAGGTATTTCCCCATCTTACTCACAGGAAAAGCCAAAGTTTCTCTGAAGGTATTCAACATGAAAACAAACAAAGAGGAGATAAACCCTAAAAAGGGAGCATGGACGAAGCTATTGAACACCACCATTATTCTAAGGGTGGAGATCATGAACTTGCATGCATCTCCTTCATTCACGGGGGTCCTCAGAAGTACTTATGATGGCAATTACATCACCAGTTATGCCTGGTAAGCCTTTCAGGAGAACCCAATGCCAGATTTTTTCCTACTTTATGGTTTAGAATTAATTCACTTTCATCACTAATCAAAATATTTGTTGGATGGACATGCTTTGTCAGACTGAAATAGTCTATGAATGGATAACATACCAAAACCTTGATAGTTTTAGAGGATAAGAATCACTGTCTTCTACCTTAACAATCAAACCAAAAGCAGAAGCAAGAGGATTTCATAACATATCAGCACACTATTTTATGCAAGTAATTATTGGTAATAAACTCATCTGTACTCAATTTCTTTCCCATATAACTAAAAGGTAATTACATCTCTGAGTTTGTCCATGTCAATGCTCTAAACCATTCGAATAACTAAAATTTGGAGGAGTTCAAAATAAACAGTCTGATACAGAAAACCACATGATTTTATAGTAACATTTTTATGATGTGTTTATAATTTAACACACTATATGTCATAAAGCCATATTTTGTTAATTACTTTGTTTCCATTGTTTTTAAGCAGTTGCCACGAGCAGTCAAAGACTGCTGAGAATCAGTCTTTCATCTTGATCATTACCATTTATACAAATTGTATTTCCAAAATATTAAATACTCAGGGTTTTTGAAAGCAATCTGGTGGACTAACTGTAGTCCACTAAGAAACTGTAGTCCACTAATAAAGGTCTGATTTTAAATAAATGCTGAAAACCCTATTATGGTAATCTTAAGAAGAGATTCTATTGGCTGGCAAAGTAATGGTGCCTGAATTCAAGAAATGGGAGAAAAATAAAAAATTTACTATATTTGGACTTAATCTTTAGAAGACAGGGACATTTTATCTTATTGTACAAAAACAGGTTTGATTTCCTCCTACCAATGGTAAATGAAAATCACACCTCTTTAATTCACTGGAGATTACTTGCAGTTCATTATGCTCACTTCCATTCTGAGAATATTTGACATATTTAACAAAAAGAAGATCTCATTTTAAACCTAAAAAAACAAAGCAGAATAGAATTGCTCTTATTTTTCACATTTACTGAGAAATAAATCCACTGCTATTTCTGTTACCTTAATAGGGTTGCTAGAAAAATCAAATCAAAATCCTATGGAAACTCTTTGTAAACCATCTTAAGTCATTCTAATCTCAGTCAGAATTAGCAATCAACTGACAATCATCTACCAAATACCTACCTCAGGCTAGATAGTATAAGAGGTGAGAGTGAGATCAAAACAACAAGATTTGGACCCTACTCAGTAAGAATCCACAGTCCACAAGGAAAGATAAAGCATTACAAAACAGTAGTTGGTATTAGAGGGAAAATATGTGCAAGAGCATGGAGCAAGCAATTAACACAAACTGTACAACTAAAGAAAATTATTTATGAATTTATGAACGCTAATAGTTCACATTCAAATAGCAATTTCCTTAGGCTCTCTCTGTTCTAAATGTGTGCCACAAATGAATTTATTTAATCCTTATAATAGCCCTATGAGGTAGATCTGATTATTATCACTTCCATCTTAAAGTCAAGGAAACCTAGACACAGAGAGGTTAAGTAACTTGGCCAAGGACACAAAATTAGTAACTAGCAGAGCCAAGATTTAACCTCAGATAGTGTGACTGCAGAGTTCACACTCCTACACACAGCTGATTCTGTACAGCGCCTGAGCAAAGAGAGGACCTCTGTCTGCCTGAGACAGTCAAGGAAAGCCTTTTAGGAGCTGGCATGTGAGAAGGTCCCAATGCAGGAGAAAGGATCCCTCAGAGGAAGGAGATGAATAGGGCATCCCAGGCAAACACAAAGACCTGCACAAAGGTTTAGTTGAACAAAGAGAAAGAGTCCTGAGGGCTGAGACCAGGGGGAGGAAGGTAGGGAGCGGAGGGTGGTAGGAGGTAAGGTGCCACCATAGACACAGCCCAGGTGGTAAAGGCCCTGCATGTCAGAACTATGGGTTGCACTTGAACCTGAAACAACAAAGACATCCGAGAAGATGCGGGGAGGGAAAGGGACTCTGGCAAGCAGTCTCCCTATTTCCCACTAGTTCCCACTAGTTCCCCATTCCTAAAGAGACAGAACAACAGTGACCTCCTTGTGGACTCTCCCACCTGCACTTTATAGCTCATGACCTTGTTTGTTGAATCACAGTGAGGTTAAGACCATCTAGCCAGACTTTCCTTTAGGACCACCATCTCCCCCCCGCAACATTCCTTTATAGACCATATCTATTCATATCATTTCATCTTTTTCTGCCCTCTCAAAAGAAACTAATACAGTTTCTCTTTCCTCTGTGAAAGATCTGAATCCCCTTTCTTCCTATCCATAGGTGCTACCTTTATCTCAACTTTACCCCTTAGTCCACAGCATCTTTCATCTCTGTGCTAATAGCATAATGATTTCCCACTTTTCCTAAAACACCCAATTTAATGCAGCTTCATTTCCCCCCTTCCTTTCACTGTCCAAACCCCTACATGAGTATCCTGTTCCTATTACTCTTGTCATCATAGCTCACCCACCTGTCCTCTTTGAATTCACTGAGAATTCTTAAAGGATGAAGAGAGGAGACCTGCAAATTCAACTGAGCTCCACTAGTACAAGCTAAATCATAAGCAGATTAATGAACTTCTACCAACCCTCAGCTTCCCTGCCTACAAAGTAATAATTATCCCTCCTCCAAATGCATGAAGAGTAAATGAATTATGTAAGAGTAAATAAATGAGTGTATGCCAAACCCTTCCCATAGTGCCAAATCCATAAAAAGAGCTCAAGAACCTTCACTGTCAATATTGGCCACAATATTAGAATTACCATAGATCTCATTTGTGATTTCTCTCTTTCCAATGCTTTTTTGCAGATCTTTCCTCCCTGACCTTAAATGATGCCATGCTTTACTGGCTCTCCTCTTAAATTCTATCACCATACCGTCTAATCCAACAGACATTGTCTCCTCTGATCTGAATCAAGGTCTCAGCATCACGGCAGTCAACCATTCCTTCCTTTTGAGATCACTTGCCTCTCCTAGGACTTCCCACTACCAGATACTCCTGAGTTTCCTCCTGACTCTTTCAATAAACATTCCTTTCTCTGTTGCCTTAAGTCATTCTACTTCATTCATTTCCTAAGTGTAAACATGGTTCTTTTTCTCCTTTCTTCACCTTTCCTTTGTTCTCTCTGTGGCCACAAGCTTCTTTTCCCTGGGCAGCCCCAGGTCTTTAAATATCTCACATATGGTAACTCTTTCACTTTTATGAGCTTAAATATCTTGCCTTTAAGCATCTTGCATATGATAATTAACACATTTTTCTGTGTAGCATTCACCCTTCTCCTCTGAAGCTCAGAATCGAACATCCAATTTCTTACTTAACATATCCACTTGGGTACCTAATAAATATTTCACACTTAACAAGATCAAAACAAAATTCATGACATCTGTCCTCTGATCCAACCTGTTCCACCTCTGGTTTCCTATATATCAATGAATAGCACCACCATTTCCCATCACCAGGAACTTACAGACACATTCAAACCATCAAGAAAAGCAATGTTCCTCTCTCCAAAATGCACTTGAGATCTATCCTTTACCCTCCATCTCTACACTACACACTAGTGTAAGCCTCCAACACCTCTCAGCAAACAAACATCAGCTTCCTTTCTAGCCTTCCCACACAGCACCCAGAAATCTTCTTATAGATCAACCCCATGTCCCTTTTCACTACACCAGAATAAGTCCAAGTTATATACATAAGTTCTTCATTTTAAAGATGAGAAAAAATAATGTCCTGCAAATTAAATGACTTGCTCAAGGTCATAAGCTAGCTATCAGTAAGGGTGAAACTAGAACCATACCTCCCTTCACCCAGGCCAGGGCTTCACTACCCCACACCACTGCCTTCTGAAGGCATATATTCTAATGACAATGACACTGCTACACTCTCTTTAATAACAATAGTGCCTGACATCTATTCAGCTTGGGTTGGCAACAAAACAGCACAGAAGTCCAGGCCTGAGGTTATTCAATCAACATTATCAGACTGTGATCCTCTCCAGCACTAGCTCTGAGTGTTTAATGTTGAGCATAATAAAATGCAATCTGTAGAATCCATTTATATTTTCATCGTGTCATCAGAAACCCAGAAGGCACTGTTTATAGCCACAGATTGACAGACTCCACTAAAAAAATCTAATTAAGAATACAAGAAATGCTCCAAAGCACTCTGGGAGCATTAAATCCTCCAATATCACCACTGTGCGCTATCAACACAGAAAATGGGTCAGTCCAGGAACACATGAGTGGGTTTAGCAGTGAGTGTCTCTGCACATCCTCAGGCTGTTCTTACCTTCCAAGCAAACAGAACAGATATTGCAAAGGAAGATAAAAAACCCAGGTGCGTTAACACAACAGAAAGGATTAGCAATCGATATGAGAGCAAAGAAAGAGTCCTGAAAAAATATGGGCAAGTGGAGTGCTTCTGGGCTATCTGTGTTGTTTCCATTTCAAGGAGCAGAGATAAGCTTCAGCCACAGGGTGGTTTTTACCTGGGTATCAAGGTGCTCCTTAAATAAACACTTCAATATTGACTAATTTTTACAGATCTGTATAAGGAACTGCCATCTAGTCCTCAGCACAGGCAAATCTGTGTTAGGCAAGTATTCAATCAGTTGCTCAGCTGTGTCTGACTCTTTGCGTCCCTGTGGACTGTAGCCCATCAGGCTCCTCTGTCCACTGAATTCTCCAGGTAAAAATGCAGGCAGATTCTTTACTGTCTGAGCTACCAGGAAAGGTCTGGGTCTAAAATTCAGGTCTGACATTTTGGAGCTATGTGACACTGGGCACATGGCTCCAATTCTCTGAGCTTGCTCCATCATCTTTAAAAGACTTGTAGAAATGTGCTTTACACAGTTGTTAGAACTTAGAAATCATGATTAGAAACCATCTAATAGGACATTTACTACTGACTGGAAGTTCTGGTACATTTTTTCCCCCTAAGGGAAGAGAAAAGAATCCATGCTGGGTTGCAATTTTTGTTCAGAAATCCTGCTCAAGAGAAAGTTGAGTATGGTTGAGGCAGACTTGCTGTTTCACAGATGGATCTGGGTTTGCGAGTGCTGGGTACAAAATCCCACAATGTGGGATTTTGTGTCGGTCCCACAATGTGACCAACTCTTACACACACCATTGGATTAAATGAGACCGTGAGGAAACAACTGGGCAAATCCAGAAAAAATGACACATTAGATAAGAAGACCGACCCTCAAAAAGTCAACGTCTCGAAGAAGAGGGGAGAGTTGAGACTGAAGAAATATGACAACCAACTGAAATTCTAGTTTAAAAAAAGATTTGTAGGTGATATTTTGGGCACTATTGGGGAAATCTGAATATATATTAGTCGTTTGGCATTATTTCACATGATTAAGAGTGACAATGGCATGTTGGTTCTGTAGAACATTCTTATACCTTGGAG
This sequence comes from Capricornis sumatraensis, assembly GCF_032405125.1. NCBI lineage: Eukaryota > Metazoa > Chordata > Mammalia > Artiodactyla > Bovidae > Capricornis > Capricornis sumatraensis. The sequence goes on along the minus strand of NC_091075.1, from coordinate 62,772,399 downwards.
AGGCACACTAAAGAATTTAGGGGAAAAGGGGTGTGATGTCTGCAATTTACTTTGAAAAGGTTGAAAAAATACTAGGAGGATGTGTGAACTGTGTGTGTGTGAGAAGTAAATATAGGATTTCCCTGGTGGTCCACAGGTTAAGAATCCACCTGCCAATTCAGTGGTCACAGATGGTCCCATCCCTGGTCCAGGAAGATCCCGCATGCTGCAGGGTGACTGAGCCCGTGTCCCACATCTACTGAAGCCTGCACACCCTACAGCCCATGCTTTGTAACAAGGGAAACCACTGCAGCGAGAAGCCTGCACCCCGCAACTAGAGAGCAGCCCCTGCTCGCCGCAGCTAGAGAAAGGCTGCGCAGTAACAAAGACCCAATGCAACAAAAAATAAATGAATAGATAAATTATAAAATTATAAAAAAGGAGTAAATATAGAAAATGTTAACAATTATGGAACTGGGTAGTGGGTATCCTTCTTTCCTTCCTTTCCCTCTCTCTCATGTTTCAAAATATTCATAATAAAATGTTATCTGGAGCTCGGGCTGAAAGCCATTCAGCAGTCCAAGGAAAGTACTCAAGTCAAAAACCTATCTGGTACCTCCTCGTTTGTTACTTGGAACACTTTTTCATATTTGTTTTCACTGATGACAGCCACTTGTCAGTTCGCTATCAGTCACTTCGTATCTGTCCAATCCTCTGCCTCGCCTGCTCACTACTCAGAAATGGTTCTTGCCAGTCTTCAAATCAACATGACGTTCATACTGAGGATGGAAGGAAGAGGGGTCAAACCCCTGGGCTTCCTGATTTGGGGCAAAGAATGGAACTATAGGCTCTGCCAAGTACACACAGTCCTGCGACAGTTGTAGCGCTGTCTGAAGAACTGATCAATTTCACTACTTGATATTCTAATAACTGAATAATTTTTAGCTAAGAATCCAAAGTAACCACAAAGCTGTTGTGTTTCAACAGTACTTGGTATTTTAAAACACATCAAAGTCAAGTTAGAAAACTACTAGAATTCACCCAAACAAGTTATTCGATTACCAAAGGAAAATAAAACATGGTGAAATGCTCATTACGCAGACAGGATGATCACATTTCAAACAGTCTGTCCTTTTAAAAGTTGGCATGACCTGGGCAACACAACTATTTTTTTAAAAAGCAAGGAAGAATAAGATGAGAAAGTGACTTTCAGAAGGAAAGAAGAAATTACCAATGGGAGGGAGTCCAGGAGGGGCTTCCAGGGTGACAAAATTCTACTTCTTGATACAGTGATTCCAAGACCATCCACTTTAATAACAAACCAAGCCATGAATTCATGTGGTTTTCTGTAACTGTGTTATACTTTACAATTACAAAGATTTTAAAGGGAGGACTGGGGATATAGATGTTGACCTCCACAGTGGCTCAATCTCTCTCTCTGTTTTTCTTTTGTTAAAAACAAAAGCCACTTTCCATTTTGTTAAACTCAGAAAAGTCTTTGTAGTCAGAAAATACCACTTGTAAAAGGTGGTATTTTCATTCAAATATAATAGAAATACACCCCTATTTAACAATATTCCTCAGGTCCACTTATTAAAATGGTGGCTGGCACCATGGAAAACAGTACAGAGTTCCTGAAGAAAACAAAAAATCAAGTTACCGTATGATCCAGCAATCCTACTCCTAGGCATACATCCAGAAAAGATGAACACGCTAACCTAAAGAGATATGTGCTCCCTAATGTTCACAGAAGCACTATTTACAACAGCCAAGACGTGGAAGCAAACTGAACGTCCACTGACAGAGCAGTGGATAAGGAAGATGCGATACACACACACACACACACACACACACACACACACACACACACTGGACTATTACTCATCCATCAAAGAATGAAATACTGCCGTTTGTAGTAACATGGATGGACCTAGAGATTATTGTACTGAGTGAAGTAAGCCAAATAGAGAAGAGACAAATATTATATGGTGTCATTTATACATGGAATCTAAAAAATAATGCAAATGGACTTATTTACAAAACAGAAACAGACTTGCAGAACTAGATAACAAACTTATGGTTACCAAAGGTGGTAAGGTGGAGAAGGAATAAACTAGGAGTACGGGGTTAACAGACACACACCACTACATGTAAAATAGATAAACAAGGATTTACTGTATATCACAGGGACTGTAGTCAACATCTTGTAACAACCTGTAATGGAAAAGAATCCGAAAATATAGACACGTGTAACTGAATCACTTTGCTGTACACCTGAGACTAACATACTGTTGTAAATAACTGTAGTTCAACAACAACAACAAAAGTGGTGGCTGAGATCCACACATGCCTAATGCATCAGTTCAGTCAGTTCAGTTCAGTCGCTCAGTCGTGTCCGACTCTTTGTGACCCCATGAATCACAGCACGCCAGGCCTCCCTGTCCATCACCATCTCCCGGAGATCACTCAGACTCACGTCCATCGAGTCCGTGATGTCATCCAGCCATCTCATTCTGGGTGGTCCCCTTCTCCTCCTGCCCTCAATCCCTCCCAGCATCACAGTCTTTTCCAATGAGTCAACTCTTCGCGTGAGGTGGCCAAAGTACTGGAGTTTCAGCTTCAGCATCATTCCCTCCAAAGAAATCCCAGGGCTGATGCACAGTATATTTTAAAAAACAAACATTTGAATATCAGACAAAGGAGTCAGTGTACTACTGAGCTTTGGAAAATAAAGGACACATCATCTTCTGAGATCTTACAGTTTGAATAGTTCTAGGCAGACACGTGAGGCCAGGAACAGCCACACTGCCCCTGTCCCTATCTTCCATCAATGGTTCTACTATTTAAATCCCGGGGTTGTCTAGAGACACCTAGTCAGGATTGGTAGGAGGCCGAAAGTCCAGACAACTGGGTTCTAGCCACAGCTCTTTCATAACCAAGGGCTTCCAGCAAATCTCCAAGTCTAAGATAACTCTGCACAAATCTACAGATTCTCTGAACCCTCTTCCACCCTAACCACTCTACCTAGAAGTTTTGTTTGTTTGTTTTGCAGTATGATGCAGAATTCAATTTTATTATACATGTTACAGAATAAAACAGAAATGTGCAGGTATTTTTTACATTGAAACCATTTGTTACCTTAGATGTCCTTTAACATAAAAATATGAGAGTGATTTGTCATGATTATAAGATAAAACCCACATTTTAAAATCGTTACTGTGCCACCATCATTCATTCACCTTTTGGCATTAATTTGGTAAATTTAATGCTTAATGCTAAGTGTACAACTACCTGCCACTGATATTCATGTATTTTTCGGTTTGGGGTGTTTTTTTAAATTTTTTAAATTAATTTTATTAGATAGAGTTGCTTATTATGTTGTGTTAGTTTCTACCATACAGCAAAGTAAATCAATTATATACATATATATATATATATGTATATGTATATACACACCTCCCCTCTTTTTTGGATTTCCTTTCCATTTAGGTCACCACAGAGCACTGAGTAGGGTTCCCTGAGCTATATAGTAGGTCCTCACCTTGAAGATTTAATGATAATAGTAACAGCAGCTTTTACTGAACCTTAATTGACTCACTCACTTCTCAGTTCCCTGGTGTGGTTATAAGAGATACGGCGGCTGCTTTCACAGTTGTGTCCTGAACAAAGGTGCCCAGCTAAGGAGACAGGTTGGGGCTAAAAGCCAGCCTGAGCTCTCTCTGTCAAACTATACCAACTCTTGTCATGGAAAAGTCCTGTTTTCCTAATTCATATAAAGCCACTGTCTGTACTCAAGCTCAAAGAGTCCACCCGTGATATCTTTTTGAGTTTATACAAAGGTGTTCAATGGGCTATCAGAGGCCCCAATAGAAGTATTATTATTATCTCCGTTTTCCAGATGGAGAAATTCAAGTATAGACCATGAAGAACTGGCCTAATTTCACACAGTAGGTGGCAGAGTCAGCACTCTAAACTGGGCAATCTGGTTCCCAACCCACATTCCTAAACAGAAGGCTATGCTGCCCAAATATGCCTGTGTCCATTGAGCTGTAAATAAAGATCTAACTTCCTACTGCCTATGTAATCTCTTCTCTTCAATGTGTTTCTTCCTCAAAAAGTGGAAAAAGAACATAAACCCTCAAATCCACAGAAATGCCCAAATGTCTGCCCACATATTGTTGATTCTTTCAATACCATGGGGTGAAATCAGAGAAATCTCCATGATATCACTGGACTTTAATCTCTGTATTTAAAAAATCATCACACATAGCCAAAGAATCCAGCTGGAAAGAGCCCTATATACAACCTGATCCTCTATGGGATTAAAAAATAAACACCCACTGATGGGGAGTGACTGGGACTAGAAGGAAGACAAGATGCTTCATTTGAGACCATGAGGCATTTCAGAACAAAATATTTCCCTACCTATCTTCTCTGGTTCTTTAAACTTACAAATAATGTATTATGGCAGGAAATCTGTTCTTTTGGCTGCTTTGTGATGAAGACGGCAGGTGGTAATCCCAGCTGAATAAAGCAGTGTTCATTGCTGGGCCTCACTGACACTTCAATGTGGAGGCTGACCCCACTGAGGGAGCAGTGCCATCTTGGTTTCTACTGGAGTGAATACAGCTCAGAATCTGTATTTAGCTCTCCTTACACAATGCTTCCTCCATAAACACTGCACATCAACAAAGAAGGAGTCCTGTCTTCCAGGTGTTACAAAGAGCCACAAGAAAACAGAATACTGCTGCACCACTCTAGGTAACTTATAGCAAAAACAAGGGTATTATTTATATAGCTAGCAGGTGAGATCCATATTTAACCCGAAACAGAACAAAACAGAACCCTCTGCCCACACATCATCCTGAAAAACTTCACTAATCAAAAGCGAAGAAAGAGGGGGAAAAGGGAAAATGGCATGCAAAGGAAACTGTGTTGTTGTTAGACCAAGCAATCTGCTCTAGGAAAGTCCTTGGTTATATTTTTCAAACTCCTTATAATTAAGTCGTCCTGCGAGATGGCCTAGAACCAACGGTATTCTACTAAATGCTTAACAACTGGTTCTCAGGAGATGGGGAGGAGAGAAGAGCCAATCTCCATGGTGTAAACATTCCCACCCTTGCGGATTTCCAGCTCAGTTGATGTCACTGAACACAGAGTGAAAAGGAAATGAACACAATCTTCTCTCTTGAGCCACATGAGCTGGCTCCTGAATACCACCGTGAACTCGCATTCTGCATCACATACACATCATGAGGCTGTTAACTTAAATGTGGTGTTTTACATGTATCACTACTTCTATGACACTGGAAAATTAACAAATAACAATGGAAAGCTAAGCATATAACTGTATCAATGTTTCTAAACTTTCTCACACCCTTGTTCATAAACAGTCAACATCTTACAGAAAGATACAACTGTTCAATGCCAAGATGATATAAATCTATTGTCCTTTTAGAGAGCTGTTTCTGATTTCTGGCTAGGTAGGCAATCAGAAAGCAAAAGGAATTGATTGAATTCCCAAAAATTGAAGCAGTAATGATAATCCAAAGAATAGGCCTTTCCCAATTTAAAATGAAATATAAAAAGTTTACCTTTGCCCTAAATATGTCTTGGCTGTGGAACATACTCAGGTTCTTGAAAGCCTGTACTCTCTTGAGTCCTGTATTTACAGACATACTTCCTTCCCCCACTTATTAGTGCTATGCTCAGTCGCTCAGTTGTGTCTGACTCTTCATAGCACCATGCACTGTAGCCCGCCAGGCTCCTCTATCCATGGAATTTTCCAGGCAAGAAGACTGCAGCAGGTTGTCGTTTCCTCCTCCTGGGGCTCTTCCCGACCCAGGGATCAAACCTGAGTCTCCTGCATCTCCTACACTGAAGGCAGATTCTTTACTGCTGAACCACCAGGGAAACCCCTCCACCCTTATAAGAGGACCAACAATAATATTTAATAGCATAGCTAATAACTACCTCCATGATACAATTTTTAATAAATTTATGGACAATGATCTAGATTGGAGCAACACTTTAGAAAACAAAGGGGAAAATACACTCCACACTCTGCTTCTAATATAAGGACAAAACTATCCAAACAGGAGTGTTGACTATACTGCTCTGGAGAACTAGCAAGGCAGACCAGTTACCGTTTTGCCACTGACTGACACAGAGAGCTGTTGTTTGTACAAGGAAGAAAGGGAGGACTGGTGCTGTTGGCAACAATCAACAGCTCTGTTCTTTCTTTTTTTTTGTAACTGCTAGAACACCTGCTGCCTCACTCCCTTCAGCCTCATCCATTATGCAGCATGTTGATGGTGATGGGGCCAGGACACGCCACTGCACACAATGACCGACCTGAGAAGGACACACCGTGACAGCCCACACACCTCCTCTTCCCACTCTCAATTTAAAACAAAAAGTCCACTTACACCACAAATTACTGAGTTGTCATTTTACGGCATTGGGAAGAATCAAAATGCAAAGACAATACTTGTTTCCCACACTATGTGTTAGGGAGATTAAATTATTTCATGGGGATTGACCTTCACATTTACCCTCTGGCCTACCTAAGAGAGGAAATACTTAAGCATTTCCCAAAGTATGTCCACCTAGTTCCGCAGGAAATTAAGAGATGATGTGGAAAAAAGGCTGCATGGTCAAGTGTGTTTGGGGAATGCTGAGTTTTTGTTTTGTTTTCAACTTTAAGCTTCTCAGAGCCAATAATACGCTAATGTGCACTGAGATCCTCCAGTGGGAGATAAAATAGTGTTTCTTAAACTATTTATCAAGTTATCGAGAGTTTATCAAGTTTACAAAGTTTATCAAGACTCTTTGTCAAGAAAAGTCTAGGGAGTGGAATCAGTGTTCTGTAGAACGTATATTAGGAAACTGACTTTCCAGGGTACTGGTAAGGCATAGCATGGTGGCACCAATGAGTCCTTCACACAAGTTGTTTGTTCTTTACTGTATTGGACTCCTTGGTATTTTAGAAAATTTGAATAAACTACTAAAATTTAAAAGCAGAAGAGCTAATATTTAAGCACAACAACAAAGGTCTTTTTTCTTGCTTCTCGAGAAAAAAAACGGCTGTGGGGGGAATGCATAAGGCACTCCCTGCCCATAGAGCTGCCTTTTCTGTGCAGATTATTTTAAACCATAAAGGGATTCAAAAAACAAACTATATAATGTATCCAGTTTATAGTGAGATTAATGAAAGAAAAGCAAGGACACTGTATACAGGTGTTCAGAGAAGTGAAACAAAGGTTAAGTGAGAGTGAGGTATTGAAGAGGAAAGACTTCCCCCGAAAGTGGGGATGAGCTGAGACAGGTAAGAAGAAAGGAGGGATGTGCACAGAGCTAAAGGAAATATCAAGAACAAAAGCGTAAGCCTGAAATCAGTAAGTCATAGAAAAAGCTCACAGACTCCTTCAAAATATAGATATGAAACACGTTTCATTTTAAATTTGTAATTTAATTGAGGAAAACAGTGGTCAAGAATTTTAACAATTAAATGGCTCTGAACCATAGACAGGGTCAAGTCAAGCCATTTGGCCATTAAGTCCAATATCTAAGAGGATAAACACTAGATATTTCTTAGTTATATGACTAAGTAATTTCCAAAACAATCCCCATCAAATGCCAGGTGCAAAAGCAATTACATCAAATTCCTTGCCAGTTCCAGAGACCTGGGATAGTGGGGCCTCCAAGAACCAGTGAACCAGTTTGAAAAAAATTCTGGAACCTCAGGGATCCTATTACTAAGAAGCAGAAATAGATTTTCAAGTGGTCACTTTGAAATATTAAGCATTGTTCCACTCAGATCTTTCCGCCAAGGACTGCCCTAGAACATTTATTAAAAAACCAGTGCGAAGTAAGTCAGCATCTAAAATAAAGCTTCACCTTGCTTGAAGTCATGGAGCATAATGGTGTAAGTTCACCACAGCATGATTGGCACAATCTAAACCAACAATAACAACAACAATAAAAAGCTACAGAAACACTTTCATATTAAAAAGTTAGATCTAGCACATGATAGAAGCTCAAAATGTACTTTTAAATCTGAGTTAAGATCTAACTGTTGCTGTTCTACAATTTCTGTTATTTTTTACATCATGACCCTTCCAAGATTTCTACTCTCAACTCAAAACCCCAGCCTTCAGACTTGATTAGTTTTCAACCTTTATTTTCAAAACAATGTCTTGTTTTAGAAAGATTAGCAAGCGCAGACACACAAAAAAGATCACCCTCCCAAATCTTGGGAGCACCCAGAATCTTCCCTAACCTTGGCATCTTTTTTTCCTACCTCTAAGCAAAGAATTGCCTCTCTTGCTTTCTGAGCAAGTCCTTCCAACCAACACCCTTGTTCCCACTCCCTTTCCTCTGATCTCCTCTCCTCTTCTCAGCAAATCTCTCTGCATGTGGCAGTCTTGATTCAAATATTTCTACATGCTTCCTACCGCCTAAAGCTCAAGCACTAACTTCAATCTGCAACATACATCTATTCCTCGTGTGTATTCATCACACATATCCACGGCCCCCTGTATTACTTGTGCCATGACCATGTCTGGAATACCATATCTTTTTTTAACTATATATAATCCCATGTTCAAATCTCAAGATACAAATACTCTAAAATTTCCCACTAACTCCCATATCCTTCAATAAACCAAATTTATCTCCAACTCCCAAAGCACTTACTGTCTTTTATACATGAAATAGGGCTTCCCTGGTAGCTCAGCTGGTAAAGAATCCGCCTGCAATGCAGGAAATCCTGGTTCGATTCCTAGGTCAGGAAGATCCCTTGGAGAAGGAATAGGCTACCCACTCCAGTATCATGGGCTTCCCTGTGGCTCAGCCGGTAAAGAATCTGCCCACAATGCAGGAGACCTGGGTTCAATCCCTGAGTTGGGAAGATCCCCTGGAAGAGAGCACGGCAACCCACTCCAGTATCCTTACCTGGAGAATCCCCAAGGACAGAGGAGCTGGGTGGGCTACAGTCCATGGGGTTGCAAAGAGTCAGACTAAGCACTTAAGCACAGCACAGCAAATCCATGAATTAAGACAGGGTTTATAATCAGAAAATATGGGCTTAACTCCCACCTCCACCACAAACTAGCTATGTGATTTGGGGTGAACGCATCTGCACTGTAGCTATTTCCTTAACTATAAAATAGGAAAATGACAACACGGATCTTACAAGTAAGGATTAAATGAGATTATGTGTATGAGAGCACGTGAATACCATGAATGAAAAAAACGTAGCATTTGAAATGTAATTTACCTTAAATTATCATTAATACTTGTATGTTTTGTCCCTGTGTTCCTGAGTAGGTTCATTCACTGAACAATTATTTACAGAGCACGTCTTCTCTGCCTCGACTCTGGGGATGTGTTCCCTGAATTCATGGCACTGCTCAGTAGACAGATGACAATATAGCATGTAACACGGTATCAGGTAGTAGTATGAGCTATGAAGAAAAACAAAGCAAAATAAGGGGATTAAAAAGTGGCCAAAAAATGGACTGTTACTCGATTTATTTTAAAGTGAAAGGCAACACATAATCAGAGACTTTAAGACGGAGGCAGTGAGCAGTGCTCATTTCTGTGGGAAAAGCATCCAAAGGAGAGACACGTTAAGTTCAAGGCCCAAAGTTGGGTGTGAGCATGAAATGCCATGTAAAGAAAAAGTCAAGCTATTGCTAATTCTATTGCTGCTGCTGCTGCTGCTAAGTCACTTCAGTCGTGTCCGACTCTGTGTGACCCCATAGACAGCAGCCCAACAGGCTCCCCCGTCCCTGGGATTCTCCAGGCAAGAGTACTGGAGTGGGGTGCCATTTCCTTCTCCAATGCATGAAAGTGAAAATGAAGTCGCTCAGTCGTGTCCGACTCCCAGCGACCCCATGGACTGCAGCCTACCAGGCTCCTCCGCCCATGGGATTTTCCAGGCAAGAGTACTGGAGTGGGGTGCCATTGCCTTGGAGGTAATAAGGTGGTGAAGTGACAAGATGAGGACAGATAGGAAGCTAATAGCCTTACAGGCAACAATAAGGACCCTGGAACTTATCTCAGTGCTGTTCAAGTTCAGTTCAGTCATGCAGTCATGTCTGACTCTTTGCGACCCAATGGACTGCAGTATGCTAGGCCTCCCTGTCCATCACCAGCTCCCAGAGTTTATTCAAACTCATATCCATTGAGTCGGTGATGCCATCCATACATCTCATCCTCTGTTGTCCCCTTCTCCTCCTGCCTTCAATCTTTCCCAGCAGCAGGGTCTCTTCCAATGAGTCAGTTCTTCACATCATGTGGCCTAAGCACCGAAATTTCAGGTTCAGCATCAGTCCTTCCAAAGAATATTCCGATTTCCTTTAGAGTGAGCTGGTTGGATCTCCTTGCAGTCCAAGGGACTCTCAAGAGTCTTCTCCAACACCACAGTTCAAAAGCATCAATTCTTCAGCACTCAGCTTTCTTGATAGTCCAGCTCTCACATCCATACATGACTACTGGAAAAACCATAGCTTTGACTAGATGGACCTTTGTTGGCAAAGTAATGTCTCTGCTTTTTAATATGCTATCTGGTTTGGTCATAGCTTTTCTTCCAAGTAGCAAGCGTCTTTTAATTTCATGGCTGCAGTCACTATCTGCAGTGATTTAGGAGCCCCCTAAAAATAAAGTCTGTCACTGTTTCCATTGTTTCCCCATCTATTTGACATGAAGTAATGGGAGCTTCCCTGGTGGCTCAGAGGGTAAAGCATCTGCTTGCAATGCAGGAGACCTGGGTTTGATCCCTGGGTCGGGAAGATCGCCTGGAGAAGGAAATGGCAACCCACTCCAGTACTCTTGCCTGGAAAATCCCATGGACAGAGAAGCTTGGTAGGCTACAGTCCATGGGGTCCCAAAGAGTCAGACACAACTGAGCGACTTCACTTTACCTTTTTAATGGGACCAGATGCCATGATCTTAGTTTTCTGAATGTTGAGTTTTAAGCCAACTTTTTCACTCTCATTCACCTTCATCAAGAGGTTCTTTAGTTCTTCTTCACTTTGTGCCATAAGGGTGGTGTCATCTGCATTTCTGAGATTATTGATATTTCTTCCAGCAATCTTGATTCCTGCTTGTGCTTCACCCAGCCCAGCATTTCATATGATGTACTCTGCATATAAGTAAGCAGAGTGACATATTCCTTTCCCGATTTGGAACCAGTCTGTTGTTCCTTGTCCAGTTCTAACTGTTGCTTCTTGACCTGCATACAGATTTCTCAAGAGGCATGGTCTGGTCTTTCCATCTATTGAATAATTTTCCACAGTTTGTTGTGATCCACACAGTCAAAGGCTTTGGCATAGTCAATAAAGCAAAAATAGATGTTTTTCTGGAACTCTCTTGCTTTTTTGATGATCCAATGGATGTTGGCAATTTGATCTCTGGTTCCTCTGCCTTTTCTAAATCCAGCTTGAACATATGGAAGTTCACAGTTCCCATACTGTTGAAGCCTGGCTTGAAGAATTTTGAGCATTACTTGGCTAGTGTGGGAGATGAATGCAATTGCGCGGTAATTTGAGCATTCTTTGGCATTGTCTTTCTTTGGGATTGGAATGAAAACTGACCTTTTCCAGTCCTGTGGCCGCTGCTGAGTTTTCCAAATCTGCTGGCATATTGAGTGCAGCACTTTCACAGCATCATCTTTTAGGATTTGAAATAGCTCAGCTGGAATTCCATCACCTCCACTAGCTTTGTTTGTAGTGATGCTTCCTAAGGTCCACTTGACTTCGCATTCCAGGATGTCTGGCTCTAGGTGAGGGATCACACCATCGTGATTATCTGGGTCATGAAGATCTCTTTGTATAGTTCTTTTGTGTATTCTTGCCACTTCTTCTTGTTAGCTCCATACCATTCCTGTCCTTTATTGAGCCCATCTTTGCATGAAATGTTCCCTTGGTATCTCTAATTTTCTTGAAGAGATCTCTAGTCTTTCCTATTCTATTTTTTTCCTCTATTGTTTTCTTTTCTTTGCATTGATCGCTGAGGAAGGCCTTCTGATCTCTCCTTGCTATTCTTTGGAACTCTGCATTCAAATGGGTATACCTTTCCTTTTTTCCTTTGTCTTTCATGTCTCTTTCCTCAGCTTTGTAAGGCCTCCTCAGACAACCATTTTGCCTTTTTGCGTTTCTTTTTCTTGGGGATAGTCTTGATCCCTGTCTCCTGAACAATGTCACGAACCTCTGTCCATAGTTCTTCAGGCACTCTATCAGATCTAATCCCTTGAATCTATTTGTCATTTCCACTGTATAACTGTAAGGGATCTGACTTAGGTCATACCTGTATTGTCTAGTCTAGACAGCATTTTAAAAAGCAGAGACATTACTTTGCCAACAAAGGTCCATCTAGTCAAGGCTATGGTTTTTCCAGTAGTCATGTATGAATGTGAGAGCTGAACTATTAAGAAAGCTGAGTGCTGAAGAATTGATGCTTTTGAACTGTGGTGTTGGAGAAGACTCTTGAGAGTCCATTGGACTGCAAGGAGATACAACCAGTCCATCCTAAAGGAAATCAACCCTGAATATTCATTGGAAGGACTGATGTTGAAGCTGAAACTCCAATGCTTTGGCCACCTGATGCGAAGAGCTGACTCATTTGAAAAGACCCTGATGCTGGGAAGGATTGAAGGTGGGAGGAGAAGGGGATGACAGAGGATAAGATGGTTGGATGGCATCACTGACTCAATGGACATGAGTTTGAGTAAACTCCAGGAGCTGTGATGGACAAGGAGGCCTGGTGTGTTGCAGTCCATGGGGTCACAAAGAGTTGGACAAAACTAAGTGATTGAATTGAACTGAATGGTCTAGTGGTTTTCCCTACTTTCTTCAATTTAAGTCTGAATTTGGCAATAAGGAGTTCATGCTGAGCCACAGTCAGCTCCCATTCTTGTTTTTTCTGACTGTATAGAACTTCTCTATCTTTGGCTGCAGAGAATATAGCCAATCTGATTTTGGTATTGACCATCTGGTGATGTCCTTGTGTAGAGTCTTCTCTTGTGTTGTTGGAAGAGGGTGTTTGGTATGACCAGTCTGTTTTCTTGGCAAAACTCTATTAGCCTTTGCCCTGCTTCATTCTATACTCCAAGGCCACATTTACCTGTTACTCCAGGTACTTCTTGACTTCCTACTTCTGCATTCTAGTCCCTCAATGAAAAGAGAGTTCTGAGCAGGGAAGCACTATGACTTAATTAACATTATGCTGACAACTATATGGGGAGTTGACATGGGGAGGGGGGATAAGTGGGTAAGACTGGGGACAGGAAGATCATTGAGGACATAGCTACAAACATGGTAACTGGGACTAGGTTGGCAGCTGAGGGAATGATGAGAAGTGGTCTAATCTCAGGTTTATTTTGAGGGCAGAAGCTAAAGGATTTGCTGATGGAGTGACCAAATGTGAGGTATTAGCAAAGAAGACTTGAGAATCTCTATACATTTTGATCTTGAACAACAGGGTGCTATTGAGATAGGGAAGACTTGGAGAGGAGCAGTTTTGGAAAGAAAATAACTATATGTTGTTTTTATTAAGGTTGAGAGGACTATGTGATATCCAAGTGGAGACACTGGGGAAACTAGAGTTCAAAGGAAAAGACGGAGCTACACATTTGGACATGGATGATGAGATAAAGTCACCCCTAAAGGGTGCAGGAGAAGAGGTCCAAGGACTGAACCTAGGGGTCAGTCAGCAATTGCAAATCAGGAAAAAGAGGGGAGTCCAGCAAAGGAGAACAAGAAGGAGTGAAATGAATTAGGAGGACAATTATAAGATAAAAATGTCCTAGGAGCTAAAGAAGAAAAAAGTGTTTGAAGAAGAAAGGGGAGGGGAATGGTCCAATGATGCTGGAAGGTTGTATAAGATAAGAACTGGGAATTGTCTGTTGAACTTGGGCAACGAAAGACACAGGTCACCCTTGACCTGAGTAATTTCTATAAAATGGTGAGGAGGCAAGTATACTGGAGTGGATAAGAAGGAGAACACAATCAACTCTGCATGAGTAGATCTGGAGAAGAAGGTGAAGATGTGTAGTTTAGGAAGGGCACATGCTAAAGGAATGACCCCACAGAAAAAGAAAAGGCAATGGTACAGGAAAGAGAGGCATGACAACTGGAGGAGCAGAGAGGAAGTCTTTGAATAGGTGACAGGAAGTAGTTCACAAGGCCAAGGACTGGCCTTAGAGGTGAGGAAAGAGATCATACATTGTAAGGGAAGGAAGGCAGAGTAAATGGGTACAGATACAGCAGTGAATTTAACTGCTAATCTGAACAGATAAGCAGTTCTCATCAGAACGCTTTTAGAAGCCATCAGTCGAGGATAAGAAAAGGAGAATGATGTTGGAGATTTAGGAAAGAAAAACAGGAAGAGTGGGGCTAGTGAACTGATATAGAGATAGTGAATAAGTGTGGGCTGCCATTTGATGGTCCTTTCTCTGCCTCAGCCTTCAAGAACCTCTAGAGTGGGACTTTCCTGGTGGGTTCAGTGGCTAAGACTCCGTGCTGCCAATGCAGGAGGCCTGGGTTCGAATGCTGGTCAGAGAACCAGATCCCACATGCCACAACTAAGAGTTCATATCCCAGGCTTCCCTCATGGCCCATTGGTTAGGAACCTACCTGCCAATGCAGGGGACACAGGTTCAATCTCTAGTTCAGGAAGATTCCACATGCCACAAGGCAATTAAGCCTATATGCCACAATGACCGAGCCCGATCTCTAGAGCTCTACAGCCCATGCTCAGCAACAGTAGAAGCCACTGCAGGAAGAAGCCCAAGCATCGAAACTAGAAAGTAGCCCCAACTCATCACAACTAGAGAAAGCCTGTGCACAGAAATGAAGACCCAGGACAGCCAAAAATAAAATAAATAATACGTGTTTTTTTGAAAAGAATTCACATGCCAAAACTGAAAGATCCTACACGCCACAACTAAGACCTGGCACAGAAAAATAAATTTTAAAAAAATGTTTGCTTTAAAGAAAGAACCTCTACAGCTTTGCAACTGTTATTTAAGAGACATGCACTTAATGACGAGCTTGATTTCTTTGAGAAACAGAAGATGTTTGCAAACCAGCGATGATGTTATCCTGAAAAGGGGGTGTTAAAACTAAAAGGAAAGTTTTTCTGGAATATTTGTCACCAGTCCTGCCTTGGACACTACGACAAGTGCCTAGGACTACAAGCATGGCCTGAAGCCATTCATTCATCTTCATCTCTCATTTGGACAAGTCCATGGGAGTCACTGATGAAAGGGACATTCCAGAGGAACAACACTTCAGAAATTTGGGAAATCTATATTACCAAAAGAGGAGGGAGAAAATAAAATAGATCAGTATGGTATGATTTTTGAGTCCCCACCACAGTCGTATATTCTGGAGTGACATAAGCGAGCCCATTTCCTCCAAAGAGAAGCAAGATAAACAGGTAAAGGAATGTCAGTCACTCAAATGTGGTTGCTTCATTTCAGCTGTTGTGTGTGTGTTGTGGGGGTGCAGAGTGGAGGTGAAAAGTATCAACGTCCAGCTACTAAGAGGCACAGCTCATCAATTTTCTACTTTCTCAGAGATACCATGGTCTTCAGCCTCCATGCAGTCACAGGATGGCCCTGTGACATCATTATTTAAATAGCATGGTGAAAACTGCCCAGTTGACTACACTTAAGAGAAACCATGATAACAAATCCTCTGCTGAGACTTTTGAGAAGGATTTGAAAGTCACTAAGATAAACACTTTGCCTGAGTTTCCCAGGGTCATGCAACAGATTTGCAGCTTCAAAAATTAGTCTTTTCACAAGTGAGTTTCATGCACAATCCCAACATACAAAAACCCAGAGTCGGAAATCTGAGCTGCTATATTTGGCCACATGCTATATTGGCCAAACAACAGATCATAAGAGTGTACAAAAGTAAACAGGACTCCAAAAGGTAGCTGGAGTGTCAACACCAACTTTGATCTTACCTGAAGGACAGAAAACCAAATACCTGGTAGTACAGAGCAACACGTGTGCTCAGTTTTCAGTTGTGTCTGACTCTTTGTGACCCCGTGGCTACACAGTCCCTAGAATTCTCCAGGCATGAATACTGGAGTGGGTTACCATTTCTTTCTCCAGAGGATCTTCCCAACCTAGAGAAAGAGCCCATGTCTCTTGCATCTCCTGCACTGGCAGGCAGATTCTTTACCACTGAGCCACCAGGGAAGCTCCCAATTCAGTAGTATGTATACCAAATTTACCACTATTATTTGAGATATTGTTCTCACTTACATGGCTTTACCACAAATTTTTTACTTTCCTTTTGTTAAAAGATGCAAATTTAAGTTACTAAAGTGTTCCGCATATATGTGAACTAAAGGCAAAATTCAAGTGATAACCAGAAAATGTGTTGTACACCCCATCAGAAAATAAATCCACCTTTTATTATTTCAATATGTCATAATGAGAATCCTTGAAGAATGTGGTAGAAATTTCTGCAAACTCTTCCATCAGTAGAATGAGACTTTACCCAGTAGGATATGTTAAGACTGTAGGAATAAGGCAAAGAAACTCTCCACCATGCGCAGTTTTTCAAGGTAAAAGAATTTCCTTGTGAAATCCCAGCAGTGGAAGGAAATGAGGAAAGATGATTAATAACACTTTGATTCATGGATGGGGGATCATAAATGGTGTCCTCTCTGAAATAGGATATGTCTGTTCCACTTGGGATCCCTCATATTTGAACATTCATCTTGTTCATAGAAGGCCCTTTTTCTTACTAGGTTTTTTGTGGTGGCCATAGCAGTCTAGAGATGTCCCTGTTTCTTCCAAGGTCAGTATATTCGATTTTAAGCTGTCCTTGCAGGACCAGCGGTGGGAGAGTAGAACCACCATTGTCACGAAACGTGCTTTGAAATCCATCCACCATGCTCTTAGAAAGTGCAAACCAGTCGATGAGAAAATATCACATAGAGTTGCTCAACATCCATCAGCATCAACTACTCAACTTGTGAGCAGACAAGCCTTCAGATGATCACAGACTCAGCCTTCAAGTCTTCCAGCTGAGGCCTCAGACAAACAAAACTAGGTTCAACTTAGATGCCAAAGACCCCTGGCCCCACAACTCCTGCCTGAGCCCCTGGGGCTGAGCGCCCTATATAGACACTATTATGTAACACTTCCAAGGGGTCTAGGGAAGTGCCCTGTAATCAAACACGATATTTTTGTGGTGAAATATTTGAATGGTCACATTAAAGGGAACAAATAAAAATAATGACTAGCCTGAATTCATTTACGATCAAGTCAGGGTTCCGTTACTAAATGAATTACAAAAGAAAGGAAGGGAGGGAAGAAGGGGGCAGGGAGGGATAGAAGAAGGGAAATTTTCAAAAACAAAAACAATTTTTTAAAGTGGCCTTCCCAACTTAGTTCTGGGTTGCCAGGACTGTATTAGTCCAAAAGGAAAGTCTGAGATTTTAAACGTACAGAATATGTGCCAAACAGTAGACAGGCATCCCAGCAAACACAAAGAGATGAGAGGCACCACCACCGCACATTTCTACATTCTGCATGTAGATAGGTATGCTTCTGGCCATTGTGACCCAGGAGTAGATCTACCCTGCAGAATATTCAGTGATTCAACAAATATTGATGTATATTACTAGAAGAAAGACACTGTGCTGGATACAAGAAACAGAATGATGAGGCACGTAGAGGGGAGAAAGTCATTAACTTACACACGTGCAAAAATATAACTGCTCTAGTTTCCAGAAAGGAAAAATACATGGAAGCCACACCACAATCAACCAGTAATGGTAGATTTCTACCAATTTGAAATGCCTTGGTCCTGGATTCAAGCGATTAAACATTTGTCACAGATTTACTAGCAAGGGTGAAACTACGAAGCCTCTCTCATCTTCTCCTGTTCTGTCTGAGCCCAAAAAACAGATAATAGAGCCTCTGCTCTAGGCTATGGCTGATAACATAAACTGGGGTTTATTAAAAAAAGAAAAAGTGACCTTTAGGAAGTCAATTGTGCCTAGATCTTAAACAGCTGATACTTGGATCATCTCTCCAAGCTCTGAAAGGAGCCTTTGGGGTTGTAGAAAAGAAATTCACAGTTAAAAAAAACACAAGAAATGTATTCAACTGGTTCTCTATATGTATGTTTCTTTGAGACCTTCCTGGGAATAAATGACTATAGCAGCACAGAAGACAATATCTGGGTGATTCAATATTTTGTTCAGTTTTCAGGTGGTTCAAGATCCTGGATCCACTCCAAGTAGCTTCATCCTGAGAACGGAGAGTTCTGCCATGTCAGTGCTCAAAATTGCTCTGGCCTTTCACATAACATAAACTACACATGAGAGATCAATGTGTGCTATTAAACCTATGTTGACTGACTTCATATGAAGATGGAATTCTAATATAAACTCTGAAGAAGTAAAAGGTCTATTTTAAATTTCCGGGCAATTACCCATGAGGCAAAATGTTGCCTTTTGCCAGCTGTTAGTTTTTTGGGGGGGAAAAGCCAAACAGATTTTTCCTCTTTTATGTTTCATATCCAAGCCACAAGTCAGCAAACACTGGTATTTACTCCAATGTTAATAAAAGTAAATGACTTTGTGGTTTGGGGTCACTGATATAAAACTTGTGCTCTTTCTAGTTTACGTTATGTACAAAAGTTCAAAATTTCAAGATGCATCCAGAACTAACTGATGACTTACTTATGCTTGTCTATAGTGATTCAAAGCATTTTTTTCAGTTTATGTTTGAATTACTTCTGCTTTTCTATGCCAAGTGTGCTCATGATTCTTGTGGGATTCTTTTTCTCTCCTATCTTTTTTCACCTTTATGATGCTAGAACTTTTTTTTCTGCTTAAGCCATCTTCTTGCTGTAATCTACTCAAGGAGGAAATCAAACCCACAAGGAGCTACATGACCAATGAAACTCTCATCTTAAACTGTAAGTTACCAATAAAGATTTTTCTCCCAGAGAAATGGAATTTAATTAATCCTTTTTGCAGTTGCCTTTTTATTTCCTAAAGGATACAAGTCAACTGGGGCCAGTACAAACAACCTGAATAAAACATTCTAGGACCTAATACACAGATGCCAAACATACTGCCTCCCTCCCAAATCCATCAGGTCCCTACACCAGATGTTGGGGCTGCATACACCCAAAGTTCAGCGTGCTTTCAAGTCAGTCTTTCCATCAGCCAGATGCTCAAGTCGACAGTTTCCTTTATAGCTATTTATCACACGAAGAGAATTGCACAGACCTGAAGCAGAAGCCCACCCCACCCCCGCCTCCTTGGCAACGCTGGCCAAAATGTTAAATAGATTTGTCTTCTGCATGCTGTCCAAAAACATGCTACTGATTTAGACAGACCTGCAGAACAATCAATCATGGTCTCAGCCCTGATGAACGGCCAGGGGCTGTACACGTTCATTTCATTAGGATCTTACTTAGGTCTGAGGACTTCTCTCCTTTATGTTTTCAAACTATGGTAATCATTTCCATGCAAAGCAAAGGGACAGTGTGTGAGGGGGAAATGCCTCTTGGGCTAATGCTTTGCTGCTGGCTTTCATAACTTATGTCCTCAAAAGAAAATATTCCAGATTATGTTGAGGGCCTCCCAGCCCTTCCAAAACTGCCAAGCTTTTCAGAACCTAACAGAAATCAGGCACCAGCCCCAAACGCAACCCTGGTAAGGTCTGCCTCCCCTTTCTGTGAGTTTTGTACTGTTTGCCATAGACATCCTAAGGGAATAAATATATAAGCTAAGACTATATTTCTGTCTCACGTGATTAGATAAAAATATAATGAAATAGGACCACAGACCCTCAGACTCTTAAAAAACATCTGTAATTTTCTTTTATGTTTTTTTTTTTTCTTTTCGCTCGTTTTTTAAGCAAAAGACAGTGAAAATTGTGCAACTCACAATAGAACTATGCATCAGATGAGGTGAAATCTCTTTGGTCATTTTAAGCAGACAAAGAAATAAGTCCAAACAAACTGCGTCTAACATTGCTAGGCCCCAGGCAAGAGAAACGCAGTCAAGAACATGGACTCTGAAGTCAGACTGCCAGGGGCTGAAACCCTGTTCCTCCACTTCCCATCCCTGAGCGAGTTATACTTCAACACTGCCTGCCTCAGTTTCCTCGTTTGTGAGTTAAAGATAACAACAGTGCCCAATTCATAATGATTTTCCTGAAGAGTCGATGAATTTGTAAATGATTAGGAAGTACTCATGTTTAGGAGAGGGCCTGGCAGACAGTAATCACCATATAAATGTCACCATTACTATTTCCACAGAATGATAAACAAACCAGATTATTGCATCTTGTTCATTAAACAAACAAAAAGAAATTAGGAACAAGGGGGCCATTCAGAAATGATTTGTTTGGAAGAAAAACAAAACAAAACCTAGCAATTTGCAAATAGCCGATGGCAGTGCCTGCTGCATCCAGGTCCTCAGGGAGCTCAGAAGAGCAGGAAGGTCATCTGGGCAGGCATTTCCTCACCACCCAGAGAGTCACTTTGGCTGTAAAAATCAACCTCACAAAGTGAAATAGAAAGCTTAACTACAAGAGGAAAAGACCAAAGGACACATCTTCTCAGCCACTCACAACAGCACACAAGTGAACCAAGAGAGGGCCAACAGGCAGAAAAACTTGTGACCAAGGCAGGTCACTCTTTTCAAAGACTGAGTTGAACTAGAGTGTATGGTGAGCAGTGCTCCAACAAAGCTGGGGCTCCCGGAAGCTGGCAGCTGCTCCAAGAAGCCCAGAGCTTGCTGGGAATAGCTCTCATGTCACCATAAATCTGAAGTGATAACCATCTAATGCTTTGAATGCCATGATCAAGTCACCTTAAGTCCACCCTGTAGATTGAAATATTTGCCTTTACTAAACATTAACTCAAAGGTATAGATAATCATTCTTGGACATGTATCTAGAAAGAAACCTTGTTTGATAGTATATATGTAACCCAATATTCACTGCAGCACCATTTACAATAGCCAAGACATGGAAGTAGCCTACATATCCACGGACAGATGAACGGATAAAGAAGATGTGGTATGTATATATGATGGAATAGTATTTAGCAATAAAAAAGAATGAAATAATGCCATTTGCAGCAAGATGGATGGACTTCAAGATTATCATACTAAGTAAGTCAGACAGAGAAAGAAAGACATATGCTATCACCTATATGTGTAATCCCCCCCAAAAATGATACTCATCAACTTATCTACAAAATGGAAATAAATTCACAGACTTGGATAATGAACTTACAGTCATGGGGAGGGGGAAGGTGGGGGTGAAGGATGGTCTGGGAATTTGGGATTGACACATGTCAATGTCTAACTCTAGACACAATGCAAGTCGTGTCTAACTCTTTGCAACCCGCATGGACTGCAGCATGCCAGGCTTCTCTGTCCCTCACCATCTCTCAGAGTTTGCCCAAGTTCATGTCCACTGAATCAGTGGTGCCATCCAGCCATCTCATCCTCTGTCACCCTCTCCTCCTTCTGCCTTCAGTCTTTCCCATCATCAGGGTCTTTTTCCAATGAGCCAGTTGTTCACATCAGGTAGCCAAAGCATTAGAGCTTCAGCTTCAGCATCAGTCCTTCCATGAGTATTCAGGATTGATTTCCTTTAAGACTGACTGGCTTGAACTCCTTGCTGTCCAAGGGACTCTCAAGAGTCTTCTCCAGCACCATAGTTCGAAAGCATCAGTTTTTTGGCACTCTGCTGTCTTTATGGTCCTGCTCCCACAACTAGACCTGACTACTGGAATGACCATAGCTTTGACTATACATACCTTTGTCAGTAAAGCGATGTCTTTGTTTTTCAATACACTGGCTAGGTTTGTTGTAACTTTCCTGCCAATAAGTTGTCTTCTAATTTCATAGCTGCAGTCACCATCCACAGTGATTTTAGAGCCCAAGAAGAGGAAATCTGTTACTGCTTTCACAGTTTCCCCTTCTATTTGCCATGAAATGATGGGACCGGATGCCATGATCTTAGATTTTTTAATATTGAGTTTTAAGTCGGCTTTTTCACTCTCCTCTTTCACCCTCATCACCTGTTTCTGTCATTAAAATGGTATCATCTGCCATTATGAGATTGTTAATATTTCTCCTGGCAATCTTGATTTCAGCTTGTAACTCATCCAGCCCAGCATTTCTCATGATGTGCTCTGCGTATATGTTAAATAAGGAGGGTGACAGTAAACAGCCTTGTCATACTCCCTTCTCATTCCTAAACCAGTCAGTTGTTCTATATAAGATTCTAAATGTTGCTTCTTGTCCCACAAATAGGTTTCTCAGGAGACAGGTAAGATGGCCTGGTAGTCCCACCTCTTTAAGAGTTTTCCATAATTTGTTATGATCCACACAGTCAAAGGCTTTAGCACTGTCAATGAAACAGAGGTAGATGTTTTTACTGGAATTCCCTTGCTTTCTCTATGATCCAGAAAAAGTTGGCAATTTGATCTCTGGTTTCTCTGCCCTTTCTAAACCCAGCTTGAACATCTGGAATTTCTCAGTTCACGTAATGCTGAAGCCTAGGCTTGAAAGATTTCGAGCATAACCTTACTAGCATGGGAGATGAGTGTAATTGTCTGGTAATTTGAACATTCTTTAGCTCTTCTTGGGAACTGGGGTGAAGACTGACCTTTTCCAGATCTGTGGCCACTGCTGAGTTTTCCAAATTTGCTGACAAACTGAGTGCAGCACTTTAATAGCATCATCTTTTAGGATTTTAAACAGCTCTGCTGGTATTCCATCACCTCCACTAGCTTTACTAGCAGCAGTGCTTGACTTGGCCCTCTTAACTTCACACTCAAGAATGTCTGGCTCTGGACTGACCACACCAACATGATTATCCGGGTCATTAAGACCTTTTTTGTACAGTTCATCTGTGGATTCTTGCCACCTCTTTTTGATCTCTCCTGCATTTGTTAGGTCTTTACCATTTCTGTCCTCTATTGTGCCTATCTTTGACAGTTCCTTTGAACATCCAAATATTTCTTTGATATTCACTTTGATATTTGAAACGTTCCTTTGATATTTCCAATTTTCTTGAGGACATCTCTAGTCCTTCCCTTTCTGTCGTTTTCCTCTATTTCCTTGCATTGTTCATTGAAGAAGGCCTTCTTGTCTCTTCTTGCTATTCTCTGGCACTTTGCATTTAGCTGCGTGTACCTTTCCCCTTTCCCCTTGCTTTTTGCCTCTCTTGTTTCCTCAGCTATTTGTAGAGCCTCCTCAGAGTTTGGGATTGACTTGTACACACTGCTATATTGAAGAGATAACCAGTAAGGACTACCTGTAATAAATTAATTAATTAAAACAAAATTTTACAGGTATGGATAGAAAAATTACTCAGAATTTTAGGGCTGGATGGAGAAGACTCTTGAGAGTCCCTTGGACTGCAAGGAGATCCCTGGTGGCTCAGAAGTTAAAGCGTCTGCCTCCAATGTAGGAGACCCGGGTTCGATCCCTGGGTTGGGAAGATCCCCTGGAGAAAGGAAATGGCAACCCACTCCAGTATTCTTGCCTGGAGAATCCCACGGTTGGAGGAGCCTGGTAGGCTACAGTCCACGGGGTTGCAAGGAGTCGGACATGACTGACCACTTTCATTTCACTTCACTTCACTTGAGAGTCCTTTGGACTGCAAGGAGATCAAACTAGTCTATTCTAAAGGAAATCAATCCTGAATATTCACTGGAAGGACTGACGCTGAAGCTGAAACTCCAGTACTTTGGCCACCTGATGTGAACAGCTGACTCATTAGAAAAGACCCTGATGCTGGGAAAGATTGAAGGCAAAAGAAGAGGGCAGCAGAGGATGAGATAGTTGGACGGAATCACTGACTCAGTGGACATGAATTTGAGCAGACTCCAGGAGATAGTGGAGGATAGAGGAACCTGGCATGCTGCAGTCCATGGGGCTGCAAAGAGTCGACCCCATGGACATGACTGAGCAACTGAAAAACAACAACCAACCTCTGCAAACTCCTCCAGAAACAAATGCCTGCTCTCTGGCTTTCTTCCTGCTTCAGTGTGGGTCAACAACCTGCCTTCTTCTCTGTCCTACCTCTTTCTTGGAAGGCGTTGTGGCCTAGACCTGAGTTTGTGACAATCTTCTCCGCAGGACCAGAATCACCTCTGCTCTCTCTGTTCTGCTGCCTCACAGCCCACCCTCTATTTCCTCTGTCTCCAAACCCTGAATCTCTCAGACCCTCTAGGGCTGGACACAGCACCAATGTTTTAAACAAGATCCACCCCACCCCCACCCCAAAGAGACTCTCACTCTAGTTTAGACTATGCATCCCTTTAAGAGGCAGGGCTAGAACTGTCATTCACTATGCCCAGTGCCTACTGCAGGGCTGGTCACACAGCAAAAGCTCAAAAATATTTATTAAATGAAACAATCCACAGTAATTTCAACTTCAAAAAGGATGTCAGTCTTTAAATCTCTTCTTTTGCAAATGAGAGGCTCCTCCATTCCATGTCTCCCTCACCTCAAACCTCATCTGCACCCCACCCTGGGTAGCATCTCCAAACAGATCCCTAACTCAGAATGTTTCCTAATGGCAGCATCTGCGCCCCTGCTTTCCATTTATCCTTGACACTACCTCCCACCTACTGGATCAACTTTTTGTTTCCATTGAGATCTCCAAGTGCCCTGTTCTCCTAACCCATCACTACTGTTTCAGCTTTTGCTAACCCTTCTTTGCAGGTGGGCTCCATGACTGACAATTTTAGATGGAACCACCATTTCCTGATTTGCCAAGGCTTGGATCACAGGTACTCTGCACCTATACCCTTAAACAACTCAATTTAGTGGATGGCTCTCTTCCCAAAACTTCAACCACCACTTCACTGAGAGCAACTTTCAGATTTACATTACTAGCCCAGTCTCTAACAAGATCCCAATATGACACCTAGATAGCTTCACATACATAGCTTTCTGGATAGCAACAAGTTTAGCATCTCTCCTTCCAAAGCAGATCCTTCTCCTGGTTTTCCTGTCACTTCTAAAACTACTACTAGTAGCTTTGCCACAGAGATAAATGTCAGTACCTGTCTTCTCTTTGCAACCCCCCACCCCGGTCTTCATCATTCCATTATTTTATGAGGTCTGTTCAACTTATTCCTTCACTGCCTCTCAAATCTAAATTTACCTTTCTATTTGCACTACCCTAATACATCCTAATGACAGCTTATATACCAGCACTGCCCAATAGAGCCCTCTGCAATGATGGAGATATTCTATATCAGCACTGTCCAATATGGTAGCCACAAGCCCCATGTGACTATTGAGCACCTGAAATACAGCTAGTGCACCTAAGAACGGGAACTTTAAATCTCATTTCATGTAAACAGTTACACGTGGCTCGTGGCGACCATATTGGACACTGTTAATTACTCCCCATTGTCTCAGCATAGACATAGCCCATTATAATACCACATGTGCCAGTCATTTGTTGCCTCTCAGATCCATTCCCTGCTGTCCAGCCCCATCTCTGTTTTACAGCACAGGGGACTTCTAGTTCCCAGCTGCCTCTGACAACTGGCTTCCAGGCAAGCTGTCAGTGAGCGGCTTTGGTGAACAGTGGGCAGGAGCAGTAGAAAAGTCAGGGAGCTTCTCCATCCCTAGCGTTGCCTCGGGTGGCATTTCTAGCAGTAGTGCCCTCCCTTCCAGAGTCCCAGCTCTCACTGGCAGTCTTCATCACAGTTCTATCTCCCACTGAGCAGCCTCACTCTCTGGGCTCAGGTCACACTATTTTCTCCCTGGATCCTTTCAGCTCTAGGAATAGTAGCACCTTCCTACCATTACTAATCTCTGGGTTGGCTCACTGTCAGTTTAGGCTTCTTAGCCCTTAAACCATTACCAATCCATCTATTAAATTCCCTCTGCTAAAATATCCAATATGGTTTTTGTTTTCCTTAGTAAAGACTGATACTCCATCCAGACGAGTCTCCTCTTTAATTTGTCCTGGTAATTGTTATCATGAAACCAGCCATAATCATCTTCACCATCAAAACAATATGCGATATAAAAGTACATCAGAAATCATCATTTAAACAGTGCTTATGTCAAGCATTGGGGTTTTGACATATCATAGTTCATTTTTTCCTTATAAAACCCTAGGAGGTCAATATTTTTATCCCCATTTTATAACTGAGTCCAGTGAGGCTTAGAGAGCAGCTTACGCAGGTTAAATAGCAACTAAGTGACTCAGCGTGTCTCAAGAGTGCATATCAGGTCACACAAATTCCTTCCTCTCTGGTACACTATTCAGACACTGTCAATTACTCCCCATTGTCTCAGGAAAAAGTTCAACTTCCTCAGCCTGCTTTCAGAAGAGAGTCTCAGCCATCCAGCTTTAATCACCCTTCCAGTCACAGCCCTACTTTCTCCTTATTCATATCCAGACTGACAACATGCAGCTTTCCCTACATATGTGATTAGTGTTTTCCCACCCCTATTCTATCGCTTAGGTACCTGTCAAGGCCTATTCAAAATTCAATTTGACTTCAGCATAATAATTATAATTTTTGGTGCTTTGGAAACAACATTATAATTCCATCTGTGCCAGTCATTTGTTACTCAGATCCATTCCTTGCTGCCCAAACCCCTCTCTGTTTTACATCACAGAGAAGTGATGTCTACTGTTTCCAAAGCGCCATCATCTCACCTTTCTCTGAAATTTCCCACTCAATAAGTTCTCATTTATTTCTCCAATGTTTGGCTTATATTCTAGCGTGTTCTTATCTTAATACTACCTTTATAAAATTGCAAAGTCTTTGGAGAGAAAAGATGGTGTTTTAAAGATTTTTTTAAAAATCTCTCATCAGCATCTAAGAGTGACATTTACATATGAACTTTTAGATGATCTGCAAAATATTTGTTTAGGTCACTTACACAAGCCTTCACAGATGCAGCGTCATGTGACTTCTCAGGAAAAAAATGGAAGTCAAAGACCTAGGTTCTTTCCAAATTCCTAGCTTCACCACATCAGGAGCATAGACTCTACAGTCAAACTGCCTATGTTTTAACTCAGCTGCAGCTCCTAACATCTGTATAATTTGGGACGAGCTACTTAATGGGCTTCTCTTGTGACTCAGCTGGTAAAGAATCCGCCTGCAATGTGGGAGACCTGGGTTCGATCACTGGGTTGGGAAGGTCCCCTGGAGAAGGGAAAGGCTACCCACTCCAGTATTCTGGCCTGGAGAATTCCATGGACTGTATAGCCCATGGGGTCACAAAGAGTCAGACATGACTGAGTAACTTGCACTTTTACTTAACTACTAGGGCTACTGTTTTCTCACTTTTAAAATGAAAATGATAAAATGACTTCATAGTTCTACCAGGAGAAATAAATGAGCTATTTATACCAAGCATTTACTTACAACAGTGCCTGGAATATACTAAGTGCTCAATAAATGTTAGTTCTTAGTAATATGACATCACTTCCCAAACCAGTGGTATGGTGGAACTAGTCAAAATGCACCTAATTTCTGTAAGTCATGGAGGTAAAGATCTCAGATCCCATAATCTCCCTCTAGGTTTTATTATGGCCTCCAGAAAACAGATAGTCTATACCTATAAAACAATAATCAAATTTATTATAAGTAGAATAATGTCAATGAGACTGTGAAAGCAAGATAAAATTGACTGTTGAAAAGTTAAAATATTTCAAAAAGCTTGTCTAAATTGAGTTATGTATCCAATAAACCCACTATATCTGATATAGCATGCCTCCTGTAGAGAAGACACATTTTCCCTGTATTTAACTAATGTATAAATTCTGGATTTTTAGGTTTGCTGTGCCCAGTTTCCAAATGGTCCTTTCCCTCTGTGTGTTCTAGCTCTGATGGTCTGAGCATCAGTGACAGAGTACTGGCTGGCATGTCTTTCTTACATAGTAACAGAACATTGTCTTTGTCCTTGAAACCCAGCTCCCATATATGTAGTGGGGAAGTCTAGGCCACACGGAGAGGCCACAAGTAGGTACTATCGTGTTAGTCCTATCCAAGGTCTCACTGACCTCCAGCATCATCCATGAAGCATGTGAGTAAGCGAGCCACAGATCATTCCAGCCCCCAGCCCTCAAGCTGACCCAGCAGATGCTGAATGGAACAGGGACAAGCTACCCCTGCAGAACTCTGACCCAACTGCAGGTCTATGAGTGAAATAAAGTCTGTCATTGTTTTCAGCCACTAAAGTTTGGGGTAATTAGTGAGGGAGGCACAGTAACTAGAGCAGATGGTAGGTTATGTGGCAACAGCTAACTGATACAGGCAGTGTCTTCTACCTGCCCCTGCCTTAGAGGATCTTCCTCAAAACTGCCGCATTGGTCAAGGAAGGTGGTCCAGGGCACAGTATCATTTTAAATTTAAATCTGATCATTTTTTATTTAATTAGTGAAGACAACGTGTATTACTTGCTGCACCTGGGAATTTTGTGGTTGCTCTCTTGTGCAAGAAAACATCATCCCTCTCTCCCCAAATCAAATGAATATAATAAGAGAAATTAGAAAAATGCATCAGAGTAGTACAGATTTCTGAAGACTACAAAAACAGAGAATCCAATTGGATTGTTCATTTTCTCTGTTAATAAAATGATATGGTATGAGCCCTAAAACAAATATTAATAATAAGCTGTATGAAAAATATAAACACAGTCATGTTCCAAAATAATACATGATAAAGCTATGCTGCTACTGAGTCATAAGTTTTATAACTCTGATGGATCAAATATTTTTATTGACAAAATCATTACTGTAATAAAAGATACTGAGCTAGCTATTCCATCAATATCATAAAAACCCAAACTCATGCAGGTAAAACAAAAAGACAGGTGTCTCAGATCCGGGACCTAAATAAAAACAGAAATAAAGGAATATTTAAAAAACTAAAGGACATACTGCATAGCACAGGGAATCCTGCTTAGTATTATGTGGCAGCCTGGATGGGAGAGGAGTTTAGGGAAGAATGGATACATGTATATGTATGGCTGAGTCCCCTTGCTGTCTACCTAAATCTATCACAACATTGTTAATTGACTATATTCCAATACAAAATAAAAAGTCTTTTAAAAAGTAATATGTTTTGAATATTGGGAACATATTCAATATGCTATGATAAACCAGAATGGAAACGAATATGAAAAAGAATTTACACACACACACACACACATACGTGCGGTGGTGATTCAGTCGCTAAGTCATATCCGACTCTTGCGACCTCATGGACTGTAGCCTGACAGGCTCCTCTGCCCATGGGATTCTCCAGACAAGAAAACTGGAGTGGGTTGCCATTTCCTTCTCCAACATATATACATATATATGTATAATTAGTCACTTTGCTGTATAGCAGAAATTAAACACAGTATTGTAAATCAAAAAAAAGGAATGTTAAAATATGAACTTACCAACTTAGTAATTATATTAATATTATATTAGTAGGTATAAATGAACAAGGACTTTCTAAATCTTTAGGGCTAAGTCAGAAACCACCACCATTTGATATGGTGTCTGAAGCCCGAGTCCATCCTTAGGAACAGGTTAACATAGCCAAAATGATTAACAAAACTCTTGGCATTCTAGGGTTACCACAGCAATTAACAATGTAGGGCTTAAATAATTCATCAAACTTGGAGCGTTAAATGTATCTGTGTACTGAGTCAAAGCAACCAAACCCAAAAGTCCTCACCAGCATGTGTGCAGGATGGCTGTCTGCTTGCTTGCTAAAAATCATTTTGGGTAGGGTATGAAATAAATCTAAAAGAAGACTAAATAGACAGTGCCAACCACCTGGAAATGCATGCGAGTTTAAGCTACATTCTCAGAAGGTGATTTAAAATAATAACTGAAGATCACATGCAGCTGACCTTGCACACAACTGGACTAAAGCCATGTCCTCCCCATGTCCCCAGGCTCAGTTCTAAGGACCAATTCTAGCAGTGTCTCTCTCTCCAATCCACACAATCCACTGGTCCAACCTCCTCATTCCTGGCTCACTCTTCTCCTTTTAGGGTCAAAGGGGACACACCCAGATGTGTTCAACTAGAATTTGCTCACAATATTGTTTGATATATTAAATAACAAGTCATCCTTTTCTCTAAAGCCACACTTTTAAACACTGTAATTGATAGCAGCCTCCCCTTTGTTCATCTCAGAATAGCCCGCTATTGTTTGTCTTCAAAATTGGGAAAATTGTATTCTAGAAAAGAAAATCCACGTAAATATTTACAATAGTCAAGCCCACGGAGAAATACAGTATATTTAATGGCTATATCTATAGTAGTCACGTCAATAATCCCAAACTAACCAGTTAAAGGAATGCGTTTGCATTAAATTTGACAATGTCCTTGAATGCGCACTCATACACACACATACACACTCATGCACAGGCGCACGCACAGCTGTAAAACCCTCAGGAATAGGTTTTCTGTGCTATCAGAACACCTGACGCAGAATTAGAGAAGGTCAGGACTTGGATCTCCCATTTTCTCACCACTGAGCATAGAATTGCCCTTAAAGCACACCAACCATGTGTG
Organism: Capricornis sumatraensis; assembly: GCF_032405125.1. NCBI lineage: Eukaryota > Metazoa > Chordata > Mammalia > Artiodactyla > Bovidae > Capricornis > Capricornis sumatraensis. The sequence continues at coordinate 62,741,850 of NC_091075.1, read as the reverse complement.
AAAATAGCCTAATAATCAGATCAGATTCACAAATACTCCCTAGAAGATTGCCTGCTGGGAATGGGGACGTGCCTGGCATAGCTTACGTCTCAGCTTTATCTTTTAGAAATATCTGTAAAATGTGCACTACCACTAGAAGCATCACCTAGAGTCACACTCAGAGGGCTATTCAAATGCGACAGATTTCTGAGGAGCCTCCTGGGCAAACATACCAGGAGGGGCGCGGCACGCTCAGCGCGAACAGCTGGCCACGCCCACTCCCAGACACACGGCTGCCCTGCTTCCAGATGGACACTCTCTCTCTCCTGATCACCCGCCCATTGGAAAAAGCTCTATTTTTGTTAGTTTCCATTTAGCAAACGTTTCCATTTTTTAAGAATGCAAGTGGAAGCCTTTAACAACTTCTCTACCATCTGATGAAATACAAATTTAATTTTGGTTTAACTGAATAGAGGAGTGATTAAAGAGAACCAGTTGGCTGTTAAATGGACTCACTCTCTTATTTACCGAGCAGCCTCTGTCCCAGACCTTGAACGGGTTTATATTGTAGCAGCGGGTAAAAACGTTAAGCGTGCATAAATTGCAAACAGCAGTCAGGATATGAAGGGGGCATGAAGGCAATTATGGAAGAGGACAGTGGGGGAAGGGGGTGATTTCCATGAGCTGGGAGGACAGGATTGGACAAGCCTCTCCAAAGCAATGGTATTTAAACTTAGCTCTGAAGGATGAGTAGGAGATGACCAGGTTAAGAGTGTCAAAAGGGACTGGGGCAAGAAGAAAGTGGGTGACTATCAACAGAGTCATTGGTGACTCACATAGCGCTGGAGTGTTGTCCAGGGTCAGAAGGGATGGTTCAGAGTATGTCATACTGTGATATTGTGATTAATATTAACAAGTATATACTTGGGAAAAAGTACTCAACAATTACACAAATAAACCTAGAAAAAGGCACAGGACACTCTAAAAGAGAAAAGAACAAAGGACATGAACAGAAATCTTACAAAGGGAAATATATATATATATGCTAATATTCATAAGATGTCCAACTTAACTAATGTTCAAAGCAAATTAAAGCAAAGAGATACCATTTTCTCTGTTTTACTGACAAAGAGACTAGTAACCTCAGCACTGGGGCAGGTGTGGCGTGAGAAGTCCTCTTGTCTCTGCCGTCCTTCTAGAACACCACCTGGCCACCAATCAACAGCCCGCAATGAGTGCATATCTTTTGTTGGTAATCCCAAATCTAATACAGTGAAGTAGGAAGGGTATGAATGATTTCCCAGAACATAGCAGGCACTGAAGTACATACACAAATATTTACAAAGCACCTAGAACATACAAGGCACAGGTACTGTGGGTGCCGCAAAGATGAGTAGGATCTTCTCTATCCCCAAGAGCTAGTTTATCAGTTCGGGGCAACAGAAAAGTACACCTTCAGATATAAGTCGGGTCAGACTATGGTAAACATAAACGAGATGCAAATAAAATGCTTCAGGCTCATCCCCAAAGAAGAAAGAGCCATCTTATTTTGAGGGCTCAAGGAAGACATGGCACCTAAAATTGGCCTTGTGGTACAAGAGAGGGATGAAGGAGTCAGATTTAGATAACTCCTGGGGATGCAAGGGTGGACAGGTGCTGACCCTGCCTCTTAAGAGTCTATAGTTCGGTAAGGACAAGTGTAATGAGAAGACAAAAGTTCAGGGAGCTATGAGAATATCATAAAGGCAAGCATTAAAAAAGACAACAGACTCCATCGTTAATGAAAATATACCGAACTGAAACTCAAATTCAGTGCTCGTGGGAGAGTCAGTTGGCATAATCAGTTTGAGAAGCAACAAACTGATGAAAATCTAGAAAGCCTGGAGATAACACAGCTCACATGACTCAACAATTACACAAACAAATCTAGAGAAACTTTGTACAGGGACATGTGCAAATTGTTCCCTCCAGCAAGACTTGGCACAGTGAAAAACTGACAAATCCTAAGTGTTTATTAGGCTTCACTCGTAGCTCAGTCAGTAAAGAATCTGCCTACAATGCAGGAGACCTGGTGCCAATCCCTGGGTCAGGAAGATCCCCTAGAGAAAGCAATAGCAACCCACTTCAGTATTCTTACCTGGAAAATCCCCACGGACAGAGGAGCCTGGCAGGGTACAGTCCATAGGGTCACAAGAGTTGGACACGACTTAGTGACTAAACCAATACCACCAAGTGTTTATTAACAGATGGTATGAACAAACAATGCTTCTTTCATATAACAAAATTCAGGAGCAAAAATGATGAATTAGAATTACACAAATAAATCTCAAGGCAAAGAAAACTAGTTACAGAATGATTCAATCAGTGTGATACTATTTCTATATAGTTCAAAAAGATGAAAAACAATATTATACATAGTTTATGGATACACATATATGGGAAAAATATAAAAGTGTACCTGGGAATGATAAGAAACCAAAATCAGGCTAGTGGTTGCTAGAATGGGCTTTAGATATATGTACTCCCTTCCCTGCTCTTGAAACCAGGACAACACCTATCATCTCTAAGTCCTCAGCATCTACACTGTGGCCCACAACTTATCAGTCCTCAAAAGTCTGTTGAATGAGTCAGCAAATCAACATTTCATATGAGCGTTTCTTGGATGCTTGCCTCCATGGCTTTGTTTGAGCACATCACTCCTTTCTCCTATTGTCTCCTAACTGTGCAACAGATGCAAATGTTTGTATACAATCCAGGGAATCTAAATGGTTGGAAAACCCAGTGATAAGCTGACATAATGGTGCCCTTAGAAAGTCAGTCTTAATATGAAAAAGCTACTGAAGTAGGAGATGGGTAAGGTTGAAATGGTATTCCCCAAACAGAGTGACTTTCCCAAACAACCCTGAAGATATTTATAGTGAAGTGAGAAATCTACTTGGGGCAAAACTTAGAAAAGGGATTCAGGAACCACATCACCTCAAAGACTTCAGGATTCTTGCTCAATGACCACCCAAAATTCCACCTCAAATTCCTAGTCACATCACTAGAAGCCGTCTGTGTGCTCCCCTCATTGCTCGATTCTGTTTTCCCACAGTCTTCTGGACATCTCCATCCATACTAATGGTAGAAATTCAAGCAGTCCCTGATAGCTGTTTGTAGGTCAACCATTGTTAGGAGGAGTAAAGAATTTTTGCCTTCACAATGGCCCAAAGTGAGCTACCATGTGTTAAGTCTGAACTCTGGAAGATAATACCCTATTTCAGATTCACAGCCAATTCATCATCCAAGACATATTTTCAAACTGAGAGTCAGCATAGCAAGCTAATGTACCACCTCACATGGAGGGACTTAGAAGTCTGTCTATGAAATGCTCTAGAGGGCATCGGCAGGGGAAATATTCTAGGTTATCTGCAGTGAAGAAATCTATGCACTACACAGCTATAGTAAAGGTTCTGAAAGGAAGCAAGAGAAGCCTTCAAATGAAGACTGGGAACAGTGAAGGCATTGAGCCCAGCTATTTGATAACTTGATGCAAATTAGCCTTCACAACAAGGAAATAACTTCAAAAAGGAGCTAAGAAGTAGCAGGCGGTGGTTGCCATGGCAGCAAAAGCACATTTTGCCTCTTCGCAGTTTTTTCTGTACTGGAGGGATGGGGGTTCTGTAGTTGAGATCTTGAGCCTAGAGGAGGAGCCAGGCAGGGGCTGGGTTGTCTGATGGTGAAAATAAAAGACTTTGTCCAGAAAGCCTGTTCTAGGGCTTATGAGGAAGCATAGTGGAAGTGAAGTTCCCTCAAGGAACATGCCCTAAGCCAAAGGAAGAGGATGGGGTGGGTGGAACTTAGCTCAAGAGATGAATCTTTGTGCATCATAAAAAGAAGAAAGAAAAGCCAACAGTGTAATAATTGAATGTGCAGTGCCACCCAAAACGTAGAAGGTCGAACTGAGCACTGTAATAGGCAGCCAATTTCAAGGCAGTTCTTTGAAACCAGGAACTGCAGGTCTGTGCCATGCAAAGGTTTTTCATGCTTTCAAAACTTAAAATATTTCTGCCTTCAGCTACAGGATTTGAGATGAAGCGTGAAATGTCTCAAGCTGATACAACAGGCCAATCTTCAAATATTCCTGAACCAGCACTTGACTGGGAAGGGAAAGACCCAGGAGGAAGAAAAACTCCCAGGACTTGGAAAGACAATAGGGTATAGAACAGGAAGTTTTCTTTTGACCATGAAAACAAATGTTCTAAAAATACCTTTTGAAACTATTTCTTTTTCCCCCATGGAATATAAATAATTTTCAGTTACCTGTACTTCTAAAGACTAACATGAGAAGGGAAAGGAGACCCTAAGTGGTAATGAGTTCATGCGAACTCTTTCCTCATAATATTTCACCTCCTATACTATGATAAACTAGTATCCTACTAGTATACTACTAGCTTATTCTATGATAAACTATACACACAAAGTAGATTACCCCATTTAACTCTCAGCCTATTCTGATAAAGGACAATTTTAGACTATTTCAAATATATAAGTACCCCTAGATTATACAGCAACATTTCTCACAATTTTTACATTGCAAAATTAAATTTTCTGCCTTACGATTTTACTCCCTCCAGCAAATTTGTTCCATGGACATTTATGGAGTGCCAACAATCTGCTAGGTACCTCACTTCATTCTCATATCTACCTAATTTTCCTAACACAGTTCACCCAGTATTCGTATTCTGATGTTACTTCCCAAATACTGTAATTTTCTAAGTGCCTCAAGTCAAATAAATCTATAGAATGTAATTGATACAACATGTTAACAGGACTTCAATAAAAAGAGCAATACATCTTGTTCCTGATTAGAAAAATTCCAGTATTATAAATATATCACACTTCCCCAAACAAAATATAAATTCAATTTGGTATCAGTGTATGAGTTGAACTGTTTCCCCTAATTTAAATGTTGAAATCCTAACCCCATAGAACCTCAGAATGTGACCTTATTCAAAAATAAGGTCATTACAGACGTAATTAATTAAGCTGAGGTCATACTAGAGTAGGGAGACCCTCTAATCCAATTGACTGCTGTCTCTACAAAAGGGGAAATTGGGGGGATTGTTTTAACTTATTTTATATTGAAGTACAGTCAGTTAACAAGTGTTGTGATAGTTTCAGGTATACAGAAAAGTGGTTCAGTTATACATATACATGTATCTTTTCTTTCTCAAATTCTTTTCCCATTTAGGTTGCTACATAATATTGCACAGAGTTCCCTGGGCTATACAGGAGGTCTCTGTTGGTTATCCATTTTAAGTATAGCAGTGTATGTATGTCAGTCCCAAATTCTCTCACTAACCCTTCCTCCCACCAAAAGGGGAAATTACAGACACAGGCACACATATGGGAGAAGGCCATGAAGCAGCCCAGGAGAGAGGCCCAGAACAGACCTTTCCCTTGAAGTCCTCAAAAGGAACCAACCAGGCCAACACCCAGATGTTGGACTTCTTTCCTCCAGAGCCCTGAGACAATCACTTGTTTTTTAAGCCATCTAGTTGGTGGCACTTTGTAACAGAAGCCTTAGCAAACTTGCATAAGTAACATCCCCATAAACAAGCTTTAATGCTTGAAATTACTTCAATCTCATATTCAAGCCACTTCATAATCTTGATCCCAACCTGTTTTCTGGATATTTTTTTAAGTATGAGAAAAAAATGACATGACATTCTAGGAATCTAGCCTAAGGAGACAGGTGGAAATGTACAGAGATTCATGTACAAGGGAAAATGTTCTTCACAATACTGTTTCTAATAGGTTAACTGACTCGACGAACATGAGCTGGAGCAAGCTCCGGGAGTCGGTGATGGACAGGGAAGCCTGGCGTGCCACAGTCCATGGGGTCATGCTCAGTTGGACATGACTGAGTGACTGAACTGAACTGAAAAAAGAAAGCAATCTACAAGTTTATTCCTTGTCATCTATCATGGGACACCAACAAATATATTTATTCAGTTATAATGAACTGTTAAGGGAAGAGAGAGGTAGGAACGCCTAACTGTGCTTAGGAGATTCAAGAAGACTAGCACAGGTGGCGAATCTGGGAATTCTCTTAGAGAACAGTCCTTCAGAAGGACAGCGAGACAGAGAGCATTCCAGGCACAGGGAGCAGCTAAGATACAGTGGTGGCAAAGTGGGGGCAAAGAAAATTGTGGAATCTAAAAAAGCCACCTGGAGTTTGTGAGAAGTGGGTTGGAGGGTGCAGAGGGCAGCAAGAGAGACTAAGAGGTTTCAGGGCCCTAACTGAAGTGGGCTGTCTATGATACACCAAGGGCATTAAAAAAATAAAGAGTGTGGGGTATACCAGATGACCACAGAGGAGTGTGGGGAAAATATCAGGTTTCCTACTTCATCAATGCTTGATACAATAATACATTAGTATAGTGACATATAGGGTTTATAAATGTATTTCTATACAATAAACTGAGTCAACCTAGATACAGAAGCTCACTGTTCCTCAAAGCTTTTGCTGAGTCAGCAACATCAACCCAAGAGAAGAAAGACTGGGGAATCCATGATAGCTAAAGGATACGGGGCTTCCTTTTGGGATGGTAAAAATGTTCCAAAATTGATTGTGGTGATGCTTGCCCAACTCTGTGAATATCCTAAAGACACGATTTTCATACCTTAAGTGGGTGAATTATACGGTATTGTATATGAACTATTTCTCCAAAGAGCTCTCTAAAAACTAAAAAGAAAAAAGAACTAGAGAATTGTGCTTCTTTTTACATGACAACTCCTAGAGTAGAAAATGGCAACCCACTCCAGTATTCTTGCCTGGAGAATCCCATTGACAGAGGGGCGTGGTGGGCTGCAGTCTATGGGGTCACAAAGAGTCAGACACAACTGAGCAACTGAAAACACACACACACACACAAACACACACACACACACACGACAAACGTATCTAGTTCCTGGGTCAGTGCAGGTCAAGGGGAGAGCAGGAAACACTTAGGAGCACTGTGATAAATGAAAGCATTTCTTCACCTGTGGGGGGACAGACAAGTGCAGGCAGCTGAACCTGCAGGTATAATGCAGCTTCCAAATAAGGGATCAGAAAGCTGTGGTGGTATGGAAGCCCTCTGAGTCAGACCCAGGACCCTACCCTGGACTAGTCAGTCTTACTTCTCCGAAGAGTGGTAGGGTTTTCTGGCCTGCTGCTGCTGCTACGTCACTTCAGTCGTGTCCGACTCTGTGTGACCCCATAGATGGCAGCCCACCAGGCTCCCCCGTCCCTGGGATTCTCCAGGCAAGTTTCTGGCCTACGCACGCCTAAAACAGCCTCCAAAGCCGAGGCTCTAGAATATAGAAAAAAACCTGTCTTCCATCATGACTACTTACACCTGCGTGGATACACACACACAGGGCTAATACAAAGTTTGCAGAACAGTACTGACTTTTCACTAGAGTCAATGTACTGTGATATTTTCTATTCCATTTCATCTTTTAAAATGTTAGTCACAACCCTCTAGCTTGATTTGATTATTCTCGAAAGGGTCACAACCAGCAGTTTAGAAATCACTGTTCTGTGGGTAAGAGGTGAGACAAATAAATGGGCATTTGTCTCAATCTGCTCTTCTCCACTGTTCCACATTCCTGGGATCTAGAATTAATCCACTGGACAAGAATTTTCCCTCAGTTTAATAAAAGATGGAGTGATTAACATATGTTCCATATTATAAAAAACAGATTTTTAAGAACAGATGTGCAAATCCTAACTCCATTACTTTATTTAAAAAAACATTTGGTTTTCCTTGAAGATTCCACGGATCATAGTCATCTAGTTTGGACTGACATCACTGCAATAATAATAAAAACAGCATTTTGCTGCCTAACAATCATGTTACTTATTTCCAGACATAGATGCAAATGGTTATCTTGTTAAAGAAGCAAAAACCAGTATTTAGCCCCGCTTACCCAAAGCCCCTGAGCCTTTTCACACAACACTTGCTCCTCTTGTAATGAAATACATTAATTTAACCTTCAAATTTGTCTCTGATGCTTCCATTAACACTGATCCACATCACAACCTTCAACTCAGAAACACACACACTAACATCATTCTTCGTTTTCCTCTCACGCTAATTCAATTTCTGAAGTCATTTTCCATTTTAAAGACAGTTTGAGAGATCAAGGAAAACATTAGGGATTTTATCACTTCTCTTTAGATAAAGCATTACCAATTAGATTTACATACAGGTTTTTACTAGTTTAATCATAAACACATGGTTTATTCCTTTAAATTCCAGCTAATTGCCTTCGGGCTCATGTTGTCTTGCACCACTTACTCAGCACATCTCTCCATTTGTTCACCATTCCAGAAAGGTTAGAGGATGTGAGGCACATTAACTCATTAGCTGGTATGAAAATAAAGCAGTTGTCGGCATTCAAAACTCACTTTATTCCAGCTATTTCCATGCTGAGCTCTGAATACTGCACTTCTAAAAGTTATGGTTCCACTAACCTTCTGTGTTTGTGAATCTCTTAGGATAATGTTCCCTTTCTGATTGGTTAGGGATCTAGTTGTTCATCTATTTTATCACATACACTTGTATGAGGCAGTCACAGACTCAGAGGTTTCAAAAGTGCAACAGGAACAGGATGGCTACTCTAAATCCCCTAGATCCTACTGCATACCCCACCCCACGCCATGCTGCCCAGATCTAACAGCTCCCATCTGCACTTCAAACAAGTGCAGGGCCAGAATGGAGACTTCCCCCCACTATGTTCCAACTGAACCTGCAGTTTACAACTGCTCCCCTCATCTTCAGTTTGGATATGAACCAGTAGCAAACCCTTTGACAAGAAGGACCTATCTTAGAACAATCACTCAATGTACTGAGGCTTCAAACCATAACCATTTAGGGAAACTTCATTCTACCACACTTCAACTTCTCAGTTCTTTTCACAATGGCAATTCTCTAAGACTCCATTCATGGAGGGAAACAAAACCCACTTTAAGTTGACATATATTTATCTCAGCCACAAGGAACCAAAGTTCTCCAAAGATTGCATTTGTTTTACTGAACCATTCTGGGAAAGTGCTGTGGAAGAGAAAGGTGCTGCCAAGACCAACAGATAATAAAGCAAGATATCAGTCAGTAGCTACCCCATCTCCAGAACAGACAGAAACTCAAGCTATCATGCAAAATTAATTTCCATTTTTAGGCTAAATAAATCCCATTTGAAAAGGACTGAGGAAAGATACAAGTCAGCAAACAGATAACACATCATTTATTTTTATGCTTTCCTTGAATATCTAATTGGAAGAACTAATTGTAACAGTCTACTTTTACTGTTTTTCTTGAAAATACTAAGAGTGCTTCAATTGCAATATTCATTGCTGAAAAATTTAAGGATGAAAATTCCACAGGTGCCTCTGATCCTTTCCACTTTATGGTTACTTTACAAGGGCTCTCATTTCAGAGGGCTGCTGTCGTTCTCCACCTAAACTAACATTGAGGAACAGAGGATGGGTTGAGCTCACCTCTCACAGGCAATCAATGAAACGATCATCAATCAGAGGCTTAAGACCCTAAGATGATTGCTACAGGTTAATAGAGAAAGGGGAAACAGTGAAGAGTCTCTTACTCTGTACCTACAAAAGCATATACTGGTTATTCAGCAAGACCATCTGAGCCAGTAGAAGTTGGCAACATCACCAATAAATCACCCAGGGCTGTGACCTCAGTCTGATGAGCTAGTCATTAAACAGAGACAGTGGATGCACAGATTTAGGCAAAATATAGTCCACAAGAAGATTTCTTTTATGAGTATGATATCCATAACCACTTGGGAAGGGAAGATTGTCCTAAGAGATATTCAAATCCCGTGTTGAGCAAGAGTGAAAATCCCATTGCTGTGAGGGTCAACCCAGGGGTCTCTGAGGTTTCTAGGGATGGTCCTCCTTAGGGCAGATGGTACCTCATGCTGTTGTACTTGGCAAGGGTTGATGGTTGTGTCAGCGTCTCTGCTCCAGGGTTATTTGGGGAGGGAAGCACTGCTGTGATATGCTGACTGCCTAATGAGAGGTAGAGATGCCAGGCAAAGAAGCCATTGTGTTGAGCAATGAAGAGTCACCACAAACACAAATGATGTACTGGCCTGACACCCACCAAACAGTTCCAGGACCAGTGGCTTATCTTGAAGGTCAAGCTCGTGTATTGGTATGGATTTTTCCCCAAAGTCTATAACTGTATAACATCCTCATCACTTCTCAAAACAACTACAAAAATAAACTAACGCTATGCCCTGAACAACAGAGAGAAAAAATACACACACATATGGCACTGAAAAGTTACCAAGTGACTGTTTAGGAGTATCAGAAATAGAATTTTGTACAAAGGAAACCTGCCAGATCTTAAATTCAAGCCAAACAAATGTCTTAAGTTTGGGGAACTATTCAGACTCAGGCAAACTGGAAGAGCTCTTCTGTTTGTGAGCCAGTCCTGCACGCATTTCAACTCCCTTCAGTCCCATTGACAATACCTACCCGGATTGAAACAGCTGCACTGTCATAGCTTTCTCTGAAGGATACATGCAGCCTTTTCTACCAATCACAGTTTTACATAGGTCTAGGTCAGCCTGCATTTCCTTGAGCCAATGGATTTTATGTGGGTACATCCTTCAAAACAAAGCCAGCAACACAGAAAGAAGTTTGCTGAGCTGCTTGTATTAATAGCTCTCAACCCCTGAGGCCAGAGAAATCTGCTTATATCCTTTGCACACTGGAACTGGAGACGTGGCAGCACCTGCTCCATGAGTCTCTTTCCCAGCCAAGCTGCTCCCTTGGTTAACTGAGAACACTCGCTTTTATTTGGCAGGAGAGCTTTCCGTCACCAGGTGTATGTTTGAGGTTTTTAGAAAAGAGGTTAGGCATTGCTTACAAATACTGTTCATCCACAGAACTTCATTTCTCCTAGAAAATGGTGCTTTTGGATCACACATGAGGTTTTGAAAAATACAGCTGCCCTGGCTTCCTGTAATCTGGAAAGCTTTACAAGATGAAAGCATGGTTTCATTGGATAATAATCCATTTGCAATAAGAGTAAGGTCCATACTACTATTAAATGTGTTTATCCACTGATTCATCTGAATATTCCTTGATTTGCTTTAAATACTATAATCAACTGTTGTTACTTAATTCAATATAGATTTAAGAAAGCAATTGGAGTCTCACAGGTGGTCTGAACTCACAACATTGCTCATATTTGCTGCACTCCCAGAGCAGAAAGAAAAAGACACACAATATTTTTTTTTTCTCTTTACTTTGGAGCATGGAGACACAAAGCTTTTATGCAGGAACTCATTCCCCAAATTTGAGACTGACGCTTGCTAGCTTATGTTTCCATTTAAACAAATCTCTAACTAAGCACATGTGAAAACGATATGACCTTTCCTTCGATAAAAATCTAGCATCAAACATTGGCAGGCAAAATTTAAATCACTTCCTGAATTGCTAAACAGTTACACAAAAAGAGTCACCAAAACAACACGTTCATACGTCTCCCTTCCATTTATATAGCATTCCTCTTTCCAAATTAAAAACCATAGTTTCCCAGCAATTACTGTTTATTGTGGTTAAGCTGCTGATGCCTAATAACGTAATTACATGTGATAAAAAAGGAGCGAGGAGGGAGAGGAGACATGTGCCGCTGAAATGATTAAAACTCAACCTGTTATTATTTCCATATTGCATCACTGTAACATGAATGCTTTTGTGAGAAGCTGTGCTCGGACTTCTGAGCGTTAGAAAGTTTCTGCCTTCAACCAAGTCAACCAAAACGAGCACACAAAGTTTGTTTTGAAAATACAGGTGATTTCAGCCCACAATGGAGACCCACACTAGTGAAGGTCTCATTATCGAAATCAATTATTCTTATTTCACTCATTGGTTCCACAAAAAAAAAGACTGAGAGCCGTGTATGCCAGGGGACATGCTAAACATTCAGACAACACTGAATCTATTTTAGACACGGCTCTAAATGGCCAAACTCGTGTCTTCTGTAAAATGCATTTTTGGGAGCTGTTCTGGCTCATCTGTCCTCTTTTATTTTAAAATTAACATCTAAGAGAAGAAATCACAACCCCTGTTTCCTGTGCCATCTCCAGCTTCCCACTAACCCAAGAGTTTAGGAGCAGAAAAAGACAAAGAAACAAACCTGATTCTAATCACTCTCTCTTTCCTTAACAGAGGTCCACTCCCCAAAATATAAAATTAATATATTTTTAGCCTGTACTATTGTTACTTTATACCAGCAAAAGAGTTTATGTGAGCAAAGTAGACATTTAAAATTAATTTTTTTAATAAAAGGTCTTTCATTCTGTAGAAAGTTAAAATAAAACTCAAGGAGAAGAAAAATAGAGATTATTACATACCACTTAGCAACCTAAGCTCATAAACGAAATAGCACTATTCAGAAATCTGAACTCTTCACCATTTAGAAGAGCATTTTTAAAATATCTGTGAAAGATTCTCTTTCTAATTCATTTTCCAAATCCCATGCATATTTTAGATGTGGGGGGGGGACAAAAATTCCAAATATTTAATAGAAATTCCACTCCCACCTTCATTTTCCCTCATATTAAAACTAAAGTACAATGATGCCTTTACCAGAGAGAAAAAAAAAAATCACAGATTTGTGAAACATTCTAAGTATTGAAGTCTTTCTCTTTAGAAACTCAAAAACAGAGCAAGAGAGTATCAAGCCAACAAATCTGCAACAAATAGTATTTTTTAATACATATAAATTAGGTCTTTAGGATGGACTGGTTGGATCTCCTTGCAGTCCAAGGGACTATCAAGAGTCTTCTCCAATACCACAGTTCAAAAGCATCAATTACTTCGGTGCTCAGCTTTCTTCACAGTCCAACTCTCACATCCATAAATGACTATTGGAAAAAACATAGCTTTGACTAGACGGACCTTTGTTGGCAAATAATGTCTCTGCTTTTTAATATGCTGTCTAGGTTGATCATAACTTTCCTTCCAAGGAGCAAGCGTCTTTTAATTTCATGTCTACAATCACCATCTGCAGTGATTTTGGAGGCCCCCAAAATTAAGTCTGTCACTGTTTCCATTGTTTCCCCATCTATTTGCCATGAAGTGATGGGACCGTTTCTTAGTTTTTTGAGTGTTGAGTCTTAAGCCAACTTTTTCACTCTCCTCTTTCACTTTCATCAAGAGACTCTTTAGTTCTTCTTTAGTTGTGCAAGGAGATCCAACTAAAGGAAATCAGTCCTGAATATTCATTGGAAGGACTGATATTAAAGCTGAAACTCTAATACTTTGGCCACCTGATGGGAAGAACTGACTCACTGGAAAAGACTCTGATGCTGGGAAAGATTGAAGGCAGTAGGAGAATGGGACGACAGAGGATGAGATGGTTGGATGGCATCATCGACTCAATGGACATGAGTTTGAGTAAGCTCCAGGATGATGGACAGGGTGATGGACAGGGAAGCCTGGTGTGCTGCAGTGCACAGGGTGGCAAAGAGTCAGACATGACTGAGCAACTGAAATGAACTGAAATTAAGTCTTTAGTCTCAAGATATTACTAATAGATTTTATTTATAAAGAAGCTATTAGATTTTCATCTTTAATTAAAACTGAACTAAATTTTATTTTACCAATCTCTATAATAAATTTTAGATATGCATTTTCGTATTTTCTCCAAGTAATCTCCATGCAAGAGATGAAATGCAATGCAAGTCGAATCAAGAATCCCCAGAAATCCATGACATCCTTGACTTTCAAAGGCAAAGAAGGTAGGAAGAAAGACTGAAGTCACTGCTACCTATACATGTAGCACCAAGTGAAACAGACTCCAAGTGAGAAAGCACCAAATAGCATGTGTGTGCATGCTAAGTCACTTCAGTCATGGCCGACTCTTTGCCCGCCAGGCTCCTCTGTCCATGGGATTATCCAGGCAAGAATACTGGAGTGGGTTGCATGCCCTCCTCCAGGGGATCTTCCCAACCCAGGGACAGAACCTGCGTCTCTTGTGTCTCCTGCATTGTTAGGCATTATCACTAGCACCACGTGGGAAGCCCAACAAAACTGCACAAATAGCACTAAATGAAATACTGAATGAGACAGGAGTGAAATCTAACATGAAAGAATAGAATCTGTGAACAGTGAGAGTCTAAGACTTAAGATCTTCGACTTAAGATCTTCTTATTCTGCTACTTCATAATTGGAGTCACTGAGAGTGTCACTAATCTTGTTTATATGTGGTCACCATAGAATTAGGTCTGCCCATATTACCAGAAACAGACAGTGATATTTTCTTCTTCATTCTGTAGATCCTAAAATTCTAGAAGATTATTTATGCTATCTTGGGCCAATAAACCCAAATGGTACCATACTGCACCATTTAACCAGTACTATCTCACATAATTCTGCTAACTACAGGCAGCTTTCACACTTCTCTCTGACACGTTTTATTCTTGAGAAAAGTGTTAAAGTAAAAAAACATTTCAGGAAGATCTGATTTTTCCTATAAAAACACTGTTCTAACTAAATGCTATTTCCCTGATTCAGTGTAATTCAGTTGCTCAGTCATGTCCAACTCTTTGCGACCCCATGGACTGCGGCACGCTAGGCTTCCCTGTCCATCACCAACACCCGGAGCTTACTTACTAAAACTCATGTTCATTGAGTTGGTCATGCCATCCAACCATCTCATCCTCTGTCGTACCATTCTCCTACCACCTTCAGTCTTTCCCAGCATCAGGGTCTTTTCCAGTGAGTCAGTTCTTTGCATCAGGTGGCCAGAGTATTAGAGTTTCAGCTTCAAAATCAGTCCCTCCTATGGATATTCAGAACTGATTTCCTTTAGGATGGACTGGTTGGATCTCCTTGCAGTCCAAGGGACTCTCAAGAGTCTTCTCCAACACCACAGTTCAAAAGCATCAATTCTTCTGTGCTCAGCTTTCTTTATAGTCCAACTCTCACATCCATACATGACTACTGGAAAAAACATAGCTTTGATTAGACCAAACTTTGCTGGCAAAGTAATCTCTCTGCTTTTTAATATGCTGTCTAGGTTGGTCATAGCTTTTCATCCAAGGAGGAAGCATCTTTTAATTTCATGGTAGCAATCACCATCTGCAGTGATTTTGGAGCTCCGCCCCCTGCCCCAAAATAAAGTCTGTCACTGTTTCCATTGTTTCCCCATCTACTTGCCATGAAGTGATGGGACCAGATGCCATAATCTTAGTTTTCTGAATGTTGAGTTTTAAGCCAACTTTTTCACTCTCCTCTTTCACTTTCATCAAGAGGCACTTTAGTTATTCCTCGCTTTCTGCCCTAAGGGTGGTGCCATCTGCATATCTGAGGTTATTGATATTTCTCCCGGCAATCTTAATTCCAGCTTGCGCTTCATCCAGCCCAGCATTTCTCATGATGTACTCTACATCTAAGTTAAATAAGCAGGGTGACAATATACAGCCTTGATATACTCCTTTCCTGATTTGGAACCAGTCTGTTGTTCCATGTCCAGTACTAACTGTTGCTTCTTGACCTGCATACAGATTTCTCAGAAGCCAGGTCAGGTGGTCTGGTATTCCCATGTCTTTCAGAATTTTCCACAGTTTGTTGTCATCCACACAGTCAAAGGCTTTGGTGTAGTTAATAAAGCAGAAGTAGATGTTTTTCTGGAACTCTCTTGCTTTTTCAATGATCCAGCAGATGTTGGCAATTTGATCTCTGGTTCCTCTGCCTTTTCTAAATCCAGCTTGAACATATGGAAGTTCACGACTCATGTACAATGTTGAAGCCTGGCTTGGAGAATTTTCAGCATTATAGCATGTGAGATGAATGCAATTGTGTGGTAGTTGAACATTCTTTGGGATTGGAATGAAAACTGACCTTTTCCAGTCCTGTGGCCACTGGTGAGTTTTCCAAATTTGCTGGCATATTGCGTGCAACACTTTCACAGCATCATCTTTCAGGATTTGAAATAGCTCAGCTGGAATTCCATCACCTCCACTAGCTTTGTTAGCAGTGATGCTTCCTAAGGCACACTTGACTTCGCATTCCAGGATGTCTGGCTCTAGGTGAGTGATCACACCATTGTGGTTATCTAGGTTATGAAGATCTTTTTTGTATAGTTTTTCTGTGTATTCTTGCCACCTCTTCTTAATATCTTCTGCTTCTGTTAGGTCCATACCATTTCTGTCCTTTATTGAGCTCATCTTTGTATGAAATGTTCCCTTGGTATCTCTAATTTTCTTGAAGAGATCTCTAGTCTTTCCTTACTCTATTATTTTCCTCTATTTCTTTGCACTGATCACTGAAGAAGGCTTTCTTATCTCTCCTTGCTATTCTTTGGAACTCTGCATTCAAACAGGTATATCTTTCCTTTTCTCCTTTGCCTTTAGCTTCTCTTCTTTTCTCAGCTATTTGTAAGGCCTCATTGTCCTGATTAATATCCTTAAAAAAATAAAATTACTACAAATACCGTATTTAATCACATATAAAGGATGTAATTAAGCATTAAACATTTCTTAAAACTGTTACTTACAGAAAAGCAACTAATAACAAAACTAATACTAAAGTTTATTTAATGATATTTTAAGCGTCTTCTTACTGCTTCCCTCCCTCCAGCAGCAATAAACTGTAATGTACACAAACACTACCTTAATCATTAAACATCTACCAAGAGGCAAGCGTACAGGTGATGCTCAGTACATGAGTTGAACACATTTCCAAGTGATTAAAACAGACTTTGGGAAAAACAACTGCAAGACGGGTACTTTGTTACCCTCCCCTTTATGAATCTCCTCACCCGTCATCCCCACATGTCAATTTTGTTATAGGTGTTAGAAATCTCCTGGGGTTTCTCCTGCAGAGGAGGTTGCAATAGGTTCCCATCTGACTTGACAGCAATAACCTGGGTGGACAGGCTGCAAACATAATCTTCCAGAATTCAGGATTGTCCTGGAGAGAGTAGCAAAACCATATCTTCCAGCTGGAAGGGTCTATCTTCCACATATTCACCTTCACTCCCAGTGTTTCCTCCTGAGTGAGAGTCTGTCTTTTCCCCCCGTACATACAATTCCCTTCAACCGCACACCCAAGGGGCACTACTCAAAGTGCCATCTGTGGGTCCATCCTTACCAGTCTATGATGTCACCATGGACTTGAAGATAAGCATTCAAAAACTTTCACAGCAATCTGGCACTGCCACCCCACCCAAGCAATCTGGCACTGCCACCCCACCCAAGCACGTATGTCATTAGAGGACCTGTCTTGATGAACATCTCAGCTGGTTTAGGTGCTGGTGAGGTGGCTGGGTTAGTTGCCTGTGATGCAAGTTGTGTCCTAATCACAACAAAATACTATGTGTACAGCATTAACAATGGACTGGAAGTTTTAAGGAGAAAACAAAAACGTAGTCCATCCCCACAGATATTTGAGAAGCCCTGTGATAAAGAACACAGGCACTGGAGTCTGACAGACCCAGCAATGTGTCCTCTTGTTCCTGTGACCTGAGCAAGTTACTTAACCTCTCTGAACCTCCATCCTCTTATTTGAGCAGATCAGGATGCAGGAGGCTGTGTCTCTCTTAAATAACCCACTTTCTCCCCATGTGATGGGCAACAATTTCAATCCATGTGATGGGTGACAATTTCAATATGTGTTCAATACAAGGGTCAATCACACACTGAATGTGCTTCAGACATATGAACAAACTGATACCTGTTTTGGGCAACAGCTTGCCTACAATAATACAGTGAGTGTCTTAGCATCTTCCCATACCCCAGGTGGAAAATCTTTTGGCAACAAATTCCGTGCACAATGGGCTGCATAGGACTAGATCCTGTAATCACTGTGGTGTTCAGACTTAACCACATGCGACAATTCACTTTGGGCCACTGTGAAAGTAAAAATTTCTCAACACCATCCAACAACAGCTGCAGACCTAAAAACAGCTTTCCAGATGCCTTTGATGACTTACAGTCATAAACATGGAAGAAGATGTCTGAGAGAACAACAGGGAAAAAATGAATCTATGTGGAAAATAGAGGGAAATACACAGAGACCTAAGTGGCATGCATTAGGCCATTCTGATCACTCTGTAAATGAAAACAAAAACAAAACCCTTTTCTCATTATTGCCAAGACCATCTGCAACACCCCGAGCACAATATCTGGAAAGGCAGATAGCAAAGAAAGACTCCCCTTTGATCCTCCTCTGCTGTTCTTGCCTGTAAAACTGGGCTTTAATGCTTCCTTCCTTCATGTCAGTTAATTACATTACAGAGTTTCCTTTCTATTAGTTATAAATGCCATCTGGGTGGAAACCTCACAACACATCAGTGACACTAGTCACACTCGTCCCAAAGCTTTTGCACCCTCAATCTGTAGGGCAATCATCTTTAAGAGGCTCCAAACAGGAAAGCTCCATCATGCCAGGTCTGCTTTATAACATCAGTCATCAAGCTCTTTACACACTCTGGTTCCTGTTACACTAGTTGAGTGAGAGGTCACTTGGGTCACATGGGATCTTACAAGGTTTCTGGGGAGAATAATAGTTTTTCTGTATCCCTTCCTTACGAAAAACAAGTGATCAGCACTACTGTCTAGACAGGCAACGATATTTTTCATGAACACAAATTAGGTTTTGTGTGTGTGTGTTTTTTTAAGTGAAAAACGGATTCACTTTCATTCTAAAGCATGCACATAGCTACAGTAGCCCTTCTGGAAATCCTTCTTAGAAGATTTTTGTGTCAGGCTCACGTTCAGAAATAACAAAGGGCGTTAACTAAAGGGATCCGAACTCCATGACAGTGTTTGACACGTTACCTAGGGGACTGTGGAGATGGATTTCATTTTTAAAGAATTCACCTTTCAGTAGGAGGTGTGGAAGGGCAGCTAGAAGCCATGTCTTTTTAATGCATCTCCTTAGTGGGTTTATTTCTACCAGTGCCACACTTCCAATACATACCTGGATGTTCACCAAATCCATGTTTCCCATCCTTTGCAAACAAAGCAATGAAAAACATATTAAAGTTCCTTGGGTATGACCAAAGAGCATGCACAGAAAATTAGAAATGTCTGAATTCCATGCCCCGTCCTGACAGCATCTCTCACACAGGTTGCCCTGGCGCCATTTTTCCATTGTTTTACATGCTGCCTCCGCAATCCTGATGATAAAATGGAAAAGCTGTTTTGCTGGAACTTGTGCTGCAAATAGCACAATGACAATGTTAGGAAAAAATCTTCCGCGGTATTAACTGGCTCACAAAGCTTATTCTTAACACAAGCTGTCCCCAACATATGGATATTATTTCTGAGTGACCCAGATTGGTGAGCAGGCCATGACTAAGCCTGTGATCCCCATCCTTCATTGGGGGCAAGAATCCACCTCCTGCAGGTCAGAATCACTCAAGGAGAAGTAACGTGGAGGTGAGCCCACTCAGTCCAGTGGTACCACAGTGACGGACAAGCACAAAGAATGAAGGAGCCTGGTGTCCAGAAGTCTAGATGAAGATGAGGAAACAAGAGGTTCAACCCTCCCCTGCCACCATTACCACCAACAATGGACAACAATGGACTCCTGGCATCCTAATGCAGAAAGCAAAAGGATTTTTTTTTTTAATTAAAAAGCCAGAGGACTTTCCTGTGGTTCTGTGACCTTTCCCATCAAAAGTAATTAGAACTCAACTTTGTCAAAAACTGTAAAGAACTGAAGGCTGCCTACACCATTTAAAGTAGAATATAGTACCTTGGTTATTTCTTAAGGAATCGAAATATTTGAAAGTCAGGATTTGGGGATCATTTAGTCATGTAGCGGCAATTGTTGTCATATTATTTCTATGAAGCATCATGTTAAGTTGCTACCACACAGAACTTTTTCTTTCGGTTTTTTTTTTGGCTACGTCAGGTCTAAGTTGTGGTATGTGGGCTCTGTATCACTACACGCGGGCTTCTCTCTAGTTGTGCTGCCTGGGTTCCAGAGCATGGGCTCAGCTGCCTCATGGTACACAGGATTTTAATTCCCAGACCAGGGATTGAACCCAAGTCCTCTGTACTGAAAGGCAGATTCTTAAGCACTGGATCCACCAGGGAAGTCCCTCAGTACAGGACTTGTAAGGTAGGATTTTTGAGATCCTGAAAGTGTACCGTGTATATAGATTTCCACTTTGGCACAAGACCATGCTGTTGTGTGATGTCCCCACAGAACTTCTCTGTGGCTCAGAAAGAACTGAGCTCTAGACCTGGCTCAATCATTAACCATTCAGTCTGGACAAAGCTACTGAACTTTACTCTCTACTCTTCAGTGTTCTTATTTATCAAATAGAAATAATACCTTACTAGGAGAATGAATGTGGAAAAAAATAAAGCTGATTCTAGCTCTGTTCTGCACCCAGATGAACAATAAAATTGTAGCTTCACTGTTTTCAAGTGACTTTATTTAGTTTTCTACTGCTGCTGTAACAAATTGCCACATTAATTTTAGTTGATTGAAACAATACAAATGTATCCTCTTACAGTTCTGAAGGTCAGAAGTCTCTTGCCAAGATGTTGGCAGGGCTACTTTCCTTTTCAAAGCTTTAGAGGAGCTTTCCTTTTCTTTTCCAGCTTCTAGAGGCTCCTGCATTCCTTAGCTCATGGCCCCTTCCCCCATCTTCAAAGCATCAAGACATCACTCCAACATCTGGCTCGGTTGTCATGTCTCACTCTTCAAAGACTTCTGTGATTATACTGGGCCCAGTCAGATAATCTAGGATAATCTTTTCATCAAATGAGCCTTAATTTAATTGCAACTACAAAGCTTCTTTTGCCATGTATGATAAGATATTCAGAGGTTACAAGGTTTAGGACATGAATGTATTTGGGAGCCATCATTCAGACCAGAAGAAAAGAAACCTAATTATAGACAAATCTGGCAAATACTGAGTCCAATGCAATCAACTAAACAGTTCCATTAAGTTCAGTCATTTTAGGCATCATGATCGGTTGCTCTAATTTCCTGCTTTCCTCCTGCTCATCTCCAGGACAGTAACTAGGTGTATGGAGAGAAGGTGATGTATCTCCATTATTACAGTGACATGGGAGATGGGGAATGCAAATTGGATGGTATCCTCTGAATCCTGTCTAGCCCCTGCTGCCTTGCCTAGGGACCACAGAAGTGAGTGTGGCTGTCTCTCTCACCCTTGATATTCCATGGGCATCTGCTACTGACATCCATGGGCAGTGGTCAGGGCCTTGGGTACCACCAGCCAGCCTCCAGTAGGACTGCAGCCAGCTCTGGGTCTCAGGCTCCACCCAGTTCCTGCCCTAAGCCCACCATTGTTTAATTCCACTATCTTGTGAGTTCTCCCTTAAAGAAATGAAGAACTTCTGGTGCCTTCCGCCACCACACAGAAGCTGAGAAAGGACTGTGAGTGCTGCTGAGACCTCCTTCTACCTGACATCACCACTGTGTCCTCCTCTTACGTTGCTATTCACTATGTTGCAGGTCGCCATGAGGATACACCATGAAGCAGTCTCCACCCAGAACCCTATACAGGAAGTGGGACAAAATGTGCCTCTGCCTTTGGCATTTCCATCAGCCAGCACAAGGCTTTCTACCCTCAGGACTGCCTCTACCTGTCTAGTTTGGCCATCAATCCTTCCATCCCTTTAGGCACACACCTCTCCATCCATCAAGAGGTGGGGTCTATTCACTTCCCCTTGAATCCAAACTCTAACTTTTTTGACCAATAGGATATGGTGAAAGTATATGGTCTGAATGCTTTTGAACTTTGGGGTTGATGCTTTTGAACTGTGGTGTTGGGGAAGACTCTTGAGAGTCCCTTGAACTGCAAGTAGATCAAGCCAGTGAATCCTAAAGGAAATCAGTCCTGAATATTCATTGAAAGGACTGATGCTGAAGCTGAAGCTCCAATACTTTATTTAGCCACTGGATGTGAAGAACTGACTCACTGGAAAAGATCCTGATGCTGGGAAAGACTGAAGGTGGGAGGAGAAGGGGACGACAGAGGACAAGATGGTTGGATGGCATCACCAACTCTTTGGACATGGGTTTGAGCAAGCTCAGGGAGCTGGTGATGGACAGGGAAGCCAGGGGTGCTGCAGTCTGTGGGGTTGCAAAGCGTCGGACATGACTGAGCAATTGGACTTAACTGAATATGGTCTGGAATTAGCCTTAAGAGGATGAACAGCTTCTGCTTTCTGTCTCTTGGAATCCAGCTACCTGAGGAAGTCCAACTGCCTGGAGATCACCATGTTATAAGAGGACACTGAGATACCAGACATGGGAGAGAAGACTTCTCTGACCTTTCAACCCAGCCTCTCAACATCAGCTGAATACAACGACCTGCCAACATCACCTGGAAGAGGACTGCACAGCTGAGCTAGTCAACTCAGAAAATCTTGAGAAATAATAAACTGCTGTATTTTAAGCCAATAAGTTGGGAGAGTTTCTTACCCAGCTAACAGGTAACTAAGACCAATCAGATAATAGAAAAATAAGATATAAATACAGTAAAGGGTTTCCTAAAATGTAATCATAGTGGCACAGTAGTAAGACACAAAGTGATAAAAATGTGAGAAGCAGCCATTTCAACAGAATGCCCACTCATTTTCAAGACTTTTGTTGTGCTTTACATTTTTGTTAACTAAATGCACTCATGCATTTAATTCACCTGTAGCCAAGGAACCACTTACACCATCTTTTCCTTCCCCAATTAGCATGCAGGGAATTCCATCCAGATTAAGAGAATGTGATATGCAAAGTCAGAGGACCACTGTCTTGCATAACAAACCAAAATCTTTTGACATCAGTGAGAAAATTCCTCAAGAATGCAGAGGACATAATGCCAATTGTTAAGTGTGAAATTCCAGGGTATTAACCCTTTAAGACATGCTGTCACATTCAGTCTTATTTGAGGTTGATCAAAAGGACCGTGAAACTAGATCGGAAAATTATGCACCAGCGTCCACTGTCAACTTAAAAAATATATATATATAATAGAAACTCAATCATTTTAAGAGCTCCCAAGTGTCCCGCCTTTTAGCCATCAGGTTTTCAGTCACGAGAGATTACTATCATTTAAGAACAGTGTCCAGCCAAGTAAGCCTCTTAATTCAAAGTAAAAGTCTCAATCAGTAGCTGTCACCTAGGCCTTAACAGTGATTTTAAGAAACATTTTTAAATGGAAAACTGACCACAAAACCATGCACAAATAATATTATTAAAAACAAGGACAGAGGGCCCCTGGATTGACTTACTAGGCCAATCTGTTTAGAAAGTTGTCAGAGGTGAGAGAAATGGGGGAGTCATTCAGACAGGAAGGTATAGGCTGTTTGCTTTTTCAAATCTTCTCATTCCTAACCCATACGGATACAGACAAGAGGCCACATGTACACAAAACATGAACTTACAAATGAAGAGTCACCCCCAAAATGGGATTCCAGGTCTCAAAACTCGCTCTGGGGCATCCAGAGCAGAGCCACACTTTATATTTTAAAGTCACTCAGACAAGCAAGTTTAGATTGTCCAGAAAGGCAACAATACACCGTTATTTTTAGTTGCCATGATTAATCTACTCAAGCGGTGTTCACACAGCATTCATTAGCCAAGAACATAACCTCCCTATTTTGAACTCAGACTTGTCTGTACAATAGGGCTCAGAGGGGAAAAACAAGCTATTAATATTTTGAAGTCAAGGGGTCTGGATTCAAATTCCAGAAACAGCGCTTGTTAGCATTTATTAAGTGTGTTGCCCAGGGCAGATTACTTAACGTCCTGGCCTGAATTTCTTCATCTATGGCTACCTTACAGGATTGAGGGAACAATGATTTTATATGAGAAAAGAAAACTCCAGTTACTAGCTAGACACAGATTCAATTACTGTTAGCTATTATCATTAAAATTATTGAAATTTTTGTTTTCTTTACCTGTAGTACTGGTACCCAGTTCCTCAGCCCTTAATCACTATTCACTAAGGTGTGTGTGTGCGTGTGTGCTAAGTTGCCTCAGTTGTGTCTACCTCTTTGCAACCCCATGGATTGTAGCCCTCCAGGCTTCTCTGTCCATAGGATTCTCCAAGCAAGAATACTGGAGTGGGTTGTCATGTCCTCCTCTAGGGGATCTTTCTGACCCAGAGATTGAACCTGTGTCTCTTAAGTCTCCTGCATTGGCAGGTGGGTTCTTTACCACTAGCACCACCTGAGAAGCCCTTACTAAGGTAATCACTCAAAACTCAAAAAAGTATCAGAAAAGATTTAGAAGTGAACAGATGTGGTTGGAGAGACTCCATGTATATGGAATCTAACACAATGATGAGTGAGAAGAAATGAGAATATAGGAGAAAAGAGGGACACATCATAATTAAACTAGAGCTTCACTAAGTCAGCTGTGATCGTAATGCCAAGAGAATTAGAAGTCTTTTTTTTATCTTTGTCACATTAATGGAAATCCACTTCAATATCCCTTTTACCTCCTTGATTTATTCCTATGAGCTAAAATCCGACGAAACCCTTTGAAAACCGGTAAGTACCTTGCCAACAGCGAATATTTCTTGGGTGCTCAGTACACGTCAGACGTTGCTGGCATTTTATATACACCATATACTGAACTCTCACAACAACCTTCTGAAACAGTTATGTTCCTCATTTTACTGAGAAGGAAACTGAGACTTAAATTAAGCAGCTTGCCCAAGGTTGTCTAGGTAGCAGGAGGCCAGCCAAGACTTCCATTCATGTCCATAAAACCCAAGCATCTGTTCTTTCTACTAAGAAGGAGGTGTATGTCTCCAAGATCTGAGACCTTCCTCTGAATTTTGCATGGACGAACAGGAAATGGATTACATAATCATTTTTCATTTCATGTCTAGACTCTAGGAAACAACCCATAACCAGCTAGGAAGCAGACAAGAATCATGGGGCTGTGAACCGAGCACTGAAATGCCTCCGAGGAGGATGAAGAAATAACAATCTGGACATTCAGCTGCAGTTTAGAAGGTCAGCACCAACTTCAGACAGATGTCTGATATTTTAAATGGCAAATTTGCTTGTATATTGTACAGAATTGCTACACTTTCAGTTATGAAGCCATAATGCTG
Organism: Capricornis sumatraensis; assembly: GCF_032405125.1. NCBI lineage: Eukaryota > Metazoa > Chordata > Mammalia > Artiodactyla > Bovidae > Capricornis > Capricornis sumatraensis. The sequence goes on along the minus strand of NC_091075.1, from coordinate 62,716,750 downwards.
GTTTATTTCCAATTTCAGCGCTGAAGGACACATTGGAAAAAAATAGAAAACCAACTGGCTTTCAATGGAATTTTGTCTGAGTTTTCAGCCAGCCTGTAATAAAGAAGTTATTCTCCTTAGGCACATTCAATTTTTAGACTGCTAAAGCATGGCAAAAACACAAAAACTGTTTCATAATGATTCAAAAAAGGACCTAAAAATTATGTGAAATTAAGTAAAGCCAATTTTTCTTAACAAGATTTAAGTTCTGAAGACTATTTCATAGCTATTTGCAGCTCATGGAAAATAATTACAAAAACTGGAGAAATGGGATAAGGAAACAGTCCCCTTTTCTTAATACAGAGATAATTTTTAAACCAACTTTGCTTCATCACTATTTTTGAAATTCCTATATAAAGCTGTTTCCCCAAAATTTAATTTCTCTAGGCCTAGGACATACTCTGTTCATTTTTGTGTCCATAGCATCCATTATAGTATCTGGCTTATGTTAAGCCTGTGGTAGGTATTTAGTGCTATTTACTGAATATTTCTGATTCTCCTCCCTCCAGAACATGATAAGATTATGCTTTTCTGCCCACTTGAATTTAAGTATGGCCATTTGACTTGCTTCAAGTTGCCTTTTATTTACTGAGCAATAAAATGTGAGTAGAAATAATATCACCTCCAGAACAAGTCCCATAATAGGTGGTGCATGATTCACCGGTTTCTTTCCCTCTACCATGGTTACCAGTAACATTCCAGGTGAGGAAACTCCATCGGCCTACATGCCACCAGAAGCCAGCCCTCCACAGACGTGCAACACAAACAATGTGACATAAGCTGGAAGCACAAGCTGGAATCAAGATTGCCAGGAGAAATGTCAATAACCTCAGATACGCAGATGACAACACCCAATAGCAGAAAGAGAAGAGGAACTAACGAGCCTCTTGATGAAGGTGAAAGAGGAGAGTGAAAAAGCTGGCTTAAAACTCAACATTCGGAAAACTAAGACCATGGCACCTGGTCCCATCACTTCATGGGAAATAGATGGGGAAACAATGGAAACAGTGACAGACTTCTATTTTCTGGGGCTCCAAAATCACTGTGGATGGTGACTGCAGCCATGAAATTAAAAGACACTTGCTTCTTGGAAGAAAAGCTATGACAAACCTAGACAGTGTATAAAAAGCAGAGACATCACTTTGCTGACTAAGGTCCGTCTAGTCAAAGCCATGGTTTTTCAGTGGTCATGTACGAATGTGAGAGTTGAACCATAAAGAAGATTGAGCGGTAAAGAATTGATGCTTTTGAACTGTGGTGTTGGAGAAGACTCTTGAGAGTCCCTTGGACTGCAAGGAGATCAAACCAGTCAATCCTAATATTCATTGGAAGGACTGATGCTGATGCTGAAGCTGAATCTCCAATAGCTTGGTCACCTGATGCGAAGAGCCGACTCACTGGAAAAGACCCTGATGCTGGGAAAGATAGAAGGCAGGAGAAGGGAATGACAGAGGACGAGATGGTTGGATGACATGATCCACTCATTGGACATGAGTTTGAACAAGCTCCAGGAGATGGTGAAGGACAGGGAAGCCTGGCGTGCTGCAGTCCATGGGGTCACAGAGTCAGACACAACTGAGTGACTGAAGAACAACAACATAAACAATAACGAAAACTCTGTTGTCTTAAGCAGCTGAGATTTGAGTGTTTTTTGTTACTATAGCATAACCTAGCACAACCTAATAAAAAATATTCCAAATGAAACTTCAATGAAGAAAAGCCAAGAAAGGAACACCTGAAGTCTATAGGCAGATGACCACTGCCACTGAACTCACTGTTCTTTTTTCATAATTCCTTCCAGGTTCACTGTGCTTACCACAGCCTGATTCAAACATTAATATGACCAAGGTGAATATTTGTTTAAATCAGGTTGCCAAAGACCTACGCAGTCAGCATCACCTCTCCAAGATACTAAAATTTGTGGAGAACCATCTGTTTGCATATCGTAAGCCAGAATAACAGGTTTGTTCCTCAGAAATGAGTACCCTTCACTCGGTAGCTAAACACAATAAACTTATATTGAAATAACCCAGAGTCAGAGCACTAGAAGCAAACAAAAACAAACAAACAAAAGCCAAATGCTGCTTCATGAAACAGGAATATTTAAAGAGCCCAAGGGAAGAATGGGAACAATAAAGCAGCTCAAAAAAAAAAAAAAAAAAAACATACACATAAGAAAATGTCATGCAGATGGACTGTAATATCAAAAATATGCTATCAAGTTAGGCAGAAAGAATTCAGCACAGCCAGTTAAGCATGCTCCCTGTGCCGGAACTCAACTGGGGTACTGGCACCTGCTCTTTATGCTGCTAGTGGCATCTCAAGCACACTCTTCCTTCCTAAGGAGACAGATTTCAAACAATGAGTCCCTTTCACATGCAACTGAAAAAGGGAAAAGGTCAAAAAATAAGGAATGGAACCAAATGCTTGAGAGGAGAAGAGGAAAATGCATTCAAGAAACCCATGAAAGTTTGATGGTGGTAGAGAGCCACTATCTTCAGGAAGCAATTCAACCCCGTGCCTCCCAGCCTCAGCCTTGCCCCTCCTGATGCTCTTCTCTCATTCAAGCTCAGGAAATGGCTTAGATAAGGGATGTGAATACTATCATCTTTCCTTAACCCTACCTGAAACCACAGTCCAGCTTCTGCTCCTAGCACGTCCTTAAAAATGGAAGCCAGGTCCATGGATTTCTGGAGTTGGAACCAGCCTAGAAGAGTTATCTAGCCAGCTGATTTGTAACTTGTGAGGAGGTTATGTGACTTGCTTAAGGTCACACATCTGAACAGTTAGCCGCCACTTAATACCTTCAAATACTCACCCTGTTGTCTACCTTTTGATCCTCACCTACTTGCTTTCTCTGCCACTTTTATGTCTACTGATTACCTCTTCTCGCTTGAAATCAATCTCCTCCCTTGGAGGGTTTTTGTTTTTGAGACATTTGCCTCCTAAGAGAACTTTTTGTTGTTATTTATTTTTATTGGAATACAGTTGCTTTACAAAGCCATGTTAAGTTTCTTGCTGTACAGCAAAGTGAATCAGCTATATGTATACAAAATATTCACTGGGTTTTTCGCTTTCCCTCCCATTTAGGTCACCACAGAGCACTGAGTCGAGTTTCCTGTGCAACACAGCAAGTTCTCATTAGTTATCTTGACACTAAATCTCTCCTGTCATATTCCCACCTCTTACTGTTGTTCAGCCACTAAGCACGTCTGACTCTTCGAGACCCCATAGACTGCAGCATGCCAGGCTTCTCTGACCTCCACTATCTCCTGGAGTTTGCTCAAATTCATGTCCATTTAGTCAGTGATGCTATCCAACCATCTCATCCTCTGTCGCTCCCTTCTCCTCCTGCCTTCAATCTTTCCCAGCATCAGGGTCTTTTCCAATGAGTTGGCTCTTCTCATCAGATGGCCAAAGTATTGAGGCTTCAGCTTTAGCATCAGTCCTTCCAATGAATATTCAGGGGTGATTTCCTTTAGGATTGAGTGGTTTGACCTCCTTGCTGTCCAAGGAACTCTCAAGAGTGTTCTCCAGCACCACAGTTCGAAAGCATCAATTCTTCAGCACTCAGACTTGTTTGTGGTCCAACTCTCAGATCCATACACGACTACCGGAAAACCCATAGTTTTGACTAGACGGACCTTTGTCAGCAAAGTGTTGTCTCTGCTTTTTAATACCCACCGCTAGATCTTTCTAATTCCCACCTCTAGTTCTTTTTAATTTATTTAACCAACACGTGGCATTTACTAAGTGTCAGGCTCTGCTCTAAGTGCCTCAGGAATATTGAGTTCTTTAATCACTATAACATGGGGTAAGTACTATTATCTCCATTATACAGGTAAGACCCAGAAAGATTAAGTGACTGCCCACAGTCACTGCGAGGAAGAGGCAAGAGGCAGGGTTCAAAATCATGTAGCCTGGCCTCAGTTCTGCTCTTCACCACTCCTCCATGCTATCTCTCTCCACAGCTGCATCCCCTTCTCTTCCAAACATGAGAAAGTCAGCACTCCCCCAGCCCCATCAAGAGATCACCTTTGAGAATCTCAATTGCAGAGCAATCTAGCCATTGAGCTACTAAGACCACCCAAGGAAAATCACTTATTATTCCCCAGCACACACTTTGGAAAAAAATTTTTTTCTAATTGCTGAACACTTGGAGAGGGAAAAACAAAACCGTAAACGACTCTCTTTTTTTTCTTTTCCAAATACACTCACCATTTGGTGGGCAAACAAGGTGAGGAAACATATCTAAGCCCCAAGGACTAGACAAAGTGGTATGAGTTCGAGACAAAGCAAAACCTGCTCTGAATTCATCAGGAATGATTGATTGAAACTTAACTGGGGAACTCATTTGTTCTAAAGAAGGAAGGAGTCCTGTTTTGGTAAGATAACCCTAAGTCTGGCTTCTGTTTTATTTTTGTTATGTATTTTTGTAACTTGGGGGTAGGGGTTGCCTGAGCAGAAGTGCAAAGGTCTTCTGGCAAAAAGTTAACATTCAGAAAAACAAACAAGCAACGCTGATGTTTTAAAACAGCCCACAGCTGCCCTGCTTTCAAACATTTCACCGTCCACTTATTTAAGGAAATGAACATACAAAGCCTTCCAGAATTGTGTCTGACCTGGTGGAGGTCACTGCACGGACCCACTGATTTCTTGCATAAGAGGGTAGCAGGGTAGGAGGGAGGAAACGGCCATGTGGCCTGATAAATGCAGATCTGCCCGCTCTCTTGACCCTCAGGCAGAAGGAAAACCAAAATCTATCATTTGTGAGCTGTCAAAGGCAGCTTTACTTTGAGGACAAACTTCATGTGGGCCTGGAAACACACGACACGGCCTCCCCTTGAGTCAGCAGAAATGAAGAGTGTGTACAGGAAGACCCTCGACAGCTCCTGGTAGGAAAAGGAAAGGAGTAGGAATAGCCATGGAAATTCTCCAAAAACTCAAAAGTATCTCAAGACACCAGTTAAACCTCTCTCTCTCTCCAAACTACCCAAGAAATGCTCTGATGTAAAATGATTTAGGTCTGGCCACTTTGTCTGATCATCAGGAGGTGCCAATGATCATGCCTTCACTGACTCCCCCAGTGTGAAATGAAATCCCCCTTCTGCGCCCAGGAGCTGTGCAAGGCACGGGGGACGGAGACTAACACACCACATCTTCATCTGCAGGGTTTTGCAAGTTAACTGGAATTTTGCAGAAAACATCAAGCAGGTGTGTTTTTATGTAACAAGAGTATAAATGAATGCTTTATTTACCTAGTATCTTACCCATAATGATTATTTTAGATGAAAGGGAGCCAACAGTAATTGCTCAATAACTGTGAAATGTAACTGTGAGGGCTGAAATCTTCCCTAATTTCAACAAGGCTAAAGAAATTTCTTTTCCAAAGACCTGTCAAGCTGCACTCAAGAATGAGGTGGCTCTTTTAAGCAATAATGTTCCATGTCAACCCTTAGTCTAAAGGGGACAGTCCCTGTTAAGAAATGACATATCTGTGTGGATTAGACTCTATATCCAGGGAACAACCCTTTCCAAAACTCTCCTCAAATGTGAAAGGCAGTAATACGCAGAGAGCTTTCAAAAGACTGAGTTATCTGAATTACTCTAAGCCTACGATATTTCTAAAGTAAAATTTCCAGGATATGGTTATGACTCATAAATTTCACTGAAGTCTCCTATGAAACATCTATGTAGAATAAATCTTTCAGCATTATAATGAAGAATATAGCAAAATCCTTCTTATATACATACCATGAAAAAAACTAAGACTCACCTGGAATTTTATAGGAATCTTTTCACTCTCTCAGATTTCATAGTTAGCCTTGGTTTCAGATCTAAAGTATTCACATGCAGGTCAATAAATGTTTCTAAAAACACCAGCACCTCAGACACTCAGCTCTCATCTGTCCAGAAACCCCAGTTCCCTAAAACAGCCAGGAAACTAGACATTTAAGTGTCTGCATATCCCAGCAGAATCCCAGAAAAGCCTCTGACGTGAACAGTGAGAAATAGTCAGTGTGCTTGGCAGACTGTTTTCAGAGACTGGCAATTGGTTGTCCAAGCCAGTGCCCACAGACACCCAGTCTGCAGAGATAAAGAACTGAGTCTTTATAACTGGTATGCAAAACAGCAGGTAACAGAAATAGAGATGGGGTGGTAGGAAAGAGATGCCTTGAGAGTACTGAGAAGTGAGGGTGCAAACTGTGCCAACGGGAAGGGAAATTAGGCAAAAACAGATGAGGCTGGAACCATTCACGGCATCCCAACTCTTTACAGACATGAAGCCATTAGAAGGCATTATCTTTCTGTATTAAAACAAGTGAATTACTCTTTACAGTCTGTTTAATGTTCAAAATCGTTTCAAGTGTTCAGAAGGAGAACAGATACACTCGTCTCCATTTAGGAATCCATTTGTACTAGGCCACACCAAGGTTGTTAAAAGCAGTGAACAATGTCATCGTATTCTTCAAGCAGGGACCAGCAGAGGGGCTAAGAGACTTGGTGGCTGAGAGGAATGTTGGGATCACTGAGAAACAAGAGTTCATCAGCATCCAGACAGACACCCAGAGGGAAGACCAAAGATGAATTTTCCTCTGATTTTCTCTTTGACTGTGGAGCATAAAAGAAACACAGATTTCCTGCAGGAAAGAGGACAAATGATATGGACAGCCACTCTGTCTGACCCGGAGGAACGTGATTTTTTTTTAAAAGGTGGACTGGACAACATCTAGCAGCAGCATAAGAAAGAAGCAGTTGCAGCGAGCTGCTACAGTCCACAACGCCCTTATCCACAATTCTAAAACCCCAAAGCTCTGAAAACCAAAAGTATATAAGTTTGGTGAAAACTCTAGTTAGTGATAAAACCTGACCTGAATTTACTTGAAGTCCTGTATTATCTTTACTTATCCAATATAAACATTCATATACTCATAATGCCTTTGACTACAGGGTGTTGCAACTGGAGATGTTACAAAATATGTGTTACATGCACTGTACTAACTCCTTGACATCAAACAATTCTAAAATATGAATGTATTCGGCCCCAAGAATTTCAGATAAGTGTCTGTGGATCTTTACACAGGAAAGATCACTTTAGGTTGCAAACAAGAATTTATGAAACAGCTTTTAACTTTCACCTAGGTTCTTTCCTTAAACCAACACTTTCAGTGTACTCACTATGTGCCTGAAATTGGGCTAGGTATTGGTGTGCTTATTTCTGAAAGCTCTCAATTTTATTTTTGCCTTGAATGTAAAGCAAGATCAGGAATAAGAATCACTGTGGCTATAGAAATTAACAGAGACGGGAAGGAGGGCTTCCAAGCTTGCTCAGTTGTAGAGAACCCACCTGTCAATGCAGGACTTGGGAGACGCGTGTTCCATCTCTGAGTCGGACGATCCTATGGAGAAGAGAGTGGCTACCTACTCTGGGAGAATTCCATGGACAGAGGAAACTGGCGGGCTACAGTCCATGGGGTCGCAAAGAGTCGGACGTGTCTTAGGGACTCAGCATGTGCAGAGGAAGGGAAGGAAGGAAAGAAGGATGTAAGGAAAGAAGGGAGGGAGGGAGGAGAGCGAGGAGGGAACTCTGTCATATGCAGCCACACACTGGTGCTACCCACTGGAAATACCTCTGTGCTTCTCTGGTTTCCCCAGCCACCACCTTCTCTCCACCACATGCCTCCTTTCCCCTAAGTCCCTTGCCTTTACTTCAGCTTAAACTTAACGTCTCAATTCTCAGCCTTCAACTAAGACTTCTCTAGCCTGGGATGATCACAGCAAAGACCAGTATATATTAAAATGTATCTGTTTATGAGACACACCCACACACAGAGGATGTAAGCTTTGAGAAGGTAGGAACTTCGGATCTATTTGTCTAACATGGTGGGGCCTTTTAAAAATGTTGGTTAACTAAAAGTCCATAAACAAATGAACAGATACAGAAGACGCAGTATAGATATATAATGGGATATTTACTACTCAACCATAAAAAGAATGAAACAATGCCATTTGCAGCAATATGGACAGACCTAGAGAATATCACACTAAGCGAAGTCAGACAGAAGCAAATGTCATACAGTATCAGTTATATGTGGAATCTTAAAAATGATACAAAGTAACTTATTTACAAAACAGAAACAGACTCACAGACATCAAAATCAAACTTACGGCTACCAAAGGGGAAAGTGAAGGGAGGGGTAAAATGGGAATTAACAGATAGACACTACTATGAAAGTAAATGAAGTCGCTCAGTTGTGTCTGGCTCTTTGCAACCCCATGGACTGTAGCCCACCAGGCTCCTCTGTCCATGGGATTTTCCAAGCAAGAGTACTGGAGTGGGTTGCCACTTCCTTCTCCAGGGGATCTTCCCAACCCAGGGATCAAACCCAGGTCTCCTGCATTGTAGGCAGACACTTTACCGTCTGAGCCACTAGGGAAGTCCTCTAGAGGTTTACACACACTACTATATATAAAACAAATAAACAACAAGGACCTACTGAATAGCCCAGAGAACTATATTCAATATCTTATAATAACCTATAATGGAAAAGAATCTGAAAAAGAATAGATATAGTTATAACTGAAGCACTTTGCTGCACACCTCAAACACTGTAAATTATACTTCAATTTTAAAAACATTTTCATTAAAATATTAGTTGAGTGAATAAGAGAAAAGTGAGACAGTATCCCAGCAAACTTGATTATTGCTCAACCAAGTATTGTTTTTATTTTATATTTAACAACTGTGTCCATATAAAATATCCTGAGTCCCGGTTCAAAGATTCTTATTAGTAATCTTACCATGTACAGGTCCACACAGAGCCTTATTTGAAATGCTTGGGGCCAGATACATTTTGTGTGTCCGAATTCTCCAGATATTAGACAGTTAACACAGCATATATACCCTATCTTTTATAAATGAATATGCTGACTGGCTCTGAACAAGGGCTTCCCAGGTGGCACCAGCAGTAAAGACTCTGCCTACCAATACAGGAGACATAAGAGACACCAGTTCGATCCCTGAGTTGCAAAAATCCCCTGAAAGAGGGCATGGCAACCCACTCCAGTATTCTTGCCTGGAGAATCCCATGGACAGAGGAGTCTGGTGGGACATGACTGAAATCACTTAGCATGCACACACACTTTTAACAAACAGTCTCCAATTCTGGTGGCTGATAGCAGAGAAAGAGGATGCCTGGAGGGGTCGTGCTAGACCCACTGTCTCTGCCAAAGAAGAAATCAAACAGTGTGAAACCCGACACTGAAAGCCTACTCCATGAGCCAACACAGAACCAATGATGTCGACAGTGTTAGGAATTAACCTGATAATAACCGACACTTCTTGAGCATATACAATGTGCCAGGCCCTGTGGTAAGAGCTTTATGTGTTTCAACTCTTTGAAGGTTCAGACAAGCCCATATATAGATACCAGTCTTAATCCTATTTTATAAATGAGGAAACTGAGGTCCAGAAAGATGAAGTAATGTGCATAAGCTTGTTCTGCTAAGATACAGTGGACCCAGAGCATGATATTCGCTAATAGAATTAATGAATCTCCTATCCACTCATTTATACAACATAGGTTAATCAGAAAAAGTAAGTGCAACGGGAAGAATACGAATTTCTACATTCAGAAGGAATTCAGTTTGAATTCAGCCCCACCATGACGTGAATACGTGGCCGTGAGGACAGGACTCAACTCTATGACTCTTTTGCTCCCCAGCATAGAGTGACTGCGACTTATCTCACTGACTGACAACAGTCCTTCACATCACTTTTTCGTTACATTCAGATATACTTATATGCCAGACGCTATATACGTTTTGTTTCAGTCTCAGGAAAATCCAGTAATGTAGACACTATTACGAATATTATTTTTGACACGAGGAAACTGAAGCTTAGAGAGGCTTATTCAAGGTCAGAGAAAGGCAGGCTTTCCTTTCCCTTTCCCTTTCCCAGCTAAGGCTTCGGTCTAAACGAAAAAGAGAACTGCACATGCTTCCTTTCCTGGAGGAAGGAATTCTCTTCTTGAACAGGTACCTGGAAGGGTCTTTTCAATTTAGATGTCTGTATAACACTTTCCTGGCCTATATTCTTTATGATGACGTCAGCCTTGAAACAGAAACTTATTCTCATCTCAAACCAAGTTAAAATCATCTCCCAATGCTTAAATTCCCTGAACACGATCATGCATTCACATAGTTGATGTTCGTAAAGATTACTGTCTCAGACTCAATTTAAAGTACAAGTGAAATAAGTTGTGAAAGTTAACAACCAGTGTCACAGCTGCAATTGGAAATCCTAGATTCAATCAGCTGTAAAACAAATGTCTGGCTATTACACGTCTGATATAAAAGTTTTAGGAGAAAAAACAAGTGTCACATTCCAAGATGTTTGCTACATCCACAGTGCCATGCCTCAGGCGAATGAAGTGACCGCTTTCAGTCCTGAATGGCTGATGAAAAACCGTGGTTTTGTATGGGTTTTTCTGAAGCAGGGACATGCCTGGGCTTAATAGTCTCTCATCTATAACTCTAAGCAGACACCAACTATGTGTGCCTGGTGCAAATATGGTAATCATGACAAGCTGATCTGGGGGCACGCTTGGGACATTCCCCCCTTGGCTAACTCTTCTTCCCCGCTCCTTCAGGAAATTTTCCAGAAGCCCACAATTTACCAAATTCTCTTCCTTTCCCAACAGATCACCATAATTTCTCACATCTCCTCCCACCTCCACTCCCAAATCAATACCCTCGTGCTCTCCTTGGAGATCTGAGGGATTTATTCTTACCCCAAGACAACAGACTTCTAGATAATGAAAATCATTTTTCAACTCATTTGCAAAATTCATTTGAACATTTGGGTGTGTGTCCCACCCAAAACTCTCTCCCAGGCTTCATGAAATTCACATGTTTCCATTTGTAGATGGCTGTAATCAAAGCCAAAAGGCATTCCCTTAAGCAATAACCCTTGGAAAGAAAAGTAATGACTTCAACCCAGTTCATAAATTTACTGACTCTTCTTGACATCTTCACATCACTGAAAGTTTCTGGCAACATTTCCAAAGGACACCATGAATGCTACCCTTCAGAGTTGTCTTCCAGGAAGGCATTCACTTCCTGCCTGAGGCAGCCATGGGTGGCAGAGGATGCCATTTGAAATCTTCCATCGATCTTCCCGAATCACACGGGAAAAGTCACAAGTGGCCACACCTTTGGCTTTTTAATCCCAAACTGATGACTCATTGACCATTTTCATGTGTTATTTTTGAACCTACTTTCTGTTTCTGAATAAACCTCAAGTGATTTTCTCCATGTATATATATATATTTTTTTTTTTACAAAATGTGTCCTCAAATGTTTTATTTAAAAACATTAATATTAAAATAATATAGTGCTGAGTTTTCAGGCCATTTCCAAGGAGAAAAATTCTGGTATATTTACAGAATGATGGTATCAGTAGAAAAAGTGTGTAACTTCATTTCAGAAGGGAAACTGTTCATTGTGATATATACATTTCTAGCTCATTTTTTTAAATTGTATTCTTGTATAGTTTTGTCTCAAGGGAAAGTTGATTTTATTTAATCCTGGAAATATCATTTTCAGTGTTAGGCTTTACATACTCATTATAAAATTATGAAGCAGATATAGAAAGACCAGTGGCATGCTAAAAAAAAAAAAATCAACAAAGTAATATTAAGAGTCATTTCAAAGTAATCACTATGAACCTTAGTTTCCCTGTATGTAAAGTAGCATTAACAGCACAAGTACTAATGTGCTATTTTATCACTATAATCTTAAATACCCTAATATGCTACTTTCTGCATTTACATTTTAAAATCATAACTAATAACTGTTCAGCACAAGAAAAAGTAGAAGAATTACCAGACTTAGAATCAAGAGATTCATGCTGGGTCTCTGCTCTGTAAATGTGCTCACTCGAGCCAGCAATGTGACCTCTGGAGCTTCCATCTCCCCCAACATAAAGTTTTGGTTCAGACCCAGGCACTACTTGAAGGGGCTTACATATATTAACTCCATCTCACATCTCTCCTCTGAGATAAGGACTGTGAACCTCACTTTACCATGAGGAACCAAGTCACAAAGAAGTTAAATATCAATGAGTAGCTCACAACTCGGAGAAGGCAATGGCACCCCACTGCAGTACTCTTGCCTGGAAAATCCCATGGATGGAGGAGCCTGGTAGGCTGCAGTCCATGGGGTCTCGAAGAGTCGGACACAACTGAGTGACTTCACTTTCACTTTTCACTTTCATGCACTGGAGAAGGAAATGGCAACCCACTCCAGTGTTCTTGCCTGGAGAATCCCAGGGACGGGGGAGCCTGGTGGGCTGCCGACTATGGAGTCGCACAAAGTAGGACACGACTGAAGTGACTTAGCAGCAGCAGCAGCAGCAGCTCACAACTAGTGGTCGAACCCAGGTTCAACCCCAGAAAGGCCAACATTACAGCATTCATAGCCTTACTGATCCTCTGCCACACTACCGGCGAGGCCATTTCTGGGATGACCCTAACAACCACCAGGGTTGTTGGAAGGCACAAAGGTCAAGGTATAAATGTTATCCAGATGTGAGCATTAGTTATTGTTATTGTATTACTTCATTAAACCTTGAATATAGCTTGTGAAATAAAATCTACAACAATTACATACAGTAAAAGTCAAACTGGCCCATGTACAGTAAAACACGCTTTCTGCAGCATTCTTGCAATGAGGAATCTCTGTCCTCTAGTGCTTGGAAGCCACAAGTTAACACCTGCCATCAAATCTTCCCAAGCCAACGCCAGCTCTTGAGGCTCTGCAGTGCAGAACTTGGGGATTTCAGCAGAGGACCTGCCAAGAGTTGAGCACACTCACGAGGCTCCTGAGGTCAGTGGGTTGGCCCTGCCTTCAGGGCTTCCTGCAGCTCAGCTCCTTGGGGAGCAGGAATCAAGTTAAGTGAATCTAAGGCATGGCTGACATGGTGAAGTCCTATGTCCAACTCTTCTATCAAATAACTCAGTTGTAGCCAACTCTTGAAATAAAGCTGGTAAATAACAGAAGAAAACTGACCCCTCTAGTGATATCAAGGAGTCTGGCTAGATCCTGACATTATCTTGTTCACTCCTACAATGTAAATCCAAAGCATAACTCCTGTAGACCTTCTGGCCTCTACTGCCAACAGATTTTTATATATTAATAGATGACATGATGACTAATTCAACTAAAGGACATACAAACTTGTGGTGGCAACAATTTTTTAAAGAGCCCTTCTATTATTATAATTTAAGGCTTTTATATGACAAAGCATTATGGCAGGCAAGTTACCTTAGTTAATCCCAACCAACCTAGGAGATAGCTATCACTGTCCCACACCATCTGCCACCATTTACACTGAGGAAAAATGATATTCCCAGGTCTAGCCATGAGTCCATCCCATAATTTCTCATCATTCAGGTCTCAGCTGAAAGGTCAGCTCCTCAGAGAATCATGACGAAAGCACGCAACAGAAAGCAAGAAGGAAAAGAAAAAAAAAAGGATCTGAAATAAGGGCCATAGACTGCTCAAATTGTTGGTTTAATAAAAAGAAATGGAATGAGAAAAAAAAAGAGAGGGCAATAATAAATCTCCCCCTCCACTTCCCAGCCCCCTCTCCCTCACATGATCTTGTTTAGTTTTATCCACAGTGCTTAATACTATCTGAAATTCTATTAATTATTTGTCCCCAGCAGAATGTCAGTTTCTTTCTTTTTTTTTAGAATGTCAGTTTCTGAGAGCAAGGAAACTTGTCTGTCTAGTTCAAAGCTCCAGCACCAACAATAATGTCTGGTATAGTTCCAATGCCAATAACAATGCCTGTCAAAGAAGAGGCATTTAGGTATGACAGGAAGGGAGGGAGGGAGGGAGGGAGGGAGGGAGGGAAGGGAAGGACGGAGGGAGGAAATGTCTCCATAAGTCTTAGAGGGAGAAAGACTTATATTAGACATTGGTGAGAAAGAACTTTGCAGCTTGGAAATGATGTCAAATTCTGAGATGCATTACTAAACGAAGCTGTAAACTGGCTGGAAATTCAGAGGTGAATTAAGCACTGTCTTTCTGCAGCGGAGGGGGGTGGGGGGGGTGGGGGGGGTGCGGGAATGGTTAGTGCAATCCTTTTGAGATGTGACTGAAAATTCCAGGGCCATTCGACCCTTTGGACAACTTCATTTGCTCATTGCTGACATTCAAAACCTCTTGAGAAGCATATATGTTTGTTCTCTGGTTGGGAATTATTGGTTGATTGCTCTTCGTTACGGTCCCATCCCCAACACCACACACACACACACACACACACACACACACACACAGAGTCAGCCCTGTAAAAGCCTGAGTTAACAGAGATTCTCAGTCACAACCAGTATTCTAAAATTGGAATTTGGCTTCCTGACCACACACACTAGCCCTGGAATTCAGCAAACATCTGGGCCAGTGAGTGTGAGAAAGTTCTGCGGTAACAAAAGTTCCCGAGGAAACAATGAGAGCTGGAATCCCACCGGCAGTGAGGCGCAGGTGCCGGTGAGGCTGGCCAACCAGACGGCAGGGCTGCAGCCTCACTGCCTTGGCGTGGCTCAGGGCAGCCTGGTGACTTGGCTGGCACCTCGGCACTTAGTGAGGGACTCCTCAAGCAGCCCCACAAGGTTTCATTGTCTGCATAAGCACGTGGGTGACCAGGGGATTCCTATGCCAGCTGCTCAAACAGCAGCTTTCCCAGGTTGAGGACCTTCTTATACCTGGTGAATGGAGCAGGCAGATTCAATTAAGTTTTACAACTTCCCTGTCATCTACCATAGAGTCATTTGGCATATTAAATTTTTGGAAGTTAGAGACTTTGCTCCCTAATGGAAAAGAAGTGTCTTCTGGCTAGAAGGCTGTACTCTTATTTACAGTCACTGAGGTTACATACTATCTTATTCATTAGCTAAAGCTTCACTCACCCTCACATAGATGGCAAATAAGAATCAAATGCAAGTGAAGTGCTGGGGCCCAGGAGATGAAAAATGATGGGCAGAAAGAGAAAAAAGAAGAAATCTTGGGTATCTTTTGTCTTAAATAAGAAAATAAATGTTTCTTTTGTTGAGAACTATCCTTTGCTAGCTTTACTTTATTGACTATAATACTTGCTCACTGTAAAAAGAAAAAAATTTTTTTTCAGACCTACACAGAGCAAAAGCTTCCTCATAAATCCAGCCCCCAGAGACAACCACTGTTCATTTTGGGTGGATGGCCTATCACAGGTGTTTCTTTTCTGCTTAATAAGTATATGCAACACTCTGCATGCTACTCTCTGATCTGCTTTTTATCCATGTCCAAGATGGTCTGTATCTCTTTCGATCCTAGTCAATGTAGTTCTGTTTCATCTGTAAATTGAGGATAATGGCATCCAGATTTGACAGCAACATTGTAAGGATTAAATATTTGTTAGATGCTTAGAATAGGATCTGGAACATGGCAAAAATGCCAATCAATATTATCAGCTGCCCAGTATTAAATGTTATAATAAAGTAAATTATTTAGCAAACGCCCCAGTGATAGACATTTCCAATTCTCACTATTATAAGTTATATCACAGTAAAAAGTATAGCTTAGGTTTCAATATTATGACTTTTCATTATCTCCTATTGCCCAGAATTTTGCAATGTACATAAACTATTCACATTCATTCATTTGAGATCATATAATGATTTGTAGGTGGCAAATCAGGTGTGACACTCATTTGAGGGACAAAGAAATTGTGGGTTTTAAAAAAGTAAGTTGCTCAAGACCACCCAGCCAGGAAGCCTGAAGTTATGCCTTGATTCTGGCCATGCAATCATTTGACAAGTGTTTACTAAGTCGGTATTCAACACCAGGCTCTCTGCTGGGCACTGGAAATATAAAGATACATAAAACACACTCAAAGAACTCTGTCTTGTGGGTAGGCAACTTCAATTTTTTAAATAACCATATGGCGTTCCAAGCGTAATAGCAACATGTACACAAATAGCAATACCAGACGTAGACAAAGAAAGCAATGACTAACTGGGGCAACAGAAGTAGCAAAAAGCTGGTGATAATTCCAAAATTTGTCCTCTACAGCTGAAGACAGATTCATGAGCAAGAGTGGTTTCAGACTCCTGACTTCCTGTCCTGTTCTTTTTCTACTGCAACATGCTATTTCATATACTCGAAGAATTTAGATCATTTATGTCTGCAAAAAAAAAAAATCATACACACTTTATTCCACCCAAGTTCTCTTTAAGGCAGGAAGGGGACAAGAGAGGAGATGGAAAACTTAAAGAACATTTCACTTTAATTGGATATGTTTTAAAAGTCACTATCACATCATCAACCAATAATAAACCTTGGAGACACAGTATTGGTATCTCCACACGGCTTTAAAGGTCACTAAAGGACAAAAATAAATATGCATCCCAGGTGGCGCTAATGGTAAAGAACCCACCTGCCAATGCCAGAGACATAAGAGACTCGGGTTTGATCCCTGGATTGGGAAGATTCCCTGGAGGAGGGCACAACCCACTCCAGTATTCTTGTCTGGAGAATCCCATGGACAGAGGAGCCTGGTGGGCTACAGCCCATAGGGTCACAAAGAGTCGTAAATGACTGAAGTGATCTAACATGCACACACAATATCAGTAACAACAAAAGGCACGAATAGCTCTCCATATTGAAGAAGGTACTATAAATCCAAAACGTTTTTTTAATTATAAATTTATTTATTTTAATTGGAGGTTAATTACTTTACAATATTGTATTGGTTTTGCCATATATCAACATGAATCAGGTATACACGTGTTCCCCATTCTGAACCCCCCTCCCTCCTCCTTCCCCATACCATCCCTCTGGGTCGTCCCAGTGCACCAGCCCCAAGCATCCAGTATCATGCATTGAACCTGGACTGGCAATTCGTTAAGAGTGGCAACTTTATTTCTATCATTACTATTAACTGTAGTTACCATTTCTTGAGTACTCACAACATGCTTAGCTAAAGTCCTTACATCCGTTATCTCATCGACACAACATGTCTATGAAGCAGGTATCATTGTATACATGGGGGAAATGAGGCTGAAAGAGATTAAAGGACTAGTAAGCACCAGGACCAAGACTCAACTAAGGTTTAATTCCAAATCCCATGCTCCTGATGCTGAAGCTGAGGCCCCAATACTCTGGCCACTTGATGCAAAGAGCTGACTCATTGGAAAAGACCCTGATGCTGGAAAAGATTAAAGGCAGGAGGAGAAGGGGACGACAGAGGATGAGATGGTTGGATGGCATCACCGATTCAATGGACAGGAGTTTGAGCAAGCTCTGGGAGATAGTGAAGGACAGGGAAGCCTGCCGTGCTGCAGTCCATGGGGTCACAAAGAGTTGTACATGACTTAGCGACTTCACAACAACAACCCACGCTCCTAATCATTGTATCATGCTTCCCATTCTATCAGTAACATTTGCTTTTTTGAATACTTTGAGTGCAATAATGTGCACGATACTTTGAAAGCATTGAATGATTTTATTTCTTTTTATTTTGAGAACGACCTATGAGATTTACATTGTTTTAAAGCACAAATTTAGGAAACTTTATCATCGTAGCTGGCTGACATCTGAGTTGGAAACTGGCACCTTCTATTGCATTTCATTCTCCAAAATTACACAATCAGGACCCACATCAAACAAAGGCTTCCATGATGATGAGCTGACACTGCAACATGAAGCACAAGTTTACATCAGGCGCCAGGTCTGATGTAGTTTATGTTCAAAACAAAAATGGCAGTCACCCAGTATCTGTCATGTGGAATTCTGGGCTCAGCTATGGCTGAGTCAAAGCACGTTCACCTAGTGTGTCTAAACATCTGACTCTAATCATTACAGCAGGGATCAAGTCAGGCATTGAGGCCTGTAAGTATATTTCTCCAACTGTGGGAAGTTGAGAGGAAAACCGTTTTCAGAGAGGGGATGTTGGGATGATTTAAGATCATCAACAGTCAGTAGAATGTGAGTTTTCTCTTTCACCCCATCTCCTTTTCTCATGCTAAAGATCTGGCTGTGTCCAGTGTTGTCCAGCCAAGAAGGTCAGGCAGAAGACAGAGAAGATTCTGTGGGAGTCTGTCAGCCATCATCTTATTCATTGTTCTATATCATCCACACACACACCCTCTTCCTGCCTCCTCCATCCTGTTAATATGAATAATAGAGGATTATTCAGCTTTTTATTCACTCCCAGATTTTTGGGGGAATCAGTTATAATAAATCTGCAATCTAGCCCTTTCTTCTGTAAACATAAAGACTCAAAGTTTCAACTAAATATATTTATTATCCTCTAATGATATTTCCCATTCTACCAGGCTCCAGGCTTCCAGGGAAGCATGGCCCCACCACCCCTTACTCTCAAGGTCTGCATGGAAACCCTGCACCAGCTACTCGTCGTCTATTAATCCTCAGTCATCAATCTACTCCCCGACAACTTCCTTTTTACAAACCACAGCAATCTCCACTAGTCTTTTTTTTTTTTTTCTTTTCTTAACACATCTATCCTCCTCCTACTTGAGCTCAGCTTTCCATTATGTGGAGTTGATCTGGACATTAACCACTCCAGAACAAAAATCACAACCAGGCCAAATAAATATTCACAGCCACAGGATAAATGGGATAAGATCAGAATGTGTCACTGTTCCTTTTGGTGTTTGTCTTACATCTTTGCTAGTTTTGTTAAAGTTAAGTTGGAGACAGAATCTTCCCGGCCCCACAAAGTTTCAAACCATGTGGCCAGATAACCTCCAGGAAGATACCTTAAACATACAAAAGCTCTGTTTTGTTTTACTTATTAAGTCTACACACTGCATATAATGGGGCTTCCCAGGTAGTGCTAGTGGTAAAGAACTCGCCTGCCAATGCAGGAGACATAAGAGATGCCGGTTTGATCCTTGGGTTGAGAAGATCCTCTGGAGGAGGGCATGGCAACCCACTCCAGTATTCTTGCCTGGAGAATTCCCATGGACAGAGAAGCCAGGCGGGCTACAGTCCATGGGGTCACAAAGACTTGGACATGACCGAAGCACCTGAGCACACATGCACACTGGATATAATAAAGTGGTTCTTTATGAGGTTTTATAAGACAAATAAGACTCAGCAGAAAACAATGTCATAAGGAAAAATCTAGACAACTTCTAGATCAGTATATAAAGGAAGGAGAAGGGAATGTCACATTTGTCAAGCACCGGATACTGTCACGTACATGATTTCAGTTAATCTCAGAATGGGCAGGTAAACTCAATCCCCTCAACACCTTTCAGGTTAGGTATAAACAGGATCTTCCAACTTGAGGTCCCAGGTCTAGCAACTTACAGAGGTTAGAAATCTGATAAGCTCAGAACTGCGCTAAACATGTTTTGTTAACATTTTATTTACTTATTTAGCTGCATTGGGTCTTCGTTGTGGCACAGAGGCTCTTCACTGCATCAGGTGGAATCTTCACTGTGGCTCATGGACCCCCTAGCTGTGGTGTGTGGGTTCAGTGGTTGCAGCACAGGTTCAGTTGCTTCGCGGCCTGTGGGTTCTTAGTTCCCTCACGAGGGATCGAACCTGCATCCCCTGTATTTCAAGATGGATTCTTAATCACTGGACCACCAAGGAAGTCACAACCTTTTTTTTTTTTAATCCAGACTCAAGTATACCACATTAGTCCCCAAGGTGAACACCTTGTCTTTCCATTTTTCTCTCTTGACATAGTAGATCCTTCTCACCATTTGTTTGGCCTGAAGGCAAAGGTCAAATGTAGTTGAAGCCAGAATTCTGTGTTTCAATCCTGGCTCTGTCCTCATTCCCCATAGCCTCTCGGTCGTCCCGTTTAACCTTCTAAGGCTCGTTTGTCCTCTATGAAGCACTATTTAAATATGTGACAGTATTATAATATAATGCAAAAAAAGTTTTCCTTTTTCCAATGTATGTGTCATTCTCATACACATGCATACATATATAAACTGACCCAATTACCATATTCTTTTTTTAAATACTGCCCTAAATATTAATATTTTAGAGCTTCCCATTTTACCACTAGTTCCCTCTATGACTGTAAAACCTCAAGTCACTTAGTATCCTTAAGTAACCTCTACAGATACTGGAATTATCTAAAAGTTTTCAGATCTGAAAAGTGAAGGAAAAATATGAGTTGAGACATGCAGTTCAGCACCTAAAACTCCAGCTGTCAGATATCTTCAATACATAACTGTATTTCACTTAATAACTTTATATTCTAATTTTCAACTGGACCCTTTCTTAGACACACTTAAAAATATTTGGCTGCAAGAGGCATGAGAAAACCAAGTGGCATATGAAATCTTCAATTTGTACCTAATAACTCACTGTTGAATTGCACCGACTCCAATGCATGATTCTGAGGAAAAGAGTTGTAGATTGCAGCCTCAAGGAAGAAAACATTTTCTAAAAGAACTTAATTTAAATGAGGCATAGTGGGACACAGCTAATAGCCTCTGCTAATGGAGCTGGTCTTTTACAATGTACATTCTCTGCAATCTTTTTATTTCTATTGTGTTTTGGGTTTTTCCTCTGCAGTCAATTTTAAACAGGCATTCTTTACCTGTGTCTAAGCTATCTTTTCTTTCTCTAGGAGCTGAGTTTATTCGCAAGTAATGGACCACAGAAGTGGGTGGTGAAAGCACCAACCAGGCAATGAATCACATTAGGGCCAAACCAGACAGAGAGGAAACCGTGAGGTCTGAAGATCTCTTAAGCCTTCAGGGAAACTCATTGAGAAAACGCAAAACAGTCACACAGTCGTTTTTGGCTGAAAAGCTTTGATAACTTTGGCCATGATGAGTTAGAAAACCATGTAAACAAAAGAATGGCTTATATTATTATATAAAGAAATATGTGCAAATTCTTATCCCCCATTTATCCCAAGCATACAACTTAGTAATTTAAGAAAATAGGCTCTGGAGCCAAACTACCTGGGTTGAAATCTCAGCCTGAGTGTGTCCTAAATACATTTTATAATTTCAGAGCACTCCACCTCTATGTACTTCCATAATATTCTCTATCTCAGAGGAATGTTCTGAGGATTAAGTGAATGAATATGTATAAAGTATATAGAAGACTTCCTGGTGCACAGGGAAGTCTACATGCTGGTGCTATGTTACCATTTCATGGCATCATCGTTACCATTATCATGTAATATAAAATCTTTCCTGGGTACCAGTCCAATTCACAGAATTTTAACTGACACTACAGTTAAACACACACACACACACACACACACACACACACACACACACACACACTTCCTCAATGAATATCCAACCTGAGAGAGAAAGATGAGAAACACACGTCAGACATGTCAGACATGTGCTCATGTCTGACATGTATTTCCATATGTCGTGATAAACTGAAGTCAACAGAAGCAAAATACTGCAGAGGATCTTGAAATTTCTAACCCTGGAGTGGCACAGAGCAAAGCAAAACAATTCCCATGTTCCTGGTCGTGTGGAAC
Organism: Capricornis sumatraensis; assembly: GCF_032405125.1. NCBI lineage: Eukaryota > Metazoa > Chordata > Mammalia > Artiodactyla > Bovidae > Capricornis > Capricornis sumatraensis. Next base: position 62,695,173 of record NC_091075.1, on the reverse strand, counting down.
CCTCCATTTCCTCACACCCAACCTTCTTTCCCCAAATCTTACAGTTCCTATTTTTAGTGTCACAGCTTCTGGCTCTCCCTGACCCCTAAGGTTAACTAGCTCTTCATGCTGCATACTCACATGGCATTTCTCCACCAAGTCCTACGTGTCTAGATCTATACCTGGCACCAAGTTGACTCTCAATAAATAATGGATAAATAGATGGATGGATGGACTAGATAATAATGCATATCCTTCTTGTCTCCTAAGACCAAGTGAGACATCTAGGTGAAAATGCACACCATAAACATGCTTACAAATGTAGGCTGTTATATTAGGATTGAGTTTGAGAAGACTGAGAATCTCAACAGTTTAACAGAAAGGGAAAAAATAACCTGATGATGGTGCAGATTTTCTTAGGCTATATAAACATCTACAAACACAATGGGCAAGACTGCAGAATGGGGTTAGTTCACCTGACCCCAGGGTCAGGACAGGGAGGCAAAAGGACCAGGTAAGTAAGATGGACAGACAAGGTGGTACCACTGTCCCAAGCTGATAAGGGCTGTGGTACAGGGAAGTCAAGCAAAAAGTCAAGCAGGCAGCATACATCACACATGGGAGTCAAGAGATCACATTGAAGGTGCCTGTGAACTTGGGAGAAGAAAAATTATATCTTTGCTTCGAAGTTTAATATTTAGCATTTCCTTTGATTAATAAACCATAAACTAGCACTATCTATTAATATGACCAAAGGAAATCAAGGATATTTTTGTGGTCACATTACAAGTGAAGATATCAAAAATATCTTTAACTATCATCAATATTTTAAAATTAAGGTAGTTCTTAGAGCCATCACTGAATCTTGCCATTTAGTTTAAACATATATATTGGAGAAGGCAATGGCAACCCACTCCAGTACTCTTGCCTGGAAAATCCCATGGATGGAGGAGCCTGGTAGGCTGCAGTCCATGGGGTCACTAAGGGTCGGACACGATTGAGCAACTTCACTTTCACGTATTGGAGAAGGAAAATTTAATATTTTCACAATTTATTCCAACATAACTGGCTTCCTTTGTAGTACCATGTATCTATATTATTTGATACATTTAAAACATTATTCTGAGAGAGGGTCCACAGACTTGACCAGACAATCAAGGGGTCTAGAGCACAAATATAGGTTCAAAATCCTTGGTTATATGAAGGGTCCTAGAGAACAGAGAGAAATCAATAGTGAGTTTCTAAAAATTCTTCTAATCCAACAAGAAGATAATAATAATTCTCTTCAGTTTTGCAGTAAGTATGGGAAAAAAAATCAGAGGAACCAATCACTAATCCAAGGTGAGCTGACTAACATAGCATTAGGCTAAATGAGCCAATTATGTAGCAGAAACAGAAGCAGATAATGTAACCCACAAATGTCTGGGCCCCAAATACTTCTCACTGAATCTCAAGAATGAGGAAGGGGGCTGCTGGCCATGACTAACACGGAGAGAGAGCTGTTTGACAGGGAATGCAAGGAGTTCTATTTTTCACCACATTTTATTTACGTGCAGTACTCTTGCCTGGAGAATCCCATGGATGGAGGAGCTTGGTAGGCTACAGTCCATGGGGTCGCTAAGAGTCGGACATGACTGAGCGGCTTCACTTTCACTTTTCACTTTCATGCATTGGAGAAGGAAATGGCAACCCACTCCAGTGTTCTTGCCTGGAGAATCCCAAGGACAGAGAAGCCTGGTGGGCTGCCATCTATGGGGTCGCACAGGGTCGGACACGACTGATGCGACTTAGCAGCAGCAGCAGCAAGCAGAGCTATCACAACCAGGTCAAGAGGTAAAGTGCTTTGAAGGCAATAAGGACCACTGGAAAGCAACAGTAATGGCGATAGGAAGAAATCTCTCTCTCTTGTAGTACCAACAGCACGGGCTCTAATGGAAGAGCAGAAGTGAACTGAGATGACTGCAAGTTTTAATTGACCCAAAAGAAACTGTAGTGAGAATGTAAAGACTGAGTTAACCAAGACAGAAGGGCAGAATCAAATATTGTGTAGGAGTTACAGGCCCTAGGAATCCTTAGTACAGCCTCCCAGGAAAGTATAAGGTATCAATTATACCTTGAGTCATGACCTCTCTTGTTTCTAGAAGGCAAGACAGTCAAAATGCATATATCCTCTGAGGCTACTTCGCTAAAATTATTCCTGACTTTTTTTCCCCTGTGCTTTCATTCTGCATCTGATGGGGGTTTTTGTTTTTTGGTTTGTTTTCCTGTTTACTCTAAAGGATTTTGGTAGTGTAAGATATAAAGCTCTTCTATGACTCCATTTTCAGGACTTCCTAACACAACACTCATACTCTTTCTCTTAGCTATTCTAAAACATATTAAAGAAACACCTTGGTTTTCTTTTTCATTCTTAAAGAATTTAAATAAAAATGGTTGTATTGGAGGAAAGGCTTTAATTAAAAGGACCAGAATTTCCAACTAAAAAAGAAATCAGTCACAGGAATGAAATTCACAGCATAAAGAATCATGTATACTATCATGTAAGAATTGAATCGCCAGTCTATGTCTGACGCAGGATACAGCATGCTTGGGGCTGGTGCATGGGGATGACCCACAGAGATGTTATGGGGAGGGAGGTGGGAGGGGGATTCATGTTTGGGAACACATGTAAGAATTAAAGATTTTAAAATTAAAAAAATAAATAAATAAAATGGCAGGCGCAACCTGTGGGGAAAAAAAAAAGAATATATAGTAATAATATTATAATAACTTTGTATGGTGACAGATGGTAACTAGACTTGGCACTAATCATTTTGTAATATATAAAAATATTTAATCACTATGTTGTGCATCTGAAACTAATATTATGTTTTAAATCAATTATACTTCAATTTTTAAAAAAATTAAAGTAAGTAAAATCCAAGATAAATCCTTGTTGAGTTTCAGGACAAACAATTGCACACAAACTTTATAATGTTCAGAACAATAAAAGAACACTACCAGAGAAGAGTGAATAAAGTTGGCTATTACTCAGCTCAATCAACTTGTAACAAAAAAACTAATTTAGCATTAGCCCTTTTGCTTAGAATGAGTAAACAGGGCAATTTTCACATTGTTTCAAATTACACTGCAGCTGTAAAATCTGGCAACATTATTAGTGTAAAAGAGCCAAGAATGGACTTCTAAAGGATTAATACAGTCTTACTGTATTGTTACATCATTTATAGGAACCACCCATAAGTTAATTTCAACACAATTTCTGAATAAACTCCATGGCTTACACCTCTCAAATCATTACCGTTCTTCACTTAGGTACACATGACAGCTTTTCAATTATAGCAAGGATATCTAAATTTTAAAAGATTAATCAAATCAGTTAATATTTACCCAATATCAAGCTACTACTAGTTATCACTGGATATATTTTTTGATCCACCTAAATGGTGTTTTGTTCAATGGAAATGTCATAATGGAAATAGTCTATTAGCTACATTAATCCCCTTGACCCTCTAGACCCAAAGGAGCCTCAAGGAATGTTGTTTGCTGAATATTTCCGAATGAACTGACTTAAAATTCAAGTTGCTGACTTCAGGTGCTCATGAGTAATAATGAGTCAAATGTCATCACTTACAATGTTTTCATTTTTAATTTGGCATGAACAATAAGTCAAGCCCTGGTGTTACTACAGGAATAAGAGTCATATCACAGAATTGCAAGGCAAGTTTACATAACCCAAGCACTGACCAAGTCAGGGCTAGTACACATCATAAAATACTTTTAATTGAGATACAGATGCCAACAAATTATTCTGGGTCATTGGCTCCTGCAGCTAAAGTGAAAAGCCTTAATTCCAAGACCAAATTGCTGATCATCCTTGGAATTTATCAGAAACATCAGACCAATTCAATTGCTAGAAGATTCGATGGCAATAACTGTTGGGACAAACAATTGTTCCATCTTGGAAGTTTACCTCAGTGAACTCCCAAAAGTTCAAACCATCACAGATGTTTTTAAAAGGCCTAAACAAAGTGAAGATGTTATTTCAGGCAAAAGCAACACCTGCTGATTCAACAACTCTTTTTGATTCCATAAAATCACACAGGAAACAACCCTACTTAGTTTTCTCACCCATTCCCTACTTTTACTTAGGCCAAAAACGCTATATAGTTTGCTGCAGTAGGAAAAAAAATGGAAAACTCAACCATTTTAAGATGAAAACCAGTTATGAGAATCTGGACGAGTTCTTGACGGTTCTGAGTTTCCCATTTCTAAAATGAGATAGTAACAGATGCTGTGCAGCTTGCTGTAAGCATAAAAACACATACAGCAGTCACGTTATGGGCTTCCCTGGTAGTTCAGCTGGTAAAGAATCCACATGCAATGGGGGAGACCTGGGTTTGATCCCTGGGTTGGGAAGATCCCCTGGAGGAGGGCATGGCAACCCACTCCTGTATTCTTACCTGGAGAATTCCATGGATAGAGGAGCCTGGCGGGCTACAGTCCATGGGGTCGCAAAGAGTCAGACAGGACTGAGCGACTAAGCCCAGTACAGCACAGTCATGTTATATTTGTGTTAAATTAAAGAAATCCAACTACACAGATTCCACACAGGGAGTTCTCATGAGGATATCTTAGGATGAGCCTCTTACTGTACTGAGTGGGATGCTGGCATTAAAACGTATCTCCTTTTCACATAATTGGTCCCTCAATGCAAATCAACTATTAATTCATTCAACAAATATGTACTGATCACTCTTCCAGGTCCTGTATGCGGCAGTGAAGGAAAGCAACAAAATCCTTGGAGTTAACATTCTAAAGCTCAACTGAAGAAGAATTAAGAACATTTAGGTATTTTAAGGATAATTTTCATACATATATTTTCTGAAAATTTTATTTTCATACATGTATTTTCTGAAAATTATATTTTCATACATATATATTTTAATCTGTGTAAAATAAGACTTGAAAATGAATTTAAAATATCATAGGTACTTAGGATATCATAGATGCTTAACAAATATTAGTCAAAGTAATTATTTCTTATATGCTGTTGCTGGCATTTGGTCAAGGCCAATACATTAAATATTGTGACAAACAACCTTCAGTTCTATGATGCCTACAGTCTGCTGTTTTCATTCCAGTCTCTTATTTGCATATTCCAGCAATATGAAGAGATATACAGTGTTTCTATTTTACTGTTGAAGATAAGGGCCAAGTGACTTATGTAGTAATATTAAGTAGTAAATACTAAAACTCTAACCCCCAAAATCGCTCCAGATATTTTTTAAAGGGGATGGGGGATAGGAGAAATGGTAACTTTGACTAAAATGAAAGTAATACAGTGACTATCTGTCGTATTTTCACTGCAGAGTCTAACCAACCTGATGTGTGTGGGAGGAAGCCCAATTCTAGACCTTGTAGCTCTAAGCACCTAGAGGATGGTTCATCTTAGACCACCGAGCTCCACTGCCCAGCTCCACTGCCCACTATGGGTGTATTATGTTATTATCCAATGCCTGAGTTTCCCCATCTGAAAAACAAGAGTAATACTGACCTAGTGTGTTGCTGTGAAGATTAAATGAATTAATGTGAATACTTGGAAAGCACTGAGAACACTGTAGTAATGTAAGTAGCAAATACTAAAACTAAACAATTAAGCAGCACTTAGTAAATCAGAAAGTGAAATTTTATCCATGCACAGGCATACATGTACACATAAGTGGTTAGCCACCTTCACATGTATCAATCATCCCAATTACTAAACATGTACCAAAGGCCCAAAGACATACTATGGCCAGCTCAAGGTCACAGCCAGTATGCGACAGAGCCTGGACAAGAGCCCAACTCTAACTCCAAACCTTGTCCTTTCCACGAGCATTTCTGTGTTCTGAAGAACATTTCACAGACTGACAGCTTCAAGAAAGTCAGTCTTAGCCTTCTGAATGGGAGAAAATAATAGCAAATGAAGCAACTGACAAACAACTAATCTCAAAAATATACAAGCAACTTATGCAGCTCAATTCCAGAAAAATAAATGACCCAATCAAAAAATGGGCCAAAGAACTAAATAGACATTTCTCCAAAGAAGACATACAGATGGCTAACAAACACATGAAAAGATGCTCAACATCACTCATTATCAGAGAAATGCAAATCAAAACCACAATGAGGTACCACTTCACACCAGTCAGAATGGCTGCGATCCAAAAATCTGCAAGCAATAAATGCTGGAGAGGGTGTGGAGAAAAGGGAACCCTCCTACACTGTTGGTGGGAATGCAAACTAGTACAGCCACTATGGAGAACAGTGTGGAGATTCCTTAAAAAATTGCAAATAGAACTACCTTATGACCCAGCAATCCCACTGCTGGGCATACACACTGAGGAAACCAGAATTGAAAGAGACACATGTACCCCAATGTTCATCGCAGCACTGTTTATAATAGCCAGGACATGGAAACAACCTAGATGTCCATCAGCAGATGAATGGATAAGAAAGCTTTGGTACATGTACACAATGGAGTATTACTCAGCTGTTAAAAAGAATTCATTTGAATCAGTTCTGATGAGATGGATGAAACTGGAGCCGATTATACAGAGTGAAGTAAGCCAGAAAGAAAAACACCAATACAGTATACTAACACATATATATGGAATTTAGAAAGATGGCAATGACGACCCTGTATGCAAGACAGGAAAACAGACACAGCGGTGTATAATGGACTCTTGGACTCAGAGGGAGAGGGAGAGGGTGGGATGATTTGGGAGAATGGCATTCTATCATGTATACTATCATGTAAGAATTGAATCGCCAGTCTATGTCTGACGCAGGATACAGCATGCTTGGGGCTGGTGCATGGGGATGACTCACAGAGATGTTATGGGGAGGGAGGTGGGAGGGGGGTTCATGTTTGGGAACACATGTAAGAATTAAAGATTTTAAAATTCAAAAAAAAAATTTAAAAAAGTCAGTCTTCCTTCCGTGCTGCAACCCAGCCATCTCTTCTCTGACTTCAGCAGCCCAGAGAGCCTTTTCTTTTCCTTAACTCCTTTAGGCACGCCCAGCCTAGCCCCGCTACCCCTGCCCAATTACCTCCGTGTTCATCTCATTCCCTGTATCAATAAACCTACCTGGTACTCATTCCTCATCCATTCAAGCTGGTATTTTGAGCACCAATTACGGACGAGGCACTGAGCAAGGTGAAGCATGAAATAAGGCCAGGCCAATAACTTTATATATAAATGGTTTCTGGATATATTGTTTCCAGGAACTCTTTTTAATAATACTCACAAAACTCAGTCCAGCAAAATGCACTTAGTAGGTCTCTTGAGCAACAAACTGAAACATCCAGAGCGCTTATGGCCTGGACTTTGAGTCAAGAGAACCTGGGAACGTAGACAGCTATAAGGAAAAGAGCTTCAAGTGTTCAGATATTCAAGCCTAGACTTGGGATGTCTGGCTTTGTCTTTTTATTTGCTTGCTTCTCTTACTCCTCCCCAGAGGGTACAGGCAGGCCAAGTGACAGCACTGATGCAGCTCACCAGTGGACACTGACCACTACCTCTGAGGGGCTCCTCTGAGGGAAGATGAAGATGAGGTGGAGTCTGGACTCACAAAGGAACAAGGATCAGCACAGAGCCTGTTTATTAGGAAACTGGAGACATCCACTGTCATGAAAGCAGGGCTGGGCTCCACTGAAGCAGCTGAAAGCCAGGAGGCGCATGGACTTGAAGTGATGCAGCAGACCCCTTCCAAAGCTTAGAACACTCAGCGATGATAGTCAAGTATGCCTGGACGTGTGGCGATCACACACAAACCAGCGTTCTCAAACTGCCAAGGATGCCTGTGGCTTGTGAACAAATGTCACCAACTCTTCATTACACTTCCTGAAGGATGGTAACTTTGGGAGAATCTTTTCTTTGAAACTTAAAATAGTATTCTTGTTGGGATCTTTTCTAATGAATATATACCCTGCCTCAGTTCACTTGAATAAAAATTATTATCGTACACACCAAAGGAAGGTATGACTATCCAGTATTTTGTTGCAATTGTTTTTAATTTAATGAAAAAAACTTACACTGTAATCCATTGTTGGGCTCTCTTAGAGCAGATCTTCAGAAAGTCTAGAGTCACAAAACAAAATTCTTGACATTTCAATTTTCTTTGCTCAATAATATTCAAACCTTTGGTTCCCACAGAAACAGGGAAATCAATTCACGTTAGCTCTCATCCCCAGTTACCTTCTCATGCACAGACGCTGAGCCTCTCCACTCACTGTGCAACAGATATTTCCCTGTGCTTCCACCTTCCAAGCACAGAGAAGTAAAAGTCAAGCTTCTGATGACATCATACAGCTGTTTTAAATAATTTACTGAATAAAAATGAAAGCAATCAATTAAAAGAGCTACCATAAAACATACCCAAATTCTGAAAGTAGGCTTTTCATAACTATAAATCAAGTAATATTCTTTGCCCAGGGTCAGAACAGGCCTATAAAGTACCTTTAAAATGTCAGTTAATTATGTTTCCTCAAGGCAGAAACACTGGATTTTGTCCCAGAAGAATTTACTTCAACCACGCTCCTGAAAGGAAGATACTGAAGTTTCCAAGAAGAAAGGACAAGTGATTGATGGAGGCTTCATTGCATCAGAAAGTTCACTTTTTTTTTCAACTTCAGGAACATTAATTGTATATAGCCAGTGTGAAGCAAACTGTTCCCTTTGAAACACATGGAGACAATCTAAACAGGCTAGAATGTTCCATGCAGAAAAACTTCAAGGTGGTCTCTCTTGTCCCATCTTCTCTCAGGCTTAGTTTTACAACTGTCTTCTGTATTAAATAATTATGGTTGTGCTTTTAGCATTGCCTGACTTCCAAAGTTCAACCACTACATGCAAGGAAAACCAAATCCGTTTAACCAGCTTATATTTAACAGCTGCTGTGTACAAGGTATTGTGTGAGGCTTGAGGGATGGTAGGCTACAAAGATAAGTAATGTACTTTCTGTGCTCACCAGTGCTGAGGAACACAAAATTAGAGAACCATGTTACAAGTTCAACTGTGCACTGAAAATGTAGACGACAAAGCAAAGATGAACCAAGGGTACAGTGATTACTGACAAGAAATGTTCAGCTGAACTCAAGAACCACACTATTTTTCAATGCCTAAATGATATCCCTCTCCTAGAATAATTTCACTCATTATTCAGAGGTTTTTTGAGTCACCTGAATGACATGTAATAGAGTCATTTGATCCTTCAAATAAAACTGCAAGGGAAAAATTAACTCAACGTTATAGAGATGAAATTTTTAAATATTAAATAAAATTTTAATTAACTAAGGTTTTTAAACTGAAATTGCTTTACAGAAATATTAAGAAAAACACAACAAAAGCACTATGCCTACTCCTTGGTTATCAAATATTTAGCAAGAACACATCTGGATACTCTAGTAAAGAAAATAAGTCAGGCCCATAACCTGAAGGAAGTTAAAAATAATAGACTCAAAATAAACACACACACAAAAGACTGGCAAAGCAATAAAAATGTGTTAAAAAAAAATAAACACCAAAGATCATGCAAGTAAAATAAAAATCAAGAAAATAAATGTCAAAGCTTACATTAGCTACTTGATATATGATAGTTCAATAAATATTTATTGAAGGAATAAAGGAATGAAGAAAAGAATGAATAGACAAACATGCCCTGGGATCACTTATTAGGCCAATGCTTCCTTATGCCATATTTGGTTTACTGAATTCTGTTCACAGATTTTTAAAAAGAAGACATTCTCAGAGAGATGGCACCGGACTCAAGTAGTTAGCCCTGCACCCACCTTAACCTTTATTGATACTGCTCTTTGCCTAGGAAAGGTGTGGAATAGCACTAGCTGCCACTTGTTTCTGGCTTTCCTGCTCAGACACAGGGTCAGATGGCTCTTGCCTGTCCCCTCTATAGTCGGGCACCCTGTAGAACTTGCTCTGGCCAGTGAAGCACCTTCCAGCAAAAAGTTACTTTCCCTTCCTATTGCAAGAGTGACTGTGGTACTAGATATTATGAAGGATGCCTCTGTTAGTCTAGGAACTAACCCATACTGGATACATCGCATGAATGAAAAACAAAAACACCTGCCATTGTGCCAACCACTGAGATCTTGGGTTGTTTGTTACTGATGCATAATCTAGCCGCCCAAGCACAGAGTATTAAGCATATAAAAGCCACCACATTTCCCCTGGACCTCTATCCCGTATCAAACACTCCTCAGTTGCCCCAGTACAGTAAATCTCAAATATCTGAAATCAATTTGTTTTTATAATTTTCTTTTAAAGCAAAGTATCTGGACAGGAAAAAAAGAGAAGGAGAGGAAGGTGGGAAGGAAGGAAGGAAAGGAAATAATGTCTCTACCATTCTATTTTTTCATCCAACAGAATTCATCTCAATTCCAAATTTTCTTCTCAGTACTTGACAAGGGCATGGAATTAATGAGATTAATGAAGCTTGCCATGGGAATTCAACATACAAGTAGGTCAACTGAAATATTTCAAGTTGAAAAATATACAGGATCAATGAAAGAGCTAGGTGAGAATTAGTGGGTTACTAATGGAGAAGAGGGTCCCCAGGTGGCTGAGTGGTAAGGAACCTGCCTGCAATGCAGGAGACACAGGAGATGTGGGTTTGATCCCTCATCCAGAAAGATCCCTTGGAGAAGGAAATGGCAACCCAGTATTCGTGCCTGGAAAATCCCATGAACAGAGGAGCTTGGTGGGCTACAGTCCATGGGGTCAGACAGGACTGAGCAAAGGGACACACATACAGTGGAGAAGAACAAAGCAAAAGAGCTCTGGTGGGTTCCTTAAAATAGGAAGAGCAACACGGTTTCTTACAGCTTAAATTTCATGTTATAAATCAAGAAATTCCATTTTCCACCCTCACCCCAGGAGAAAGCTGAGTAATAAAATGTCTAATAGACAATTGGGACATTTTTATAGCATTCAGTCTCCTTTCCTAGATTTGATTCACTAGGCTTATTAATTTTTTGGACATGGAAAATATTAAGGCCATGATAACTACATAGAATTGTCAACATGAAATATTTCATCCTCATTGAATTTCTACTCATTTCACTTTCAGCATTTGGATAGGTCTTTTTTTTTTTTTTTCCACAAAACAAGAAAAGCGGACTCAAAGAACACTTATACATATTTAGTTTTTAAATTCCTGTTGCAAATCTCCAGGGGCTAAGTGTGAATTTTGGCTAATTTCTCACATTCTCACGGAAATATGTCCTAGAATTAACATTCTAGGATCCATTTTTATGTACCATTAAGGTTATTTTATATTAATATCTATTTTAAGATCTATCTAGAAAACACCAAATAATATTTAAACTATTCTAGAGCCCTTGGCATTATAGCATAATAATAATTTTAATTACTGTTGGCATTCTATACTTCCTAAATAAACTGCATTAGAGTTTTATTCTTCCAATTCTACGTATAATGAGACAGTACAAGATAGAAATTTTTCCTGTGTTTCAGTTTTACATTCAGTATGAACTGCAAAGTATATGTAATTCTTCAAGCATTACTAATAACAAGGTCCAATTTTAAATAGATATCATCCCTGACATTTAGTGAATAACAAGCTGAGAAAAAATGACAGGATAGAAAATGCATTTTATCCTTTTTGCAAAGTTTAAATACAAGGGTGGAAATTCTTCGAAGGTGTCATATGACCAGTTACAAACGTTAAGACACTCTCCCTGGACTTCAGCTGTCTCTTCTGTGAAGTGAAATCTAAAGACCATTTAAACTATAAAATGCTGTAATTCAAATGCTACTGTTTAAAAAACAGTACAAAGTGATTTCATTTGTATATTTTATTTTATTTCCTCAAGTATTCAAATGCAGTCTAGGATAGCCATTAGGGGCACAGACTTGGTATAAATTCTAGTTTTATTATCAATTGAGGCTTTAGGAAAGTTAATCTCTCTAAGCTTCAATTCTCTCCTCAAAAAAAAAAAAAAAAAGGAAATGAAAATCACACCCACCTCATATGAGAGTTAAAACTAAAATTAGTTGAATTACATGCAAAATGTCTTGGTTCCCACTAGTATGAGCACATACATTATGTTGTTGTTCAGTCACTAAGGCATATCCAACTCTTTGCAACTCCATGGACTGCAACACACCAGGCTTCCCTGTCCTTCACCATCTCCCACAGCTTGCTCAACTTCATGTCCACTGAGTCAGTGATGCCATCCAACCATCTCATCCTCTGTCGCCCCCTTCTCTTCCTACTCTCAATCTTTCCCAGCATCAGGGTCTTTTCCAATGAGTTGGCTCTTCACATCAGGTGACCAAAGTATTGAGGCTTCAGCTTCAGCATCAGTCCTTCTAATGACTATTCAGGACTGATTTCCTTTGAGATTGACTGGTTTGATCTCCTTGCAGTCCAAGGGACTCTCAAGAGTCTCCTCCAGCACCACAATCTGAAGGCATCAATTCTTTGGTACTCAGCCTTCTTTACAGTCCAACTCTCACATCCATACATGACTACTGGAAAAACCATAGCTTTGAGGATATGGACCTTTGTCAGCAAATTGATGTCTCTGCTGTTTAATACAGTCTAGTTTTGTCATAGCTTTCCTTCTAAGGAGCAAGCACCTTTTAATTTCATGACTGCAGTCACCATATGCAGTGATTTTGGAGCCCAAGAAAATAAAATTTGTCACTGCATAATACATATATATGTTACAATGTATAACATTATAAACATTGATAAACCATTAGCCAATGTTCTTATTATAATTACCGCTTCCCCTGAAAGGTACATCTATAACCTGCCATATTTCACCAGCTATATGCAAGATTTTGTAATAGGGAATCTTACTTCTCTCAGTCAAGAACTGCCCTCATTTATTTTAATTGAATGCATTCTCAACTCCCTTCATTGCCTCAGTTCCTGGCTTCCTTCAGGCAAATCGTTTTATTTCTTCTCCTCAGTTCCTTCCTCTCCCCGCACCCGCCTCATCCTTTCTACTTTTGCAGGATTTTTTTTCCATCTTATTTGTCCTACTGGGCAGTCTTATACAAGAAACAAGCAAATATATAAAGAAGTCTGTATTGTGTGAAACAGCAGATTTTCAGAATAAACAATGAGACAAAGGAACGAGGCTGATTTGTACTAAGCCTCACATGAAAATCAACCTCCTTACTTTATAATAACACCTGCTGTTCTGCTTTCCCCTTTAAGCAGGCAAGGAGACAAAGGCAAATTTTGATTTCTCTCTACAAAGCTTAAACATCAGACAGTGGCAGAGCAATGGGCACCCTGTAAATGTTAATTAGCTGAAATCTTTTCATAGAAATCTCCTTTTATGTTTCTAGACACCATAACACAAGGAGTTTCTAGATTTTGCCAAAATTAAAAAAAGAACTCTCTTCCTGCTAGACATCTGGGTTGTTTGCCTGTTGTTGTATTCAGGGGTGAAGGAGGCAAGAGATATGACTATTTTTAAGTCTTTGTCAGTATTCTGCAGCGACGCAAGACTTAGGATGGGGGCACTTGGGAAGAGAATACTTATTTCACAATTTTTTGTCCACGTTTCCCTAGACAATTTTGAATGAGAACAGTGTCCTTTGGCATTGATTATCAGAGGCCTGTCAGGTGCACAGAGCTGCCTTGAGCAGAACCTCTGAACTGCTCAGATTTCAGGTCAGATGGAGAAATGACACTCACTGTTAGCATTTTCCCAGGGTCTTGGCCAAACTTTTCATTTTATCTGCTCACTTGCCTTTAAGAAGGTTCCACTGCAAACTTTTATAACTACTAAGAGAAATAAGTGGGTTAGGACAAAATACCAAAAATATTAGGTCAAATAAATAAGGCAGTAGGGTTCCTAATTCATTAAACTCTGCCAGATGATAAAAAAGTACAGAAATTGATGAGACTTCAGTTCTGGCCTACTTGAAACCCTTGTATATTGGTGTCACAATTTGCTACTATCATCTGTGCTTACATCTAGTGAATGAACAGGATATAAAGCAATAACCAAAAATCTTGAACAATTAAGTTTTTGAAGTATCTGGGCATATGCAAGAGAAGTCTCAAAAAACTCAGGCATGTGGGCACAAGTTTGTATCTTAAAATTTACCTTTTTTCCTACTATTGTCAGTTCCAGTGTTGTTAAAGAGCAGAGTATGGTCATTCGAATAGATTAGTATTGTCTAAAGGGTCGTTCCAGCTCTTTAAACACACAAAATTATCAGTCACTTCACATACACAAAACTCTAGATATTATACAAGGCAATTTAATGTAACAACATTTCTATTTTAATCTTCTAAATCATTTCAGTAACTTGGGAGTCCATGAGGCTAAATATTACTAGAAAACACTAAGTGTAAATCCATATAATATATTCTGAGAAGAGCTGCAGGAAGGGAACGAACAAATCTCTGTCGGTTAGGATCCTTTCAGCTATAATGAAATAAACCAACTTCCTTTGAATAATAAGGTTATGTTTTATATATCTCACACCATAAAAAGCCCATAGTAGTGGGCTCCTAAGCAGGATGATTCCACAGCTCAGAAGGTACTGACTTCATCCTCAGGTTGGTAGCAAGATGGCTGCCGTGGTTCCAGGCATTACTTACAGACCCAGCAAGAGCAAAGGAAAAATGACAACCTTCTCTTCCTTTCCTTTTTAGAAGCCAGAAACCCTTCATAGATGTTCCCCCCAACTTTGGCCATGACTGAGTTGCCAGCCCATTACTTATCCAGTCCCTGGTTTAGTTCAGTTCAGTTCAGTTCAGTTGCTCAGTTGCGTCCGACTCTTTGTGACCCCATGAATCGCAGCACACCAGGCCTCCCTGTCTATCACCATCTCCCGGAGTTCACTCAAACTCATGTCCATCGAGTTGGTGATGCCATCCAGCCATCTCATCCTCTGTCATCCCCTTTTCCTCCTGCCCCTAATCCCTCCCAGCATCAGAGTCTTTTCCAATGAGTCACCTCTTCGCATGAGGTGGCCAAAGTACTGGAGTTTCAGCTTTAGCATCATTCCTTCCCAAGAACACCCAGGGCTGTTCTCCTTTAGAATGAAACCCATGACTATGGGTTGGACATAGGGCATCAACCATAGTGACCATGGTGGGTAGCCTGGATGACTGGGAGTCAAACACAATCACCACTATTTAAAAAATATACCTGTCTTCTCAAAGCTTACCTTCTACAAATTACCTTGATGCAGGTGAAGAGCAAAGCCAGACACAACCAAAAACACCACATGATGCAATCCTGAAACAATTTATCAACCTTCCTGGTAGCTCAGTTGGTAAAGAATCCACCTGCAATGCAGAAGACCCCAGTTCAATTCCTGGGTTGGGAAAATCCCCTGGAGAAGGGATAAGCTACCCACTTGGGTATTTTTGATCTTCCCTGGTGGCTCAGATGGTAAAGAATCCACCTGCAGTGCAGGAGACCTGGGTTTGATGCCCGGGCAGTGGTGGGGGGATCCCCTGGAGGAAGGCAGGGCAATTCACTTCAGTATTCTTGCCTGGAGAATCCTCATGGACAGAGGTGCCTGGCGGGCCACAGTCCATAGGGTGACAAAGAGTCAGACACAACTGAGTGACTAAGCATAGCATTCCTGCAGAGGGTTAAGTACATTCTGTTGGACGGAGAAGAGCACTGAGCTCAGAAAATGTAAATAGGTCAGGAGCAAGTGTTGCTTTCCCCTGCAAATGACACACATAAAGAAGAGTGTTTAAATAGAAAGAGACACCCAGATTTCAACTGTTTGCACTCCGAGTTGTTTTCTGTTATTCTTTTTTTAAAACAACTGGGCATAGTATAGGAACAAGATGAAAGGCTGAGCAGAAGAGCTAAGTCACCTTAGAATACAACTCACACAGAAAAATAAAATGAAAAATCTTTCCTTTGGCCTGCAAGATTCTACAGATCTGGTCCCATGGTCTCTTCGAGGGAACCTCCTATTTCTGTCCCCTCCTCTCCCTCCACACCACCACTTCCTTCTCGTTCCCACTGACGAAAGGGCTCTCATCCCCAGTGTTCCTACAGCTTCCCCCCTTGTGCCTTTCAAGTCTCAGGTCAGACGTCATTTTCCCAGGGAGACCACCTCTGACCACCTTATACACCGTATATTCTCTCTCAAGTATTTCATTATCCTGCTGTATTTTTCTCCATAGCACTTATCACTACCTGATATGTATATATTTACCTTTTATGTCTTTACTCTCTAGAATATATGCTTCCTGAAGGCAGGGACCACCCCCCCCTCACCCCCGGCCAGGAGCTATAAAAGTTCCTAACACATAATAGGTGCTCAGAAAACATCTGCTGAATGAATGAATGGGGTAAGATGAAAGCACAACAGGGAAAAAAAATACACTTTTATAAAAGCATAAATTGAAACCTAGCCTCCAAGAAGTATTTTCATAGTGTAGTCTATTTTCTCTTCTTTCTTAAGTTCAAAAATAATTATGTCACCAATGAGTATATTCACTTCTACTAGTCTAGCTGATAAAATCCATTTTAAAAGTATAAAGTAGTAGGACTTCCCTGCTGGTCCTGTGGTTAAGACTCTCAGCTCCCAATGCAGGGGGCCCAGGTTCGATCCCTGGTCAGGGAACTAGATCCCACATGCTGCAACTAAGACCTGGTGCAGCCAAATAAATGAATAAAAAAAAAAAGTATAAACTAGTGTATCAAATTACTCTTTCCCAAGGTAAGCTGCCAGGAATCAAACAAGATTATTTTGCTAAAATTAACATTTGATGCCCAACAATCATACAACATAGGCAAACTTTTTCTCTTCCCTCTCCCCTTCCCTCTTCCCTCTCTGTTATTCAATTAGAAACTTGCTCAATTAAAAGGTTCTAGAACTGTAAAGAACAGAGTCCTGGTACTCCCTGTTTCCACTTCCCTGGTGGCCCAATGGTAAAGAACTCGCTTGCAGGGAGGAGACGTGGCTTCGATCACTGGGTTAGGAAGATCCCCAGAGAAGGAAATGGCAACCCACTCCAATATTCTTGCTTGAGAAATCCCATGGACAGAGGAGCCTGGTGGGCCACAGTCCATGGTGTCCCAAAAGAGTCAGATATGACTTAGCAACTAAACAACAACTCCCTGTCTTACTTATGCTGTCAGCATCAAATACTATCTTTAAATGCATACGTAGTTCAGTTTCTCAGACATCCAGTAGCACATCTTGTCCTTTTGTCCAAGGTGGAAGTGAGGCTGTTAACTGAGATTTAATGACTACACAGATTTTAAGGAGAACTCATGCTAGGTCCTTAGTTTCTGATCTGACCTGGATCCAGGCAGTGCCTTGCCCTGAGCACAGCATATAAATGCCACAATGTTCTGCCAGGTCTCCAAGCATGCAGACTCCTGCAGCCACAAAAGATGCTCTCTGAATCATCTGTGCTGCCCTAAATACTTCCCAATTACAGAATCAGGAGAAAGCTATTTAGGTGCTCTGCGACACGTGTGATTTCCAGGGGAACATGAAGGTGACTCACAATAATAAAGAATCTGAATTAAAGGTCACAGAAGCCCTTACAATCCCAGATCAAGAAGAGCAGTAATTTCCTCGGTATTTTCACTTCCACTCCCTTCCACTCCCAATCTCAGGAAATCCAAAGGTTTTAAATACCAAGACCAAGAGTGCAGCCGCCCAGCTTTCCCAGCTTGCAGAGAAGTATGATAGAGATTTTCAGATTAGATTTAGTCCACAATAGGTCTTTATTCTGTACCTCCTATATGAAATTTAAGAATTTAACAGATTCTGAGCAAGTGAATATTTCATTCTTGTTTCATAGCATAATAAACAAAAAAAGTCCTTTTCATTGGGAGGGCTTAAATGTAACCCAAGAATCCAACTTCTGATTCTATCAGTCTGCCATTACCAGGGTCCTATTGAAAGTGTTCATTTCTTAATGCACTCAGCAATCCTTTCCTGGCAGTGCAGATGTGCTCAATCACAAACTGTCAATAATACATAAAACAGGACAATTTTGGCATAGCACCCTTTGGAATTGGAGGGAAAATTCTTTATGTAGTTACTTTAAAATTACGTGAACTAAGTTTACATAGACAAAGAATTCAGTCCTCAAAGCAAAGATAAACATCTGCCCTCAGATATAAAGTTTCTACTTAAACCCATATATTTCAGACCTGGGGACATTTTCTGTTATTCCAAAACCCTTGTTATTTTTCCTAATGACACAGTAAAAATAGTTGCTGAGATAACTCAGCTGAAAGGGTTCCATTTTATACATCTCCTAAAAACGAAAAAGCCTAAGCCAGACAATAAAAAAACATTTTAAAGAAAAGGAAAGTTTATTTCTTTTTGTACAAGCATCTTCTGGTCTTTCCAATTTTACAGTTTATATTCATACCTACAAGTCCAGATGACTAAGAAAGAGGGCCATTTTTAGAGGTTGAACAGGTCAAAATAAAAGTCTTTTTCCTTTGGTTACATGGCTTTAAAGCTCCAAACGAAACTGTGGTTCCGTATTCCATAGGAGCAACTCTCGTTTTCTTTCACACCCTACAGAGCCTTCACCTGCTCAGCTTCTCTCATAGGACTGTCTAGCTACAAATGAGTGAGTGACTACAACACACGCCTGTGTAACGGGCCCAGTCCTTCTCACCAGGTATGTTTAAAGAGGCTGCCTTTTAGGGCCCTATAATCAAGCAATCTTTTATCAAAGCGCATGCCAAAGCCAGGTGCAACAGCCCCACATATTCTACTAATGCACACTTTATTGCCGTGAGAGTGACATTCAGACAGCAGAGCGTAATCACCATAATTTACGTAGCAGCTGCTACATTCTCATCTTCAACCAAAGGGAGTAGATACAGAGCATTCTCCTCCTGCACTTGCCTCTGCAAGCTGGTACTAAATGGGGAAAGTCAGAGAATGGCAGCCATCAAAGAGGAAGCCAGCCTTTTCTGGAAAGTCAGCCTTTTCCAATCACGAATGTACTATGGAGTCCCATCCAACTGGCCTTGAACAAATTCAATACAAACCATATGTGCTTGGCCAAAACAGAGAAAAGCAACATTTTGAACAGCATAGACATGTTACTGGAGAAGTGTATGGCATTGGATGAGATCGGACAAGGCTGCCCCTCCAATCAGGCTGAGCTCCTATATGCTGCTCATAGTATAATAAGCACCCCCACGTTGAGTGTGATTCCAGGAGTTAAGGATACAGATTTTCTTACAACATAACCCCCAGTGAAAGCCATCTACTCTGAAACTCAAACAAGCACGCAGTATCCTAAGCATGCCAGTAAGGATGTGGCCCCTTGCACACGCTGTTTACTCTGTCTGGGAGGCTTTCCCCCAAAATAGCTGTGTAGTCCACATGGCTCATTTCCTCATATATTTACATTAAAGTCATCTTCTCAGTGCGGTCTTCTTTGATCCTTCAATCTAAATGCTGACCGACCCTCCAACACTGTTTCTTCCTTCTCTGCTTTATTTTTCCCAATACCACTTCACACTATTTAACATACATTTTGTGTTATTTGCTATCTCCTGCTTCTAGAATGTAAGCTTCATCAGAGCAGAGGTTTTTGTTGTTGTTGTTTTAACTGTTTTGTTCACTGCCGTGTCACCAACTAGAACCCATGTTAAGTATCTATGAAGAATAAAATCTGAAAAAGAGTGGCTATGGGACATCCCTGGTGGTCCAGTGGCTAAAACTCTACACCCCCAATGCAGGGGGCCTGGTCAGGGAACCAGATCCCACATGATGCAATTAAAGAGTTCCCATGCTAGAACTGAAAAAAGAAAAAAGATCCTGCATGCCCCAACTAAGACCCAGTGCAGACAAACAATAAATGTTTTTTTAAAAAAGAGCAGATATATGTGTAACTGATTTACTTTGCTGTATAGTAGAAACTAACATAACGTTGTAAAGCACCCATACTCCAATAAAAATTAATTTAAAGTATCTGTCAGTAAAACAGTAATCTGCTCTCACACAGGGAGAAAAACAGACACACTAATCTTTCAAGGTAGCACATGGTTCTCATTCACAACATAGGACATGCTCAAGAGAATTTAAGAAGGACTTTTTAAAAAAAGAACCTTCAAAAAGTAACTTCAGATTTAGGAAGAGTTACAAAGAGAGTTCCCATGTGCCCTTCACCCAGCTTCCCCTAATGTAAACTTATCTAACCATGTGCATTTCCTCAAACTAAGAAATTAACACTGACCTGATACTGCTAACTACAAAGTTTATTCAGATTTCTCCAGTTTTTCCACTTATGTCCTTATTGCGTTTCGTCTCCTCCAACCACTGACAGCTTCTTTATCTTCCCTTGATTTTCATGATCCTGACACTTTTGAAAAGTACTTGGTCGGATATTTTGTAGAATGTCCCTCAGTTTGGGTCTGTCTGATGCTTTCTCATGACTGGACTGGGGTATGGACTGTGGAGAAGAATAACACAGGGATAAAGCGCTCTTCTCATTGCACCGTATCAGAAGGCAGATGAGGCTTATTATTGTTGTTATTATTGACATTAGCCTTGAAGATTTGGGAAAGGTGGTACTGCCAGTTTCCTCCCCTTTCCATATTCTATTTGTTAGAAGTAAGTCACTGTATCAGCCCACACCCAGGAGTACTTTTAACTACACATGATATTTGCTTTGTGTGCTGACTTCAGAACATAATGCTTGCAAACTGCACCTCCACGTACACTCGGTCACTAAGAGATGATGTAAGAGATGGATAAAATGGGGGTGCCTTGACAAATGTGGGAGCAATACTCAGTCATATCATAGTATTACTTCCGTGGACTCAATCAACACAGACCCCTTCTTTTTTCAGTAGAGTCTGACCACGGTCAGTCAGTTCAGTCGCTCAGTCATGTCCAACTCTTTGAGACCCCACAGACTGCAGCATGCCGGGCTTCCCTGTCCATCAGGCACAACTCCCGAGCTCGCTCAAACTCATGTCCATCGAGTCAGCGATGCCATCCAACCATCTCATCCTCTGAGTCTGACCACACAAATAGAAAAAGTAGAGCATGGACGTATTAAAATATTTTCCCAATATGACAGGATAAAACAACAAATGAGATGAGTCCCAGAATAATCCCCCTTGCTGTATCCTTGGTAATGAGCCAAACAATTTCTTGATTGTTGCAACTGGGTAATACCCTTTGTTTTATTAACTGTGTTTCATCAATAGCATTTATTTAACAGTCCTGTCAAGAGAAAATAAAATGTGTAAAGACTATTAATTGTTCCAAAGTTCTTCCCATATAATAGAACCTTCAATTTGTAGCTTAGACACTAAGTTACCCAGAATAAAAACTATATCCCAGCCACTCTGGGAGCTAGGTGGAGCCACAGGATTAAAGCCCAGACAATAAAATGTAAGCAGAAGTTCTAAACTCAGCATATAAGGCTAACCACTGCCCCTCATGACTTTAGAGTCCACTGAGGAGGAGGGGAGCCCATCTTACAGGTAATATTTACCTTAATTTTCAGATTGAGATGGTTGGATGGCATTATCAACTCAATGGACATGAGTTTGAGCAAACCCCAGAGATAATGAAGGACAGGGAAGTCTGGCATGCTGCAGTCCATGGGGTCATAAAGAATCAGACATGACTAAGTGACTGAACAAGATTTAAAAAAAAAGAAAAAAAAAACAGGTTCAGAGATGTTATCTGTTGAATTCCTAACCAGTGGAGTGGAGAAGCCAAAAGTGAAGGCAGTCAAGTAAAAACTTCACAATTGCCTAATAAATTACAAGATACAAAATTAGGTCTGAATTTTCAAAGGGACATAGGGATGCTAAAAACAGTGTCATTTATTCAAAACTCAAATCTAACTGGGCACCACGTATTTTTGTGTTCTGTATCTTACAACCCTAGTCAGATGGCAAAGCCTAGACACCTTGACGCCATTTGATAATCCATGCATGGTAACATCACACACCATACACAGCAGACCCTCCAACACATCACTGCCTCTGCAGCTCTTGGATGGCCCGAGAGGAACTAGGCAGGACGTGAACGCAACCACCAGTCAACAGAAGGCAGAAAACTGCAGTCCTCAGAAATCCAAGGAGGCAGAGAGGCTCAGTTTGGAGAGCATCCCCTCTCTGAGATAAAACAGGTGGAACAAGACTATATGGGGTCACCCAAGCTTTGGAAAGTACAAAAGGGAGAAGCATGGGGCAAAGAGTTGGCAGAACGGTCATACAGAGAGGACACCCAGGATTTAGGGGAAAGAAGAATGTTGTTTGTTCTGTGGCTAATGCTTCTTTTCATCTCTCTACGGTGTTGATGCTTTCATGGTGTCAATTCCCCAAGGTGAATGCAAAGAGGCACCAAATCTAGCTCTAAACACGGGAAGAAAGGCTTCCATGAGGAAGGGAAACCATAGGGAGCTGGGGAAGGGGAGTTCTGACATCTATTTAACACAGCCTGGAAGGGAAGGTGAAACCTGCATTGTTGACCATGCAGGTCTTTGATTTTTTAATAACAGTTCCAAATCTAAAGTCACAGAGCAGTGGGTTCCAACCCAGCTGGCCATGACAATCTCCTAGGAAAGTCACTGAAATCAGAGACCCCAAGGCTGTGGGCAGGCCCAGCACAAGTTTTATTTTATATTGGAGTATCACTGATTCACAATGTTGCACTGGTTTCAGGTATACAGCAAAGTGATTCAGTTATACATATATCTATTCTCTTTCAAATTCTTTTCCCATTTAGGTTATTAAAGAGTATTGAGGGGAGTTTCCTGTGCTACACAACAACAGGTCCCTGTTGGTTATCAATTTTAAATTTAGCAGTGTGTCTTTGTTAATCCCGAACTCCCAATCAACTCCCAATCTATCCCCTCGCCCCCTTCCCCTGCAGTTAACCATAAATTCATTCTCTGTGAGTCTGTTTCTGTTTTGTGAATAAATCCATTTGTATCACTTTTTTAGATTCCACATATAAGTGATATTGATATTTGTCTTTCTCTGTCTGACTTACTTCATTAAGTATGACAAAGATTCTTTTTTTAAAATTTCCCAAATGATTCTGATGAGCAGACAGGTTGGAATATTCTGCTGTAGATGTCTTATCAGTTTCCTTTTTCAAGTACTGACAATCAAGTACAGAGCATCAAGGTTTTTTAAAAATAGATTTATGGATGTGTGATTTACATACTATAAAATTCACCCATTGTAAATAACTAATTCAGTAGTTTTTAGTAAATCTATAGAGTTGTGCAGCCATCACTACAAACCACTTTTGGAACATTTCCATCACCTCAAAAAGCCTCCAGATGCCTACCTCCAGAGTTCATGCCCGCTCTTACCTCCAGCCCCAGACAATCGCCAATCTGACTTCTGTCTCTATAGATCTGCCTTTTCGGAACATTTCATATAAATGGAGTAATACAATGCATGTCTTTGGCATCTGGTGTCCTTCATTTACATAATGTTCTTGAGGTTCGTCCATGTTGTAGGATAGAGCAGTAATTCATTCCTTTGTATTTCTAAGTAGCATCAGTTCAGTTCAGTTCAGTCGCTCAGTCGTGTCCGACTCTTTGCGACCCCATGAATCGCAGCACGCCAGGCCTCCCTGTCCATCACCAACTCCTGGAGTTCACTCAGACTCATGTCCATCGAGTCGGTGATGCCATCCAGCCACCTCATCCTCTGTCATCCCCTTCTCCTCCTGCCCCCAATCCCTCCCAGCATCAGGGTCTTTTCTAATGAGTCAACTCTTATTCCATTATATGCATAGACCACCTTTTGTAACACATTCTCCTGTTCATAGACACTTGGGCTGATTCCACCTACTGGCTATTATGAATAATACTGCTATGAACCATCATGCACATGTTTTTGTATAAATATTAATACGTGTTTTCAATTCTC
The DNA here is from genome assembly GCF_032405125.1 of Capricornis sumatraensis. NCBI lineage: Eukaryota > Metazoa > Chordata > Mammalia > Artiodactyla > Bovidae > Capricornis > Capricornis sumatraensis. The sequence goes on along the minus strand of NC_091075.1, from coordinate 62,671,271 downwards.
TTATATAAATACCTAGAAGTAGGATTGCTGCGTCTATAGTAAGTTTTTAAGAAACTGAATATCAAGTTTTAATTAGCAATTGTTGTGAAACAGTTGCCAAATGCAGATTTCTACGGTAATTACCTCCTGTTTCTTTGCTCATCACTCAGGTCCTCGCTGAATACTACTATACCTCCTGCATAAAATTCATATAGATTTTTCATCAAATGAAATGCCTTTATCAAGAAATGTCCCTCACTCTGTACATATGCAGAGGATACCTGCTTCTTTGGCTGTTAAAATAAATAATCTTTTAAGTTAAAGAAATTTCATAGTTATGCACAGTTGGCAAGTGGCCAGTCCTGGTTAGTTAACAACAGGTTTACAAAAATTGTAAAACCTCACATGTTGATTAGAGTAATGATTCAATACTTTATTACTCTATCTTTTAAAATAAGTTGCTCAATTATAGATATATATTCATTGTAGAGGAAATCTGCTTATATTTTAAAATAGGACTTCTATGATCCCCTTTTAAATAAAAATGTGTTTATATACCTAGATAATGTTCAGATGGTAGATGTGCATGTGAAAGGATTTATGAATATTTTTCTTTGTACTTATATTTTCTGATTTGCTGTATTTTCTCCGATTTGCTGTATTTCCTTATCTGTATAATAAGAAAATGAAAGAAAGGTTTGCATAATTTTTTTAAAAAATACAACATGCATGAGTATTTACTTAATTATTATCATCAATAAGAATTTGTGTCTAAGAAGTAAAACTGTTTCATTCTTTTTGCACTTTCTGGTAGCCAATTCTTCATCACTCTTCAGAGTGAAAAAAGAATAGCCTAGATAATCAAAAAGACTTATTTGGACCAAAAGCTGCAGCATCCACCACAGCATACAGGTATGAGGCTACTTAACTAAAAAAAAAAAAAAAGAAACAAACAAAAGAAAGAAATCCCTATGCAATTTATTTTCCTATAGTTCACGCCAGAAAAGCCGCCCGAGTTTGGTGCACATCAGAAACCCCACCCTTGAACTGATCTAATGATTATCCAGGCTGCCCTTTTGATATACCTTTGCTAAAGAGCTGCACTTTCCTAAATGCTTCAGACTAGAATGTTTCGTCAGCTGTTTTCCAGTATGGCACATGCTACCACATGATTGAAAAGTGAGTTTCAATATTTCTCCTCCCTGTTTATATTTATCCCATTTTAATTCATCAAAACTGATTGCTTTTCTTCCTTAAAAAAAAAAAAAAGCAACTGCTAAAGCATAACAACAACAGAAATTAACTGCTTGGCTGGTCATTTTGTCAACATCGAATTCAGAGAAAGTCACAGCCAAAATAGCTTTGCTCATAGATTCCTGAATAACCAGAGCTAATAATTGGTGCTTTCTATGTTTCTTACATTTCTTTTATATATTAACTCATTTACTCCTCAAAACAGCTCTATGAGATAGGTGCTATTATCATAATCATTTCATAGATGAGGAAATGGAAATTGGGAGAGATTAGGCAACCTTCCTAAGCTGCTAATGGTGTAGCTGGAACTCCAACCTGGTCAGTTGGGCTCTATGCCTGAGTGCTTCCTCCCTCCCCTACTGAATATGTGTAATGATGTCCCTGTAAGTCTGATGGTGCTTCTCCAAAACGGGGCACAGAAGTCCTACCTTTTGGAGGTCAGACACTGAGTTCCAAATGACCAGTTTGGTACTATAACTCAATGTCCTGTTGACAACTGGCTTGCCTGCCCGTCTGTCCACAAAAACGGTGGTGGATTTGATTCCACTTTTTAGTTCTTACTGATCAGTGCATCAATTCATTGACTATGTATTATATCTTTTTTGATATTTATCTTCCCCTTCTAAAAACTTATAACCAAGTCATTCTAGTAACACTATTCCAGTGGTCAAGATGATGTCTAATGGAACCTCAAGGGTCTTCCTCTACCAACTCCTACAGTTCTCCATTCATCCTTGCCCCTTGCAAGTGTCTCTAAAAAGGTTGTACTACAAAGAAAAACTCAACAGGCTATTTGTTGGACCTTTTTATAGCCTTTTTTCATGAGAAAAGGGAAATGAGATCATAAATAACACTGACCCACACAGGGCATCAAATCCATTCTTTTTTGAGTTCACTTCCTGGAAGCCAGCTACACAGTCTGCATTGCTCTTTTATACTTCATTATCTAGTTTTAGAATTTTCCTTTCAGAAAAACAAATGAGAGCATTCTACCAAGTTTCCATGGTGATTTTTTTTTTGCTCTTCCTTCTGGAACACTGTTTATAGGCAGAATAAAATGTGTTACAGCACTCTGACAATTTTGAACACCCATAGATTACTCTTGGGAGTCATTATCCACAAAATTACATTTCCTTAATTTATTGCAACATGTAGGGAACCCATGACAATGATTTCGGCATCACTTGAAATATCAGTAAAAGATCTGCATTATCAATTTAATCCATATAAGGTGCTCTCAATCTAAAGTGGCTTTACATAAGAGAGGGCTTCCTTATTTGCATTAATTTCCTAGCAAAGAAGTCTAGCTGAAACAGTAGAACAGAAACAGATGTTCAATCCATATATGCAGATAAGAATTCTTCACTTGCCTTCTTATCACTAACAGATGAAGGAAGTGCATTCATTAAGGAAACAAAGCCTGCCCAAGTGGAACACAGCCAGATCACAATTCTACATTGGTCCAGAGTACAACTGAATTTTCCCAACTTCAAAGAACAGAGAAGTTAAATACATTTAAAAGTCAAAATTTCAACTTGAAAATACCCTAACAGGAGTAGTCCTACCTGCTCATCCAAAGAGGATGTGTTCTCCCTTGCATCAATTCTAGTTCACTTACACTTAGGAAGATATTTTTTATTGCTTTTATCTTAAATTCCTATATTTCTTATTCTTTTTTTATGTAAGTTCTATTACATTCCCCCAAGCTTATAAAGTTAAGGGAAAACCTAATTTTGGTTATCTGCCAAGTTAACCAATATTCCTGGTTGTATTTAAACTGGATTTTGAAGATAATGTTCTACTCACAGAATGATCAGAAAAAGAGCATCATAATTCAACATGTCCAAAATCCCACCTGGGATCTACCGCTGGCACACCTAAAACACAAAACCCAACTCAGGCTGTTCTCTGTGCTTTGCCGCAAATCTCAACACATGCCATTACCATGTGACCAACCAACCAGGCTAAAAATTTTGCATCACCTTAGCCCCTTCCTCCACCATTATCCATTCTTCCACCTATTTAAAATTATAGTGCAGAGGATTCCATGAGAACCAAGAAAGCAGAACCTAATGTGAAGGCCCTTTCACTGTCCACACTTTCTTACCTCCCTCTCACTGCTCACCCCCAACAGTCTGGTTTCTACCCCACCACTCCACTGAACCGGCTCCAGCCAAGATCACCAATGGCCTTCAGCAGCCAAAGCCAGTGGTCAGTTTTCAGGTCATTTTCTGCCTTCTTGGAAGCATTTGACAATGGTGTTCACCCCTTCCTTCTTGAAAACTTGTCCTGCATGAGTGCCCAAGACTCCAGCCTCTTAGCTGTCCACCAGCATTCCTTACTTTCCTATCTGTTTTTTAGTCGGTTCCTTTTCTACTCATCTCTTAAATACTGCAGCTCTTCCCAGTTCCCTTTTTCCTTCTCACATACTCCCTGGTCGATTTCACCCACTGTCATAGGCTCCAGTGATGTAGATCATCAGACAGTGACGACCTACTGTTCTTTCGTCTTCAGGCTAGTTATTTTTCCTGAACTCCAGATTCTTAGAACCAATTATCTAGTGGACAATCCTATGTGGAAGTTTCACTGAGCATCTCAAACTCAAATAAAGCTAAAAGCCTTATCTTCTTTATGAAACCTGTTCCTCCAACATTTCCTATATCAGTAAAACACTACCTACCTCTCCACAATCATGCTAGAGGCCTGGGAGTCTTCCTTGAACCAAACTCCTCCATCCCTCAACAACCAATCAATCTCAAGTTCTATTGGTTTAATTCCTCAATATCTCTTACTCTGTACATGTCTTCTTCAATCCCATTCACATCATTATTACCCACCAAGATCACTTGATACCTCCCTGTTTTTCCCTGATCCAATCATGCCCTTCCTCCAGTCCTTTCTCTCTACTGTAGACCTAGAGTAATTAAGGCTGCCCACATATCAGGGAGCTTTAAATATATATGCATACACATGTAAGCCACACACTCTGGTCATAATGATTCAGTGGTTTGGAGTGAGATTCAGGTACTCATGTTATTAAAAGTTCCACTAAGTGGTTCTGATGTACAGCCAGGATTAAAAATCAATCAATGTAATTTTTGCCCAGCACATCTCTGATCATAATTGACAAGACCCTTCATGGTCAAGAGTTTTCCTCTTTTTCTCATATATGCTGTGTTTCCTCTCAACCTAGGGCTATAAAAACCACAGTTTTCTGGTTTAACTCTTCCCCTACCAAATTCTACCTCTTTGCCATTTCTTTCATCCAGGAGGCCTTCACTGGCACCCTTTGTTCCAGATTAAGTTCCCTCACACTCTTCCTTACTCCCCTCATCACAGCACGTACTATGATTGCTTGTTCACCTGTGTATTGCTCCACTGGACAGACTATAAGCTCCAGGAAAGTATACACCTCTTGAATTCACAGCTGTTTCCCAAGAACTTACCATGGTGCCAAATAAAAAGTAGGTGCTTAATAAAGGAATTATTAAGGACTTCCCTGTAGCTCAAATGGTAAAGAATCTGCCTGCAAAGCAGGAGTCCAGGGTCAATTCCTGGGTCGGGAAGATCCTCTGGAGAAGGGAATGGCAAGCCACTCCAGTATTCTTGCTGGAGAATCCCATGGACAGAGGAGGCAGGCAGGCTACAGTCTGTGGAGTTGCAAAGAGTTGGACACGACTAAGTAACTAACACACACACAATAAGGGAATTAGCAGTTGATAATATTCAAGAAACAGACTTACAACTACTTTGTTTAAAAGATGAAGAATTCAATGCTAAAAAGGTTAACACAGTACTACGATGGGAAGAAAAGAGTGATAAGAGATAGAAAAGCTCTACCTTCATGAAACATGGAAGATGTCACTAAAAAGACTTTATTGCTGAATCCTGAATATTGAGTAGAGGATCCCCAGAGGAAAGGGGACATTTCACATGAAGGAAACCAAATGTGCAAATGCAGAAATGTACTGGCTCCCAAACTGTATCAAGTATGTCTCTGGCAAGCATCCTTTTCAAACCTACAAGTATTCCCTAATTCAGGCCTTCTATACCCATCATTGAACTACTGCAAAACCTTCCCGCCCACCTCCAATTCCCTCTACCTACAGCTGCCTAAAGTACAGACTAATTATTCTGTTCTCTCTGCTATGAATAAATAATGCTGTTCTTTAGTTGCTAAGTCATGTCTGACTCTATAATCCCATGGACTATAGCCCGCCAGGCTCCTCTGTCCATGGGACTTCCCAGGCAAGAATCCTGGAGTGGGTGGCCATTTCTCTATCCAGGGGATCTTCCCAACTCAGGGATCAAATCTGAGTCTCCCATATCTCCTGAATTAGCAGGTGGATTCTTTACCTCTGAGCCACCAGGGAAGCCCCAAAATAAATAATACATACATACATAAAACTCAATATGTCAGGAAATTTGGAAAACTCAGCAGTGGCCATAGGACTGGAAAAGGTCAGTTTTCATTCCAATCACAAAGAAGGGCAATGCCAAAGAATGTTCAAACTGCCACACAACTGAGCTCATTTCACATGCTAGCAAGTTCATGCTCAAAATCCTCCAAGCTAAGTTTCAACAGCATGTGAATTGACAACTTCCAGCTGTACAAGCTGGATTTAGAAAAGGCAGAGGAAACAGAGATCAAATTGCCAACATCCACTCAATCACAGAAAAAGCAAGAGAATACCAGAAAAACATCTACTTCTGCTTCACTGACTATGCTAAATAAAGCCTTTGACTTTGTGGATCACAACAAACTGGAAAATTCTTAGAGAGATAGGAATACCAGACCACTTTACCTGCCTCCTGAGAAATCTGTATGCAGATCAAGAAGAAACAGTTAGAACTGAACATGGAATGACTGACTAGTTCAAAACTGGGAAAGGAGTACATTAAGGCTGTATATTGTCACCCTGTTTATTTAACTTATATACAGAGTATATCATGAAAAATATCATGAAGCACAAGCTGGAATCAAGACTGAAGGAGAAATGTCAATAGCCTCAGATATGCAGATGACACCACCCTTATGGCAGAAAGCGAAGAGGAATTAAAGAGCCTCTTAATAAAGATGAAAGAGGACAGTGAAAAAGCTGGCTTAAAACTCAACATTCATAAAACTAAGATCATGGCATCTGGTCCCATCACTTTATGGCATAAAGATGGGGAAACAATGGAAACGGTGAAAGACTTTATTTTCTTGGGCTCCAAAATCACTATGGACAGTGACTCCAGCCAGGAAATTAAAAGACGCTTGCTCCTTGGAAGAAAAGCTATGACCAACCTAGACAGCATATTAAAAAGCAGAGACATTACTTTACTGACAAAAGTCTGAGTAGTCTAAGCAATGGTTTTTTCCAGTAGTCACACATGGATGTGAGAGTTGGACCATAAAGAAGGCTGAGCACCAAAGAACTGATGCTTACGAACTGTGGTATTGGAGAAGACTATTGAAAGCTCCTTGGACTGCAAAGAAGTCAAACCAGCCAATCCTAAAGGAAATCAATGATGAATATTCATTGAAAGAACTGGTGCTGAAGCTGAAGCTCCAATACTTTGGCCATCTGATGGGAAGAGCCAATTCACTGGAAAAGACCCTGATACTGGGAGAGATAGAAGGCAGGAGAAGGAGGAGACGACAGAGGATGAGATGGTTGGATGGCATGACCGACTCAATGGACATGAGTTTGAGCAAGCTCCGGGAGTGGGTGAAGGACAGAGAAGCCTGGCGTGCTGCAGTTCGTGGGGTCACAAAGAGCTAGACATGACTGAGCAACTGAACAACAACATAAAATTTCTCCCAGCTCTTCCTTGTCCATGAATAATCATGTTCACATTTCACACCAAGGCACCTAAAGTCTCCACAGATACAACCCCGAACCAAGGTTTTCAGTTTTGCATGTCCCTCACACTAACCCATTCTACTACAAATGCATTCTTCATGCTTTCACTACTTCAGACCACTTGTTATTATCCAGTTCTATCTCCCATTTTCACGTGTCCATGTCTTCACTCATTGTATTCGCTACCTAGTTCCCAGTAATACTACGTAACAACCACAAACCTCAGTGGCAAACAACAATAAGCATTTATTGCTCATGTACCTGGGGCCACCATCTAGGTAGTTCTGCTGATCTTGGATGGACACCCTCATAAGTCTAGGGCACTGGTTCTCAATCAGGGGTAGTTTTCTCTCCTAGGGGGATATCTGGAATGTCTGGAGACTTTTTTGTTTGTCACAACTGGAGGGAGGTGGGTGTTACCAGCATCTAGTGGGTAGAGGCCTGGGAGGATGCTAGACATCCTAAAATGGACATCCCCCGACAACAAAGAATTAGCCAGCTCCAAATGTCAACAGTGCCACTGTTGAGGAACCCTGCTAGAGGTACTGGCTGTTTGCTGACCGAGGATATAGCTGCTTCTGGGACAACTGGGGCAACTTGGCTGTGTCCACGGTCATTCATCTTGCAGGCTGTCTCAGGCATCTAGTCACAGCAATGGCAGAGGAGCAAGAGCAAGAGCCTCAAGGCATTTTACAGCTAAGCTTGGAACTGACACATCATCACTTCTGCCACATTTTATTCCCCAAAGCAAGTCAACAGCCTCCCCCAGTCCACAGGGTAGGGAAATAGACTCCACCTCTTTACTAAGAAGAACTGCACTCACTTGGCAAAGGGTGCATATTGGACAGGACGAAGGTGGGTACAACCAACCACACTCATTCTCTTTCCTCTGAGAAAAATCGGAATTTGGAATTATAAAAAGGTTCTATTCTCTCTGCTCCCTCTTGTTTACATTTGTCTTTGGGTATTTAAAGTATTTGGAGAAGGAAATGGCAACCCACTCCAGTGTTCTTGCCTGGAGAATCCCAGGGATTGGGGGAGCCTGGTGGGCTGCCATCTATGGGGTCGCACAGAGTCAGACACGACTGAAGCGACGCAGCAGCATTTAAAGTATTACAGGCTTCCCTAATGGCCTGGATGGTAAAGAATCTACCTGTACTGCAGGAGACTGAGGTTCGTTCCCTGGCTCGGGAAGATCCCCTGGAGAAGGGAATGGCTACCCACTCCAGTATTCTTGCCTGGAGAATCCCATGGACAGAGAAGCCTGGAGGGCTACAGTCCATAGGGTTGCAAAGAGTCAGACATGACCAGGTGACTTTCACTTTTATTTAAAATAATATACTTTCTGTTACCTATATTCAGGGCAGCCAGAAGGCACTGAAGCAACTATCTATGACTGGCATCACTGTAACAGGGCTGTTTTGACTGGTTGGTGCTATGCTGTTTTAGAAACTTTTCTTACCTTTGTTTCCTCTTATTTGCAGACCTGCATATTTCCTACACTGAGAGGAAGAGTCACTCATTTGAAGCAAGAATCTATGTCTTATTCTTCCTTGGTCATTCAGTACCTGGCACATTGTAGGTGCTCAAGATTTTTTATTAATGAATGTATTCACATAAAGAAGACTATAATATGAGCTTACACTCTGGGACATCTGTGTTTTGATGCAGAAAAGACAAAGATCCTCCTAAAAAAAACTGTTGTCAAATGTGCTCGGGTACCTGGAATTTCATACTCTTCTTTAGAGTCCACCATGAAATACTGATTATTTTATTCCATCACACGAACTAGGAATGATGTTGTTGGCAGAAACTATAACTATATTCCCCAGATGCACATCCCTTCACACACCCCCACAGAAATAATGATTAAAATATGCTTGAAATCTTACATCTGCCAATATTGCCCTGTGCAACCAATTCTTGCTTGTTTTGTCATCTGCTAGGTTCTCCACCCTGGCTGCACACTGGAGTTACTCGGGGGAAACTTTTATGAAATAACAGTGCCCAGGCCCTGATCCAGATCATTTTAAATCAAAAGCTCCCAAGTGATTCCAATGTGCAGCCAGAGCTGGGAACTGCTGAGTTCAAGCTCTCTGCTAACAGGGAGGCAGGAATTATTATTGCATGCTGATTTTAAAAAAAATAAAATTTTAGAAAACCAAAAATCTCTGGAAGATTTTGTTGGAACAAAAAGCTTCACATCAAGCAAAATTTTGAGCAACATGGGTTTAGTTATAAATGGTCCATATCATGAGTAATCAACTGTAAAAGGTGAGAGTCTTGGCTCAGAGGCTCTTTAATCCCTGTATTGTTTATTGTTGCTATTGTTTACACTTTTATAGTTTAAAAGACTTGATCCATTTTGGAAAATATATCTAGAGAGACCATCTTATACTCACTGCTTATCCAAATAGATTGGATTAGGTTAAATGATTATGTGTCATAATACCTCCTACTGAATTCCTTATATATAAATCATGATACATGATCAATCACAGAAGTACATGTCGATTCTATAGCAACTGACAGTGGTTAAGTATTCTTTGATGCTCCTCCCTTCAAAAAGTGAAGCCTAATTCCCCTCCTTTTGAGTGTGGGTTACACTTAGTGACTCACTCCTAAGGAATACAATTTGGCAGATATGGAAACCTGTGAAGTCTGTGGCCCGGTCACAATATGGCATCATCCTGACTCTCTTAAATCGTTCACTCAGGGAGGATGTGAGTTGTCACAAGGACACTCAAGCGGCCCTACAGAGAGGCCTGCCTGGCAAGGAACTAAGACCTCCTGCCAGCAGCCAGCAAAGACCTAAAGCTCCTGCTCACATAAATGGACTGTCTTAGAAGAGAATCTTTGGGGCTCTCCTGGTGGTCCAGTGGTTAAGATTTCACCTTCCAATGCAAGGGGACCAGGTTCGATCCCTGGTCAGGGAACTAAGGTCCCACAGGCCCCAGGGTCAAAAAACAAAAACAAAAACAAAAAAACCCAGAAGCAATATTGTAGCAAACTCAATAAAGACTTAAGAAAAAAAAAGAAGAGGATCTTCTAGCCCCAGGCAAACCTTCAGATGATTACACCCCAAGCCAACATCTGGTTTGTAACCTCCAAAGAGACCCTGAGACAGAACCACCCACCTAACCTTCCTAAGTTTCTGACTCACAGAAACTGGAGAAATAAATATTTGTTGACTTAAACTGCTAAGTTTGGAGTTAATTTGTTATGGAGCAATAAATAACTAATGCATCATCACAAAACTTTTAACAGTTTTCTTGACAAGTATCTAGAAGTGTCTTTTCTCCTACCTACGTCTCATCTAAATTCCCTTCCTCTATGTCTCAGGAATCTTGTCTTCTCAGTCATTCCTTCTCACTGTGATATAATCAATATCTCCCCTCCACCTCTCTCAACGTCATTTAATATGTTCAAGTCTCTCCCATCTTCACGTACAGAACAAAGCAAATCCTACTATAATCCTGTATGTCCCTCCCCGTGCTGTTTACCGCTGTCTCCTTTCTTCACTGTCAAGCACCACAAAATTACCATCTACACTCCCTCTCCCAGCTTTTATACCTCTCACTAAGCCTTAAATCACTGCAGTCACGTAAAATAATTCACACTATCCTCTTATAACCAAAGAACACTGTTCCTTAAACATTCTTGACTATCTTATAGGCTCCTCCAGTGACGCATTAAAACTCGAGCTCATCCTCTTTCTCCTCACACCAGTCTTCTTCCTGTGTTCCCCGTCTACCATCCAGCTGATCCAGCCATAAATTTTGGAGTTGCTCTCAAGTTCTCCGTTTCTCTCATCTCGCCCATCTATTCACTCATTAAATCTCATCCATGTTACATCCTTAAAGTCTCTCATATTCACACCCACTTTGCTGCCATGATCACTTATTTATAGTCCTGCAACAACCCTCTGGCTTCCCTGCTTCAGTACCAATCACCGTGATCATTCCCTTCCTTGCCACCAAAATTATTCTCCCACTCGCTCAGAACTATCTGACTTTTTTGCAACCCCATGAACTATAGCCTGCCAGGCTCCTCTGTCCAGGAATTTTCCAGGAAAGGATACGAGAGTGGGTTGCCATTCCCTTTCCCACGTGATCTTTCCAACCCAGGGATCAAATCTGGGTCTCTTGCATTGCAGGCAGATTTTTTACCATCTGAGCCACCAGGTGTCTGTTCCTCACTGTTGGTTATTCCTCCTTGCTTACAGACAAAATCTAAACTCTAAAATACTAATAGCTGTCAACATCTATTAAGCACTTGATTAAATGTCAAGCACTTCTGCAGGTGCTTATATGTTAACTTTTTAATCCTAACAGTTCACGAGGCAGGCACTGAAAACAGCCTTTACCATTTTGCAGATGATGAACTAAAGCACAGAGATGCTAAGTAAGTTCCCCACAGTCACAGAGCTAGCAAAATGGAATGGCCAAGTTTTTAACTCAGGCTGTGATTCCAGAGTCCAGCCCTTTTAATTCCAGCACCAAACCCTTAGGCATGGCACACAGGTCTTCGTGGGTGGGACCCAGTATTTTCTCCCAGCAGTCCTTTCCAAATGCTGTTCTCTGGGGCCCTATGGCTTCCTGGACATACCCTGCTCCTGCAAACCTCCATGCCTCTGCTCAAACTGTTCTCGTGATCTAAAAGGCCCTTCTCCAGCGCTTGCTCTCATCTCTCCTCACCCTTACCTTCCCCATCCAGTTGACAGCACAGGCTCACATCAAAACTCAACCCGATGCTCATCTTCTCAAAGACACTGATCCTGATCCAGGGAGAAATGTTCTCTTCTTTTGCAGCTACCACAGACACTTCATGACAGACTGGAGTATTGCCTGAAGAATACTCCCTTCCCTCCCCTGCCTTCCTCTCGCCTCCCCTCCCTCCCTCTCGCCTCCCCTGCCTCCCTCTCGCCTCCCCTGCCTCCCTCTCGCCTCCCCTGCCTTCCTCTCGCCTCCCCTCCCTCCCTCTCGCCTCCCCTGCCTCCCTCTCGCCTCCCCTTGTGGGAAGCATGCCTTGCCCTGTCCCACTGCCTTGGCCACATCACTCGCTTTGGCAGTGGACTGTGAGTCGATGTGATGCAGGTGGAGACTTTAAATCTGCTGCATGATCTGGCTGCGCCCTGGTGCACCTGTCACTCATTTGCCATGGAGGCATCTCCCGGGCGGTCTCTGGGCCAAGGAGAACGAACAAACACACGTGAAGCAGATCTGAACCCAGTCCACGGGCTCGACTCAAGTGCAGTCAACCCAGAGCTTGAAGCAAAGCTGCTCCAGTAGCCCTTGGGTCCATGAGCAGGAAAAAATAAAAACTACCGCTCTCTGCCTCTGTGAGTTTTGGTGAGTGATTGATATGTCATACCGCACTATTGTACCAAGAGTCAACTAATACATTTCATGTGTCTTTTTACATGTCTTGAGGACTGGGAACATTATGAGCTCTTAATAGATTTAACATAAAACTCTCTCTTTTAATGTATGTATAATGTAAAATTCAGAATTTTTTTAGTATTTCCACTAAGTATTATAAATGGTCAACCATCACTACCATCTAATTCTAGAATATTTCTATCACTCCCAAAAGATATTCATAGACATTACTAGTCTCTTAGATTTTAAAATAATTATTAACTTAATAAATGATATGTAAGAAAATTCTTAGAACTCTTATTCCAAACTAGCATCATGATATAAACACTGCCAAAATTTAAAAAAAAATTTTTTTTGAAATATGTCTCTATTAGGGTATGAGATTATTTTTTAATTGTATTTTTAAAATAATTTATACTCACAGTCTCCATGTATTTTAAATATCAATATTTAATACTCATATATTGCATTACAAAGCAATGCTCATTGGGGGATTTAACTTTCAATCTATAGATCACAGAGAGTTCCTTACATAAAAAAACAGAGCATTCAGGAGAGAAAAAAAATGTCACACAGTTCAAAGTTATCAGTAACTGATGAAAATGTGACATAGAAACTGCTTCTGCACTTTAAAAAAATCATCTTGGTCAAATGCCAAAAATAAAAAACTCAAAATTTCCACTAATGAGGACCAGAGCTTCAAAAATTAGCAAATCCACACTTTAAAATAGAAATGTCAAAATCCAAAAAAAATGACAGGATTGAAAGATTATTCTCACTGAATAATTGACACCATACGTAAACACTGTTACTCTTTATAACAAAGAAAATCATGTGTAAAACAAAACCCTACATGACAAGCTCATTTCACTCAATTATCAAAGAGGGAAAGACAGAGGTCTTATTTCAGAGAAAAATTCCATAAAAGAGATGCCTTTGGAAATAAGCTTTATTAAAGACTTGAATGTTCTTAGTCACTCAGTCATGCCCAACTCTTTGCGACCCCATGGACAACAGCCCGCCAGGCTCCTCTGTCCATGGAATTGTCCAGGCAAGAATACTGGAGTGGGTTGCCATGCCCTCCTCCAGGGGATCTTCCCAACCCAGGAATCAAACCCACATCTCCCATACTGCAGGCAGATTCTTTACTGTCTGAGCCACCAGGGAAGTAGGATAAATAAAAATCTCATGTTACAGGTAAGATATTCTAAACTCAAAAAATGTATTTTCTACATATAGAAAAAGCATCTTAGACTGTGTTTTGCTTGCTATACAAAACTATTTTACTATTTAAGAAACCTAGAAAACCATCCCTGCGACCACTGCTATTCCTCAAAAAAAAAAAAAAAAGTGGAAATCTAACCAAGGCGGAGCAAAGTAACCAGTGAGCTTCAAGCATCCTGACTCCACCTACACTGCCCGAGTGGTTTTTATTTTTACCCTCCTCTTTCCCGTACAGGCTCTGCCCAGGATCCAGTTGCGCTGTGCCAATCTGGGTCACTCAGCCAGAGGATCAGTGGGCGACAGCCGCCAGACCCGCTTTTAGAAGCCCACATGCCTGGGGAGTGCGTGCGCAGGCACAGGCGAGCATTCTCCGGCAAGCAGCAACTGTGTGGTTTTGCTATTTCTAGGCTTCAGGCTCCACAGAATACAGCCTTACCTGAGGAATATGAAATTGAGATCAGCTTATGCTGTTGGATGATCTCATTTCTAAAATTTGTTAAAAGCGCCTCTTTTATATAATTCAGTAAAACAGTCAATGTATACTGAATGGAAAGGAGAACTGAAGGACCCAGGTTGGACCATTTTATGTAATTTTTTTCAGCTTTCTTAAGGCATAATTGACAAAATGACAAGATATTTTAAATGTCTGTCATGATGAGCTAATACATATATATAAGAGGATTCCATCTGGTCAATTAACACATTCTGTCACCTCATATATTTATATATATATGTTTATATATATTATATATATGGGATTTTCTTCTGGTGAGAACATTAAGTTCTCTCTTAGCAAATCTTAACAACGCAGTATTATCAACTACAGTCACCACGTTCAGTTCAGTTCAGTCGCTCAGTAGTGTCTGACTCTTTGCAACCCCATGAATCGCAGCACGCCAGGCCTCCCTGTCCATCACCATCTCGCGGAGTTCACTCAGACTCGCGTCCATCAAGTCAGTGATGCCATCCAGCCATCTCATCCTCTGTCGTCCCCTTCTCCTCCTGCCCCCAATCCCTCCCAGCATCAGAGTCTTTTCCAATGAGTCAACTCTTCACATGAGGTGGCCAAAGTACTGGAGTTTCAGCTTTAGCATCAGTCCTTCCAAAGAACACCCAGGACTGATCTCCTTCAGAATGGACTGGTTGGATCTCCTTGCAGTCCAAGGGACTCTCAAGAGTCTTCTCCAACACCACACTTCAAAAGCATCAATTCTTTGGCGCTCAGCCTTCTTCACAGTCCAACTCTCACATCCATACATGACTACTGGAAAAACCATAGCCTTGACTAGACAGACCTTTGTTAGTCACCATGTTACACATTAGATATTCATCTTACACCTGAAAGTTTGTGCCCTTTTACCAACCTCTCCATATTTCCCCCACCCTCAACCCCTGACGACCACTTTTCTAGTCCCCATTTTTATCAGTTCAACTTTTTTTTTAAGATGCCACATATAAGTTAGATCATACAATATTTGTCTGTCTCTGTCTGACTTATTTCACTTAGCATAATACCTGCAAGGTTCCTTCATGGTTGACACAAATGGAGAGATTTTCTTCTTTTTTTATGGCTGATTAGAATTCATTGTGTGTGTGAGTGTGTGTGCGTGTGTCTGTGTGTGTGTGTATAGATCACATCTTTTTTATTCATTCATCTCTTGACAGACACTTATTAATAGGTTGTTTCCATATCTTAGCCACTGTAAATAATGCTGTAATGAACATACAGGTGTATATATCTTTTTGAATTGGTGTTCTTATTTTCTTTGGAAAAGTTCCCGGAAGTGGAATTGCTAAATCATATGGTAGCTCTATGTTTAATTTTTTGAGGAAGCTCCATGCTGTTTTCCATAGTTGCTGCACCAATGTACATGCCCACCCCCAGTGCATAAGGGATCCCTTTTCTCTATGTCCTCACCAACACTTGTTCTTTACCATCTTTTTGAGGATAGCCATCTAACAAGTGTGAGGTGATGTCTCATTGTGATTTTGACACGTTTCCCTAACGGTGAGGGATGCTGAGCACCTTTGCATGTACTTGTTGGCCATCTCTATGCCCTCTTTAGAAAAATGGAATAAACGTCTATTCAGTTCCTCCGCCCATTTTTTAATCAGATTGTTTGTGGTTTTACTATTGAGTTGCATGAGTTACATTACTTTTTAATCAACACTTCAAAACCAGTGTTTCACTCAATCACATCTTTACACCTCATAGAACCAACTAGGTGCTGAGTTGGGCACCTGACACTCAATGATATCTCTAAAACTGACCCTAATCTAGTCTTCTAAACAATGTGTTAATGACTTTTTTAACCAATGTAGATTATAATCCTAAACTCAGCTCCAAGAAGGAGCCACTGTTCTGAGTTTTTTTTTTAACTATTTCCTTGCTTTTCTCTACAGTCTTGCTCCCATGAAGGTACTTCTATATACTACTGAATTTTAACTAAAATGTTGGTAACATTTGTTGGCTTCCCTGTCCTTCACTATCTCCCAGACCTTGCTCAAACTCACATCTACCATCTGATCATCTATTTCCCCCAGATTTTAGGGAATTCACCACTTCACTGCTGGGTAGCAGCCCGTGGTGGGGATGTAAATACCATCCCTTAGTAGGGATGGGCCAAGGTGGACCCTGATTGGCTTACGCTAATCAATTTATCTATTCCCCAAGTGATTATGAAAGAGGGACGTGTCTCCGTTCTTTGACCAGAGGGTGTAAATAGAACAGGAGGACTGGCATTGCTCTCGCCCAGCCAAGCCTGCAAGGAGAAAAACCTGGACTTTCTGGGATGGAGGAGGGCAGGCATAGATACTCACACAAAGCCTGAGCATAAAGCCATGCAATGTACAGCACAGTGGAAAGGCCGAGAGAATCCTTGTCCTTACTGATACCACAGAGCCACTGAATCAGCCTCGTCTGAAGTAGGAATCTACCTCCAGTCTGTCAGTTGGTCAATAAACCATCTTTTTTTTTTTCCCTAAAGCCACTTTAGGTTGGATTTCTGTTGGTTGCAACAGAACAGTTAAGTTTAATTTTGCAAACTAAAACACACAAAAGAATGTCTGAATGAAAAAAATTACTAAACACACTCATAAAAAGAACACATGAATAAGAAAAAATTTTGACACATTACACAATTCACAGCTCCCGGTGGAAGTTAAATGTCAGTGGTTTATCAGAGTCCATCAGGCCACCTAGGAGCCAAGACCACAAAAAAATACATTAGAATGTAGGGTTGGGGAGATCCCTGAGGCCTCATCTGGATAAAATAACTCTCCCTTCCAGGTGGCAGCAACTATCAGGCAGTATATTGGAAGAAGAGATTCACTTGGGGAGTTTCTTTAAAATTTCTGAAAACATGTTCAAAGCCAACACAGGCCTCCAGCATCGAGTCATCATCCACACTCCCACTTGCCCCACCTCTTCACTACTGTCCCCGACCACCAATATCCCCTAAGGTTGCCCTTGGTGAAGACACTGGATCACAGCCCATTGCGTGGTGGTTACAAGTCCAGATAAAGCAGTCAGACTGCCTGGGTTTGAAGATCAGCCTCACCATCTAATGACTGTGTGATCTTCAAGAATTTACTTATTTCTCTATAAAATAAGAGGAAAAAGAGTTTGCACCTAGCTTACAGGATGGTTGAGAAGCTAAATGCTTAGAATAGGGCCAGTCAGCAGTAAGTATAAATTACTGTCATGAACCATGATAATCTGAGGATGTTTACAGAAAATCTGATCCCTGGCCTCCAAGAGAGAGCCAGCAGCCCTGAGGAACCCACCTTCTGAGCCAGGCTGAGCGGCCCTCCCCCCACAGCCATCATCCTACACCTCCCCAGCCCTGGCTCCCCACACTCCTGCCTCCCAGGGCTCTTTCTTTGGAATCTTCGTCCATCCCCCAGCCTCCACCTGGAACACAGTCTCCTGCGCCTTTTTGTCTGGTCAGTCCCTACTTATCCTTTAGGTCTCAGCTTAGCAGCACTTCCTCACAGAAGCAGCCCGAGGTCCCATACACTGAAGGAGGCCCAGCCCTCTCTATGCCACACGACCTCCTATTCCTTGTCTGAACACACACCACACACACACACACACACTCCAGGGGACCTTCTCGATTCGGGGATCGAACCCACATCTCCCACATTGGCAGGTGGATTCTTTACCAGTGAGCCACCTGGGAAGGCACTCAAAGTACTACGAACACACAAACTCTCAAAGAAAGATGCCTCAGGGGAAAAAAACTGCACTATTTCACCCCTTCTCCAAAAACAGGAGGAGCTTCTCTGGGGAATGTTGTCTAAGGTCGTCTGATGGTAGGTAGGAAATGTAAAATCCCTTTAAAAGTTTCCTTATGACCCAAGATTCTAAATTCCAGCATCAGGAATCGTCCAGCTGTTGTTTTACACATCTCTGTCTCTGATCTGAGCATGTGAGTAGAGAAAGTAAGGCTGCACAAAACATTAAAATCCAAGTATTTCCACTATAAAACAAAGTAATTCCTGAAAATGAATGAATAATGTCCCAAAGTAAGACAAACAACCAAAAACCTCATATATTGCAAAATCACACACTAAAAAATAACAAGGCTGATGGAAAATTTAGAGTTGGGGCAGAAGGCTCCAGTCCCATTCAACTTTGTAACCAGATTAACAAAAACAATAAGAAACTGAGAATTACTAGCACATATAAAAAGATGTTTTCTACTTCCCGTTATAGAATAAATGTGGGACTTGTACCAGAAAGGAGGATGGGGTCGAGAGGCAGGATGGAAAGGGTGTGAGCAAAGACTGAAGCTACTGCATTATGAAGATAAGATAAAACACAGAAAGGTCTGGGAAAATCAAACGTTTTAATAAATGCAAAGCCAAATGGAGCCCAGAGCGAGAACAAGGTGCCATTGCCTGCCTGGTTTACTTAACACTAGTCTTCTTTGCTTTCAATTACTGCTAACAGGTAATGCCAAATACTACGGTGCTAGGAAAATCTCACATGAACCGTTGCAACTTCCATCTTGTAAGCATCACTCCCTATTTCCCAATTGCATATGCAATAATTCACACTACAGAAACATAAACTATAGCACAGTCAACTGTATTTGCTCAGAACACCAGGGCCCCAAGCCGGGTAAGAGGGCTGAGAGTGGAGCTGCACCCAGGAAGTACAAAAAGGCTGGGCCAAGGGAAGTACCACTGCAAGGGGCATTGTTTGAGGGCCGTGGAGCCACATCAGAGTCCTGACCCATCTGCCTGCCAGCCTTGACATTAATGAAACATACTGGAATAGTCACAGCAGACACCCTTGAACTGAGTCAGTGGGCAACGGCTATCTGTTACCCAAGGACTAAATACAATGACAAATATAGAACACCCAGCACAATGCCTGGCAGAGATACATACTAACCACACATGCTTTTCTTCCTCCTGTTAATAATAATTTCTGGTCTAGGACCACTGAATATAGACAGGGAGCCAGATCTCAACCAAGGGAAAAGAGACTGGTAAAGAGAAAGGAAGTAAAAATAGTTCCACCCATCAGACATGGTTTATTCTGCTTCTGTAATGGTTTTTCATCACAGTCCTAACCACTCTACTGCCAAAATTTATCTTTTTAAAAGCAATGAAAGGGCTCCAGTTTCACAGAATGCGCTTGGGAATCACAGAGGTAGAACTGTTTCCTAGCAACCAACAGTATGATGCACAGAGAAGATGCTCACTAAACAGCTGCCAAGGGAATGAGGAAGACAGGGGAGGGCAGGTCATCTGCTTGCTTAGATGGTTGGGATCTAAGCAAGCAGATGGTTGCTTTTACTTCTAAAGCATAGCAGTCACCAGCCCAAGCTGAAGCTCTGGAACGAAACTGCCTGGGCTCAAATCCCAGCTCTGCCACTTATTAACTATGTGACTTCAGGCAAATCAGTAACATGCCTGTGTTCCAGTTTTCCTATCAAGTAAAATGGTGCTGACCTGAGAAGCCCCTTATGTGCCAGGCACAGTGCTAGGTTATATGTTATATTACATTATGCTATATTATATTACATTATATATTATAACCCAACCACCTAGATGAGCACTGCCCTATGATGTGCTCTACAAGTGTGTTATGTTAACTATTATATTCATTTGGCACTAAACTACCTACTTTATCGCTTTACATTATCACATTCCGTCAACTCTTGCAACATGATGAATCAGGCCTCTACTTGTCACCCACCCCTCCGATTTATGACATCTTGCAAGGTTCCTGAGGAAACAGGCGGCAACCACATCTGTTGGTTGATAACATTCAGCTCCACAAGCTTCTTTTATCACTTTCTGTAGAAAAGGCAGAGAGGATGCCATTTCTCAGTGTTTCCACTGGGCCATGACAATGAACGCTCACAGTCATAGTCACTGATTAATGTCAGCTGCTGGTCATTCGTTTTTGTGGGGGGCATGCTCCATTTAAAATACCTATCCAATAGGAACTTACCCAGATGGCCACTATCATAAAAAATCCCTCCATGCTATTTCTTTACCTAGATCCTACAACAGGGGAGAGAGAGAGGAGGCTGCCTGACTGGTTGAGGTGGGGACAGAATGCTGGGAAGCAAGCATGTTTATTTGAAGAAAGGAGATGGTCATTTGCTCTCCAGCCCCGCTGACAGGAACGCCAAGCGCAGTGAGCACAGCCCTGCCCTGGTCCAACCTGAGGGGAAGGGTGGCCTCCTAAATAATTCCTTCAACTGATATCACCTACCTAGGAGCCAAGAGTGGAATCATTTTTCCAAGTGTCCAATCACTGACTGTCTCCAGGCAACTATTGGGTAAACGGCTTTTTTAAATCAGTCTTTTGAAAAAAAGAAAAAGAACACTTTGCTTCCCGTTAGGGCAGCAACAGAGTCTATTTTCTCTGCCACAGCAGAGTCCAAGTGCCAATCAGGCAATCATAGCTGGGCACAGACTCACTGAGGAATCTCACGGGCAGTGGGGAATGTGGCTCTGGGGCCCTATCAGGGAGCAGAGCGAACAAACCAAGGAGGGATGGGATGGTCACCAAGACCCACACCATGGCCACAAGAGCTCTGGGGTTTAGCAAAGTAGGCAGACCCCCAAGCAACAAGATATTTGTTACAATGAAATACGACAACGTTTCTAACAGAGGTGAATTCTAAATGTCAGGTATGCGCAGAGGATTAGTGGGCTTAGAGGAATCAGGGAGTCTGTCTCAGAAGCAGTCATAGTTAAGCCCTGTCTTAAAAGGATTTGTCCCTGGAGAAGTGGAGAAGGGGCATTCCAGGGTACCCCTACCTGAACCACCATTCTCCCCTTTCTCCTGAGGAACAGAACCCAGATTATTACCTGGGAATACCCACCTTCCCCTGCAATCAAGAGAGGTCATATTACTGAAATCCCAGGCAATAAAATGGAAGTAGAAGCGTCAGAAAGAATTGTCGGAAAGGCATCTTATACGTGGAGGATGCACTCTTCATTCTCCCTTTCTCCACACTGCTTCCTGGAAAGGTGATATGATGGTGAACATCTCCAGCAGCCATGTTGGACCATATGGAAGGGGGAGGGGCAGGGTCTGGAGATGATGGGTTTGACTGTTAAAAGAAATCTAAGTCACAGGGTTTACAACTAATGGGGCTCCCAGACGACATGCAACTTTATTCACTATAAAGCACCTTCTTTTAGAGGAATCTGGGGGACAAGTTCCCAAATCAGAGGACATCTGTGGGTCACCGCCCAAAGTCCCACGCAGAATTGCTCTGCTTACTCACTAAAAAGTAGGCAGGTTTCCTGCAGTCCCTTCTCGCCTCAGGGCTGCTGCTGCTGCTGCTAAGTCGCTTCAGTCGTGTCCGACTCTGTGCGACCCCATAGACGGCAGCCCACCAGGCTCCCCCGACCCACGGATTCTCCAGGCAAGAACACTGGAGTGGGTGGCCATTTCCTTCTCCAGCAGAGTGCAGGTTCTTCTGTGGAAGAATTTTAATCCCAGAGTCCAGGTGCAAATGTAAATTCCAAAGCTCTCTCTGCCATTTCTTCTAGAAGAGGGTCTTTGATTTACTGTGCCTTGATCCTAAGCACTCCAGTCGACCATCATGCAAACCCTGCTCTGAGTGGCCTGCAAGAATATTTAAGCACTTCTGACTCAGCTCCCTTCTCCACCTGCTCTCCTACACACATGCCTTCAACACACTTAGAGAACTGTAAGAGCATAAAAGCATGTAAGCCCTTATCTCAATATATTAGCATCAGTCTAATTCTCCTCTCAGCACCCGTTGATGGTCGTAGCTTAAACATTACTTTCACTATGAGCCCTTGCCTGTCTAAAGTTATTTTCTCTTAAGTCCCTCGTTCTTTGTTGTCATAGCAACTATCCCAATTTGCTGTTATGAATTTATTGTTTAAGCTCAATGCCCACGACTTCTACTACAATGTGTATTTCCTGTGGACAGGAATCATGCTTACTTTGTTCACCATCGAACCTTGGTTCTCAGCATGATGCCTGCTACATGGTTAAAGCTTAGCTGATACTTTTCAGGAAATGAATTTTAAAATCCGCTTAAAACACTTTCACACATTAATGCTTATCTTCACCATTAATGCTTATTTTTAGTATTCACACTGAAGCGAACTTACAAGTGAAGGGCTTCCCTGGTGACTGAGTGGTAAAGTGTCCACCTGCCAATGCAGGTGACTCGGATTCAATCCCTGGGTCGGGAAGATCCCCTGGAGAAGGAAATAGCAACCCACTCCAGTATTCTTGCCTGGGAAATCCCATGGAGAAAGGAGCCTGGAGGGCTACAATCCTTGAGGGGTCTCAAAAAGTTGTACACGACTGAGCTCACACGCACCAACTTATGAGTGACAACCAAGTATCCCAAATAATTATGTTCATATTTTAAACCATCTGACTGGACCTATCCCAGCCTTCATTCAGTTTCCTATTAGAATAAAATAATTGTTTGAATACTATTTTTAAAAATACTTCTTAGGAGAGGAAAAGAGAGCCATCTACTCCACAGTAAATAAATTCAATTCCTCACTTAGTGTCCCACTAAGTAAAAAATAAGGCTGAGGCCTTTTTTATAACAGGATTGGGATGTAAAAATAAAAAAGCCACAAGCCCGTCTGCCCTTGACCTTTATTAAAAAGAAAAACAAGTGCAGGTCTATTCTTGCATGGCCTCCTAATGGGCTATTTAGGGATAGATGGGTGGGGTACATCCCTAACTGCTAAGGTTGACCAGGAGACTGAGTTGCCTCCGACAATGGCTGTAAATGTCACAGTCAGAATGCAGAGCCGTGGAAACATGGAGCTTTCTCAGTCTAACCAATATTTTATCCTAAGGTCCCAGCATAGATAAAAGGATAGAGTTTTATTGATAGTATAAGTTTAGTGTGAAAAGGTATCAGCCAAGATACTCCTTAGGTGCATGTCGTATGGCTACTTCCCCTTGGTTTTTCCCCTTATGCCAAACATAATTCTCCAAGATTCTATGGCCACACCATCAGGGTTAGCTAGCTGCATGAGGACATCTCTTTGGGAGTGTTGTTTTCAACACTGCAAACATGGAATTTTACCACAGCAGAACTGAACTCCATGACATCATTCTGCCTTGCAGAGAGAGATATAACATCTCCCCGCGTCCAGGCAGAAGTCTTTCCAATGTTCCATCATTTTTTTTTTTAGGAACTATTTTTTTTCCTGTATCATCTAGTAACCCTCTAATGGAGGCTATTTTTATATTTCTGAATTACTTAAAAACAAAGTTCTATTATCCTTTCCTCATTTGACTGTCCTGAAGTCATCCTTTTTCCCTCTTATCCTCCCCCCACCAAAAGACCCTGATACTTTTCATTTGCTTCAAAAGTAAACACACACACACACACACACACACACACACACACACACACACATACTTAGGAACAGATGCGGGGAAGTACTATAAATTGTATTGCATGGTTTTCTAAATCACAAAAGAGTGAACTGACCTTCAAAAAAAAATCTAGGTCCAATGAGAGTAGTTTAGTCAAAAATCAACCACTGTTAAGTGATCCAGTCCTCAATCAGGAAAATAAAGGCCAAAATGACCTGGGTTAGACTGGAATGTAGGTGACAAGCCAAGACGCCCAGAAGTCACAGAACTGCTTACTCAGACCCTTCAGTTCCTGAGAATGGTCTGGGACAGCTGCAGGAAAGGCTGCCACGCTCCTCTCTTGGAAGTTCCTGCCTCTTGGCTGAACTCAACAACAAAACTCCTACCAGGTGAGCGCCTGTCCAGATGGGAGAACTCTCAGGTGAGAGTGAAGGAGCTTGGTAAAGCCTCAGACAGACACACCAACAGTGCTTCAACACATCAGCATGGGGAAGAGAGAGCCCTTTGTGCCCGTGTTTGGAGCACAGAACAGATCACGTGGATATCAGGTCTTTACTCAAACTCTCTGGGGAAGGGAAAGTATGGAATAATGCACCTGCTCACTGCTCCATTAGAACACGCTAAAACACACGTAAGCTATGCATTCATCGCCAGGTGGAACAGCCATTGGAGGTAAAGACCGTAACAAGACAGCCACGGTCCCTAACATCATGTTGCTGTTCAGCCACTCAGTCGTGTCCGACTCTTTGCAACTCCAGGGACTGGAGTACACCAGGCTTCCCCGTCCTTCACTATCTCCCGGAGTTTGTGCAAACTCATTTCCATTGAGTCAGTGGTGCCATCCAACCATCTCATCCCCTGTCGCCCCCTTCTCTTCTTGCTCTCAATCTTCCCCAGCATTAGGGTCTTTTCCAATAAGTCTATTCTAGAATATCCATCCTCTTAAGAAATCACATGTTAATGAATCAGCAAGCTTTTTAAAAAAAATTTTAATGAATCACTTGCCCATTAGCCACTTGCCCTAATAAAAGCTCAATGGAGTGCCTGGGGGCTGTAACAACAGGGGACAGAAACCAGCGTCTAGCAGCCGTGCGCTGCAGACAATTCCAACCCTTTCCACCTTAGCAAAGTGAGGCAGAAGGCAGCCAGCACAGGCATGGAGCCTGATTCCTCTTGCCTGAGGGCTGTGGCAGCACCACCGACTTGATTTCCCACCCCTCCTTCACCCAACCTAAGGCCTGTCCCGGCAAGGACAGCCCCTCAGTCCTGGTAGTGGAAAGGTGTGAACAATGAAGATAAACAAACTAGGGAGCTGCAGCTTCTGAAAGCCACATCATGACTCAAAAAAAAAAAAAAAAAAAACCACACAACAGGGGTGAGGGGACCTCTGCACAGTCAGAGGAACAGGAAACTCAGTCCTTACAGGAATTTTCACACATGGTCCTAAACGTAGAAAGCAATATAAAGGATATGAGCCTACAATCCCACTCCTGGGCATCTACCTAGAGAAAAACATACTCTGAAAAGATACTTGCATCCTCAGTGTTCACAGCAGTACTATTTATAACAGGCAAGACACGGAAACAGCCTAAGTGTCCATCGACAGAGGAGTGGACAAATAATGTGTGTGCGTATGTGTGTATATATGGATACACACACACATACATACACATGGTGGACTATTAGTCAGTCATAAAAAAGAATGAAATAATGCCACTTCCAGCAACATGGACGGACCTAGAAATCATCATACTAAGTGAAGTAAGCCAAATAAGACAAACACCATATATCACTTATATGTAGACGAATCTAAGCTTTTGAACTGTGGTGTTGGAGAAGACTCTTGAGAGTCCCTTGGACTGCAAGGAGATCCAACCAGTCCATTCTGAAGGAGACCAGTCCTGGGCATTCACTGGAAGGACTGATGATGAAGCTGAAACTCCAATACTTTGGCCACCTCATGCGAAGAGTTGACTCATTGGAAAAGACCCTGATGCCGGGAGGGATTGGGGGCAGGAGGAGAACGGGACGACAGAGGATGAGATGGCTGGATGGCATCACCGACTCGATGGACATGAGTTTAGGTAAACTCCAGGGGTTGGTGATGGACAGGGAGGCCTTGCGTGCTGCGATTCATGAGGTCGCAAAGAGTCAGACACGACTGAGCGACTGAACTGAGCTGAACTGAAAGAAAGGATACAACTGAAATTATTTACTAAACAGAAATAGACTCAGAAACAGACAACAAATTTACGGTTATCAAAGTGGGAGAGAGAGGTAAATTAGGAGTTTGGGATTAAAATATATACACTGTGTGTGTGTGTGAGTGTGTGTGTGAAGTCGCTCAGTTGTGTCCGACTTTTTGCGACCCTGTGGACCGCAGCCTGCCAGGCTCCTCTGTCCATGGGATTCTCCAGGCAAGAGTACTGGAGTGTAGGCTCATATCCTTTATATTGCTTTCTACGTTTAGGACCATGTGTGAAAATTCCTGTAAGGACTGAGTTTCCTGTTCCTCTGACTGTGCAGAGGTCCCCTCACCCCTGTCGTTTTTTTTTTGTTTTTTTTTGCCATTTCCTTCTCCATGGGAATATATACACTGCTATATATATAAAACAGATAACCAACAAGGACCTGTACAGCACAGGGAACTATACTCAATATCTTGTAATAACCAATAACAGAAGAGAATGTAAAAATAAAGAACATGAATATGTATAATTGAATCATGTTACTGTACAACTGAAAGTAACACAACACTGTAAATCAATCATATTTCAATTAAAAATATTTTAGAAAGATAATAAGGACTACAATGTCAGACAGCCTGAGTTTTGAATCCTAACTCTAACCAGAACTTCCTGAAGAGGTGAACCTAGGCTAGACTCCTAGTTCCTGGAAGCCTCAGTGTCTTCAACTGCAGATTTTGGGTATCTGGGTGCATATACTTGTAGATATTAAAAAAAGTTGCTTCAATTAAAGTTCTAGTTTTGCCACTTATAACTTTGGGCAAGATATTTTCTCACCTGTAAGTGGGAATAATAACAGTACTTACTTTGAAGGGACTAATGCCTACCTTGACCTTTTCACCCTGTCCCTGACATAGAGTAAGCACTCAAAAAATATCAACTTTTATCATCATGAGCATCGGTTTCACCACCATCATTATCATGTTAGCCCTAGCTATGACATTTTTAAGTTTCAGAATAGTCCAAAGCAAAAAAAGAAGCTGTCAGGCCAATGTCCAGGGGCTGCCTGGCCCCACCTGGCACTGACTGCCCCAGAATCACTGGCCAGATGTCTGCATCATGGTTCCATTGTCAGACATCAGTAGAGAGCCGGGGGCCCGGAGAACCAGTTCCTGGGGACACAGGCCCCATCCTACCCCTTCCTGGTGGCCAGAGCTCAGCCTGCTCATTTGGAGCTTGCTTGATGCAAACTTGGTTTCCAGGGAGATGCTGGGGCCAGAAGAGCCAGCTCCGCCTTCCACTCCACTTCCCCTTTCCCCAAATCTGTGGGACCTCACTGTTCTCCTGCCATGTGACAGACTGTGTCATAGCAGCCCTTGTATACAAACAAGCCAGACTATTTAAATGTCATTGTGAGAATGATGCTGCCTGTTCTCATTTCCATATCAATTCAGACCACTACTCTTTTCCTGATCTAGCCAGAAAAGTTTTCCTTCCACTTCCCTAGCTCTCCGGGCCAAGTAGAGAACCATATGCCATGTTAAATCTTTGTTGTAGTAAAAGGATGTAAGAGTCATCAAGTCCCAACAGAGAAGGAGAATTAGAATGACTGTATAACTTATGACATATGTTCATTGGTCATTACATCCCAGATGTCATGTTACTGGCCTCCAAATGCTACATTCTCTCAAAGGCTACACATAAACTCTCCCACTGCCAAACAACACAACAGCTTTCAGTCTTGGAGAGTTAAGGTACCCTCAGTGCTTTTAATCTTCAAAATCAGGGCCCAGCTGAATCAGAAAACAATTCTGTATCAGCAGTAGGAAATGACCCAAAATGAAGAACTGATCCCTTCCAGCCCTAGTTCCTACTTACATGAAATATGGATTAGGTCACAAATGAGATTATATTCAGCACCAAGCCCCACAGGCATGTCATGATTAAAGTTAAAGGAGTCCAGAAACATCTCAAGTTGAGAAGTAAGGCTGAGTTGAGTAGAAATTGCCCCTCCTTAAAGGCCTGGCAACTTGTTCCAGATCACAACTGAAACCAAGCTGAAGCGACATCTGTTTCTCCAGTAAGTATTTGGCATTGCAGAGAATAACTACAGATTAGAACAGATAAATATTGTTGTGGGCGGAGAGGCAAAAAGGTCAGGAGGGGAACTAAGAAAATTCAAATCATCTACCTGCTAACAAAGTCCTGTAACTTAACAAATACCATCATGGGTGTTGGGGGTGGGGGGCAGCAGAGAAAGAGGAAAAAGAAGTGAAGAAGCAGGAAGGAAAATAAATGAGGGACTTCTTTTTCTAGAGGGCGTTGACACAACTTCAATTAACAAAACACTGCTATACTGGAGATGACTATTCAGACAACTACCATTTGTATAACGATTTGATGTTGGATTATCTTCAAGAGGGGGAGAACTGAGCATCCTGCTTGGAGTCTAATAACAAACACTTTAAAGGCATTAAACTTAAAGAGACAACATAATATTGAGGAATAATTTTCTAAGCCTCATTGGACTATGAGGGTCATCTTATCAGTAGATGTTACTGGTTCTCCTCTGAAGCCTCAATCTCTCTTAGCACAAGTTAGAATAACACACAGCACCTACTTAACTTTGAGACCAGGTATCTGGCGTTCATAAGGTAAGACAATAGAATGAGATGGGTAGATAACTAAATTCTATTTTTTACACTAAAAACTCAGGGTTCTCAAGATTTTCTTTCAAACTCAACTGCAGTTGTTGCTGACAATAGGAACAACAGTAATAGTATAGCATTAATAAAGGTAGCAGTGGTGATGGTAGTAGTATTCTCATAGTAATGATAGTACTGATATTAATAGCAGTAGTGATATCATGGCAATAATAATAATAATAACTTTTACTTATGCAGCGCTTCCTAAAAGCTGGGAACTAGTCTAACCATCTTAAATGTTATTAACTTACTTCATTCTCACAGCACTCCTTTCAGATAGGTAATCTATTATTAGTACCCCTGTTTTACAGCTGCTTTCAACAACATCTCTGTTATTTTTCTAGAGTTAGCTTTCAAAGAAACGATTTAGAACCAAAAGGAGAGGAAACGCAGCCTTGTCCAATGTCACACAGCTAGAAGGCAGTACACCCAGGATGCTAACCTAGGCTGCCCAGCCCCAAAGCCCGACCTCTAACCACTGCGCTGCACTTGCTCCCGCTTTGCTTAGGAAGCTCTGCTAGAAAAGGAATGTGCAAGGAATTTAAACCCCTGCCTGCTGGTAGCCAGAGCTAATGCTTGAAGTTTGCTGTTTCCTTCAGGAGTCTCCCCGATGCCACATTAAGACACGTAGCCTGCTCCGACAGCTATAAAAAGTCACTGGAAGTGTTAGGGAACTATTCCCACTTCCCACCACCCCACCCCCATCCCACCCCACCCCTCCCCTGGGCCTATGACCTCCATTGAGGCCTTCACCTTTGCCAGCCAAGGCAGAGGCTAGGGGTGGGGTGAGGTTGGGGCATGGTTCCCAGGCCACCGTTTCCTGCCCAGTAACACAGCCCTCAAATAGCCAAGGCTGCAGGCCGAGAAATTCCTCACTAACAAGTTATCTCCTGGAGCTTGTTCCCTGAGCCTTTATTAAGAATGAACAGTTTTCAAGCCAATCCTTACTTAAGGAAGACCAGGGACTGAAGAGAAGAGACAAGCTGCAAAGTTTGTTTATTAACCTGCTACACCCAAGGGAACATTTTTTTGAAAAGGTGAAATTCCTGACTACTCAAAAGGAAAAAAAAAAAGCCTGTGGGAAATTTAATCACCAGCTGAACAAAAGTGAAAAACAAAGCCCTACCAATGAGGGTGTTGCCAAAAACAATGGGGCCCCTAAAGGAGATGCAATTGTCTTGAGATAACAGTCCTCCTGGGAATTTAGCTCACACTAAGTACTACATTATTGCTATATTAGCTGAGGAATCTTTGTTCACTGGGCAACTGGGCGCAGAACCATCTGTTACTGCCACTGGGTTCCCCCGCTTTGCAGACAGGGCATTTACATTTCAAGAGGAACCTCCGGGAAGGAAGAAGGGCGGTCTTTACCTCTCTGGAGCAAACACCTTTTTATACAGCCTGGGAGGGGAAGCTCTCCTTTCCTTGAAACCCAACTCCGCGATTGAAAGGAGATAGGCCGCTTCAATAATGCACATGCCCAGAGAGAGCCACGGCTGCTTCATCCTATAGCCACGCACTGCCCGCTGTGGCTTTCACATTCTTGAGTTGGTTGATCTGGTAAAGCATCAAGAACAATGCCCAACTGTCTATAGGGCCCAATGGGCCTCAGCTTTCTTAAGGAAGCCCTTCTTATTTTAAAAATCTATGGAACCAGGACAAAAGCAGATATTCTGCACTGCATAATATTTAGCTTGCAAAATACCACCACTTAAAAACAGACTGTGACCTGGACGGAAAATGTTTTAGATCATGACCTAGGTGAGGGGCTATAGTGCTATATGGGCTTCCCTGGTGGTTTGGTGGTAAAGAATCCACCTGCCGACGCAGCGCAGGTTCGATCCCTGGGTCAGGAAGATTCTCTGGAGAAGGAAATGACAACCCACTCCAGTATTCCTGCCTGGGAAATCCCATGGACAGAGGAGCCTGGCGGGCTAGAGGGTTGCAAAGAGATGGACATGACTGAGTAATTAAACAACATAGTACTACTATATACCTAGGTCAAAATTCACAGAGGTGTGCACTTAAGAAGTATACACTCTCCTGTGTGTAACTATACCAAAATACATTTTTTTTTCAAGTACAGCATGTCCGTGTTACAATTAAGGAAATTGGGAATAAACCACTTGCCTTCAAGAATTGTAAAGTGTTCTGCTCCTATCCCTCCCTTTATCACCATCCACATCAAAAATCTCTCCTGAGAATTTTAAAGTTCAAGAACAAGAAAAACACAATTCTCCAACTCTCAACCAAGCCAGTGACTACAAATGCTTCCTGGATGTCCTATGAACCCAAGTATGAAGCACAGAGGAAGCACCTGTCACAGGCCAAGCCGTGCCAGCCACATATCACAGACAAAAGTCTCATCTCGTCATGAGCCATCAAATTATGAGAGACATGATTGGGGCTTATAGCAACAGAGCTTTGGGTTTATTCTTCTGTTTTTGTTTGTTTGTTTTAACCCTATTTTTAAATAGATCTTTCTAAACTCTGACTGAAGCGACTTAGCAGCAGCAGCAGCACACTCTGCCCAACACTCTTGCTTCCTTGAAGCAGGTTAACCTGGTAAGGTGCAGGCCTCTGGCTGGAGCATTAGAGCAGCATTAAGTGGTTTCCCCAGGCAGTTCAGCAGATTTCAATCTGTACAACAGCATCGAGACGTGTGGTGCCACAGGGGGGTGTCTCTAAGTGACCGTCTGAGTAATAACAGGCTTCACCATTACCGGATCATGACTTAGCGGTTCATTTCTTTCTTTGAACTAGCAGGGAGGGTGAGCTGCCCGTCCCTGAGGAAAAGAGGGTCAAATTAGCCTCCCACTAAGCTTCAGGAAAGGCTGCCTGCCGAAACAGGTTCACTGCATGGATCATAGGGGGTCACCTTTACCCCCTCGCGCCCTCCAAGCGTCCTAAGCCCCGCAGACACGGCATTTCGGGAGCGCGGGGCCACCACGCTGCGTCTACAGATAGACATCGAGAATCAGGATCGCCCAGCGAGCGCTTCCTGGACTGAGCCAGCCGAGAGCTCCAGTGATTTCCCTGGCCTGCCACCGAGCCATTGAAGAAGTGAAATATGCCAACGGGGTTAGGAACCGGCACCTCTGGGATCCCAAGCTACCTGGGATGGAGAGGGGACTGCCAGTAGATGGGCAACGTCTATGCAGATGGTGCATTCGCAGGTGGGTCTTGCAGGCTCCCGGGCCCACTGTGCTGTGCCAGCCTCACACCTGACCCGGTGCCAGGAATACAACCAGAGGCTCCGGTAGGTGTGCGATTCCGTGAGACATTAACAACTCCGCTACGGAAGAACGGGGATGGGGGCTCGGGGCGGATGCAGGACGGGGAGCAGGACTCCCGAAATGCGACGTCCACAAGGACTCCGGGGGATCCCGCTTGATGCGCCTCTGCGGCGCTTCTGCTCGCACTGCGCTTCCCCGGCCAGCGCCTGGAAGCGGCAAGAGCTGAGATTTGCGCGACTGGCGGGCAGAAGGGATGGAAGGGCAGGGTACCGCTTCCCGCCCCCGACACGCACAGCTAGACCGCAGTGTCCTCCCTACGCGCCCACCCTCGCGCCTCACCCTCGCGCCAAAGCGTCCGGGGGTCGCAGCTCGCTCGAGGCCCTGCCGGCTGATCCGGAGCAGCCGGCAAAAGAAAGCGGGGGGTGGGGGAGGCGAGACCAGACCTGTCGTCCTGGTGTGTGCGGGTCGGCGGCTCCGGGCTGCCCCTGCCAGGCCGCCCGCCCGCCCGCCGCGGGGTACCTACCTCGATCCACTTCTGCGCCTCGGAGAAGGCGGGCTCGGGGGGCGGCTCGGGCTGCAGGGGCTGGAGAGCTTCCAGACCGAGAACGGGACAAGCCATTTGCGAAGCCCCGCGTCCACTCGAGCGCCGGGCCGCCGGGATGAGGACGGCCGCCGCCGCCGCCGCCGCCGCAGGAGCGCGCTCCCCGCCCCTTCCCGCCCGCCCGCTCTCCTCCCCGGCCCGCCCCGCCCCCGCGCGGCGCAGGTCCCGGAGGAGCGCCGCGCTGCCGCCGACCACGCCGCCGCAGCTGTTCCCCGCGCCGCCCGGCTCGGCCGCGCTGTGTGTCCCCGCGGGAGCGAGCGCCCAGGCGCCGGGAGCTCCCTCTCCACCCCACCCCACCGCCACCTTCTCTGCGGACTCCGCACCACCCCCTCCCGGGCTGGGGTGTCAGCCACCGACTAAAAATAACCGAGAGTGAGCGCTGAGTGTATCCCTCCCCTGCCCGCAACGCGACCCGGAGAGGGATTCGGCCAGCCTCCCCGCACGTCCCCGCGCCCCGCCGGCTGCGGAGGGGCCAGCAAGTCGGGCGGCACCTGGCAGACACGCGGGCAGAGCGGCGCACGCGTCCCGGGGGAGCCCCCGCTGCCGCAGCCGGGCAGGGGCCGCCCTCACCTGCCGCACCCCGCGCCAACCCTAGCTACGGAAGTGGGGGGAAAGAGGGGCAGCCCTCTGACCCCGTGCCAGGGATGTTCAGTCGCCTGATCTTTCTGTAAGATAAAGAAGATAAACGACCCTTTATAAACCTTTGTCTCTCCAGGCAAGCTACCTGTGTTGATTGATTTAACTCATCTTTATTGTGCACCTACTATGTGTTGGGACCACAAAGATGAAAAAAGAGAAGGGAAGAGAGGGGAGCCGTGGGGAGAGGAAGAACTGGGAAGTCTTGGCGCTCAAAATAACTACGTTCTAGAGGAAATGGGATAAAAAAAGAAGATAATGGTGGAGAGTAATACATGCTAAACAGATAAAAGAGGAGAAGATAAACTATGACCTGGGAAGAGGATATTGCTAAGTTCAGATTGCCTCTCCACCTTCACCCGGAAGGCTGACCTGTGGGTCCAGGCTCTGATAATGGAAGGGAGGGCAGGAGGTCAGCAGGCTGGAGGAGAGGGCCGTGGGGATGTTTTAGGTACCTCTTACTGCAGAAGCCTAGGGGATTGGCTGCTCTGCTCCACTCTGAGGAAAGTTGCAAGGCTGGGGCCCCTCCTTGAGTTCTCTGACGGTCCCCTGTGTCCTCTTGTTGCACCCCACTTCTCCATCTCATTCTGGTGTCTGGCCTGCCCACTCCCTGATAACCGTCTCTTTTACTTATTTAGCTGCATGGAGGTCTTAGTTCCAGCAGGCAAGATCTTCCATCTTCTTCGTGAGCTCTTTAGTTGCAGTATATGGGATCTAGTTCCCTGACCAGGGATGGAACCCTGGCCCCTTGCATTTGGAGCGCAAACTCTTAGCCACTGGACCACCAGGAAAGTCCCAAATGGTCTCAATAAACTCTTCTCAGCCACCTTTATTTGAGCATGACTTCTGTTTTGCATGAGAACGTGACTGATGAACAAGGAAGGTTTCTCTGTCAAGTTGACATGATGAGGTGACATGAATGAGAAAGATGTTAGCCATGCAAAAAACTGGAGAAGCTGTTCCAGATAGGTGCAAAGGCCTTCGGATGGAAATAAGTTTGGTGGAGATCATAGGCCCACAGAAGACCAGTGTGACTGGAGTGTGTTAAGGAAAGAATCAGGTGGAAAAAAACAGCATGAGAGAGACGGGTGAGAAGCAGGTGTCAGACCACAGTGGACAAAGCAAGAAGTCCACGGGTGTCTCAGCAGCTAAGTGTCTTCCCTGTTCAAAGTCCAAGTTTCCTCTTTGCCAATTCTGTTGTTGTAATAGGGGGATGAAACAAAAAAGCAGCCCTGAAATTCCACTGTTACTGGCTTTGGAGTCAGACAGGCTTCAGTTTATTTACTTTTAGAACACTTATATGGTGCTTGAATTGTGCCAGGCAGTGTTTTAAGTGCATTACAAATAATTGACTAATTCATTCCCTATTCCAACCCTGTGAGATAGGCTATTACCATTCCTAGGAAAAAAACCAGGGGACAGAGAAGGGTGCCGCACAGCTGGTGAGCAGTGAAGCCCTGATTCAAGCCCAGACAGCCTGGCGCCAGATCTACTCTTAACTGCACACCAAGCCGCCTTACCAGGCCCTGTCCAGGCCCTGCCGCTTACAATACGTGCCTCAGTTTCCTCACCTCAAATGAGGTTGACATGGCAACATTTCAGCAAATCATTGTGAGGAGCAAACAGGAGTTCCGAATGTGAAAGAAGCAAAACCGTGCCCGGCATATAATTAGTGCTCAGCACAAGCCAGCTGACCAGAAAGAACGGGAGGGAGGAGAAATTATAAAAAAGAGTGAAGACCGCAAGCAGAGGAAAATGGTTAGTAAAATATAGTCAGAAGGTTACCTAGTCTCCGTGAAGAAACATGGTGAAGTGAATAATTGAGAAAATGATCCAACACACTGATACGAAATGCCACTTTAGGCAGATGCCACTGCACGGAGTGACTAGGAGTTGGGAGAGCCCATTGACCCAAATGACTTAGCTGAATCGTGGAAAACAAGCGTTAGGAGTAAATCCACCATATCTCTAAAGTATCTGCTATCAAAATTGGTATTCAAACTAAAGCATATTTTTTTTCTTTCAGTGAAAATGCTTTTTAAGTCTTTTAAGGTTTATAATCACAAAGTAACATTTGTTTTTCCTGAACTCTATTACCAATAACAAAGTCACATAAGTTACCAAAGGACTTTAAGGACTTAAAACTATAATAGAATTCAAACCTAGTTCCATTATCAATAATACTTACAAATCATTGCTAAGCACCTACTATGTGTAAGAGATTGTACTAGCATCAAATGAATCCACAAAGGGATTTCATTTCTGTATAGTCTGTTTTTCATATGTAAAAGTAATATGGGCCAGTTGGAAAAAAAATCTGAAAAATATAATGAAGAAAACCAATCTGGAAGAAACCCTACAATTCAGAAATCATTGCCACTAATTTGGGGATGTGAAGCAACATTTGATCAGGAAAAAAAAAAACTGTAAGACAATATGCTGTATAATAAATGCCAAATGAGGGATATAAGGTATTTGAAAAGCATGGATTTTGGTGGGGGAACAGATTTCTTAAAGTATCATTCATGTACCATACAATCCACCCACTTAGCGTGTATAGTTCAATGTTTTTTAGGTATATTCACAGAGTTGTGCAACCATCACCACATTAATTTTGGAGCATTTTAATCCCTCCAAAAAGAAACTGCATACCCTTTAGCAGTCATATCCCTAAACTCCCATGTTCCCAAGAGGTGGCAACCACTAATCCACCTTCTGTCCTTATAATATTGATTATTCTGGGAATTTCAAATAAATGAAATTGTACAATATGTGGTCCTTTGTGTGTGGCTTCTTTCACTTGGCAGAATGTTTTCAGGGTTCATCCATGTGGCAGCATGTATCAGTACTTCATTCCTTTATATGGACAAAGATTGATGAAAAAGTAATTGGGGTTTCAGACCATGAATTTTAAGTCATTATAACTAGGTTCAAACACACCTTTATTAATCTAAATAGGAAGGATTACAATCAACACATTTTTGCCAACGAGAAATAAGTTGTTTTATTTCCGTAGCATAAAAAGTTCGTGTTTCAGGATTCCACAAATTCTTAGAAAGCATTTTCTGCCTCCTGTTGGTTGTGGAAGCATTTTCCCTGCGAAACATTGCTGAGATGCTTGAAGTAGTGATAGTCAGTTAACAAGAAGTCAGATGAATATAGCAGATGAGGCAAAACTTCATTGCCCAATTTGTTCAACTTTTGAAGCATTGGTTGTGCGACATGCGGTTAGTTGTTGTCATGGAAAAGAATAGAGCTCTTTCTGTTGACCAATGGTGGCTGCAAGCATTGCAGTTTTTGGTGTATCTTTTCAATGTGCTGAGCATACTTCTCAGATGTAATGGTTTCTCCAGGATTCAGAAAGCTGGAGAGGATCAGATGGGTAGTAGACCACCAGTGACCTTAACCTTTTTTTGGTGCAAGTTTGGCTTTGGGAAGTGCTTTGGAGCTTCTTCTTGGTCCAACCACTAAGCTGGTGGTCACCAGTTGCATAAAATACACTTTTTGTCACACATCACAATCTGATGATGAAATGGTTTGTTGTTGTTGCATAGAATAAGAGAAGAAGACACTTCAAAACTGTGATTTTTTTTGATTTGCAGTCAGCTCATGAGGCACCCACTTATCAAGCTTTTTCACCTTTCCAGTTTACTTCAAATGCCAGACAACCATGGAATGGTCAATGCTGAGTTCTTCGACAACTTTTCATGTAGTTGCAAGAGGACCAATTTGGATGATCAGCTCGGATGATCAGCTCAATTAATTGGTCATTGTCAACTTCCCATGGCTGACCACCTCACTCCTCAACTTCAAGGCTCTTATCTCCTTGGCAAGACTTCTGGAACCACCACTGCACTATATGTTTGTTACCAGTTGCTGGGCCAGATGCATTGTTGATGTTGCAAGTTGTATCCGCTGCTTTATGACCTATTTCAAAATTGAATGAAAAGATCACTCAAATTTGCTTTTTGTCTAACATCCTCTCCATAGTCTGAAATAAATATAAAATAAAGAGCAAGTAATGTAATTAGCAAAAAAAAAAACCCATAATGCATGAAAGTGAAAGTTGCTCAGTCGTGTCTGACTCTTTGGGACCTCATGGTCTATAGAGTCCATAGAATTCTCCAGGCCAGAATACTGGAGTGGGTGGCCTTTCCCTTCTCCAGGGGATCTTCCCAAGGGATCTTCTCAGGGATCAAACCCAGGTCTCCCACATTGCAGATGGATTCTTTACCAGCTGAGCCACAAGGGAAGCCCATAATGCAAGAAATGCACATTAAAATGATGTATAACATAATCACATTTAGTTAAGAAAGTATTACAATGTCAAATGGCAAAGTTCAACAATGCAAAACTGCAATTACTTTTGCACCAACCTAATACTATGCCATTCTATGGCTATACCATATTTTGTATATCCATTCATCAGTTGATAGGCCCTTGGGTTGTTTCCATGTTTTGGTTATTATGAATAATGCTTCTATAAACATTCATGTACAAGTTTTTGTGTGGACATATGTTTTCGTTTCTCTTGGGCATACGCCAGGAAGCAGAATTGCTGGGTTATTTGATAACTCTGTGTTTAAACTTTTTGGTAAACTACTGACTGTTTTCCAAAGTAGCTGCACCATTTTACATTCCCACCAGAAGTGTAAGAAAGGGTTGCACTTTTTCTACCTCCTTGCTAACACTTGTCATTTTCCAACTTTTTGATTACAGAGACTCTAGAGGGTGTGAAGTGGTATCTCACTGTGGTTTTAATTTGCATTTCCCTGATGACTAATTCACAACCAAGATAATCACGATGGTGTAATCACTCACCTAGAGCTAGACATCCTGGAATGTGAAGTCAAGTGGGTCTTAGAAAGCATCACTACAAACAAAGCTAGTGGAGGTGATGGAATTCCAGTGGAGCTATTTCAAATCCTGAAAGATGATGCTGTGAAAGTGCTGCACTCAATATGTCAGCAAATTTCTAAAACTCAGCAGTGGCCACAGGACTGGAAAAGGTCAGTTTTCATTCCAATCCCAAAGAAAGGCAATGCCAAAGAATGCTCAAGCTACCGCACAATTGCACTCATCTCACACGCTAGGAAACTCATGCTCAAAATTCTCCAAGCCAGGCTTTAGCAATACGTGAACCATGAACTTCCCGATGTTCAAGCTGGTTTTAGAAAAGGCAGAGGAATCAGAGATCAAATTGCCAACATCCACTGGATCATCAAAAAAGCAAGAGAGTTCCAGAAAAACATCTATTTCTGCTTTATTGACTATGCCAAAGCCTTTGACTGTGTGGATCACAATAAACTGTGGAAAATTCTGAAAGAGATGGGAATACCAGACCACCTGACCTGCCTCTTGAGAAACCTATATGCAGGTCAGGAAGCAACAGTTAGAACTGGACATGGAACAACAGACTGGTTCCAAATAGGGAAAGGAGTTCATCAAGGCTGTATATTGTCACCCTGCTTATTTAACTTATATGCAGAGTACATCAGGAGAAACGCTGGGCTAGAAGAAGCACAAGCTGGAATCAAGATTGCTGGGAGAAATATCAATAACCTCAGATATGCAGATGACACCACTGTTATGGCAGAAAGTGAAGAGGAACTAAAAAGCCTCTTGATGACAGTGAAAGAGGAGAGTGAAAAAGTTGGCTTAAAGCTCAACATTCAGAAAACAAAGATCTGGTCCCATCACTTCATGGCAAATAGATGGGGAAACAGTGGAAACAGTGTCAGATTTCATATTTTGGGGCTCCAAAATCACTGCAGACGGTGATTGCAGCCATGAAATTGAAAGATGCTTACTCCTTGGAAGGAAAGTTATGACCAACCTAGATAGCATATTCAAAAGCAGAGACATTACTTTGCCAACAAAGGTCCGTCTGGTCAAGGCTATGGTTTTTCCACTGGTCATGTATGGATGTGAGAGTTGGACTGTGAAGAAGGCTGAGCACTGAAGAATTGATGCTTTTGAACTGTGGTGTTGGAGAAGACTCTTGAGAGTCTCCTGGACTGCAAGGAGATCCAACCAGTCCATTCTAAAGGAGATCGGTCCTGGGTGTTCTTTGGAAGGACTGATGCTGAAGCTGAAACTCCAATACTTTGGCTACCTCATGCGAAGAGTTGACTCATTGGAAGACTCTGATGCTGGGAGGGATTGGGGGCAAGAGGAGAAGGGAATGACAGAAGATGAGATGGCTGGATGGCATCACCAACTCGATGGACATGAGTTTGGGTGAACTCCAGGAGTTGGTGATGGACAGGGAGGCCTGGCATGCTGTGGTTCATGGGGTTGCAAAGAGTTGGACACAACTGAGCAACTGAACTGAACTGATGACTAATGATGTTAAGCATCTTTTCTTGTACATAATGGCCATTTGGACATCTCAGAAGAAATGTCTATTCAGATCTTTGTCCTTTTGTAAATTGAGTCATTTCTCTTTTTACTATTGAGTTATGAGCTCTTTATATATTTTAAGTAGGAGCCCCTTATTAGCTATATGATTTGCAAATATTTCCTTCCATTCTGTGTGTTAATATTTCACTTTCCTGAAGCTGTCCTTGAAAGCACAAATTTCTTTAATTTTGACAAAGGCCAATGCATCTATTTTTTCTCTTTGGTTGTTTGTGCTTTTAGTGTCATATCTGAGAAGCATTGCCTAATCCAAGGTCACAAAGATTTATTCCTGTGTTTCCTTCTAATAGCTTTATAGTCGTCATTCTTACATTTAGATACTTAATCCATTTCTAGTTACTCTTTGTAAGAGCATGTGTTTTGAGGTTGAACTTAGTATGACAGTCTGGGTCTTCTGAGAAGCAGACACTAAGATGGAATTAAAAGTGCAAGAATTTTACTAGGGAAATGACTGTGAGAGAAAATGATAGAAAAGCAGCCAGAGCACGATACAAGTCTGACCTGAGAGAAGAGAGGGAAAGGAAGGCCAAGGTGAAGCATTGGCATAGCTGCCTTTCAGTGAGGCCATCAGAAGATCCATGAACCAAAGTCAGCTTCCAAAAGAGTCATGGGTGTCCCAGAACAAGCCTGCCTTAGAGTCCCTGCTGTATCCCTGCTGAATTAGTAACTGGCTGGGGGCAGCCCAGTGGGAAGTGCTGTTCAATGCTAATGTGGCAGTGGACTTCAGACCACAGCAACTGGGGCCCTTGGTCAGTTTAGCTCCCTAAAGGGCACATTTCATAGATGCCACATGTTATGTAAGTGAAAATGCTATTTAACTTTCTGGAGTCTCAGTTTCTTGATAAAGCATCTGTTTCTTTGCTTAGCACTTAGTAACTAGGGGTTAATAATAGCTTTGATAATACTATGTATTAAAAAATATACCTATAAATACAAGCACATTTGCATACTCAGTCACTTCAGCCATGTTCAACTCTTTGTGGCCCTATGGACTGTAGCCTGCCAGATTCCTCTGTCCATGGGATCCTCCACGCAAGTATACAGGAGTGGGTTGCCATTTCCTATTCCTTATTAATATATACAATATGGTCAATAAATCGGACAAAGACTAACTCTAAATTTCATTGTGAATAATACTTTGAACTATGGTTGGTGGTAAATAAATGTACTAAACATCTCATCCTCCAAGATCTGACTTAAGTGTCATCTTTTTGATGACTTTCTTAGCCACCACATCAAAACAAGTTATCTCTTCTTCTGTGTTCCCATAATGTAGTGATTCTCAATATAACAAAGTAGATATGAGAATCTTTATGAAGGATTTGAAAAATAGTCCAAATTCATCATAGTTTGATTTTGAAAGCCATTTCAAAATAATGTGAATAACAATTTTAATTTTCCAGATTATGACAGGCTTTCTCACTCATTATAACACTCATATAAATGCCACAAAAAATATATTTTTTAATTTTTTACATGAATGGTTGAGCTCAAAAGAAATTCTCAGGGATGCAAAATGGAGAAGAAATGGAAAACTAGAGCAGTGAGCTTGTGAATTAGCTCTCAACTGTTCTATGGAGAGACCTAGTAACTGTGGTTTCCAGCAGTTGCTAGACTAGTCTAGTGGGTTGCTAGACTCAGAATCCTAGGGCTGGGGTTTTACTCCTCTATTTCCAGGCCCTGGATCTATGCTATGTAAAAAAAAAAAAGAAACTGAGCAGCAGCACACACGTTCACACACACACACACACACACACACACACACACACACACACACGTGAAATACTTCTGCAGAGAAAACACAGACCAGAAAATATTCCACTATCACCATCGCCATAGAAGGAAACAATAAGGAAGCTCCTTTTTCTTGACTTCGTCTCTGGGTGGGAGGTTGGTGAACCCCCCCTTGAGACTCAACAAAGAACTGATTAGGCTCCCAGAACAACTAGAAAAATAAAGCTGTAAATGTAAAACTCAAAAGATGTGATATAGTACAGATTAGACACAGTGAAAAGAGAATTTGTGAACTAGAATGCAGATCTTTAGGGGAATTCCCTGGTGGTCCAGCAGTTTAGACTCTGTGCTTCAAATGCAGGGGACACAGATTCAGTCCCTGGTTGGGGAACTAAATCCCACATGCCTTGAGGCAGCTTAGCCAAAAAAAAAAAGTGTAGAAGAAGAATCTTTAAAAATTACATGGAATGAAACATAGGAAAATAGGAAAAAGTGCTAAGAGAATATGAATATTCCATAAGACAGTTCCTAGAAGAACAGGATGGAGGAGAGCCAAAAAAGAATGGCTAGAATCTTATAGAATTAATGAAGTACATGAATCATCAGACCCAGAAAGTATAATGTGTCCAGGATAAAGTAGTATATTTCTTTTAAAAATGCATTATTTAATAATGATGGAAAAACACTGAAATAGCTGCTTCTTTACATCTCTGCATAGCTCTGCTCATATAATATTGTTCTGTGGTTAGATGTATTGTAGGAATCAGCTCTTTGAAACTGGCACTGTTGTGGCTTAGTATCAAGTGAGTGCTGAAAAAATAAATGAATGACAATGGATAAATGTAATCTAGGACAAATAGTTTAAACCAATCCACAGTGAAGTCAAATACTTTTCTAACATATTTTTTTAAATTTTTCAGGTGCATTTGTTTCACAAAATTTTAAGGGGATGTCATAAGAGAAATGTGAGTTTAAAAAAAGTGCTAGTGACTTAGCACTTCTGAACTATTGATTTTCTAGGTACTGGCTAACTCTCTAAAATCTGGGGTCATGATATCCTTCAAATCTAAGCTTTTTCATTTCTTTTAAAGTTTCTTCCCTTCCATTTTCTTCTTCGAGGACTTTTGTTGGAGTTGTTTCTCTTAGTGGTCCTCCATACCTCATCTTTTCTCTTGTATTTTCCATCTCTTTGTCTTTGTGACTGATGTCCTGGGTCACTTCCTACCTTTTTTCTCGTCTTTTTATTGAATTTTTAATTTTAGTAGAGATAATTTTATCACTAAGAGTTTACTTGTGTTGAACACTGCTTTCTTTTAGCAAAATATTCTTGTTTGTAGCTATATTAATGTCTTAAACATGAATATATTAGAAATTAAATTTTTCTTCTGGGGTGATGGAAATGTTTTGCATCTTCATGGGTGGTGGTTATAAAGTTATATAAACAGAAGTGAATGAGCTAAACACTTCAGACTTGTGCATTCTAATCTGTAAATTTTGCCTTTAAAAATAAAATGACTTAAATACTCTTCCAACTGACAGTTCTTGTTAACAATTTTCCCATCAACATTCCTGTGGTAGTTATGTATTGAGTTTTATATTACATTTGTCATCAGCTAGAAATGTCATCCATGTTAATTCAGCTGGAAATGTTAATCATAGAGATTCTGATAATGCTATATTTGAAATGATAACCAACAAGGACCTACTATATAGCACATGGAACTCTTCTCAATGTTATGGGGCAGCCTGATGGGAGAGGAATTTGAGGGGAAATAGATACATGTATATGTATGGCAGAGTCCCTTCACTGCTCACCTGAAACTATCACAACATTGTTAATCGGCTGTACCCCAATACAAAATAAAAAAGTTTTTTTTTTTTTAAGAATAAGGGTATGGAAGGCTCTGTTCTCACAAAAAAGAAAAATGTACAGTGTAGGGACGTCCCCAGTGGCTCATTGGTAAAGAATCCATCCGCCAGTGCAGGAGACATGGGTTTGATCCCTGATCCAGGAGAATCCCACATGGCAGGGAGCAACTAAGCCACAAGCCACAGCTACTGAAGCCCTTGCATCCTAGAGCCCATGCTCCACAGAAGCCACAGCAACAAGAAGCCTGGGCACCACAACTAGAGAGCAGCTCCCCTTGCTGCAACCAGGTAAAAGCCCACACAGCAACGAAGACCAGCACAGCCATGAGTAAGAAATAACAACCCTTTAAACAAATGTGCACCGTGCTTATAACTGTACACGCTGCGTTAGCAGAACTATTTCTGATAGGTTAGAACATCCAGTTGGACTAGAAGTCATTGCGAACCAAATCCTCCATCTGTAACTTTATGAGTCTGATGATGGAAAGAATTTTCTACAGACTAACTCCTGGCTCCATTTCCATCTTGTTTCTCCCCCACACCCACATCCCAGGGTGCCAGGCACCACGGGACGTGTCATCTCTCTCTCAATCCCTTTGCATCACAATGCTGAGTGATTGGCAGAGTGGGCAGCGGAAATATTACTAGGAGTTGTCCCTATATCAGAACAACGGCCCACCCACATAAACATATCCCACTAAATCCATATTTAGTGTATCCCCAACTCAATTGCTCCTTACCCAGATCCCCAAATACCTGCAGCCATTTCCTTAGCACTCAATGGAGGGGAAGTCTCTGTGGAAAGTGACACAAGCCCTAACTTTTGCAGTTAAAATCTCTTTTATAAATGTTACAAAAATACACGACCATGTAAACATTCTGAAGGCTAACCTCAGGGTCTTGGAAGAAGCCAGTGTGAAAGAGGGAACACAAAGCTTAAAATCCCTCAGCCTCCCAGTTAATCCACCTCTAGATGTGAGACAGATGGAAGTGAAATGAACTCTCTTCAGTCATTAATTCCAAAATGCATAGTACTCTTCAGAGTTACTTATTCCTCACATA
The DNA here is from genome assembly GCF_032405125.1 of Capricornis sumatraensis. NCBI lineage: Eukaryota > Metazoa > Chordata > Mammalia > Artiodactyla > Bovidae > Capricornis > Capricornis sumatraensis. Next base: position 62,627,273 of record NC_091075.1, on the reverse strand, counting down.
TTAATTGAGTACCTGGAAGTTCAGACAAAATATGTATTAATGATATCTTTTATCCCTAAAAGAAAACATTGACAGAAAAATCACATTGATTTGAACATCTATTCTTTATAGGAAATGAAGATGGAAACAGTGATTTCTGCTTGTGATGGGCTCACTTAGTAAAGAGTATAGTTTTTGTGCTGTATGGGCTCACTTAGTAAAGAGTATAGTTTTTGTGCTGGAGAATGCTAAAGCTTATTAATGATTTTCAGATTTCAGCAGTTAAATCCTTACACTGTCTTTCTCATATCTGATACTCACAGACATTTAAGTGTATCTAAGCATGTACCTGAGTATCATTTATAATCCTGTTATTAACTAAAGTTAAAGCACTTTAGGAGGGAATACTAAACATCTCTGCAGAGAATGGTAGAATAGTACAGTCCTTTTTAAAACTGTGTTGATGGGGAGCCTGTTTCCTATTCAGTTCAAATGCCAGGCAGTATGGCTGCTTCCTCTGTTCCCATGGAAACCTCAGCCTTGCTGAAGTTCAAGTTAATTTCTTACTGCCATCTGCCTGTTGAGCTAAGGGGCTTTCTCTAGCTAATATCATGCAGAGGCCTGTTAGGAGAATGAAGTTTACTTAGGAACTCCCTGGGCTGTTCCAACAGGAGGTCAAGATTGAAAACAGATCCAGCTGAACCTCCATGCAGCATTCACTAAAGGACGAAAGGAGTTAAAATATACTGTGTGAGGTTTTATTTAAAAATCAACCTATGTTTAATACCAATTGACTAGATGGGACATTAAAGAGTTCATTTTACATTGGACCAAGTTTGTGTCATTTTTCATCCCTTTAAACTCTAAAATTGCCACATTTCTATGTGTTTCTTGAAAATGTTGATGATATCTCAAATCAAAGGTTACAGACTGGTGACCGGTGATTCAGCTCTGGCCTGCAGACATGGTTTTTTGGCTCACACAGTGTTTTAAAACAATGCTTGAATTAGTTGCCAAATTCTAGAAATTAGGGAGCCCCATGAGAGGGGAAAAAAAACGTGCTCTGGATTTCCAACTTCTCTTTTAAAAACTTATAAGATATGGCTGACTCTGCATTCCTGCATGGTCAAAGCCAAAGCGCAGTAATGGCTGCCCCTGGGAGGGGCGTGGCTCTCCCATTTGCCACAGTCCCTGTGACTCCTTTCCCTTTTCACACCTGCCTGTTTCATTCATTGGTAGTAGCTGTGTGGCCTCTACGACATTTGCATTCACAAGTCCTCCCTTAAATTCATGTAGTGCTCACTTCCTAACCCAATCATGTACTGGTTCACAGAATACAGTATTTTTATCAGCCTAACACATAGCGTGGAGGCTCAGTGGTAAAAAACCTGCCTGTCAATGCAGGACACCCAGGCTCGATCCCTAGATCTGGAAGGTCCCTGGATTGGGAAGATCCCTTGAAGAAGGAAATGGCAACCATTCCAGTATTCTTGCCTGGGAAATTCCATGGACAGAGGAACCTGGCAGGCTACAGTCCATGGGTCAGAAAGAGTCAGACATAACTCAGTGACTAAACAACAACACATAGGGTATCAAATAATCAATCCTTTTCACTCATCGATAATATCAGTCCCTTTTGTTTGCTTCTCTAGCTTAATTCTCTAGCAGAAATTACTTGATTTAAATAGTTTGCAATGCTGCCCATCAAGTATCAAGCAGAAGACTGTTCTCTACCGAAGAATGGTTATGGGTAATAATCAGCTGTATTTGTTGTTTGCTTACTAAGTGGCATCACTGTACTTTATAGCAACTCCATACAGAGTCATTATAATGTTCTGTTTTACAGATGAGAGAACTGAGCTTTAGAAGGATCAATAATTTGCCCAAAGTCATAACAGCTAATAGATAGTAAATTCCAGCTTCACTCAGTTCTTTCTGATTCTAGAGTCTGCACATTAAACCACTATGGTTTATTTATCCTCATTGTAGGTAAGTGTATTCACCAAGAGTTTCAATTATTCCTGTATTTCTAAATCTGTTTTTAGAATATGTTCAGAATGGGAAGAAAAATTCTGTGACACAATCCTTTTCTTTTAGGAATACAGAATTTCGAAGAGAAGCATCATTGTTTTAGCAGGTTTTATTGCCTACACTCCTGAAGAGGGGCATGGCAGCCCACTCCAGTATTCTTGCCTAGAGAGTCCCCTTCGGCAGAGGAGCCTGGCAGACTGCAATCCATGGGGTCACAAAGAGTCAGACATGACTGAGCGACTAAGCACATTGCCTACACTGCCCACAAACAAATAAATATGCAATAATAAATGTTATTTATTATTATATGTTAAACATATAGCACATGTGTTTAACAGTGTATGTTAAACAGATAGCATATGTACAGTGTACATATATGTAAATATATGTTAAACATGTGTACATATATGTTAAACATATAGCATAATGTATGTTTCTTAGAGGGAAATAGAAAGACCTATGATATCACTGAAACAAGGACTAGCTGGCAGAAAAAGTATGCACAAAGAGATTTGGAAGTACATGAGAGTATGGTGCTTTGGGAAAGTTGAAAGGAATTGGCCTGAGCAAAGAATAAGAAGAGGAATTTCACAAAAGGGTGAGTACAACTGGCCAATGACATAATAGGATAACACTCTGAAATATTACCAGGTGTTTTTAAAATTTTTTAAATTTTATATTGGAGTATAGCCAGTTAATGTTGTGATAGTTTCAGATGGACAGCAAAGGGACTCAGCCATACTTAGCCATGTATCTATTCTCCCTCAAACTCCCCTTCCATCCAGGTTGCCACACAACATTAAGCAGAGTTCCCTGAGCTGTACATTAGGTTCTTGTTGATTATCCATTTTAAATATAGCAGTGTGTACTTGTCCATCTCAAACTCCTCAACTATCCCTTCCCCTCATCTTTCTCCCCCTGGTAATCATAAGTTCTTTCTCTAAGTCTGTGAGTCTGTTTCTGTCTTATAAATAAGTTAATCTGTTTCATTTCTTTTTAGATTCCCCATATAAGGGATAGCATATGATGTCTCTCTCTGTCTAGCAGGTGATTTTAAATGGGCATTTTACTTTCTCCCTTTCCCCTTCCTTCCCAGCATCTCAGCAGCTCAGAGTTCCATACTGACGGCCTCAGGGAAGTGGTGGTGTGACTAGGCAGGCAGGTGGAGCCTTCCAAGAGCTTCATGATCCCTCTCACATGCCAGCTTGTCACAGGGCAGCAAATGCCTGTGTCCCAAAAGGGGCCTCAGAAATGGTGGAGTGGTGTCAGAACTGAAATCTCCTCCTACATGGGAGTAAGGGACACCTCGACATCTTTTTGTCTGATCCCACAGGGACTGATGATCCAAGACTAAGTAGAAGGATAGCAATCTCATCCCAATAGATACTAGAGGGGAGAAGTGGCATCCCCAGTCAGCAGATACCCCCAAACTCACGCCAACACTCATACGTAACATGTGATGATGTTCAACTGTGATGCCAGGGAAAAGTGTGTGAACTAAGTTCCCATCTGTCCAGTGGAATGAGGCCCCAGAGACTGAGAAAACAGGCTGAGCACAGAAAAATAAAGAAGCAGTGCCTTCTGCACACCTGAACTGAGAAACGAGGGTCATAACATTTTTTAGAAATCAGAAATAATCACAGAAATACATATTATAATAAAATTCTACTTGCTTTGCCTATCAGATTGACAAATGCTAAATAGGCTGATAGTTACTTTTGTCAGATTGTAGGGGGACAGACATTCTCCCTGGTGAGAGAGTAAAACCAATATAAACACTCTTGACATACCCATTTCAGCACCACGGAACCATTGTAAGGAAATCATTGGACATGCACTCAGGGCATAAAGAAGACTCATTTCAGTGTTGCTTGCAATAGTGCATAATTGTGACATACCCATTGAAAGTAGAGTTATTAAGTAAATTATAATAAATTATTAAAGTGGGACAACACATAGCCATTAATATAATTGAGATCGTTCTCTACTTACTGACATGTCCGATGCTTATAATATATAGTTAGAAAAGCAAGTTTTTAAATAATGTGTATATTATGATCAAATTCTTGAAACTATAGACTTTTGCTTGCATAGAAAAAAAATCTGTGAGGATACACACCAATGTGTTAACAATGACAATCTTTGATTGGTGTGATTATGAGTCATTTAAATTTTGTTTCCATTTGACTTCTCTGTATCTTCTAATTGTTTTGAAATGGATATGAATTACTCATGATACTATTTTTTTAATGCTTATTTTAAAAAAGAAAGTACCTGAGGGTGATGATCACAGACAAAAAATAAGGGTGAGAAATGGAGAAGCGCCCAGGGATCAGATCAAGAGATCAAAACCCGGCATTTGTTCTGCCTCATACATCACATAGACATTTTTTTCCAACATCTCAGTAAACAACACAAATATAAAAATGGCTGAGCCATTTCTCTCAACAGGCACTGAGAGACCTTGATAATTAATACTAGAGCCAATATCTTAGCATTTTTATTATGGAAACAGTTAAATACGGATAATTTATTTTCCCTTGCCTATGTTGCCTAGGCAACAAAATAGAGAGTGGCATGTCTTTAAGGTGATAATTATCTGCTCTCCATCCAATACACCACAATTATTATTTGTACTTCTGGTTCTCCTACTTTTATTCAGAGCCAGCCCAATAGGGCCCCATGGACTCCCAACAAAAAGGTAGTGATTTTTCAAGTAGCACCTGCTCCCCTGCTGGTCCTCTCCTTCCTGGAAAGAAGGTGCATTACACCTCCTCCAGGTAATTCAAATATGTCTCCCCCAGCTGCTCAGTCCAATCTGTACTATTCTGTTGTAACTTGTCACATCCTTTTTCTTGGTTTAACATTTGCCCTGGTTTCCTAGGGCTGCTGCAGCAAATCACCACAAATGCAGGGCCTTGCAACAATGAGAACTCATTCTTTCACAATTCCGGAGGCCAGAAGCCCAAAACCAAGGTATCAGGGAAGCACTCTCCCTCTGAGGGCCTAGGCGAGACTGTCTTGTTGTCTCTACCTTCTTCGGGGTTCCTATTGTTCCTTGGTTGGGGGTAGCACAACTCCAGCCTCTGCTTCATCTTCACTTGCCTCTCTCTCTCTCATTTATCTTAACTGAACGTCTATCAGCGGATTTAAGACCCACCCTGAATCCAGCATGCTCTCACCAACACTTCATTGCCTCTGTGAATAACCTTTTTCTTAAGAAGGCCATATTCACAGGTACTGAAGGGTAGGATTTGGACATACTTGGCGAAGGGGTAGGGGGACGGGGGGTGGGGGGTGGCGCACAATGCAACCTAGTGGGCTTCCCAGGTGGCCCTAGTGGTTAAAAAAAAAAAAAAAAGTGCCAGCCAATGCAGAAGACATAAGAGACGTGGATTTGATTCCTGGGTCAGGAAAGTGCCCTGGAAGAGGGCATGGCAATCCACTCCAGCATTCTTGCCCGGAGAATCCCATTGTCAGAGGAGCCTGGCGGACTATAGTCCATGGGGTCTCAAAGAGTCCATGGAGTTGGAAAGAGCTGGACATGGCTGTAGTGACTTAGCACACACATAGGCAATGCAACCCAGTATGATGTCACACCTATATATACTCTTCTTTTTAGATAAGGAGCTAACTATCATTACAGCTAACATTTACTGAGAACTTATTCAAGCATTATGTTTAGCATTTTACCAACATTATCTCAGTTCAGTTCAGTTCAGTCGCTCAGTCGTGTCCGACTCTTTGTGACCCCATGAATCCCAGCACGCCAGACCTCCTTGTCCATCACCAACTCCCGGAGTTCATTCAAACTCACGTCCATCGAGTCAGTGATGCCATCCAGCCATCTCATCCTCGGTCATCCCCTTCTCCTCCTGCCCCCAATCCCTCCCAGCATCAGAGTCTTTTCCAATGAGTCAACTCTTCACATGAGGTGGCCAAAGTACTGGAGTTTCAGCTTTAGCATCAGTCCTTCCAAAGAAATTCCAGGGCTGATCTCCTTCAGAATGGATTGGTTGGATCTCCTTGCAGTCCAAGGGACTCTCAAGAATCTTCTCCAACACCACAGTTCAAAAGCATCAATTCTTCAGCGCTCAGCCTTCTTCACAGTCCAACTCTCACATCCATACATGACCACTGGAAAAACCATAGCCTTGACTAGACAGACCTTAGTCAGCAAAGTAATGTCTGCTTTTGAATATGCTATCTAGGTTGGTCATAACTTTTCTTCCAAGGAGTAAGCATCTTTTAATTTCATTGCTGCAGTCACCATCTGCAGTGATTTTGGAGCCCCAAAAAAATAAAGTCTGACACTGTTTCCACTGTTTCCCCATCTATTTGCTATGAAGTGATGGGACCAGATGCCATGATCTTCGTTTTCTGAATGTTGAGCTTTAAGCCAACTTTTTCACTCTCCTCTTTCACTGTCATCAAGAGGCTTTTTAGTTCCTCTTCACTTTCTGCCATAACAGTGGTGTCATCTGCATATCTGAGGTTATTGATATTTCTCCCAGCAATCTTGATTCCAGCTTGTGTTTCTTCCAGTCCAGCATTTCTCATGATGTATTCTGCATATAAGTTAAATAAGCAGGGTGACAATATACAGCCTTGACAAACTCCTTTTCCTATTTGGAACCAGTCTGTTGTTCCATGTCCAGTTCTAACTGTTGCTTCCTGACCTGCATATAGGTTTCTCAAGAGGCAGGTCAGGTGGTCTGGTATTCCCATCTCTCTCAGAATTTTCCACAGTTTATTGTGATCCACACAGTCAAAGGCTTTGGCATAGTCAATAAAGCAGAAATAGATGTTTTTCTGGAACTCTCTTGCTTTTTTGATGATCCAGTGGATGTTGGCAATTTGATCTCTGGTTCCTCTGCCTTTTCTAAAACCAGTTTGAACATCTGGAAGTTCATGGTTCATGTATCGCTAAAGCCTGGCTTGGAGAATTTTGAGTATGGGTTTCCTAGCGTGTGAGATGAGTACAATTGTGCAGTAGTTTGAGCATTCTTTGGCATTGCCTTTCTTTGGGATTGGAATGAAAACTGACCTTTTCCAGTCCTGTGGCCACTGCTGAGTTTTCCAAATTTGCTGGCATATTGAGTGCAGCACTTTCACAGCATCATCTTTCAGGATTTGAAATAGCTCCACTGGAATTCCATTACCTCCGCTAGCTTTGTTCATAGTGATGCTTTCTAAGGCCCACTTGACTTCACATTCCAGGATGTCTGGCTCTAGATAAGTGATCACACCATCGTGATTATCCGGGTCGTGAAGATCTTTTTTGTACCATTCTTCTTTGTATTCTTGCCACCTCTTCTTAATATCTTCTGCTTCTGTTAGGTCCATACCATTTCTGTCCTTTACTGAGCCCATCTTTGCATGAAATCAATTAAGTTACAAAATATTTTATCCCCCATCCCACTCCTCCAATCCCCATATGCAACACAAACTCCAGTTTCCATTACTTTGCCTTCTGGTAAGGAGAGTCACATTTCAAAATTCCTGCCAAGGAATAAAGCAACAGCTTTCACAGGAGAGGAAGAATGGCTGCTCCTGGGCAATCACCAGTGTGACCCGTTTGGCCACTTTCTGAAGCTGCGCAACTAGACTTACCCATGATTCTAATGCCAATGTGACCTGCAAAACTTAATACCTGATACTAGGCTGAAGAATTGATGCTTTTGAACTATGGAGTTGGAGAAGACTCTTGAGAGTCCCTTGGACTGCAAGGAGATCCAACAAGTCCATCCTAAAGAAATCAGTCCTGAATATTCTTTGGAAGGACTGATGCTGAAGCTGAAACTCCAACACTTTGGCCACCTGATACGAAGAGCTCACTCATTTCAAAAGACCCCAATGCTTGGAAAGATTGAGGGCAGGAGGAGAAGGGGACGACAGAGGATGAGGTGGTTGGATGGCATCACCAACTCAATGGACATGAGTTTGAGTAAACTCCGGGAGTTGGTGATGGACAGGGAGCCCTGGCGAGCTGCAGTCCATGGGGTCACAGAGAGTGGAACATGACTGAGTGATTGAACTGAACTGAACTGAATGGAGGCTCTTTTTAGGACTATAATCTCTATCTGTTTCTCAATATATTTCAAGTGCGTGTGTCAAACTACAACATCATAATGCATACTGTTTCTTTTTTCCAAAATTTTGTTTTGAAAAATTTCAAACACACACCAGAATTGAAAGAATTTTACAACACCTGTATGCTCACTACCTAAAAGATACACTGACATTTTACTTTTCTTGCTTTGTTCTGTAATTAGGCAACCATCTATCTGATCTATGAATCCGTCTTATTTTTTCTCCCCAGTACTTCAGCATGCATATCATTGAATCAGAGCAGAACACAGGGTCTTCAATTGCAGGCAGATCCCTTAAAAAAAGACAAAGGTAAGAGGTTAAGCTGAGCATACCCAGTTTCTTCTTCCAGCGAACCAGTGAAGTTGCTTATTTGAGTCCTACTCTTTGCAACCCATGGACTATAGCCTATCAGGCTCCTCCATCCATGGAATTTCCAAGCAAGAATACTGGAGTGGGTTGCATTTCCTTCTCCAGGGGATCTTCCTGACCCAGGGATTGAACTCAGGTCTCCTGCATTACAGGCAGTTGCTTTACAGTCTGAGCCACCAGGGAAGCCCCAGTTTCTTCTTCCACACTGCCAATGAAACCAGGTCCTTCTTTTGCTGTGGGCAACAGTAAGAAGTGGCAAGAGAGGCCAAGGCTGTGATCGTAGGAATTTCTCTCCACAAGGAAACAGAAGGAATTGGAAATAAATTCCCTTACAAAGAGTGCGCTCAGTGATTTAGTGGATGGACATCTTCAGTAGCATCCAAATAATAAACACATCAGCCTTCCTTTTTTTGTTACCTTCTTATTTTCCACAATGGCTCAGGAGTAAAGAGTCTGCCTGCAGTGCAGGAGATGCAGGTTTGATTCCTGTAGGGAAGATCGCCTGGAGAAGGAAATGGCAACCCACTCCAGTATTCTTGCCTGGAGAATCCCATAGACAGAGGAGCCTGGAGGGTTCCATAATGTCCGTAAGGTTGCAAGAGTCGGACCTGATTGAGGGACTAAGCATACACGCACCCAATAGCTGATTAACAATGTTGTGATAGTTTCTGGTGAACAGTGAAGGGATTCAGCCATACATATGCATGTATTCATTCTCCCCCAAACTCCCCTCCCGTCCAAGCTGCCACATAACATTGAGTAGAGTTTCCTGTCCTATACAGTAGGACCTTGTTGGTTATCCATTTTAAATATAACAGTGTGTACATTCCAAACTCCCTAACTATCCCTTCCCCCAACCCTGCCCTCCACAACCATAAGTTCATTCTCTGTCTGTGAGCCTATTTCTGTTTTGCAAATAAGTTCATTGGTCTCATTTCTTTTTTAGATTCCGAATATAAAGGATATATGATGTTTCTATTTCTCAACACAACAGTCTTCTGGTATTCCTAACCCTCATACCTTGCAGCAAGTTGGACTTCAGTAACTCTAGTGTCTTCCATTTTTCACAGTCCTGCTGTGACTACAACCATTTCTGTTTCTTCCATTTTTATTTGCCAGTCACTCTTATTCTCACACACTCCAAGAGCTCTCCAGACAAAGAGGTTTATGGCAGCCCATGGTGATGGACTTTACATCCCAGAAGAATCATTTATTTTTAGCTCCAAGCTAAAAAATTTCAGGAAAGGGCTGAAACTGGTCCAGATTGGATCACATGTCTATTTTGGACCAGGCACTGGGGCCAAGAGGTTGTGTGTCAACCCCTGTGTTCAAAGGGATAAAGTCTACTACAGAAAGAAGTTAAGGATGCTGGGCCTCACTAGAAACACAAAGGAATTCCAACATCCTAGCTCTAATTTAACTCTTTTACCCCAATGGTCACTCTGTCCATAAACTTTATTAAAAGTTGACACTCCTGTGATGTTATAGTGAGAAAATCTCGTTAGCAAACATTTTTTACATTGTGACTTTGGTAGGGGGGCAGTGATTGTTTTTAAGGATTTGTTTCAATTGAGTGATCAGTGAAAAATTAATATGCTTTCATATCAAAGAATATTAATAGTTTCTATTTAGATCAATGTTGAAATTTTTTATTCTTAAAATTTTCATTGAGTAAAATTTAAAACTTTAAGGAAGAATTCAAATGTCTAAAGAACTTGGTATGAAAGGGAGAATAAAGTGTTTAACCTCTGTTTAACCTTCTCCAGAATGTTTATTTAAACTTTCTGCCAATGTTGATATGATTCACCCAAGAATGTAACTCAGGTTGTGTACAGTTAGATATAATTTATTTACAGATCTGCAGAATTTTGGTTACATCTATAACAAACTTTCAGAAAATAAACTGAATGTTCAACTGCTTTAATCATATAGGGTCAACATGTAAAAGTAAGAACAAAACTGATACAGTTCCAAACTCAACTTTGTTTTTCCAGCTCAGAGATTTGACCAGTAGCCAAACAAAGAGATATCAGAACAAATAACACAAGCCTAGTGTCTCATATCAAAATCTCACCCATTTCTCTAACTTTTATATCAATAATCTATTCTATCAAAATCAAACCAACCAAAAGACCCATTTTTGGAGGTGGGGGAGGGAGGCTCAAGAAAAAGAGGATATATACATACTTATGGCTAATTCGTGTTGTTGTATAGCAGAAACCAACACAACACTGTCAAGCAATTATCCTCCAATTTTAAAAAACAAATAAATAATAAAATAAAACTTTCTCTTTCCCAAGGAGGGGATAAAACATTTTCTTTTGCAAAATCTACAATCTTCTTTTATGAAGTGTTAACAGAACTAAAATTTTAGGACTCCTTATCTCCCAGCACATGGGTTTTAAAACCTCAAATACTTTTTTGTACCTTTTTTTCAAAGCACAAGGACTCAAGGACAAGGACTCAAAGACACAAGGGATTAGAACTTGGGTAAAAATGTACTCTAAAATTCAACCAAAGAAAGAAATGAACTATCAAAAGGCTCCCCTGTAAGATAGCTTCAGATATTCAGTTTAGAGTTATTTCAGAGATGCTGAGTAAATTCTGACTTAATTCTAAACCAAACGCTGGGACTTCCCTGGTAGTCAGTGGTTAAGAATTCACACTTCACTGCAATGAGCACGAGTTTGATCCCTGGTTGTCCCAAGGAACTAAGATCCCACGTGCCCCACAGCATGTCCAATAAATAAATAAGTTTTAAAAAAAGTAAAATAATAGAAAAACCTTCTTTCTTTTTTTTTTTTAAATGCACTGAGGACTCCCCAGTTGATTTCCAGAGTCCCCCGTAGCACGGTGACTAGACCCTTCCTTGGACTCTTCCCATGCGTGCTCTCCTCCCGCTTTGCAGACCGCCTATCTGCCAGGGGAAACTCTGCCTATCAGTCCAAAAGGCCTGGATGGGGTTTCACCACAACTGAGCGAGACTGCTTCTATGGCTCCTTTAGAAGAGAAGATAGATGCATTGAACTGTTGAAACATAACAAGAAAGCAGTTTCTCCAGGTTCCTGTACCAGGAAATAGCTTCTAGTGCCAGGACTCTAACTCCAATGCCAAGACCACAAGCATATGGAGGTTGACATTCTGTATTTAATTCCACTGCTACTAAAGAAATAATGCTTTGCAAAAAGCCATGATGTCTACAGGGCATCCTGTTCGGCATAGAGCCTTGAGCAAACACAGAAGCCTTTGTCCCCGCTTCTATCAAATGTTAGACAAAGTCTACCAGTCTTAATTCTCTTCCCCTTCTCATCTTCACAATAAATCCTTTTTAAAAAAATAGAAAATTAAAAGTAATACATTAGAACATTGGAACCACGGTACCAGACTAGAGGGCAAGCCATTCAGGCCAATATTTTATTTTTTTAAGAGTGAAGATTGACTATTTTAAGGAATAGTGTTGTTGCCCTTCATGATCTAAGCCCCAAAAGTATTGCTATGTCTCAAATATCTCTGCTGCTGCTGCTGCTAAGTCGCTTCAGTCATGTCCGACTCTGTGTGACCCCATAGATGGCAGCCCACCAGGCTCCCTGGTCCCTGGGATTCTCCAGGCAAGTAGTGGGTTGCCATTTCCTTCTCCTTAAATATCTCTAATTGCCCTTAATTATAGCCTATAAATCTTCATAGACCTAATTCAGGCATATAACACTTACACATTTGACCCAGACAGATTATCATGGATCACACATAGTCATCACACAGCATTCGAAGAGCTAACTCCTGAAGTTTCTGCTTCTTTTACTTCCTTCTCTTCAATTCTCCTTGAACATCCTTCAGCTTTTTTGTTAGTTTGTTGTTGTTTTTTTGGCTTAACCTTTTCTTGGACTGATGATTGCCTCTTCTGGTTTCTAATCCAAAGTTCTATTTCTTGCTTTGGGAACACTTACGTCCCTCAGACAGTTCTTTATCACAGACTTGATGTTGGGAGCCACGTTATATATTTACATCACCACTTCACCCAGGCAAGTCACACAGAGTATGACTGCCTGCCTTCAACGCATACTCTTTGGTGGGTAAGGCATTCCCCGTGGTAGGTGCCCCTCGCCTTTATACTGTAGCACTTTTCCTTATTCACAGCAAACCAACCATCTAAGCCTATAGTTTCCAATGTGCATATTAGAATCAAGGGAGACATTTTAAAGACCTGCCTGTGAAAGTGGAGAGTGAAAAAGTTGGCCTAAAGCTCAACATTCAGAAAACGAAGATCATGGCATCCGGTCCCATCACTTCATGGGAAATAGATGGGGAAACAGTGGAAACAGTGTCAGACTTTATTTGGGGGGCTCCAAAATCACTGCAGATGGTGACTGCAGCCATGAAATTAAATGACGCTTACTCCTTGGAAGAAAAGTTATGACCAACCTAGATAGCATATTCAAAAGCAGAGACATTACTTTGCCGACTAAGGTCTGTCTTGTCAAGGCTATGGTTTTTCCAGTGGTCATGTATGGATGTGAGAGTTGGACTGTGAAGAAGGCTGAGTGCCGAAGAACTGATGCTTTTGAACTGTGGTGTTGGAGAAGACTCTTGAGAGTCCCTTGGACTGCAAGGAGATCCAACCAGTCCATTCTGAACGAGATCAGCCCTGGGATTTCTTTGGAAGGACTGATGCTAAAGCTGAAACTCCAGTACTTTGGCCACCTCATGTGAAGAGTTGACTCATTGGAAAAGACTCTGATGCTGGGAGGGATTGGGGGCAGGAGGAGAAGGGGACGACCGAGGATGAGATGGCTGGATGGCATCACTGACTCGATGGACGTGAGTCTGAGTGAACTCCAGGAGTTGGTAATGGACATGGAGGCCTGGCGTGCTGGGATTCATGGAGTCGCAAAGAGTCGGACACGACTGAGCGACTGAACTGAACTGAATACCTGTGTCTCACCCCCAGAGTCTAGCTTAATGAATGCAGGTTGCAACAGGGATTCTTCAAAGGTTCCAAAGTTGAGAATTCTTAGATGTGGAGCATACATTTCAGTTCAAGGTAACTTAACCTTCTCCACATCTGTCTTTACTGACTGAAAAAGTTAAATCTTTTTAGTATGACTTCTTACAGAATTCTTGTGTCCTCTTGATTATTTTAACTGCTGCTCTCAAGTCACTAAAGTTTGGGATGTTAATTTGGACAGGTGAAAAGAATAACTGATACCACCTGCAAGTCACAGCAGCTAGAAGCCAAGCGGATGGAAGCAATCATATTGTAAGCTTCTCAAAGAAAGGGACATGCCTTATCCATCTTTGTATTTCCACAGCATCCACCACATACTTTGATCAAAGTACATGCCTAATACATATTTAGAAGGGAAAGTAGGATAACCTGTATATAGGATCTGCTTCCAATTTTTGAAATATCTGTAATGTGTATGGTGTGCATATAGTTGGAGAACACATCATTTGGTGGGGAGCAACCAGAAGATTTTCAATTGGCTCACTTTTTTAGCAGATATATTGGGGTATAAATCACATACCTTACAACTGACCCTTTTAAAGTGTACAATTCAATGATTTATCGTATATTCAGAAGGTTATGTAACTAACACCGCAATCAATTTTAAAACATTCATCACCTTCAAAACAAACCCCAGCCCTATTAGCAGCCCCATTCCTCTCCAATCCCTTCCCCTCAGACCTAGGCAACCACTAGTATACTTTATGTCTCTATAGATTTTCCTGTTCTGGACATGCATATAAATGGAGTCAGACAATCCTTGGTTTTATATGTCAAGCTTTTTTCACTTCGTATAGTGCTTCCAGGCTTTATTCATGCTGCAGCAAGTACCAGCACACCATTTATTTTTGTTGCTACATAATATTCTGTTGTACGAATATAAAGCATTTTATTTATCCATTCATCAGCTGATGGCATTTTTTATTTTCACTACTGGCTATTACGAATAATGCTGGTATGAACATTTATTTTTGTATGGACCTACATTTTTACTTCTCTTGGCTGCACACATAGGAGAATTGCTGGGTCACATGGTAACTCTACATTTAACCTTTTGAGAAACTGCAAAATTGTTTTTCAGATTGGCTGCACCATTTCACATGGTCACAGTCTGTGTCCCTCCTCCTCCCCTCCATTCAAGCAGTTAGGCCTTTCTTCTCCCATTGCTTCAGGGGAAGGATGTGACTAGCAGAAAGGAAAACCAAAGGAGTGTTCCTGACTTTCCTTTGCCAAAGCATACACATTTAGGGACCAGTAAAGACCAGCAGGACAGACAAAAGGATGAGAAAGAGGACTTCCGTCACTCCACTCCACCCCATCCTCAGCACAAAGAAGTTTCCTCCAGGATGACACCACACCACCCTTATGGTAGAAAGTGAAGAGGAACTAAAGAGCCTCTTGATGAAGGTGAAAGAGGAGAGTGAAAATGCTGGCTTAAAACTCAGCTCAAACAAATGAAGATCATGGCATCCAGTCCCATCACTTCATGGCAAATAGATGAGGAAACAATGCAAACAGTGACAAAGTTTATTTTCTTGGGCTCCAAAATCACTGCAGATGATGACTGCAGCCATGAAATTAAAAGACATTTGCTCCTTGGAAGAAAAGCTATGGCAAACCTAGACAGCATATTAAAAAGCAGAGACATTATCAACAAAGGTCCGTATAGTCAAAACTGTGGTTTTTCCAGTAGTCATGTATGGATGTGACAGTTGGACCATAAAGAAAACTGAGCACCTAAGAATTGATGCTTCTGAACTGTGGAGTTGGAGAAGACTCTTGAGAGTCCGTTGGACAGCAAGAAGATCAAACCAGTCAATCCTGAAGGAAATCAGTCCTGAATATTCATTGGAAGGACTGATGCTGAAGCTGAAGCTCCAGTACTTTGGCCACCTAATGAGAAGAGGTAACTCATTGGAAAAACCCCTGATGCTGGGAAAGATCGAGGGCAGGAGGAGAAGGGAGTGACAGAGGATGAGATGGTTGGATGGCATGACCGACTCAATGAACATGAGTTTGAGCAAGCTCCAGGAGTTGCTGATGGACAGGGAAAATACCAGAGTCAGTTGCCATTTCCTTGTCCAGGAGATCTTCCTGACCCAGGGATCAAACTCAGGTCTCCTGCAGTGCAGGCAGATTCTTTACTGTCTGATAAGAGAACCCCAAACTGAGCAAGACTCAGTTCCAACAGTGTTGCTAAATACAAGTTCAAAGTTAAAATTCAGTTGTGTTTGGATAAAGTGAAGAAACTGTTTTTGAGTTAAACACTGAGATGAGTGGGCTTCCCAGGTGGCGCTAGTGGTGAAGAATCTGCCTGACAATGCAGGACATATAGTAGATGTGGGTTTGATCCCTGGGTCGGGAAGATCTCCTGGACAAGGAAATGGCAACCTACTCTAGTATTCTTGTCTGGAGAATCCCATGGACAAAAGAACCTGGCAGGCTATAGTCTATAAGGTCGCAGAGTTGGACACAACTGAAGCGACTTAGCACACATACACACACTGAGATGAGTACCCACCACATAAGATTGAAAGAAAGATTGAAAAGTCAATGTCCAATAAATATAAGAAACAACTCACTGCTGACAATAGCCTGTGCAGCCAGGGTGTGGAACAGAAGGAACTCCTCTGTTCTGCTGGTAATAATCAATGGGAACTACCATTTTGGAGAGCAACTCAGCAGGAGTTAGTTAAATTGAACCCTGTAACCCAGCAATTGCTTTCCTCTGTTTGTAAACGAGAAATCTCTTGCACAGGTGTGCCAAAAGAGATGAAAAATACAAAAAAACGCTCACCATAACATTGTAATGGCTAAAACAGAAATTTACAGGCAAGCTAAAAGTCCATCAACACGAGACTAGATGAATGAATTGTGCCACGTGCATTCAAAGGAATACTATACAGTCCTTTCCCCCAAATGTGATTCCTCACTAGTCTCATTGGCTCCACCTGAGAATTCCAGACCAACCCAACCAGAATCCGTATTTTAACAAGATCCACTGGTGATTATTGTGCTTATTAAAGTGTGAGAAGTGCTGTTCTAGGCAGCTAAATGAATGAAGTAGGGCTGTTTGTGCCAGCCTGGATAACTTTTCAAAACATAATATTCAGAGAAAAAATATGCAAGTTGCCAACATGTAGCATAGTATGATGCCATTTAAGTGAACTATGAAAGCATAAGTGGTAATGCTATATATTTTATGAGTATATTCATATGTACTAGATATTAGGGCATGCAGAAAATTTTATAAACACCAAATCCTGGATGCTGGTTACCTCTGGAAGGAAAAGGAGAGGATCGGGAAGCTACAGAGGAGATGGCTTCAACTGCAATTATAATGATGACTTGTTCTTAAGCTCCTTGGCGAGTACCCTTGAGTTCCTTTCATCTATTTTTACAGGTCCCAAATTCTCATTTGAATAAGAAGTTTTTAAAGATATTATTTATCTCTGAGTGGGTCGTTTTTATTTTTTTCTGAATATTTAAATATTTTCCGAATATTTACAATGATTATGCATTGCTTCTATAGTCTAAAAGTCTATATTGAAAGTAATGTTGAATTCTTTATTTTTGATGAACTAGGCATCTTTTTACTTCAAACATCAAGCGAATTGCCAGTCTTATTGCTTTCTAGACACTTCCTCCAATCTCCTTCATCACACCTTACTTTAAGACACAGATTGAGGTTCAGGAGTCCCTGATACCCAAAGATCTACCCAGAGTGGGAGACACATTGAGATGGAGGAGGATTCTGAATTGGAACTCTGCTGGTGGTTCTGCCTTTGTTACCTGAAGCAGCGTGGAATCTGGAAAAACATTTCATTTCTCGGGGCCTCTCTTTTCTTTAAAGTGGGGATAATAATCATGCCTGGTTTATCTTACAGAAGAAAAAAGGAGCAGGAAAATAGTTTTGAGCTTTACAATGCTTTGGGAAAGTCAAGTTCTTCCTGAGCTGCTCAACTCCATGTATTAGTCACCAGTCCTGGACTGCCTGGAGATCACCATAGCAATTCCTTCCAAGAGGGCTTCTAGCCTTCATTCCATGCCTGGTTGGTGGGGTAGTCTATGGGGTTGCTCCCCAAATTTTCCTGGTTTCCCTCCTTTCTGGGCACATGGTAGGACTGCACTTTCCTGCCTTCTTGGAATTGGATATGGTCACATGGCTTGGTGTCTCCAGTAAACTTGGAGCACAAGTGATATATGTCCCTTCCAAGAAAAAAACTTGCAGAGTGGTTTAGGGGCTCACCATCTCACTTTCCAACTACAGGGTGATGTGGAAACACCTGATGATGTGGCCTCAGAGCTCTTGCACCTCTGACTAAGATGAGCAGATATATACATACCTAGAGTAGATTTGTAGCATGGGTGAAAAATAAACTTGTAACCATAAGGACCTGAGATTTGGAAACTAAGTCTAGCCTGACAGATGTGATAGCCAAGGGGAAGTGCTGTATAACACAGGGGACTCAACGCAGTACTCTGTGACAACCTGGAGGGCTGGGATGGGGTGGGAGGTTGGGAGGCAGTTCAAGAAGAAGGGGTCATATGCATACTTGTGGCTGATTCATGTTGCTGTATGGCCGAAGTCAATAACATTGTAAAGCAATTATCCTCCAATAAAAATAAAATTTTATAAAATAACCTAATAAATGGGAGAAAAAAAAAAAGAATGGATGACAATGACACAAGTCTTCATCAGAAATAAAAGTAACAGGGGTGTAACAGGATGTGGATTCATGATTCCCCTTCAGTTACTCCCTCCATGATTCAGTAGAGCTGTTCTTTTGCATTTAAGACCAGGACACCAATTTTCAGGCTCTTTTTGACCCTTGCAATAAAGTGCTCCCATCTCTTTTAGAGAGGGTTTTACACCCAGTAATAAATGGCCAGGTCAAGGATTGGCATGACAGCTACTAAAGCTGTTTGCCAAATATTTCTTGTTTTCCTCCTTTCCAGGAATATGGTAAGATTGTACCTCATTGGGTGGGGTCATGTAACTAACTGGGGGCAATGAGTTATGACCAATCAGTTACCAGTGTAAAACCCTCCAGTTTTTCCCTCTGGTCTGGTGACCCACAGTGTTAGAGATGGCGGCTGCTCCATCAACAGGAGATTCTAGGTAGGATGAGTCAAGCCTTCTTGCCCAGCCCAAACTGGACATGTAATATTACGTGAAAAGTTGTTTTAAGCCACTAAGATTGTGGGCTTCTTTGTTGGAAAAGCATAACCTAGTCTTTTCTGCTTGATACAGAGAGAAATCCTGAGATAAAGTTATTGCTTCCCTTGAAACGATCACAACCATCATGACTCGCAAATGAAGTTATGCATTCCTCTCCATAAACCAGTCAACTGAGCAAAAAACAAAACAGAAGTGAAGCAAAAAGAACACTAAGTCCTCCGAAGCTTCATTAATGGAACTGTAGTCCTCTGAGGGTGGAGCCCACGCCCCACCCATGTTCCTTCTGCAAGCTTTAGGTCCCTTCCTCAGGTGCCATCTCACCTGTGGCTTCATCACAGGGGCATCTCTGAAGCTGGGAACACAGAGCTCAAGAAAGGATGTTGCTCTTCCTCCAGCTTCCAGTTCCAAGGTTGAGTTCCCAGATGTGAGTTAGCAAGTGAATTTTTCTTATTCTTTTTTTTATTATTATTGAGATAGAGTTGACATTTAGCATATTAGTTCTGGGTATATACAACATCTTGATTCAATATATGTGTTAATTGCTCAGTTGTGTCTGACTTTTTGCGACCCCATGGACTATAGCCCACCAGGCTCTTTGTTCCATAGAATTCTCCAGGCAAGAACACTAGAGAGGGTTTGCCATTTCCTTCTCCAATGATTTGATATATGTATATTTATGAAGTGGTCACCACAATAAGGTCAATTAACATCTATTCCCAAGCATAGTTACAATTCTATGTGTGTGATAAAAACTTTTAAGACTTACTCTCTTAGCAATATGCTGTACAATATGGTTAACTGTAGCCATCATGCTGTATATTACATCCCATGACTTACTTATTTTATAACTGGCAGTTTTTACCTTTTGACCCCCTTCACCCATTTTGCTCACCCTTTATCCCTGACTGGCAACCACCAATCTGTTCTCTGTATCTATCAGGTGGGGTTTTTGTGGGGTTTTTTTTTGTATTTGTTTTGGGTTTTTTTTTTTTTTAGATTCTACTTGTAAGTAAGACTATACAGTATTTGTCTTTATCTATCTGACTATTTAACTTAGCATATTGCTTTCAAGGTCCTTCCATGTTGGATTCCCCTTTTTATGGCTGAATAAATATCCCATTGTCTATATCTACCACAGCTGCTTTATTCATTCATCCTTTAATGGCCACTCAGGGTGTGTCCATGTCTTGGCTATTATAAACAATGCTTCAGTGAACATGGGGGTGGATATATCTTTTCGAGTTAGGTTTTTGTTTTCTTTGGATAAATACCTAGAAGTGGAATCGTTGGATCATATAGTCGTTCTATATTTAATTTTTTGAGGAATCACAGTCCTGTTTTCCCTGGTGGCTATACCAATTTACATTCCCACAACAGTGCATAAGGGTTCCCCTTTCTCCACAGCAAATGAATATTTAAGGTCTGTTAGTGCTCATGAGCTTTTCTGATCTTTTTCACAGTATTTACAACTTACTCATTATTCCATACTTACATGTTTTCTTATAAAGGTGTTTGTTCTTCTGAGAAAAAGGGAAAAAAAATACACCTAATGGAGTCAGGTGATCTGTTGCAGGTGAATAACTGTTATGACTTTGACCTTGGAATCCCCTTAACAGACCTTTTTTTTTTTTTTTTTTTAGCTGCCTTGTGGAAAGTACTTTATTTCAAGTGCTTGGAAGAATACCTGAAGGATTACTCATCCCATCAACTAAGGCTTTCAACTCAACTTGAAACCCTTTTACCTCAGCCTTTATTTGGTTTTGTTTCTGAGACAACATCTCTGGAACTCTTGATTCCTTGCCAAGCACATTCAAACTTTACTGAGCCATGAATTCTTAAAAACATTTATTTCTAAAGGTTTTCATCTGATTAAGGAGATAAAGAATGTTAATCACCAAAGAATATCCATCTGTAGCAGGAGAAATATTCTGAAGTTGATGTTCAGATGTTGACACAAGAGGTAAAGGAAATTCTTTACAGATTTTTAGAAACCTAACTGAATAGCTACATTGAGAGAAAAGAGAGGCCCCTCCAGATGAGGCTGTGGTGGGCATACTCAGTTGTCAGAAGAAGCTAGGCTATTGTAAAGTAATCGAGATATGGAATTCAAGTAGATTCACGGTTCTTTCTTCTGCCTTCCCTCTCTCCTTCAACGAGGTTACTCCACTCAACCTCCTCAGTTCAGTTCAGTCGCTCAGTAGTGTCTGACTCTTTGCAACCCCATGAATTACAGCATGCCAGGCCTCCCTGTCCATCACCAACTCCTGGAGTTCACTCAAACTCACATCCATTGAGTCGGTGATGCCATCCAGCCATCTCATCCTCTGTCGTCCCCTTCTCCTCCTGCCCCCAATCCCTCCCAGCATCAGAGTCTTTTCCAATGAGTCAACTCTTCGCAGCAGGTGGCCAAAGTATTGGAGTTTCAGCTTTAGCATCAGTCCTTCCAAAGAAATCCCAGGATTGATCTCCTTCAGAATGGACTAGTTGGATCTCCTTGCAGTCCAAGGGACTCTCAAGAGTCTTCTCCAACACCACACTTCAAAAGCATCAATTCTTCAGCACTCAGCCTTCTTCACAGTCCAACTCTCACATCCATACATGAACACAGGAAAAACCATAGCCTTGACAAGACAAACCTTAGTCGGCAAAGTAATGTCTCTGCTTTTGAATATGCTATCTAGGTTGGTCATAACTTTTCTTCCAAGGAGTAAGCGTCATTTAATTTCATGGCTGCAGTCACCATCTGCAGTGATTTTGGAGCCCAAAAAAATAAAGTCTGACACTGTTTCCACTGTTTCCCCATTGTTCCCTTAACAAACCAGCCCTGAATCCTAATAGGCAGGCCCTTCATACAGTCTCTTATAGAGCTCTGTATACATCCATCCTAACCACATAATGACCACTAAACAAGCATTCTATAACTGTTCACTAAGTCTCCTCCATTACATTATAAGCTCTGTGACAGCAGTGATCACCTATGTATTGTTTGCCACTATTCCAGTATCCAACTTAACAACTCAACAAATATTCATCAAGTGTCTTATGTGCCAGGTACTGTACTAGTTGCTTGAGATGCTTGGTGAACAAAACAAAGATTCCTGACCTGATTAAACTTACATTCAAGAGCAAGAAATCAAACAAAAGATGATTAACATAATAAAGTATATGATATATTAAAAGATGAAAAGCACCATGGAAAAAAGAGCAAGGTCAGGAAGGGAAGCTGCTTGCAGTGTTAAATAGGGTGGTCAGTCTATTGAGAAGGTGGGATTTGAGCAGGACTTGGAGGAGGGAAGGAAGTTGGCCAAGTGGATACCTGGTTAAGAGTGTTCCTGACCCATTGTTGAGCAGAGTACATTCTTTAAGGCAGTGGGTGGTGCCTACTTTGTTCTAAGAACACCAATAGGCCAGTGGGACTGGAATGGAGAAAGCAAAAGGGACTTTTGCTTGGTGGTCCAGTGGCTAAGACCCCAAGCTCCCAATGCAGGAGGCCCAGGTTTGATCCCTGGTCAGGGAACAAGATCCCACATGCCACAACTAGGATTTTGCATGCTGCATCTAAAGATCTCTTGTGCCGCAAAAAGACCCAGCCAACCAAGACCTGATGCAGACAAATAAATAAAATAAAAGTAAACATTTATTTCTTTAAAAAAGAGAGAAAGCAAGAGAGCCAAAGGTAAGGCCAGAGATGCTCAGTAAATGTCTGTCAAGAAAATGAATGAAAAAGCAAACACTTGTTTTTAAAATGTGCTTCACAAGATTTTCATGTGCTTTACAGGATTTTTACATGCTTTGCATATTTTCCTATAGGTGAGAAAAGTCTCTAGATTCATCGAGTCCACAAACTGTAATCTCACGTCCATGCAGACTCAAGAAGGCACCATGTCCTTCTATTGCCAAAGAGGAAACATCTGGCTGTGTCAACAGACAGCCCTGCATCCTCTCAACCTTAAGTCCCTGAGGCTGGATTCACACAGCAGAGTCTGAAGCTGAGCAGATAAAGTTGATTCTATGGCTCCACTCAGAAGGATGTGGTGCTGACAGGCCACTCCACCTTCAAGGCTGACGTGATGGGAACCAAAGTGAGACAGAGGAACCACAAAGCATTCAAAGAGGCCAAGAAGTTTATCTCACTCAGCACGTTGAGTAGATGGAGGTAGAAAGGAAAATGGGCTCTTTGTGAACAAATGGCTTCCCCTCATTGAACATCCCTCTCTGAAAAGGTTCTGAAATCCACATACTTTAATGGGATTTATCAGTGGTTTCCAGGCACTACTGCAGGAGCTGTTGTGGAGGAGCCTGGCTCACTCTCTCAGAATCTCCTGGGCAGTTTTCTCACAATATAGATCTTGGGAGACTATCTTTGGAAGATCTGAATCAGTGGGTCCAGGTGGAGTCAGAAATTAGTACTTTTAAGAGCTTCCTAAGATATTATCGTGGGCTTCCCAGGTGGCACTGGTGGTAAAGAATCCTCCTGCCAAGCAGGAGACGCAGGTTCGATCCCTGGGTCAGGAAGAGTCCCTGGAGAAGGAAATGGCAACCCACTCCAGTATTTTTGACTGGGAAATTCCATGGACAGAGGAGTCTGGTGGGTTACGGTTCATGGGGTCGCAAAGAATTGGACACAACTGAGCACTTGGCAGCAGCAGCAGCAAGAAATTATCATGAATAGCCATGATTGAGCAACGCTGCTGTAGGACTCTGATCATGGACCTTCATTTGGCCAGAAAACAACTCTTCTAATGGTATAGGCATCTAGTGATGGAACTGCAGACATCTGTGATCAAAAGAAGTCATTATGTTGCGGTAATAGGCATGAGAAGGCTACTAGAATTTCTGTAATCAAGGCCTGAAAGGCCATCTTCACTGAGCAAATGTCCCAAGGGACAGCAATGGCAGAATCCGTCCTTTTCCCACGTGTCTCCTCACCCCTGTCAGCAAGTTTTTCCAATAAGGTTATGGGTTTAAAAGGAGTTGAAGATTTTTGTGCTTATTGATAAAATTTTAACAGGAGAAATGGGAAGTTGGGGATCTTAGAATTTCTACAAATATTCTAGTAAGAGGTGGTGAGGAAGATGGGCCAGGGCACCAGTCACCAAGATGCCCTCAAGGATTCGTAGCTCCTTGGGTAGTCTCATTTCCATGTGCTAGGGTTAATCCGTAAGGACAATAGCATACAACAGCAGTGATGGTGTATTACTTCTACACTTAGGTTATTAAAAAAAAACAACCCTGTGGCTTTCATCTTGGACTCTCTTTCTCCCCGGCTCTCTCACTCTGGGGGAAGCTAGCTGCCATGTTGTCACGATACTCAGGCATCCTTTGGAAAGGGCACTTTATGAGGAACTGAGAGTCCAGCCAATAGCTGATGAGGAAGTGGGGCCTGCCAATGAGGTGAATGAGGCGGGAAGTGAATCCTCCAGCCCCTGTCAAGCTTGCAGATGACTAAAGCCCCAGTCAACACTTTGAGTGCAACCTCATGAGTCACTCAGAGCCAGAACTACCAGCTAACTCACCTCTGGCTTCTTGACCCTCAGAAACCATGTGAGATAATGTTTATTTTTTTAAGCTACAAAGTTTTGGAATTATGGCTATATAGCAGTAGATAATATTATACAACAATGATTTCATAGCTCATCATAAAATTATTCATGTAATCCCAACTTAGACTTTTTTCCAATTAAATCATATAGCATTTCAATAAACTTTTATTGGAAGTATATTTCCAGTGGTCATGTATGGATGTGAGAGTTGGACTGTGAAGAAAGCTGAGTGCCAAAGAATTGATGCTTTTGAACTGTGGTGTTGGAGAAGACTCTTGAGAGTCCCTTGGACTGCAAGGAGATCCAACCAGTCCATTCTGAAGGAGATCAGCCCTGGGACTTCTTTGGAGGGAAAGATGCTGAAACTGAAACTCCAATACTTTGGCCACCTGCTGTGAAGAGTTGACTCATTGGAAAAGACTCTGATGCTGGGAGGGATTGGGGGCAGGGGGAGAAGGGCACGACAGAGGATGAGATGGCTGGATGGCATCACTGACTCGATGGACGTGAGTCTGTGTGAACTCCAGGAGTTGGTGAAGGACAGGGAGGCCTGGCGTGCTGCAATTCATGGGGTCACAAAGAGTCGGACACGACTGAGTGACTGAACTGAACTGAACTGAATATATGTGTGTGTGTGTGTGTGTGTGTGTGTGTGTAAAAAAGTATACAAATCCTAAAAGAATGCATTCTTGAAGTGCACGCAGCCTAGGGCCGGCCCCAGACGGTTCCCGGCTGAGCATCGTAGAGCCGGAGCGGTTTGTGCGCCGCGAGAAGGGACAGGTCAAGTGGGGCTGAGACACTGTGTGCACACGACAGTGCTATTTGTTTGCAGCATCCCCCCTCCCCACAGCGCGACTGAACTAGTGAGCCTAAAAAACCAGCAAACGGAAGAAGTTAAACAGAGGGAACCACCTTGGAAGTGATCCCACACAGCCCAAAACATCAGAGAAGGGCCAGATATATTTTTACTATTTTTAAAATCATTCCTTTTTTTTTGTTTTGTTTTAACTTTTTTTTTTATTGTTAAGTCTTCTATTTCTCCTCTAATTTTTATTACTATAACCTATTATTACTATTTAAAAAAAAAAGACTTTTTTTTTTTTAAGGCAAACACCATATATAGCCTTTGGATGGTTGTTCGTGGGTTTTTTTTTGTTTGTTTGTTTTTTGTTTTGTTTTTTTTGTTTGTTTCTTTTTTTAATAATTCTTGTTTTTTTTTCTTTCTTTCTTTCCTCCTTTTTCCTTCTGCTTCTTTTCTTTAATATTGTATTTTTGAAAATCCAACCTCTACTCTAGATTTTTAATCTTTGCTGTTAGGTTTTTGTTGTCAATTATGTACATTTAAAAACCCAAACTTCACTACCCAAGTTTACCTGAGAGCGAGATTACTGGCTTGACCACTCTCTCCTCCTTTGGACTCTCCTTTTTCTCCACCAGGTGGCCTCTGTCTCTTTTCTCCCCCATCTCTTCTCTATCCAACTCTGTGAATCTTTGTGTGTTCCAGACGGTGGAGAACACCTAAGGAACTGGTTACTGGCAGGATTTGTCTCTCTCCTTCTCATTCCTCTCTCTTATCCTCCTGGTCACCTCTGTCTACTTCCTCCCTCTCCTCTTCCCTGTATAACTCCATAAATACCTCTGAGCGGTCCAGACTATAGAGCGCACATAAGGAAGTGACTACTGGCTAGCTTGCTCTCTCCTCTTTTGATCTCACCGCATCTCATTCCAGTCACCTCTAACTACCCCCTCCCTCTTCTCTTCTCCTTGTAACTCAGTGAACCTCTCTGAGTGTCCCTCAATGTGGAGAAACTTTTCATCTTTAACCTAGATGTTTTATCATCAGTGCTGTATAGATGGAGAAGTCTAGAGGCTACTGTAAAAATAAAACTGAAAACCAGAAGCAGGAGGCTTAAATCCAAAGCCTGAAAACATTAGAGAACTCTTGAATTCAGGGAACATTAAGCAATAGGAGCTCATCAAATGCCTTCATACCTACACTGAAACCAAGCTCCACCCAAGGGCCAACAAGTTCCAAAACAAGACATACCACTCAAATTCTCCAGCAACACAGGAACACTCCCCTGAGCTTCAATATACAGGCAGCTCAAAATTATTCCAAAACGTTTGATGTCTCATAACCCATTACTGGTCACTCCACTGCACTCCAGAGAGAAGAAACCCAGCTCCACCCACCGGAACTCCAACACAAGCCTCCCTAAGCAGGAAACCTTGACAAGCCACTGATAGAACCCCACCCACAGTGAGGAAGCTCCATGATAAAGAGAACTCCACAAATTACCAGAATATAAAAAGACCACCCCAAACGCAGCAATATAACCAAGATGAAGAGACAGAGGAATACTCAGCAGGTAAAGGAACAGGAGAGTTGCCCACCAAACCAAACAAAAGAGGAAGAAGTAGGGAATCTACCTGAGAAGGAATTCCGAATATTGATAGTGAAAATGATCCAAAATCTTGAAATCAAAATGGAATCACAGATAAATAGCCTAGAGACAAGGATTGAGAAGATGCAAGAAAGGTTTAACAAGGACCTAGAAGAAATAAAAAAGAGCCAAAATATAATGAATAACACAATAAATGAGATCAGAAACACTCTGGAGCCAACAAATAGTAGAATAACAGAGGCAGAAGATAGGATTAGTGAAATAGAAGATAGAATGGTAGAAATAAATGAATCAGAGAGGAAACAAGAAAAATGAATTAAAAGAAATGAGGACAATCTCAGAGACCTCCAGGACAATATGAAATGCTCCAACATTCGAATTATAGGAGTCCCAGAAGAAGAAGACAGAAAGAAAGATCATGAGAAAATCCTTGAGGAGATAATAGTTGAAAATTTCCCTAAAATGGGGAAGGAAATAATCACCCAAGTCCAAGAAACACAGAGAGTTCCAAATAGGATAAACCCAAGGCAAAACACCCCAAGACACATATTAATTAAATTAACAAAGGTCAAACACAAAGAACAAATATTAAAAGCAGCAAGGGAAAAACAACAAATAACACACAAGGGGATTCCCATAAGGATAACAGCTGATCTTTCAATAGAAACTCTTCAGGCCAGGAGGGAATGGCAAGACATACTTAAACTGATGAAAGACAATAACCTACAGCCCAGATTACTGTACCCAGCAAGGATCTCATTCAAATACGAAGGAGAAATCAAAAGCTTTACAGACAAGCAAAAGCTGAGAGAATTCAGCACCACCAAACCAGCTCTCCAACAAATTCTAAAGGATATTCTCTAGACAGGAAACACGAAAATGGTGTATAAACCCAAACCCAAAACAATAAAGTAAATGGTAACTGGATCATACTTATCAATAATTACCTTAAACGTAAATGGGTTGAACGCCCCAACCAAAAGGCAAAGACTGGCCGAATGGATACAAAAACAAGACCCCTCTATATGCTGCTTACAAGAGACCCACCTCAAAACAAGGGACATATGCAGACTGAAAGTGAAGGGCTGGAAAAAGATATACCACGCAAACAGAGACCAAAAGAAAGCAGGAGTGGCAATACTCATATCTGATAAAATAGACTTTAAAACAAAGGCTGTGAAAAGAGACAAAGAAGGCCACTACATAATGATCAAAGGATCAATCCAAGAAGAAGATATAACAATTATAAATATATATGCACCCAATATAGGAGCACCGCAATATGTAAGACAAATGCTAACAAGTATGAAAGGGGAAATCAACAATAACACAATAATAGTGGGAGACTTTAATACCCCACTCACACCTATGGACAGATCAACTAAACAGAAAATTAACAAAGAAACACAAACTTTAAATGATACATTAGATCAATTAGAACTAATTGATATCTATAGGACATTTCACCCCAAAACAATGAATTTCACCTTTTTTCAAGTGCTCATGGAACCTTCTCCAGGATAGATCACATCCTGGGCCATAAATCTAAACTTGATAAATTCAAAAAAATCGAAATCATTCCAAGCATCTTTTCTGACCATAATGCATTAAGATTAGATCTCAATTACAGGAGAAAAACTACTAAAAATTCCAACATATGGAGGTTGAACAACACACTTCTGAATAACCAACAAATCACAGAAGAAATCAAAAAAGAAATCAAAATATGCATAGAAACTAATGAAAATGAAAACACAACAACCCAAAACCTGTGGGACACTATAAAAGCAGTGCTAAGAGGAAAGTTCATAGCAATACAGGCATACCTCAAGAAACAAGAAAAAAGTCAAATAAATAACCTAACTCTACAACTAAAGCAACTAGAAAAGGAAGAATTGGAGAACCCCAGAGTTAGTAGAAGGAAAGAAATCTTAAAAATTAGGGCAGAAATAAATGCTAAAGAAACAAAAGAGACCATAGCAAAAATCAACAAGGCCAAAAGCTGGTTCTTTGAAAGGATAAATAAAATTGACAAACCACTAGCCAGACTCATCAGGAAGCAAAGAGAGAAAAATCAAATCAATAAAATTAGAAATGAAAATGGAGAGATCACAACAGACAACACAGAAATACAAAGGATCATAAGAGACTACTATCAGCAGTTGTATGCCAATAAAATGGACAACGTGGAAGAAATGGACAAATTCTTAGAAAAGTACAATTTTCCAAAACTGAACCAGGAAGAAATAGAAAATCTTAACAGACCCATCACAAGCACAGAAATTGAAACTGTAATCAGAAATCTTCCAGCAAACAAAAGCCCAGGTCCAGACGGCTTCACAGCTGAATTCTACCAAAAATTTCGAGAAGAGCTAACACCTGTCCTACTCAAACTCTTCCAGAAAATTGCAGAGGAAGGTAAACTTCCAAACTCATTCTATGAGGCCACCATCACCCTAATACCAAAACCTGACAAAGATGTCACAAAAAAAGAAAACTACAGGCCAATATCACTGATGAACATAGATGCAAAAATCCTCAACAAAATTCTAGCAATCAGAATCCAACAACACATTAAAAAGATCATACACCATGACCAAGTGGGCTTTATCCCAGGGATGCAAGGATTCTTCAATATCCACAAATCAATCAATGTAATTCACCACATTAACAAATTGAAAAATAAAAACCATATGATTATCTCAATAGATGCAGAGAAGGCCTTTGACAAAATTCAACATCCATTTATGATAAAAACTCTCCAGAAAGCAGGAATAGAAGGAACATACCTCAACATAATAAAAGCTATCTATGACAAACCCACAGCAAACATTATCCTCAATGGTGAAAAATTGAAAGCATTTCCCCTAAAGTCAGGGACAAGACAAGGGTGTCCACTTTCACCGCTATTATTCAACATAGTTCTGGAAGTTTTGGCCACAGCAATCGGAGCAGAAAAAGAAATAAAAGGAATCCAAATTGGAAAAGAAGAAGTAAAACTCTCACTGTTTGCAGATGACATGATCCTCTACATGGAAAACCCTAAAGACTCCACCAGAAAATGACTAGAGCTCATCAATGAATATAGTAACGTTGTAGGGTATAAAATCAACACACAGAAATCCCTTGCATTCCTATACACTAATAATGAGAAAGTAGAAAAAGAAATTAAGGAAACAATTCCATTCACCATTGCAACGAAAAGAATAAAATACTTAGGAATATATCTACCCAAAGAAACTAAAGACCTATATATAGAAAACTATAAAACACTGATGAAAGAAATCAAAGAGGACACTAATAGATGGAGAAATATACCATGTTCATGGATTGGAAGAATCAATATAGTGAAAATGAGTATACTACCCAAAGCAATTTACAAATTCAATGCAATCCCTATCAAGCTACCAGCCATATTTTTCACAGAACTAGAACAAATAATTTCAAGATTTGTATGGAAATACAAAAAACCTCGAATTGCCAAAGCAATCTTGAGAAAGAAGAATGGAACTGGAGGAATCAACTTGCCTGACTTCAGGCTCTACTACAAAGCCACAGTCATCAAAACAGTATGGTACTGGCACAAAGACAGACATATAGATCAATGGAACAAAATAGAAAGCCCAGAGATAAATCCACACACATATGGACACCTTATCTTTGACAAAGGAGGCAAGAATATACAATGGAGTAAAGACAATCTCTTTAACAAGTGGTGCTGGGAAAACTGGTCAACCACTTGTAAAAGAATGAAACTAGATCACTTTCTAACACCGCACACAAAAATAAACTCAAAATGGATTAAAGATCTAAATGTAAGACCAGAAACTATAAAACTCCCAGAGGAGAACATAGGCAAAACACTCTCAGACATAAATCACAGCAGGATCCTCTATGATCCACCTCCCAGAATTCTGGAAATAAAAGCAAAAATAAACAAATGGGATCTAATTAAAATTAAAAGCTTCTGCACAACAAAGGAAACTATAAGCAAGGTGAAAAGACAGCCTTCTGAATGGGAGAAAATAATAGCAAATGAAGCAACTGACAAACAACTAATCTCAAAAATATACAAGCAACTTATGAAGCTCAATTCCAGAAAAATAAACGATCCAATCAAAAAATGGGCCAAAGAACTAAATAGACATTTCTCCAAAGAAGACATACGGATGGCTAACAAACACATGAAAAGATGCTCAACATCACTTATTATCAGAGAAATGCAAATCAAAACCACAATGAGGTACCATTTCACACCAGTCAGAATGGCTGCGATCCAAAAATCTGCAAGCAATAAATGCTGGAGAGGGTGTGGAGAAAAGGGAACCCTCCTACACTGTTGGTGGGAATGCAAACTAGTACAGCCACTATGGAAAACAGTGTGGAGATTCCTTAAAAAATTGCAAATAGAACTACCTTATGACCCAGCAATCCCACTGCTGGGCATACACACCGAGGAAACCAGAATTGAAAGAGACACATGTACCCCAATGTTCATCGCAGCACTGTTTATAATAGCCAGGACATGGAAACAACCTAGATGTCCATCAGCAGATGAATGGATAAGAAAGCTGTGGTACATATACACAATGGAGTATTACTCAGCCATTAAAAAGAATTCATTTGAATCAGTTCTGATGAGATGGATGAAACTGGAGCCGATTATACAGAGTGAAGTAAGCCAGAAAGAAAAACACCAATACAGTATACTAACACATATATATGGAATTTAGAAAGATGGCAACGATGACCCTGTATGCAAGACAGGAAAAAAGACACAGCTGTGTATAACGGACTTTTGGACTCAGAGGGAGAGGGAGAGGGTGGGATGATTTGGGAGAATGGCATTCTATCATGTATACTATCATGTAAGAATTGAATCGCCAGTCTATGTCTGACGCAGGATACAGCATGCTTGGGGCTGGTGCATGGGGATGACCCAGAGAGATGTTATGGGGAGGGAGGTGGGAGGGGGGTTCATGTTTGGGAACACATGTAAGAATTAAAGAAATTAAAATTAAAAAATAAATAAATAAATAAATAAAAGAAAAGAAAATTAAAAAAAAAAAATGCATTTTTTTATGGAGACGCAGTTTTGATCTCTGGGTCAGGAAGATCCCCTGGAGGAGGGCATGGCAACCCACTCCAGTATTCTTGCCTGGAGAATCCCACAGACAGAGAAGCCTGGTAGACTATAATCCATGAAGTCACAAAGAGTAAGACACAACTGAAGTGACTTAGCACAATGCATGCATATCAGAAAATAAAATACTACCAGACCCCAGAAGCCTCTTCAGACCCTCTTCCAGTTACATAGTCACCTTAAAGTTAACCCAGCATAGCACACGGAATAGTTTGCCTGTTTTTGAACTTTATATGAATGAATTCATACAATATATACATTTTTGTCTGTCTTCTTGAGCTTACCATGTTAGTGAGATTCATCCACATTGCTTTGTGTATTGAAAGTATTTGTTGAATTGGCGTATTGATTCACAAGAGTTATATATTCTGGATACTAATCCTCTGTCAGATAAAGTACAGGATGTCTTCTCTTATGTTATGGTTCTTACATTCTCTTAATGGGATCCTCTAATGAAAGAAGTTCTTAGATTGAAGTAGTCCAATTATCACACAATTTGTGGTTTGTGCTTTTTGTGCCTTGTCTGAGAAATACTTACCTACACAAACACTTGCCTACATAATTTTCTTCTCTGTGAATATCCAATTGATTCAGCAGTATTTATTAAAGACAATTCTTCCCTGGTGGCCCAGTTGGTAAAGAATCTGCCTGCAATGCAGGAGACCCAGGTTTGATCCCTGGGACAGGAAGATCCTCCAGTATTCTTGCCTGGGAAATCCCGTGGACAGAAGAGCCTGGCAGGCTACAGTCCATGGAATCACAAAAGGGTTGGACACGACTTAGCAACTAAACCTCCATAGGGCATTGGAAGAACAACAACAACAACAAAAAAAAACTTGCATTTTATTGTCCCTTTGGCATAAATCTAGCGACTTTATAAGGTCTGTTTCTGAACTGTCTATTCTGTTCCAGTCTCTGTCTACTCTTATATCATCACTGTCTTAGTGATGGTAAGCCTTGATATCTGGTACAATCTCCTTCAGGACTGCCTTGACCACGTTAGTCTTTTGTACTTCCATATAAATTAGAATCATCAATTTGCTAGACACAAAATCTGCAAAAATATTGGGGGGATTCCATCTAATCTACAGATCATTTTAGGGAAAACTGATGTTTTTCAAATACGAAGCCTATCAATTCACAAATATGATGTGTTTCTCCATTTGTATCAGTCTTATTTATTTTGTTTCAGTAATAGCACTAGTTTACAGTGACTAGCACTTTGTTAATTTTTTTCCTTTTATTTTGAAATAATTTTAGGCTGAAGAGTTACAAAGATAGTACAGAGCTCCCACACACTTATCACTCAGCTTTGTCTAATGTTAACATCATAGTATATTGATCAAAACTAAGAAAATTTAACATTGCTAAATATTATTAACTTAAACTGCAGGCTTTACTTCGAGTCCCACCAGTTATCCCACTATCCTTTCTCTACTCCAAGATCCAATTCAAGTTATCACATAGCATTTAGGTGACCAGCATATTTAGAAAGCAGATTCCTACCTATGGTCAGCATTGCTTATCTCCCTTCATTCCCAGGAACTTCCATCACCTCTGGAGCTTTGACTCTTCTTCTACAGGGCTTCCCCACATTCCCAGAGTCTATCTAGCAGAAGGATGGTGGGTCAGATAAAAGTTACAGCTGATGATACCCCACAGTGGTGAGAAAGTTTCTGCACAGAATTCTTCCAGAAAACTGCATACTTCACTCTGTCCCTCCGCTTGGGTCTCTGTTCAAATATCCTTCCTCAAGGACATCTTCCTTTAGATATCTGCCTTGACCATTCCATCTAAAGCAGCACCCATCACCCTCTAACATACGACACTGTTGTTTAGTCACTAAGTCATGCCAGACTCTTTGCGACTCCATGGACCGTAGCTCCTCTGTCCATGGGAATCCCCAGGCAATAATACTGGAGTAGGTTGCCATTTCCTTTTCCAGGGGATCTTCCCAACCCAGAAATGGAACTGTGTCTCTTGCACTGGAGGACTCTACTGCTGAACCTCCAGGGAAGCCCTCTAATACCCTTGTGTGTGTTAGTCGCTCAGTCGTGTCCAGCTCTTGGCAACCCCATAGACTGTAGCCCGCCAGGCTCCTCTGTCCATGGAATTCTCCAGGCAAGAATACTGGAGTGGGTTACCATTCTCTTCTCCAGGAGATCTTCCTGATCCAGGGATTAAACCCTGGTCTCCTGCATTGCAGGCAGATTCTTTACTATCTGAGCTACCAGGGAAGCCCTGTAATGCCCTTACCTGGCTGCATTTTTAGTTCATAGGGCTTATTACCCCCTGACATGACATATATATACATGTTTTCATGTTTATTGTCTGTCCTTCCCAATCTCTGACTGTAAGCTCTCTGAGGACTAGGAAAGCTATCTCTCTTGTTCTCTTTTGTATTCTCAGCATTTAAAACTATTCTTGGCATCTGCTAGGCACTCAATAATTTTTTCTTAAGTTACAGGATAAATGAATAAATGTGCAGCTTTATTTCCATGGAGAACCTTCAAAGAGGCTTCAAGGTTGGAAAAAGTGTTTGCAAAAGTACCTGTTGTAGATAGCCTTGTATTCTCCTGCAGAGGAAAGAACAAAGTATATGGAGTCCAAACTCACTTTATATCCTCTCACCAGCTTTTAGCTTTTTTTCTGGGTAAATTACTCTGAACTCAAATATTCTCACCTAGAAGATGGATCCAGGAATACCTACCCTGCAAGGTTGCTCTGAGAATTGAAGGCATTAATATACATGAACTGATGGTCACTTGTGCAAGCCTTAAAAAAATTACTGGTGAAGCAGTCTGTGTGCATGGCTGTATCATGGTAAGGTTTGGGGAGCACTTTGAGGTTAAATAACTGAAACAAGGCCAGTAACATGAAAACCAGGGGGTTCACATTTGCAAAGGGCTTTAATTGTTTGCATGAGTGTCTCAAATGTGTAGCTCCATCCTCTGAATAGGGATTAAAAAGAAAAGAGGGGGGGAATTATCAAAAACTCAATAGAAACAAGGGAGCAAGTAAAACAGAAGCACTTGAGAATTGAGTGGCTGCGTGACAAGCTGGACGCTCTACCAGCTGTCTCAAGGTGATTCTGCGGCAAGATCAGGATAAGAATCCACGTATTCTTCTCCCGTACCTGCCAGTCTTTCTTCATTTCCGCGGACACTGTCTTCTCTTCATTCACGGTATGGTTAAGAAGCTGCAAGCCTGCTGAAATGTTAATTAACTCCTCATATCCACTGCACATTTGACAAACAGAAAGTAGATGTCTGAGTATGATAAACCAAGTGGCTCATTGAGAAAAAAAAAAAGTCCATGTGTTTTACTTGGAGCTTTAATCTCTTCTGGTCAAAAATGGCAGGATTCAAACCAGCTTAAAAAAAAAAAAAAGTACTACTTCCTGTAGCTGCAGAATCCAGGCACAGTTAGGATCTTGCGATTAAATCAGGACAAGTTTGTCTATTTCTTAGCTTTGTTTCCTCTGTGTTGATCCCCTTTGATTTTGAGTTCACACTCCACCCCACCCCACACCCCCACCATCAAACAATGGCTTCCAGTAGCTCCTGGAGTTACATACTTCCGATTCACAACCACAGGAAAAAAAGCAGGAAACTCCTTCTCTGAGAACTCAAGGAAAAGCCATGAATTGAGTCTGATTGTCTCTGATTGGCCTGACTTGAGCTGTTTATCTGTGAGCCAATCTCTGAAGCCAGGTTCTGATTAGTTCATATCTAGGCTGCATGCCTTCCACCGAATCAGAAGTGCAGCCCCACCTGAAGAACAGGGCCTAAAGGTGGGAGGAGAGGGTGGGCCCCTTGGGAGGAATCAGGCTATTTGCCAGATGGTGAATGGATGGTGAAGAATGACAGAAGAACAAATTCCCTTGTGGCTCAGCTCGTAAAGAATCTGCCTGCAACTCTGGAGACCTGGGTTCGATCCCTAGGTTCAGGGGATCCCCTGGAGAAGGGAAAGACTACCCACTCCAGTATTCTGGCCTGGAGAATTCCATGGACTGTATACACCACAGGGTCGCAAAAAGTCAGACATGACTGAGTGACTTTAAGAAGACTGTGTCATGTCTTCAGACCCAAAGTCTTTGTCCTTTTTCCACAGGACAGGCATTACTTTATAAGACTGAAGCCATTTTTTTTCAATGTTAAGCCTACCTTGTTGGCTTTACTTCTGTAAAGCTCAAGTCTTTCGCAGATAGATCTATTCAGGTTTACAGAATCATTTAAGCATTCTTAAATAAATCTGTCCAGTTGTGCAAAAAAAAAAAATCTGTAACTGAGAAGAAAGGAAACTATATAGGAGAAGACAGAAAGCAGAAAGAGAAACATAAATTGAAAATAGATGGAGAAAATGGCACGGGAACAAAGCCCATCAGAACCTCCAATGTCCATTTGAATATTTTCTCCTTGCTTCTTATGTTGGGTTTCCTAGTAACCATTCCCACTGAGGGAATGCTCTCAAGAGAAGAGGAGCAAGGGAAGCAGCAGGGCAGGGGGGACAGCTAAGCAAAGATGCCATCTCTCTTGAGACTAGCTTGAGTCTGATCCCACAGGCAAACTCTAGAGCACGAACTGTACCATTTTACACCCGGAGGTCAGGAGCAGCCTTTTGCACGTGTGCCATTCAATCGTGCGGTGGGATAGAAGACAGCTCCTATTCAGCCAAGAGCAATTTTCCAGAGAAAGCCAGCTGTGAGTTGTTATCAGTTGACACTCACAGCAGCTAGGGGATGGAGGATTGGCAGATGAAAAGAATGGCGGAGGAAGTACCAACAGCATCCACTACACCTAGAATCTGATTTTCACCACACTTTGCCTGCAACTCTCATCTGAGCTTTAATACAACATCCCATTATATGACTAATTCTTATGTTGGCTAAATATCTGCTTCTCTTCACTCAGACCACTGATAATTGAGTTTGGCTTCTCATTGTCTCTTCCTTAATCTCTAAAAATAACCTCCTGGCTTTGTGGCCCCCCAAGAAACCATGCTTCCCCATAGTCACATCTTTGTGTTGTCTTCTCCTGCATGGCTTCGACCAGTCAACTGCAGTAGAAATGACATTATGCAACCTCCAAGGAAGGCCTTGAGAAGACTTGAAGCTTCAGGTTTGCCTTCTTGGAATATTCGCACTTCTGTGTAAGAAAACATGGCCTAGACATTAAATGATAACCAACCACTCATGATTCAGGAGAACACCATTGAGACCATGTGGATAAAGAGGTCTCTCCAGACCTCTGCTGACCTACCAGCTGATGCTGCCACGTGAGTGAGCCCAGGTGAGACTAGTGGAAAAGCCACCCAACTGATTCATGAAATTATGAGAAATAGATCATCACTGTTCTATTTACCCAGAGAAGGCAATGGCACCCCACTCCAGCAATCTTGCCTGGAAAATTCCATGGACGGAGGAGCCTGGTGGGCCGCAGCCCATGGTGTCGCTAAGAGTCGGACATGACTGAGCGATTTCACTTTCACTTTTCACTTTTATGCATTGGAGAAGGAAATGGCGACCCACTCCAGTGTTCTTGCCTGGAGAATCCCAGGGACGGGGGAGCCTGGTGGGCTGCCGTCTATGGGGTTGCACAGAGTCGGACACGACTGAAGTGACTTAGCAGCAGCAGTAGCAGTTCTATTTACCAAGTTTGGGGCCATTCATGATAAAGTGATTGATAGCTGAAACACTCACTTCTTGCTTTCATCCCCTCAAAGCCATCTTCCACAGAGATGAATCCCATGGTTATAGAGCCTATAACCATGTCTCTTCCCTATTTGAGAAAACCCTGATGGACTTCTCTTTATAGAATCAGGTCTCAACTCCTTAGCCTGGTGTGTGGCCTAGGCAGCCCTTCACAGTTTAGCCTCCCTTCCTGTTCCAGCATAGTCTTCAAACATGAAATGGGCCCTCTGGCCACCATGAGCTTCTCCCCTTACTCTGGTCACATCATGCTGTCACATGCCATCCCTTTCAGCCTCCTTCACCCCTCAACCCAGTTCCAAGGGTAAATTCTCCTCCAGCCCACCTCAGCTCCTTCAGATAGAGTCCACCACTCTGGTCTCTTTGTCCCTTCTTATCTCCTTTACAGTTCTTACCACATTTGGCGTGTGCCCACCTCCTGCTACTGACAAACCCCGTCATTGTAGGAGCCATGTTGTATTAATTTGCAAACCCCCCAAACCTAATTCAATGCCTGCATGTAGTTCAGCCATTGATGGCAGCTGACTGACTGTGGAGCATTGCCAACTACGTGCTTCTTGAGAGCAGGTGTTACCGAAACAGGTTCGTTTTGCCCACTGCTCAACAAGCCAAAATGCTGAGAGGAAAGGTTTGCAGCAAAGAAAGGGTTTGCTTACAAGGCAACCAAGTAAGGAGCAGGGAGAACAAGTCTTAGATCTGCCTCCCCAGGCAAGGGACTTGGGGGTATTTATGGCATAAAGAACCAAGAAGCAGGGTGGTCTGGAGGTGTGGGGAGCATGGGGAAAAGTGATTGGAAAAGGTGTAGTAATTGCCTTTCTGCACAGGTGTAACTAGGCTTCAAGCCGCTGCATGTGATAAAATGAAGGCACTTAGCATGATCTGAGAATGGATTTTTCTGTCCTCTGGCACCGAAAGGTCATTGAGCAGACACTCACACATGCCTAGTTGGAGGGCCAGTGGTCCTAGCCAGTCTTAACCAGGTCAGCTTGAACTAGACTCAGCTGACTCCAAGTTCCTGGAATACAAGTTGGGCAGACTTATTGTTTAGATTATATGCTGCTTGGAGGACATGCCAGTCTGTTCTAGCAACAATTAAAATGACCCTAATTAATGAAGGTAAGTGAAATGAACTTGACTAATGATTACCCACGATTTCACAGGCACTGAATCTTATTCATCTTATTGTGCTTGGTTCAGAGCCAGGAACATGATAGGTATTCACAGAGGATTTAATTGAATTGACTGATGGGAAATAGGAAAGTGAAGAACTGAGAAGGCCAATGGATAGAAAACAACAAATGAGAAGGCAGCTAGGAGACAGAGTCTTCAGAAAGACAAAGTCAATAGAAGCTCTTGCGGGGGAAGAGCTCTTACATTTGCTAAGCACTTTGATTCTAGTTGGTTCTCAGTTTATCCCTCTATTTCTTTTTGAACCAAGTAGTAAGTTTTAATAGAGGGTGAAGAGCCCTGTGATGTGGTCTGAGGGCCGGTATCACTGACTTTTCTCAGACACTTCCCCACAGAGGCTCTGGCACAGACCCTGCTCAGAGATTGGTTTGAGTGAGGCGGTGCCAAGATAGAGTCCAGGACGGCAGGAACCTACCATTCACACTTATTTCCATATGTTGTCTAATCTGCCACTCTAAACTGGAGCCACTTCAGACAGGTCTGGAGCACGCACCTTCCTTTCCTGTTGGCCCAGGGGCAAGGAGATGAGAGATTTTCCCTGGGAGTTTTGCACTAGGCTTTATTGTTCAGAAAGCTCAAAGAGATTTCCATTTTCTATCATTTAAATCAGGGGTGAGGCATGGGTCTGCACTAATTATAGATCAGAAGAGTCCAAGATTGTGTCATTAGTGAGGAAGAAGAGTGGACACGTGGATATATATGAATAAGTCCCTGGACCAGTTGTTCTCAAATGTTAGAATCACCTGGAAGGCTTGTTAAAACAGATCACTGGGCTCACCTCCAGAGTGTGATCACTGACCTTTCTAACAGGTTCCCAGGTGATGCCGAGCCTGCCAGCTCAAACACCACACTTTGAGGACTACTTCCTGGACCATGAACTTCTTGTACAGAAGGAACTGGCCTTTTATTTCTGGATATGCAATGCCTAGCACGTAGGAAGTGTTCATGTGTGCCTTTTTATTGGAATTACATAAAAGTTCATTACAACTGTCAGAAAAGTTATTCAAAAAGTCATTCTATCATGTGTCTGTAATGGCATCTTTTTGTATCTCTGGATTAAGTAAAACAATCTTCATAGAGCTTAGTTCTCCCATTTTATCTTCATCAGCAATTTCTAATGAGAAGAGTAACTCAGATAATAGTTTCTAGCAACCACAGTCTAGAGATACAGATCATTCAAGTACATGCAGGAAAAATAACTTTGCCTGGTGGTGACCATAAACTGTTCTTGATGTTGTATTTGCTTGGTTCCAAGTGATAGAAACACTTCTCTAAGCAACAGAGAGAGAAAGAAGAACTTAATGGTTTGCAGAACTCAAGAAGAGTTAAAACAACCAAACCCAGCAGGCATGTGGCTGAGCTCAAGACTGGAACCGGGGCCCTAAAACCAGCCAGTGGTCCTTTCTCTCTCTTGGTCGCTGTTCTAGTCTCCCTGTTTTGGCTCTGTGGGTTGTCACTGTAGACTGGTTTTCTTCATATGACAATAAATTCCAGGAAGACACCCAGCTCAGCTTAGATTGGGGTGTGGGTTCACAGAAGAAAATGATGCCTTCCACAGGGGCCACGTGGGTGAGGAAGGGTGCCGGTTCTCATAGGATTGGGACTAGAGCTGTCAGTCACCGACATTTTGGCCAATGAAAACCTATGTAAGTGTTGAAAGGTCTTTTAGTAAATATTCTTCTAAACCTTCAGTACCAACCAGATGTAATAACAGTCAAACACAAATACTAACAGATCACTGGAGAGCAGCTGAAGCCTGCAGCCAAGAGAGAAGACCACCCTGGAATTGAGATGTACTTGAGACATACTCCAAACTACCAATGGGATATTGCATCTTGATGCTTCTTTAAATCATACTCTCAAATGAGGGGATTATGAAATGCAAGGCAGAAGTTCTCTAATATATACCAGATCCTACTCACCAGCAAACCATGTTTTAAAGGATGTCAGCACGGCTTTCCTAGCTCTTTGCAAGAGAAGGTTCTTCTCTTCCATCTCCACATAGACCTGAAGACAAGACAAAATATTTCCTCTATCTTTGGCTAACCTGAACCTGCCTGAATTTTCCATATTGAAAAATTCTAGCACGTGAGGCAGATTCCCAAATAAAATGGCAGTCAATACAACCCATTGCCTTTTAGACATACATGAAAATCAGGTCATTCTTTCTACTCTCTGTTAGTTGTGAATGCTTCCTATTTTAAGTACAATAATGTCAGTTTTAGTTTAGATGGAGGCCCAGGAACAGAGATTCTTTAGGAAAAAAAAAAAAACTGAACTGTAGCAAACACTAGCTTGCTGCTATTAAGCACATAAAACACAAGTTCAAGCTTACTTTGAAAATGAGTAAGTTTTTTTTCCCCAAAGTGCTGACTCAGGTGCTAGGTTGGAAGGATACAACAGCATAACGGCTGTCTCTGCCAAAACAGGTCCCCAGTGCTGACTCCAGTGGGTACCAACACTTTCAGCTGGTGACTGGTGTGGGGGCTTCCCATTGCATATGGCAATCAGTGAGTCAAGAACCTCGGAGGTTTCCTATTGTGTTTTTAGGCTGAAATTTAATGTTTACTTTTCTCTGTGCTCCACCTTCATACTCTATTATTGTTGAAGATGGAAAGCTCGCAGGTAGATCAAAATGTGTTCTTCTGAAGAGAAATCAGACTATGAATAAATAAAATTCAACAAATGAAAAATACGGGGGAAAACTTGACAATCACCAAAATAAAGTACATTATGAAACGGTGAATGTTTTTCTAATAGCAAAATGGAGAGTAGAACCAAAAATATTAAAAGATTAATTAAGTCATGTGAAGCAGATCTTAATAATTAACAACAGGAGTAGAGGTAGAAAGTGTTTATTTGATGATGGCAAGACCACTGGAACATACTTTGCAAGATGCAGATATATACACATCAAAATGCCTTGATTATTATCTGTGCAGCTGTTTATATTCCTCTTATAAATTTAGACTTACCATCATTTTGGTATTTCCAAAGAGACATGGTCTATTCCAATCATTAATTATATCAACAATTATAAATCTTCATTCTATGCCAAGCCCTTGAGGTAACTGCTGGAGATAAAACAATAAATAAAGCTCCTGTCTCCAGCAGTTCTCCATCTAGCCAGGAGACAGACACATAAATAAGGAATCTGAAGGGAGATTACTAATCCTTACCATATAATTGTCTCCTTCACAGCTAAGCACATTCAATAACCACTGAACTGTTGAACCCTACCTGACCACGGCACCAAGACTCTAGGGACCAGAACAGGCAAGCCATTAATAGACAGGTGACACTGATGTGGGTTACTGCTCTGGCTGGACTTCTCTTTGTCTGGATCTGGAATGTATTTGATCTGAGGACTGTTCAAGGTGCTGTGGGACAACAGGCCATGCCTGTGTATCTTTCCTTCTACACATCCAACATAAGAGTATCTGGGGAATTCCCTGGCTGTCAAGTGGGTAGGATTTGGGACTTTCACTGCCATGGCCTGGGTTCAATCACTGGTCAGGAAACAATGGAATATTATTCAGCCTTAAAAAATAAGGAAATCCTCTCATTTCTGACAACATGGCACAATCTGGCGGACATATGCCATGTGAAGTAAGCCAAACGAAGACAAATATAGCATGATATCACTTATATGAGGGGGAAAGGTCAAACTCCTGGAAACAGAGAGTAGAAAAGTGGT
This sequence comes from Capricornis sumatraensis, assembly GCF_032405125.1. NCBI lineage: Eukaryota > Metazoa > Chordata > Mammalia > Artiodactyla > Bovidae > Capricornis > Capricornis sumatraensis. Next base: position 62,584,931 of record NC_091075.1, on the reverse strand, counting down.
TGTCAGAGGCTCTGAGGTGGGGAAAACAGAGGGAGACTGGTTTAAAAAAAAAGTACCAATTTTTAGTAATGAGAAAAATAAGGTCGGAGGATCTAATGTATAACATAGTAATTATATTTTTTTAACACTGTATATGTAATTGAAATTTACTAAAAGAGTAAAACTTAAATGTTCTCTCCAAAAAAAAAAGGTGAATAGGTGAGATAATGGAGAATAATATGTTAATTAACTCGAGAGGAGGGGTCCTTTTACAATGCATATATATACCAAATCACCACATTGTACACATTGCAGCATATCTGAACACCTTGTAATTTTGTCAGTTATACCTCAATAAAACTGGGGGAAGGGAGAAAATAGGGAAGCAGAAAGACAAAATGATGTCCGCAATAATAATTCACCCTGGTTATTCCTCATACACAGAGGTAGTACCTTAAAGGACAGAAAGCTGTTGATGTTTAGACCCTACCCCAGAACTGGCACCTTTGGGAGAAGGGAATTTGATTCTTTTTTAAGCCTTCAGAAATTTTGTAGAAGAGCCAACCAATATGAAGAACTGAACTAGAGAGTGCTTCTTAAATTTGCCTGCTTCAAAGAATCAGCTGGGTAGCTTAAACCTGCTGAGTCCCATCTTTATTCTGGAGACTTTGGAGACTCTCTGATGTTAGTTCCAGAATCGAGCTTAAGAGAGCCCCAAGAGTTTTTTTAGATTGAGCAACCCTGGGAACCACTAATTCCCAAACTTCTCTTGCAATAAGAATCACCTGGGGCTCTAGTTGGAAAGAAAATTTCTTTGCTCCCAACAAGACCAACAGAATGGAAATTTCTGGCTCAGCATTCTGGCAGCCTAATTATTTAATAAAGACCTCCACTTGACTCTTATTATCTAAGAAATTGTAATAAAGACTCACTGATTCCCAAGTTTGACTTGTCATTAAAATCACCTGGGAACTGTTTGCGTTTGTGTGTGTGCGTGTGTGTGTGCATGCACATGTGTGTGTACACACATCCAGACACAAGCATGTGGGTGATTGCACGTGTCTGTATTAAAATATACAAACGTGAAATTTACACATAAGTGTCACATTTGTGACATTTAATCCATTCACAATGTCATGCCATCTTAGCTCCAGAACATTTTCATCACTCATCAAGGGATTTAAAAAAAAACAGATGCCTAGTCTGTACCCCAATCAAATGAATCAGACTCCCCAGGGTGGGACTCAAGCTTCAGTGCTCTTTAAAGCATTCCAGCTGATTACAATGCGAAGTCAAGTTTGGCACTACTTGGGATTCCTACACTCCAAAAGCCTTTGTTAATTAGTCCCACCAGGTTCTCTCATCCTGGTCCTCTGCTCTCTAAGTATATCCTCACTTTGCTTTATGTCATTCTTTTTTTAATACATTTGATTCTTATGCCTCATCCAGACCCTTAAATTCTTATGTCCTTCTCAGAATGATGACCAGGTTTCCCATTGCTTTTGACCCCTCCCAGGGGCCTAGTCACGGGCATGATTTCAAGGATTCACATTCAGTCGAATGAGTTTATTTAGAATAACCGTATAATGATATTTATAGGAAGGAATTGGTTTTAACTAATTTGGTTAACATAGATGGAGTACCAATTATGTGGCAGGCATTGTGCTAGCCCAGGCCCTACTCTCAGGGTGGGAACTGAGAAAAAAGGCAGATATAGGACAAGATGGCCTAAGCTGTGACATTCCATCACAGCAACATGAAACTGGGAATACATCCACAGAGGTATCTAAACCAGGATCCAGAGACTTTTTCTGTCAAGGGCCAAGAATAGGTTTCTTTGCTTTTGGGGTCATATATAATAGTCACATCTATTCAGTCCTACCATCACCACTTTGTACAAAAGCAGCCACAGACAATACACAGGTGACTGGGCATGGCAATGCTACTCATCAAGTGGTGGGCTGGATCTGTCCTCAGGGCTGACATTTGCCATCTCCTGATCTTATGCATACTGGAAACGGAGGAAGGTGTTTCAGGAAAATAGAACTGTTAAATGATAAATTGAGACATGTTAAATTTTTTAATTGTTTATCTGAGTTAAAATCTATTTGAATTGGGCAGCATCAAACCTGATGTGGTTAGGAGGGCTCTGCAGACAGGACATGGGGTTAGACTTTACAGAGAAGATGCAGAAGAAAAGCAAGGAGATGATTTGATTGGCTATAGCTTACTCGGTTGCCTGCTTTAAGGGAAAGCCAAGTTGGCTGTTTGTGATTGGGTGCCCTTAGATGTTGGTTTACCATCTGAGCCAGCTTCCCCGGTGGCTCAGACGGTAAAGCATCTGCCTACAATGCAGGAGACCCGGGTTCAGTCCCTGGGTCGGGAAGATCTCCTGGAGAAGGAAATGGCAACCCGCTCCAGTATTCTTGCCTGGAAATCCCATGGATGGAGGAACCTGGTAGGTTACAGTCCATGGGGTCACAAAGAGTCGGACACGACTTAGCGACTTCACACAGATGTTGGTTTACCCTTGTGGTCTGCTAAGGCATCAGAACACTTAGTCTAATGACCTCCTTCTTTAACTAATTTAACAATATCAGAAGAGTTGAAGTACTATTTGAAGTTTACTAGCAGAGATGGGGGAGAAAGATTCCAGGCAGAGTGAGACTGTCCTGCCAAACTTTCAGTTCATTGTAGCCAAGTCTGGGAATCTTGTGAAGAAGTGGGGGCAGATGAGGCTGGAGAAGACAGGGACCAGATTATTAGGGCTATGTGTAGATTGTATATGGAAGCATAAACAGAGTTTTAAATATTTATGAATGGTCACCCTGATCAGTGGAAGAGAATGGATTAGGTGGGTCAAGGTAAAGCAAGTCTATCATTTAAGAGGTTGTAGGTTGTAGTGTTGTTGGGAAAATATATCCACACACAAAAGGATTTACCTAAACCATATATAAAAATGAATTCAAAATCGATCAAAAACTCAAAAGTAAGAGGTAAAGCCATACTCTTAGAAGAAAATATAGGGGAAAAGCCTCATGATAGTTGGATTTGGTAATGATTTCTTGTATGTGACAGCTAAAGCACAGATGACAAAATAAAAAGCAGATAATTAGGTAACATCAACAATGTTAAATTCTGGGGCTTCCCTGGCAGTCCAATGGTTAGGACTCCATGCCTCCATTGCAGGGAGCATGGGTTCGATCCCTGGTTAGGGAACTAAGATCCGCATGCTACATGCTGCTGCCAAAAAAAAAATTAATTCTGCTCATAAAGGACACAATTGACAGAGTAAAAAGGCAATCTCCACAAGCCTCAGGGAGATTTTAATTGGGGAGAAGAGGTAATTTTCAAGATACAAGTAGAGAGTGAGAGTGATATGGGAGAAATGAAAGAGGGCAATGTGGTGATGATGGTGATACCGGTCATCAAAGTGATAGCCGAGTTGTGTCTTAAATGATGAGGAAAAGTCTGTTTCTCAAAGATATGGAGGAAGAGTATATCAGATGCAGGTAACTTTACACACAAGAACTGGAGGCATGGATGATCTCAGCTGGTTTCAAGAATAGGAAAAACACAAACAAAAAAATGCCAATGGGGCTGCAGTCTTTGGACTTGTTATGTTTGAGATTTTGATTAGCCATCTCTATTCGAATTCATCCTCAGAATATGTCAGGGAGGCAGTTGGAGACATTATTAAAAAATGCATCATGGGGGCAGAGGGAGTATTGGTGGATCACAGAGAATTTTTACAGCAATGAAACTACTCTGTGTGATACTATGATGGTAGATACATGTCATTATATGCTTGTGCAAACTCTTAGAATGTATGACATTGACTGAACTCTAATGTAAACTATGGATTTGGGGTGATTATGAATGTGTCAGTGTAGGTCTCTCAATTATAACAAAGGTACCACTCTGGTGGCGGGGTGTTGATAATGGAGGGGGCTGTACATAGGGGTTGGGCAGGGGGGGATATGAGAATCTTCGTATTTCCTTACAATTTTGCTGTGAACCTCAATCTGTTCTTTTTAAAATATAGTCCTTTTTAAAGCAGGTTGGTAAAAAGGGATTTAAGAGACATAATTTTTTAAGACAAAATGATAGCATCTAGAGATGCACACTTTGGTGACAAGAGGCAAGAATGTGATTATCTTTAAAGTTAGGATAATGGTTACTTTTTGGGGATGGTAGAAAGCTGCGACTGAGATGGGGCACACAGAGGTCTTTTGGGTGACTAGCAAAGTTCTATTTCTTCACCTGGCTGGTGATTTCAGATGTGCTTGCTTTATAATAATGCATCAATAATCACTCAAGGACCAATTCTACCTTCAGGGGCTTAGGACTTTTGGGACAACAAAAGATCCCTGCTTTTTGATGGAGAGCTGAAAGCTGTGTAAGACATGGGTATCATCTGGCATTGCATTTAATAGAAAATCAAGGACTCTGACAGTTGGTATCCCAAAATATCCATTTCAATGCAAACAAGAAGACATTAAAAAATATTTGATCTGGTCAAGAGAGAAAAAGCAACCCCAGGTTCAGCAGCTAGACAGCTGCCCTTTAGGAAGAAGTGTGGAAACGATCACATGTATGATGTTCTAAGGATGCCTGAACTTACTGTCCACCCCTGATGTCTGGAGAATTATGGAACTTGATCACAGACCATCTCACTCACAGGTAACAGTAAGAGAAGGACCATGGGAAAGGAAAGAAAAGCCATCCAAAATATTTGGTACATCTCAATTTTAGCTTGAACCAGTGTTGAGCCAGGTAAATAACATGTTAGAAGGGCAGATTTGCTGTAAGAAATAAAAGATTAGGAAACCACTCATTATTTACAAATATTTGTCATCAAGTTGGACCATTATGTTATAGATCTTTCTTTGTTATATACTATAATTTAAAAGGTTTAAACAATAAAGTATATTCTAATTTTTTAAGTGTATTACCAGCACTTTCTCTCTGAATCTTCATAACAACCCACTAGTTTAAGTATTCTCCCATTTAGATAATGATCCTGAGACATTAAGTTGCTTGACCAAGGAAATGTATATACTTAATGTCAGAAACAAAATTCAAGTCCAAGTCTTCTAAATGCGAAGTTCTTACTGACCTGCTCTGTCTCTCACTGTAAATTCCAAATAAAAATAGAGAGCATTCTAAAACAGGGTCTTCTAGATTCCGTATATATGTGTGTTAATATATGATACTTGTTTTTTCTCTTTCTGACATTCTCTGTAGGATAATCTCTAGGTCCACTTACGTGTCTACAAATGATCCAATTTTGTTCCTTTTAATGGCTGAGTAATATTCTATTGTATGTATGTACCACATCCATTCTTCTACTGATGGATATTTAGGCTGCTTCCATGTCCTGGCTATTGTGAATAGTGCTGTAATGAACATTAGGTTGAATGTGTCTTTTGGCATTATGGTTTTCTCTGGGTATAGGTAACTAATGAGAACCTACTGTATAGCTCAGGGAACTCTATTCAATGCTCTCTGGTGACCTAAATGGGAAGGACATCCAAAAAAGAGAGGATATATGTATACATAAGATCTCCTGGAGGAGGAAATGGCAACCCGTTCCAGTATTCTTGCCTGGTAAATCCTATGGAGAGAGGAGCCTAGAGGGCTACAGTCCTTGGGTTCACGAAGAGTCGGACACGACTTGACTTAGCAACTAAGCTCACCTGCACTGCAGACTCAAGGCTGAGAATGCGGAGAGTCTTACGCTCAGTGTCAGCCCTGGGATGAGATTAGAGCTGGGGTGGGGTGGGGATCCCAGGGCCATGAACGAGAGTAGCTGTAAATACTGTATTGTCTTCCCACTGGAGAGAGATATGGATGATCCTCAGGCACCTAAGGCAGTAAGTACACCTCCCCACGATGCAGTTAACATGACATCCATACCTTGTGCAGAGGCAAGGATGACTCTTCTATTAACATGGCTTTGGCCCTGCTACCCCTTTAAAAGATTTTTTACATCTTGTTGTCTGTTTACTGAGCTCCAGGCATAATCCTCGATGTTGGGAACACAGTATCAATACAGGGCACTATTTGCTGCTCTGTCACAGTCTAGCAAACAGAAGGCAAGAAATGTTGGCCTTGCACTTTTGCAGCAATATAGAGTCTGCTGTTATTGCATGAAGGAGATTTACCTCTTTCTTGCCCTGCCGAGCCTGGCTTGCATTACTGGAGAAACCACCCAGCTGTAAACGCTCGCAGTAAAGGGCAGTGGCGCCAGCGCCCATTAAAAGAATTTGATTCCAAGTCGCCCCTGATGGAAAAGGGAGGGGCTGCCACCTCTGTGTGGATCACAGGTTCCATGGAAAACCATCTGGGCTCATTCCTCTGCTTAAAGCTCACAGCTCCCCTCTGCCTAGAGGCAGAAGCCAAAGTCTTAAGCGTGGCCTCCCAAACCCTGGCGTTCCCACCGCAGTGCCCTCCCCTGGGCCAGGCCCCTGCGCAAGTGCCTGCAGTCTCTGACTCAGAAGAGCACGACTTCCCTCTCCCCTGTGCCTGAGACTTCGCTCTGCCTGGCCCATCACCAGTTTCTCCAGTACCAGGTTTTGCTGATATTCTCCTTCTCCTCAAGGCTTACCTCAGCCCCCAGGCACTTGTGAGGGCCTACTGCTCCCTCAGTCCCCACCCCCACAGAGTTAGAGACTTCACTCTCGCGTTACAAAGCACCTATCCCTGCAGAGACCTGTGAGCAGTCGGGTCAAGTCACCACTGAGCTCTTACTTGCCTCTCTTTCCCTCCCTCAGGGACTGTGAGCTGCTATTTCTGTGTCTCCAGAATGAGCACCATGTCCGTGCATGACTTTACTGAAGATAAGAAAGTTGGAAAAAGGAGGGTGGGCTCCTGATCACAATCCCAACCACACTACCACCCCTATCTGCTTGGGTGTGTGTCTACTGGAATGTGTGTGTGTTGGGGTGCATCTGTGTGTTGGCAGAAGGGCAAGGAAAAGAAACAGATGTGAGAGGGAAGGTAGGCAAAGTATTCACTTTGTAACTCTGTTCTCTGTTTCTCTCTCATATCTCTCTGGAGAAGGAAATGGCAACCCACTCCAGTATTCTTGCCTGGAGAACTCCATGGATAGAGGAGCCTGGTGGGCTACAGTCTATGGGGTCACAAAGAGTCGGACACGACTGAGTTGGACATTTCTCTGTAGTTCATTTTCCGCTGGGCAACCAGGGGGATTGTTTCACACCAAGAGTGTACCATGTCACCTCTTAGCTTGAAATCCTGAAATGGCTTCCCAACAATCACACAGAATAAAACCAAAGTCCTCACAGCAGCCCTCGAGGTCTCCTGTGACCTGACCCGCCCGTGACCTCTCTGCTCTCGGTTCACATCTCTCCCCTTCACTCACTAGTACCCTGCTGGCCTCTCAGCACCAGCTCTTCCCTCACTGCAGAATCTTCTTTCCTGGATGCTTTGGTTTTGCTCATTTTGTCAATGAGATCAACCTTGACTGCGTCAATTCAACACATTTCAAAACTGACCTTGACCTTTCTATTCAACCATGTGCCTCTCCCCCACCTCCTTACCAAGCTCTGCTGTTTAATTTTCTCTTTTTTTCCCATACCTTTCATCACCTTCTGGGCTTCCCAGGTGGAGTTAGTGATAAAGAGTCCACCTGCCAATGCAAGAGATGTAAGAGACTCGGGCTGGATCCCAGGATTGGGAAGCTCCCCGGGAGGAGAGCAAGGCAACCCACTCCAATATTCTTGCCTGGAGAATCCCATGGACACAGGAGCCTGGTGAGCTACAGTCCATGGGGTCGCAGAGCCCGATGTGGCTGAAGCGACTTAGCATGCTCACATTCACCTTCTATCATACCAGATACTTTACTTCTTTATTGTTTACTGTCTCCTGCCTGCACCAACTGCCCCCCTCCAGATATTTTTGTCTGTTTTGTGGTTATGTAGCTATTTGTTAAGTCTTTCCCCTAGTCAGTTACATTGCTTCCTTTTTCACTATAATATTGTTAAGAATAACATTTTACTACATAAATCTTCACATAGACCTTTGATTATTTCTAAGAATTTGAGTCACTTGATCAGATGTTACATACTTATAAGACTTTTGATGCCTATTACAAACTTGATTTCCTGTCATGCTTTTTGTATAATATATGCTTGTTGAAAAGCAATGTTATCCTGTTGGGGGCAGCTTATAAATTTAAATATGTGTCCCAGCAATTCCACCCTAGGAGTCTACCCACAAGAAATGAAAACACATCCACACAAACACATGTATATGACTGTTCAGAGCGGCGTTCTTCATCATAGTCCCCAAATGGAAATAACTGAGATGCCTATCCAATGGTGAATGGATAAACAAGAGGAGGTATTTTCGTACCATGGAATACTACTCAGCAATAAAAAGGGCGGAACAATTGGTTCATGCTATCATAAGAAAGTGCTCGTGCTAAGTGAAAGAAGCCAGATGCAAGCAACTACATCTGCATGCTTCTGTTTACATGAAGTGTCCAGAAAACGCACATTTGAGGAGACAAAAAGCAGATAAGTCATTACCTTGGGCTGGGGTAGGAGCAGGGATTCAATGTAAACAGACACAAGAAACATTTGGGGATGGTGGAAATGTTCTAAAACTGGATTTGTGGGGACGGTTTTACAACTCTATACAAAAATAACAGAACTGCATACTTACAATGGGTTAATTTTATGGCACATAAAACTACACCTTAATCAAGTCATTAAGGGAATTGGGAATAAATGTAATCAGAGGGAAAGATTGGGAAGAAAGCTCATATAAAATGCGTGCTGTGATTTTAACAGTTTGAGGAAAAAAGAGTATAGCATAAGAGAAAGAAAGGAAGAAGGGACGGTGAGAGGAGAGAAAGAGAAGGAAAGGAAGAAGCGAGGAAAAGGGAGGGACGGAAATATCGTGCATATACTACAGGGCCCCTTTTGTGGTGGCTCAAGACTATTAGAAGAGACCCCACGGAAAATCCAGGAAGTGAGTCGACTTTGCACAAATAATGACAAACTTCCAGCCTCTATACTGCCAGGAAGTGTCTTTAAAGAAGAGGTACATGGGCCCACAGTGTCCCACAGAAAGAGATGAAGTCACAGAGGTAAAAAACACGCACACACTAGGCCTGGTTTCCTAGCCACTATTATTCTTTATTTCCAAGAATTTATGGGTCTAAATGTTAAAAGAATAATTATTATTAAGCTCTTGGGGGGCAGGAGTGGGAGGTGGGTGCGGAGGATTCGAGGAGGAGCTACAGATGAAATCGTGCCGGACAGAAGCAGACAGCAGGTCGTACTGGAAGGCCTGGAATTCTTCATTACACACAAAATGAGAATTTTCAGTACCATGTTTTATTTTTGTTTTTTTGGCTACAAGACACATGTTGGAGGATCTCAGTTCTCCAACCAGGGATTAAACCCAGGGCACTGCAGTGAAAAGACTGAATTCTACCACCCTGGAACTCCCAAGTACTATGCATTTTAAGGACATCATTTTTTAAAATTATATTCATACAGTTTGGATTTTTGTGACCTTCCATAGCAATGAGTAAAATGTGCAGGTCAGATTTCAGTAAGTGATTAAGGTTACACATCACCTTACCTGTTTGCATGAGTCTCAATCATGTCTGACTCTTCAAGATCCCATGGACTATAGCCCCGAAGGCTCTTCTGTCCACGGGGCTCTCCAGGCAGGAATACTGGAGCAGGCTGTCAATTCCTTCAGGGGATCTTCTCTTACCTCTTTACGTTTCACCAAACTGGTCCCTCCTGACGACAAGTACAGGCAGAGCTAGCCGTGTGTTCCTGGGGCAAACTTGGGCTACAGGCTGAGCCAGGGAACCGACTGACCACACCCCCCCCGGGGAGGATGCAGAATATAAGGGAGGGCTGTTAAGTTCCTGGAACAACAGCGGATTCTTCACACCCTCGTGCTCAGAGATGTGAGGAGCGCAAGGAAATGAGAAGAACCAATGTGATTTCTTCCTGGGGTGGGGCACACACAGGGGTCAGTGGTGGGGACCACAAAGAGGTGGTTTAGAGAGGACAATCAGGGCAGGCCAGAGGCTCGCAAATGTGTTGCATCGCTTTATTAAGTTATACCTAGGTTTCCTTCGGTTGTTCAGCCACTAAGTTGTGTCCGATTCTGCGACCCTATGAACTGTGGCACACTGGGCTTCCCTGTCCTTCACTATGTTCCAGAGTCTGCTCAAACTCATATCCTTTGAGTCGATTATGACATCCAACCATCTCATCCTCTGTCACCCCCTTCTCCTCCTGCCCTCAATCTTTCCCAACATCAGGGTCTTTTCCAATGAGTCAGCTCCTCAAATCAGGTGGCCAAGGAGCTTCAGCATCCAATGAATTGGGTTGATTTCCTTTAGGATTGACAGCTTTGATCTCCTTGCTGTCCAAGGGACTCTCAAGAGTCTTCTCCAGCACCACAGTTCAAAAGTATCCATTCTTCAGCACTCAGTCTTCTTTATGGTCCAGCTTTCACACCCATACATGACTACTAGGAAAACCAGAATTTTGAGTATATAGACCTTTGTCAGCAGAGTGATGTATCTGCTTTTTAATACACTGTCTAGGTTTGTCATAGCATTTCTTCCAAGGAGCAAGAGTTTCCTTCTGCTGCATAACTAACTATACAAACTTAGATGCTTGAATCAACACCCATTTCTTAGCTCAGGGTTCTGTAAACCAGAAGTCCAGCATGGCCTGGCTGGGTCTTAAGATCCAGAGATCTTACAAAGCTGAAGTGAAGGTAAGGTCTTACAAGGTTGGCTTGTTTCTTTCTGGAAACTCTGGGAAAGAATCTGCATTCAGGCTCCTTCAGGCTCTAGAACTTAGATCCTCACTACCCTACTGCCAGCTTAGAGGCACTCCTACCTCCCAGAGACTGCCCACATTCCTTTGCCAGGAAAAGCTTAGTCCTTTTTAAGGACTAGGTCAGGCCAACTGAGGATAATCTATCTTAATGCCAATTAATTTGGGACCTTAATTACATCTGCAACTCCCTTCAAACAGCACCTAGATTAGTGTTTGATTGAGTGCCCGGGAGAAGGTGTTTACACACCAGCGCCTGGGAGGCTTGGGGGCCACTCTAGGATTTTGCCTGCAGAGAGTTACTTAGGGAAGCTGCTCCGTGTAGCTAAGTGATCCTCAAAGCAGGTGGTACCAAGCCCTAACGAATGTTTTGGAAATTCCCATGCAAATATTTTGTTGCGGTAACAGGGGATAGGTTCCACCAGCATTTAGTGCTCCGGGCCAGGTTGTGAGAAGACAGCCTCACACAATGAGGAATTAGGCTGCACGTTACTCAGCTTTTTTCCTGAAGCTGGGAATGGCCAACAGGGTGAATGGTGGGGCATGTGGTATGTAAGCTCTTAGAGGTGGAAGGGACTTCTGTGAGCTTTGAGTCGATTTAATTACTTTATTTTAAAAAAGAGGAAACTAAGGTCAGAAAAGGGAATTAGTTAATGTCACCCACCTACTTAATGTTAATGCTGGCCTAGACCCAGTTCTCTTAATGAAAAGGTCAAATCCATCTACATGAAACTACTTGAAAGGGAATTTCCTGGTGGTCCAGTGGTTAGGACTTGGAGCTTTCACATCCAGGTTCAATTCCTGGTTAGGGAACTAAGATTCCGCAAGCTGCCCCACATGGTTCCAAAAAAAAAAAAGAGGAGAGAAGCTACTTGAAAATAAAATTAACATTCTGTAACTGAAGTATTGAGAAAAATATTTTCCTAAAGATCTGTTATAACAATATTATACAATTAAATCCATTATTTTTGGTTAAAATGTTGAAAGCCAGATTCTACTAGATATAGAGTTAATTATAGAACTGATTATATCAAATCATAACTTTTCTTCCAAGGAGTAAGCGTCTTTTAATTTCATGGCTGCAATCATCATCTGCAGTAATTTTGGAGCCCCAAAAAATAAAATCTGAAAAGCAGAGACATTACTTTGCCAACAAAGGTCCATCTAGTCAAGGTTATGGTTTTTCCAGTGGTCATGTATGGATGTGAGAGTTGGACTGTGAAGAAAGCTGAGCACCAAAGAATTGATGCTTTTGAACTGTGGTGTTGGAGAACTCTTGAGAGTCCCTTGGACTGCAAGGAGATCCAACCAGTCCATTCTGAAGGAGATCAGCCCTGGGATTTCTTTGGAAGGAATGATGCTAAAGCTGAAACTCCAGCGAAGAGTTGACTCATTGGAAAAGACTCTGATGCTGAGAGGGATTGGAGGCAGAAGGAGAAGGGCACAACAGAGGATGAGATGGCTGGATGGCATCACTGACTTGATGGACATGAGTATGAGTGAACTCCGGGAGTTGGTGATGGACAGGGAGGCCTGGTGTGCTGCGATTCATGGGGTTGCAGAGAGTCAGACACGACTGAGCGACTGAAATGAACTGAACTGAACTGATATCAAATCAATTGTATTTGGGATACTATCTAACTCAATATGAGCAGAGGAAGCATTTATTTATCTAATGAACTTGTGACTTGAAATTATTCCTGCTAATTTCTATTTAATTTTCTGATACAGGTTGATTTTGGCCAATCTATACCAAGACTGGTTAGATGAGTTCAAAACACTGGGTAAAAATGAGGCCAAATCACTATCATACTTCATCTTTCCCAGAGGGCCAGTCACCAAAAGCAACTGGTCTTTCTTTCCCCACTGGACAGCGCTGGACATTATATAAACTTACATAACTCAGTTGGTAAAAGAATCTGCCTGCAATGCAGGAGACCTGGGTTCAATTCCTGGGTAAGGAAGATTCCCCTGGGAAAGGAAATGGCAACCCACTCCAGTGTTCTTGCCTGGAGAATCCCATGAACAGAGGAGCCTGGTGGGCTACAGTCCATGGGGTCACAAAGACAGGACTGAGCAACTAAACCACCACCACTGCCACTTAGCTTTGAAGTTGCCATAAGCTTTCCTTTGCTGCCACCTACTGGATAAAATTAGCATAGTTTTAAATAAAGCTTTTATCTTCTTTCTATTGTTTCAAGGGACTTTTCCAGTGGCTCAGAGGTAAAGAATCCATCTCCCAGTGCAGCAGACACAGAAGACATGGATTCAGTCTCTGGATTGGGAAGATCCCCTGGAGCAGGAAACAGCACCTCACTCCAGTATTCTTGCCAGGACAATCCCATGGCGTGTTACAGTCTGTGGGGTCACAAGGAGTCAGACATCACTGAAAACTATAAGGAATTCAGGTATTGAACACCCAATTTGAACTTAAATACTGAAACACTGGACATTTAAATGTTGTTTCTTGTAATGACCAGAGATACTTAAATGCAACCAGAGTAAATAAACGTATGAATCTTCATTTTCAAAACCCCTCTTCTGCCCTTAGAAAGTTATACTTTAAATTTCAAATCATGCTTCCCTTCTTAAAAATTCAGTGGCCTACAAGAGGGTACACTTGTATTACTCATGTCTTGTGAAACAGAATGCAGCCCGCTCACTGCAAAGAATGAGGCAATAATGGACGGACGTGTAGTTGTCCTATCTCCCTAGGCAACTTGTGGCTGTGACTTATTCAACTAAAACCAATTACACGGATCCAGGTGCTACTAATTTAGCTCTGGCTCTTGACAATTCCCCTTGTCCATGGTCTCCTGGGGCTACTCCCGGCAGCATAGCTTGTGGTTGAGAGCTGAGGGTTGTGCCATCGACTCCTAGCACATGACAATACTTGTGAAGTGCTGGAATATAGCAAGTGCTATGGTTTTAATTTTCATCACCACTTATCTTTGATCCATCTCTCCTTTTCCTCCAAGCTACCAAGTGTCCTTCACTTCCTGGGATAAGACCCTACTTCCAAAGCATAAAATCTTCTTTGAAGTAAATAGACTCCTTGCTTCCACTGAAGAAGGTGTTGTGTGGGTTTGATCCCTGGTAGGGGAAATAAAATCCTGCATGCCGCATGGTGTGGCCAAAAATAACTTTTTTAAGTGGGGGGTGGGGATACTTAGCATCAGGTGGCTTTGCCTGTTGCCTGTTGAAAACACTACAAAGTCACTTTCATTACATTCTTGAATACCATATATAAAAATAAACTCAAAATGGATTAAGGACTTAAATGTAAGACTGGATACTATAAATTCCAGAGGAAAACAAAGGCAGAACATTCTTTGACATAACTCACAGAATTTTTTTTTGGATCTGTCTCCTAAAGCAAAGGAAATAAAAGCAAAAATGAACAAATATGACCCAATTAAACTTTAGCACAGCAAAGGAAACTGTTAGCAAAGCAAAAAGACAACCTGCTGAATGGGAGAAAATATTTGCAGATGATATAGCTGTTAAGGGATTAATATCCAACATATGTAGACAGCTCATACAACTCAACAAAAACAAAATTCCAATTAAGAACTGAGCAAAAGAACTAAAGACATTTTTCCTAAGGAAATGCACATGAAAAGATGCTTAACATCGCTTATCATCAGGGAAATCAAAACCATGAGATATCACCTCAAACCTGTCAGAATGACTGTCATCCAAAAGAACACCAATAATAAGTGTTGGCAAGGTGCAGAGAAAGGGGAACCTTCATACTTGGCTGAGGGAAATGTAAATTGGTGCAGCCACTATGGAAAACAGTATGGAGGCTTCTCAAAAAATTAAGAATTGCACTCCCGGAGATACATACAGAAAAAAAAACACTAATTCTAAAAGCTCAGAGCAGCATTATTGACAATTGCCAAGATGTGCAAGCAACCTAAGTGTCCATGAACCAGATGAATGGATAAGGAAGATGTGTGTGTGTGCATAAATATATGTGTGTGTGCTTGTGTATACACACACCCTAAAATACTCAGCCATTAAAAAAGTGAAATTTTGCCATTTGCGGCAACATGGATAGACTTGGAAGGCACCATGCTGAGTGAAATAAGTCAGACAAAGAAAGTCAAGTATTTGTAACATCACTTGTATGTGGAATCTAAAAAATACAACAAACTAGTGACTAGAACAAAAAAGAATCAGACTCACAGCAAGAGGGGAGAGACAATGTAGAGGTAGGGGATTAAGAGGGGCAAACTGTTAGGTATAAAATGAGCTACAAGGATACATTTACAACAAAAGGAACATAGTCAGTATTCTGTAATAACTATAAATGGAGTATTAACCTTTGAAAGCCACTCCCTTCTCCAGCATATTATACACCCTTAACTTATATAATATTATACAGCAACTATATACTTCAATTTAAAAAAAGACCAAAGTCACCTTCAGTGCCAAAGATTAGTAACATTTTAAGGAATAAGCCAACTGGGCATAAGCTCACTGAAGAAACAGAACCTCTGAGTTGCACAACTCCAGAAGGTATTGCCCTGACAGTAAGCTGATGGTACCTCCTCAGGTTACACATGGCTGAGATCGCAGGGAGCGCAGTGGGGAAGATGCTGGTCCTAGAGGAAAACTTCTAGATGCCAGGCCCTTCCCAGACATTTTCACTCTGTGTTGTCCATTTTAACATGAAACAATGAATGAAGCTATGCAGGACGGTAATTCCTTTGTCCAAAGTTACCAAGAGGCAGAGTGGAGTTATTATATTGACTCCGAAATGAGGACAACTTCCTCTAGGTGGTCATTCCACAGCCTAAGTCCTGATTTCCCCAGTAATTAGCCCTAAGAACTTGGGCACATAAATTAATCTCTGTGTTTCCTCAGTAAAAGTGAAATTTCTCTGCATCTTCAGGGTTGCAATCACCCACATACATCAGCCATTATATGACCCTCCATGGTGTGACTTGCTAAAGTGTGTTAGAGTTTGAAAACATTTTAATAAATATGCTTCTCATGCATAAAGTCTTATAGCTACATTTAGTGGTATAATTTGTATTTCTAAGACCAAAAGCAGTATTTTCACCAGCTTCTATTGGAGAAAAGGAGCCTTGTTCTGTTTCCTTTCTCCTAAGACAATCTAAATGGTGACCATGAAATTCACACACCTTCCAAGATTAAAAGCAGTATCTTCACCAGTTTCTGTTAGAGGAAAAGAGCCTTGTTCTGTTTTCTTTCTTCTAAGTCAATCTAAACAGTGACCATGAAATTCATACACCAAGTCAGAACTGAAAATGCATCACCCTGGTTTCAGCTCCAAGCACTTAAAATCACCTGAGTCACTGTGTATTTAGTTGTCTACATTAGAAGAATGTTAACAGTAGTGATCACTTTGCTCCTAGGAACCAAAATATCCTTCACTTAGAAGTTAGAATCAGAAGTATTATCACCATAAAATGGTTAGAGCTGAAAACTTTAAGGCAGCTGAGACCCAAACCTCCTGGGCTTCTGGAAACAGACAAGATGAAGTGCTTCTGTGAAGATCAGACTAAGGGGTGAGGGGTGTTCTGGGGTTTCTTCCCTGAGGTCCTGAATTCCTACAACTAGAGAGGAAGTGCTATATTCAAGTATCAATTGTTCAGACAAAATGTCATTTAACATTAATCCAAGCTTATGTTACATTAGTATATCCTTATCTAAAAATTAGTTAAGGTTTAAACGGCAAATACATTAGCTTTTTTTTAAAAACTAACTTCTGAGAAATAAGAAATCATTAAGAAAAAAAAAAGCAAAAGCCTCGTTGATTAGGATATATCAAAGGGACACAGGAGCCAACTGAAATAGCTCTCAATGCCCAAAGCTAAAACAGAACACGAGGTACTAGATAACCCAGAGTATAAAATATTTAGGAGTTCATACTGATACTGATTACATAAATAGGTGACAAGAGACAAAGCTCCCTTACAAAAGAATTCTGAATCATTTATATAGATACTCCGCCTTCAAGGACAAAGAGCTTGATTCAACTCCTATAGGCGGCGCTGTGCAGACCTCGTTCTGCTACAGTGGAGGCAGGAGTGGCTTTACTATGCAGAAATGCAACCACTATCTAGCCAGGTGATCAAGGTGGTATGTACTCTTGATACGACATGAGACCAGCACTTTACCTGTGGTCTTCCGCCCCCACAACTCATAACCTTAAGTACGAGAACACTGGGCAAATCCCAAGAGAGGGGCATCCTACCAAATACTTGACCAGTACTCCTCAAAACTTAAAAAGTCTGAGAAACTGTCATAGCCAAGAGGAACCTTAAGAGTATTTTGGATAGGATCCTCAAAAGAAAAGAGACATCAGGTAAAAACAAAAGCAATTTGAATAAGCTGTGGACTTCAGTCAATAGTATTTTCAATGTGAAGTGAAAGTCGCCCATGTCCAACTCTTTGGGACCCCATGGACAGTGTAGCCCGCCAGGCTCCTCTGTCCATGAAATTCTACAGGTAAGAATACTGGAGTGGGTAGCTGTTCCATTCTCCAGAGATTTTCCCAACCCAGTCTCCTGTATCACAGACAGATTCTTTACCAGCTGAGACACCAGGGAAGCCCATATTATCAATCAGTTCATTAACTGTGACAAATGTATCATATTAATGTTAAGATGAAATGGGGGAAATAGATGAGGGGCTATGTTAGTTGCTCAGCTGTGTCCAACTCTGCGACCCCATGGACTGTAGCCCACCAGGCTCCTCTGTCCATGGAATTCTCCTTGCAAGAATACTGGAGTGAGTTGCCATTCTTTTCTCCAGGGGATCTTCTCCACCCAGGGAATGAACCCGGGTCTCCTACATCACAGGCAGATGTTTTCGCGTTTGAGCCACCAATGGATGATGGCTATATGAGAACTATAATATCTTGTTTTTCTGTAAAATTACTCTTATGGCATAAGGAACATGATCACTAACACTGCGTTAACCTTGTAAGGGGACAGGTAGTTACTAGGCTTATCATTACTAGGATTATCATAGGTAATCATTTCATGATGTATTTAAACGTCAAATCACTATGTTGTAATCTGAAACTAACAATGTATTATCAACTTATTTCAATAACTGCTCCAAAAAAAGTCTAATTAAAATTTTAAAAGCCTATAGGAACACACAATAACATATACATTTGGGTAAACTCCAGGAGTTGGTGATGGACAGGGAGCCCTGGAGTGCTGCAGTTCATAGGGACGCAGTTGGGACACGACTGAGCAACTGAACTGATAGGAAAAAATCTAGAAACACACTGAACTGATAATAATTTCATGGTAATTTTCTTCCCAGTACTATAAAAGTTCTTATATGGAAGGTATATATGTAATTGCTATGAAACTTTGGGATATATTGGAGAGAAGAAAAAATGAAAACCAGTTTAGGCTTATCTCTTATCAGCAGAAAAATTTTATTCAAGGACAAACCACATCCAAGGCCTTAACTTACAGACACAAACCAAAGTAGCCGTTAAAGCATTAGATATTGAGGTACAAGACACAACGCGGGGAATGCTTCACCATCACAGGCTGATGCCGAACTTGCTCCATCAACAGCTGAGCTCTGCCAGTGTGGGGGCATGGTTGAGGGTAAGTGCTTATCTGCAGAACCAAAGGAGAACAGCTGTGCTCTACAAGTACTGAAGCATTTTATACCAGCATGGGGGGGGGGGGGGGGCGGGGGCGGGATATACTTTCACAATGAAGGGAAGAGGGGGAGAAGCAAAGTGCCCCCCATGGGGCATTAGGCTGCCTTGCAGAGGGCCACAGCGGAGAAGCGAACCTCCCCCTGCTCACGCTCAGTGAATTCTCTGCAGACCTTGGCAGCGTCCTGAGGAGGAGGAAAGTTGTGAATTAAATTCTAAACACCAAACAGCTCAAAATGAACACTTCAAGGGAAAATTATCACCAAGACCTGCAAAGTGCACCCTGACCAATGTTAAACCTCCCAACAAACTTGAAAACCAGGGCTTAAGAGGGGAAAAAAAAAAAAATCAGGTGATGGGAAAGACAAGGACCCACATCACAGATGTGGCTTCAGAAGCCCTGATTGCTGCTAGCAAATGCTCTGCGCTCCTGCCACCTTGTGCCTGGCTTTGACGAGTATACCCTCTTCCCCTCAAATCCAGAGACAGAAAATTGACTTCTCTTCATTAGGGAAAAGCAAGCATTTTGGTGGTGGTATCATGTCCCACTCTTGCGACCCCACGGACTGTAGCCCGCCAGGTTCCTCTGTCCATGGGATTCTCCAGGCAAGAATACTGGAGTGGGTTGCCATTTCCTTCTCCAGGGGAAAGTAAACCTTCTACAAAATTTAAACATCTGCCATTCCAGGTAGAGGTAAATGATAATTGCCTAGATATTTAGGGAATGCCATGAATTACTAATTCTAAAACCCAGATTACAAAGAATAAGGACAGAAAATTGATCCCAATGTTACCTGCTGAATGCTAG
The DNA here is from genome assembly GCF_032405125.1 of Capricornis sumatraensis. NCBI lineage: Eukaryota > Metazoa > Chordata > Mammalia > Artiodactyla > Bovidae > Capricornis > Capricornis sumatraensis. The sequence continues at coordinate 62,565,637 of NC_091075.1, read as the reverse complement.
GGTTTAAATGTATTGGGATCAGAATATTGATCATTGTTCAATTTGTAAAAAAGTCCAGCAGAAAGAGTCCAACCAAAATATTAAATGTAAGACCTTTAAGAGGCTATTGGATGCTCTAACAGAAAATCATGGAACACCAGTTCCCAAGGTCTAAAATATTACCAACGTGATCAGTTTTGGCCCTTAAAAAGCATCAGCCATACCCTGGTTTTCTTCCTGCTTTGGAACCACTCAGAAAAACTGTAGGGGATCTCAAGTAACATTCTATCGGAATTTTTAATACATTGGTATTACAGACTGCCTTCCCCAAATCCACTTTCCTTTAGGACCCACGGTGTCATTAAGGGTGTGCCTCTAAAGACAACAGCCATCTGCTACACACACACTAAGCAGTGACTTAATTCGCTCAAATTTAAGATGCTTGGGTTAAGTTTATGTATTTTCTCACCAGTTTAGCAAGTTTATTTGGAGTATAATCTAGGGCTTCCCTGATAGCTCAGTTGGTAAAGAATCCGCCTGCAATGCAGGAGACCCCGCTTCGATTCCTGGGTCGGGAAGATTTGCTGTAAAAGGGAGAGGCTACCCACTCCAGTGTTCTTGGGCTTCCCTGGTGGCTCAAACAGTAAAGAATCTGCCTTCAGTGTGGGAGACCCTGGTTTGGGAAGATCCCCTGGAGAAGGGAAAAGCTATCACTCCAGTATTCTGACCTAGAGAATTCCCTGGACTGTGTATAGCCCATGGGGTTGCAAAGAGTCAGACATGACTGAGCTACTTTTTCACTTAGATAACCTAAAACATCTCTAACCATATAGGACCAGTCTTAGGAAAAGAATTCCCACTGATTAAGATGCTTGCTGATTGTAATATAGTTGTTTTTTTTTAACAAAAGGTTTTTACGTTCCCCACACCTCATAAATTCTACTCACACAACAGTTTTAGGTACTCTATGAAGAGCACATTTTATGGTACATGCATTCCACATTTTATTGCACTTCACTTTACTGGACTTTGAAGATACTGTATTTTTTTCTTTTTTACACAAATTGAAGCTTTGTAACAACCCTACAAGGAGTAAGTCTACTGGCAGCACTTTCCCAGTGCATTTGCTCACTTTGTATGTGTGTCATATTTTGGTAACTCTCATAGTATTTCAAACTTTTCATTAATATTAAATTTTGATGTTCCTATTGCAAAAATACTGACTCACTGAAGGCTCAGGTAATAGTCAGCAATTCTTAGCCATATTTTAAATTAAGCTATGTATATTTTTTTAGACATAATGCTATTGCACACTTAAACATAGCTTTTATATACACTGGGAAACCAAAAAATTCAACTCTTGTGATACCCACTTTATTGTGATGGTCTGGAACCGAACCCACAATGTGAGGCATGCCTATATTAGTATAACCTTAGATAGGAGTTAAGTATGCACCTGGGAAACTTTATTAGAAGGACCACAGCCTTTAATCCAAGTAGGATGCAACGAGAATTACTGCTCCTATTCTTTTTCTCTCCCATAAGTGAATACTGATTCTCATGCAAACCCCCATCCTGTTTCTCTAGGTCTAGTTCTCATTCTGTATCATCATTCTCATGTACCCCTGCTACAGCCAAGAAGTAGCTCTGACTGATCTCAGGTGTATATGAAAGCTGGCTAGAGAAAGGGACCCTCCCTCCAAGAATGGCATCATTTGGTCCACTAACACCTTGAGGTCACCAGGCCTACGATGTTCCAAAGACAGGCCTATTATAAAGGCAGTATTGTACAGTGGCTAAGAGCACAGACTCTAAAGACAGACCAACTATTTGAAGCTGGATTCTATAGTCTGTCATTGACGGTGGGCATCACTCACCTCTGCATTTCAGTCTCATCTATAAAATGTGAGTAACTACCTCACAGCATCATTAAAAGGACTCTGTGAAACAGGTAATTAACACAGAACAGCATCTAGCCTGGAGTCGGCAAACTGCAACGTGTGGGCCAAATCCAGCCTGCTGCCTATTTTTGTGAATAAAGTGGAACACAGCCATACGCATTCATTTAGACCCTGCCTATGGGCTGCCTTGGAGCTGTCACGGAAGAACTGAATACATGCAACAGAACCCATATGCCACAGGAAGCCTAAAATATCTCCTGGCTCGTCACAGAAAAAGTTTTTGCCAACTCTCTGTCTGCACATAAGCACGCCAAAGAGTTTAGCTTTTGTTATGACAAATGAAGAAGTTATATCTTAACATCATGTTCAATTTTATTACAATTAAGTAATTTTCCTTTGTAACAGCAAACTGATTCAACTCTAGATTCATTTTTAGGGTGAAGTGGACTAGTCTGCCAGCTCTGTTTTGGAATTAAGAGCTATCTGTAGTCACCTGTACCAGGATAGTTGCAGAGTGACCCGGGATCTTAAAGTTCTTTTCAGGCATGTTGTGAATTTATTTCTTTTGACCTGTTAACAGTGGAGTGACCACGTGGGAAGAAAAAACTCAAAGAGTTAACTACATAACCAGAATTCACAGGTCAAGATTGACCCACACTCAGCTGTCACAGAGGGATTAGGCAAGGCTTGGGTTGCTGTTCCGTGAGTCTGAGTCAGTGGCTATGATGTAATCTGACAAAAGGACAATGGTCACCTTAATCCCACAGGGAAGTAAGCAATGACTTTCAGGCTAATTCTAACTGTGGGCTAAAGACAGAACACAAGACAGATTAATCAGGGCTGCTCTAAAGCATCTTGTTTAAAACCCTTTGCATAAAATGAGGTAGATAGAATTACTATGATGATCTTTAAGCCCTAAAGACTGCTCTTATCCCAGATGATTGATGCTGGCTGTACTGAAAAAAGTCTGCATTTCGGAACAGACAAACTGGCTAACACAGTGTGGGCCCCAGTGGAAATGGATGCCAAAGATTACCTGCAGCAGCGAGTCCTCTGAGCTTGTGCCATGGTTCACCGGAAAAGGCATCCGTCCATCTGAAACAGAAAAGCCAGGCATGTTGATTCTCTCTGCATGTTTTTTGGCCACTGTGCTTGTCCCACTGAAAGGCAAGCTTTAGATTCTTCCGAATACAATTACCGCTCCCACCAAGGGAAGGCTGCCTGCAAACAGGCTGGAAATAAGGTTCAAGTGTTCCTAATATCCATCCCAGGCATTTTAATCTACAAGCGCCAAGACCACACGAGCCCAATCCAGCGACCTAACAGCAGGGCTTGTGCCCATCTCTCGAGAAGGACCACAACACAAAAAGTTAGATGCAGTCTGCGAGTTACACGGAAGGTGGAGGCAAGACAAAGGGATCTCTGAGATTTCATGTGTCCCTCAACAACTGCTGACTGGCCCCAAGTTTTCATTGCCCTTGCTTGCCCATAGGTAGTATCTTGGCTTGAGATAACACAGCTGCAAGTCTTTCCCCATTAATACAAAGGGGATGACTCCTAAAACAGAGATGGATGATCTTCCTTGTTAAAACCAGCTAATAGGAATTACCCCAACATATCTAAATTCTTTTTACACAGATCAGGTCATGTTTAAGTATTTATTTCCTTCTCAAAGTATTGCTTGTCCGAAAAGGATGATGCTGGAAACTATATTGGTGATGCTACAGTAGAAGGTAGAAGACAGAATCTGAATGCGTATCTTGAAGTGGCTGACCAATTCTCTCTACTGGTTTGTGATTAAATCCATTCATTCCACTGGTCAGCTGTCTGGAGGAGGTACTCTGGGCACGACAAGGGTTAAATGCCCCCATAAGAGCTTAAAGATATACTAAGTGCAGCCATAAAGACCCACACCAGTACTGTAAGAGGAACGATGTGTGAGAGAATACATGCAGTTATATTAGACTCCAAAAGTGAGACATACCAAGTTCATAGAGGTGGCCATCCACGTTGTTAAACAGAATAAAATGGAAGTTCACTTTGTCATCTACCTGAAGAGAATCAAGACATTTTTTTTTTCGAAAATGAGAATTTTTATTGTGTTATATACTACATTTAAAAATAAAGCTGAAAGAAAAAATTAAGATATAAATGAGATAACACTGCATTAGTCTGACATTAACAATGCATAAGTTTAAGGTGTACAATCTGTTGATTTGACATCTGTATTTTGCCATAAACAATAGGCAGGACCTAATTTGTTAAAAAATAAAGTCCCTAAGGGGAATATGCTTGAACCAACTTGCCTATGTATTATTTTAAATGATTAGAGCTAGTATCTATTTCCCATATATTAGGTTTTATTCTAAGACCATTAAAGTAGATACACAGTAACTATCAGAACTCTTAAAACTTGCTTTTTACTGAGGAAGAAATTAAGACTTCAGGAGGACAAGCATCTCACCCAAGGTCAAGACTAGATAGTGGCAGAGCCAACTAGGGTTGTATAAACTTAAATCTTAACAGTTGACTCGAAGGCCCTGTTATTACTGGTATACCTAAGTCATCTAGAAACTGTTAGTCCTTGCTAGTCGAGCTTGCCCTCCAACTGACTCAAGAGTATCTAAAATGTTCATTACTAAGAAGGGTGTTATTCACTCTACTAGACCCATCTGAGTCTATATAAAACATTATTAGCCTGAATGTACTCAAGACTGTGTCAACTGCCCATCAGATATTTTGAAGAGCCATTGTTATGAACAGGTCTGGTCAAGGCATTACTCTGGTAGAACTTCCTGGCATTCCTCGGCCTTGAGTAGACACATGTGCTGGATCCTGGTGAGAGGTTTTTGCACATGTTTCTGGGGAAACACAGGGGCCACCTGGCTTTAACTTGTATTTACCCGACATTGGCCTTCCTGTGCCACAGCATCGTGGGCTGCCTGAATGGCCTGCGGAAAACAGAGGAGAGTCAGCACAGAAACCTCCAGAGTACTCAAAATCAATGTTCTAGACGTTCTCTTCCTACCTCATTCTTTTCAAAGCACTTTGCTCTGTCTTCAGGGGACAACTTCTCTGTTTCAGAAAGAAACTGTTTCAGAACGGACCCATCCTCTGGGCGAAAAATAACAAAAGCATCATTAGTACAGGTATAACGTGAATGGGTGCACATTTACTAACGGCTGGAGACATCACACCCTTGGTCATGTTTGGCAACCTGAAATTGTACCATGGCCTCAAAGGATGGGAATGAGCTGTCCCCTCCCCAGCCCCTTTCTCCAACCACTCCCTTCTCATTGCATTCAAACCAGAGAACTCTCCCTTCTTCTAGGGGGTTCAGGCTCCTCCTTACATCTTCTCCCTGGCTCCCCAACCCCTTCATCTTCCACCTCACCCTCATCTCTTTGATCACATCTGTTACAGCACTGATCCAGCTATAGCACCTATCTGTGAGCTTTTTGATGCCATAAAGGCAGAACTGTCTTGTCTAGTCCTGTCATCTACAGCCGCTACCCATGCATAATGAATGTTTACTGCATACATGATGCAACATTCAAATCTAGTAATGGCTCTCAACCTAAGACTTATTTCAGGGCCAAGAAATGCAATCTTAGTAACATGGTTACCCAAACAGACATCAACCTGAAGACCGGAAATGCAACGTGCCTAACAGCTGGCCTAGAGTAGCTGGCTAGCCGATGGTTGGCGCAAACATTGTGCATTGGTCAATGTGTACGAAGCAGCCACTCGCATTTCAAAAGACCTCGATTTGAATTTTCAGCTCTAAACGTTATCAGATTTGCTAAATGTACACCATTCAAAATTCGGAAGTTACAGGAAACGTCTCATAACTTTATGAGGAGAACTATGACTCAGATTAGGCCTATGGCACCATCAGGACCATGTTTACAGAATTACAGTATCTGCAGCTGCAGGAATACAACATTCTAAACAAAATGATACTTACTGCAGAAGAAATAAAAAGGACCAAGTTACAACTTTTTAATATGACTATGCTGAGTCAATTATTTGAAAAAGCAGCTTCTAGAAAATCTGGTCCCTTATGGCTGGATAACCCCCTCCTTTTTAATTTCAAAATTATACAAAGAGTCGAGTCTGAAGCACAATTCCTTTGTTAAAAAAGTATCTGACCTGCTACAAGCAACAGCCTGGACACTTAGATGAAGTTATTCAATTCTCAGCCACCCTCATCCATGGTCTAAATTGGGAGTTGGCAAACTACTGCTGCCTATCTTTGTAAATAAAGTTTTACTGGAACACAGTCACATCCACTGCTTTACATCTTGTCTAAGGCTGCTCTTATAGCACTACAAGGGCAAAGAACATATGGCCCTCAAAGCCTAAACGACTTACTCTTTGGCTTTTTAAATGTGTTGACCCTTGGCCTAAATCATATATAATGCCATGTATTTTAGTATTGTTAGCACTGTTAATTGAGCTTCTGACAACTTCGGGGCTAAGACTCATCTCTTCTATGTCCTCCACAGCACCCGTTGGAGGCAGGCTAAAACCCCTGACCCAGCTTTGTTCAGAGATGGATCTTTCAAGGTGCTGGGCTGTGGCTAGGCCCCTGCAGGATCTCCTGCTGCTTTAGGCCAGGTTAGTTCTCCTGTTGCTTATGAGACACTGCACCATTAAACAAAGGTCCTAAAGGCTGGTATTTTATGGCTTAACATCAACTCTAGCTCTTTAGAATTGTTGAGACTAGACCAGGAGCACATGAGAATCATGACAATTTTCTGTCTGCTCATGGGAGAGCCCAAGAGTCTGACTCTCCAGGTGGAAGAAGCCACACCATGCTTCTTGGAAAATGAGCTTCCCTTCCTCAAAAGAGAAGCAACAATGAGAATTTACCTGCTGATCCTATATGCATGAGTAGGTTTTCAAAAAAATTTTCAGGCAATGGCTTTGCCGAATAGACCCCTGGGAGTGTTGGAAGGAAGTACTGCAGTTAACTGAAGATCAGCTAGAGGGTAACTGGCCTCAAAACCCACTCACCGAACTCCAGTTTGTCCTGATTATTGGCCACTGCATGAATGAGTCCGATGGTTCCACAGGAGTTGCCAATGGTCTGCTTCATGAAGTACACCTTGGGACTGACTTCTTGTCCCTTCAGCTCTTCAATTTGTTTTTTCCTGAAGTTCTCATGCTGTGAGTTCAAGAAGACATTTTTACATCTCTAAATGCAAATGCAAAGAACAGATGGAAGCACAGTGAGTTCTAGTGCCTAAATGGAGACACAGTGGGATGTGTGACCAGGAGTCTTGGTCCTAGGTGCTGGCCGGCACCTAGAGAATGGCCCGTCTGCCTCCCATACCAAGTCAGCCCGTGGGGTTCTGAGAGGTGCAGACACTCCACCCTGCAGCTGCAGGGCGGTAGCGGTCTTGGATTGTAGCCCATGTTTGTCTAGACAACACTGCCACCTTTTAGCTTGAGATGGACGGCGTGCTGAAGTCAGAAAAACAGGCAAGTTCGTTCTTTTCTTCCTTTTAACAGCAACAACTGTATCTTACACATGCATTCCAATCAAGCGTTGGTCAACTGAATGCCCAAGAACACCAGCTAGTTTATACTTCTTTATTCTTTGAAGTTATTCTAGTCCAAGTACATGTCACTTCAAAACAAAACTATAGAAAGGAACAATTTAAAGAAATTAACTACTCCCTCATCTTTTTAATAAAAAACTGCCTGCAATGCAAAGACACGGGTCTGATCCCTGGGTCAGGGAGATTCCCCTAGAGAAGGAAATGGCAACCCATTCCAGTTACTCTTGCCTGGGAAATCCCACGGACAGAGGAGCCTGGTGGGTTACAGTCCATGGGGTTGCAAAGAGTTGGACATGACTGAGCAACTAAACAACAACTTTTAGGGAGGAAAGACAACTGGTCTAGCGCACTGGATTGTGAGTTCACACAAATTTCTCCTGTAAGAAATAGGAGACACTTGTTTCTTTGCCAATTATACACTATATAAACACTAATTTTTACAACCAGCATAAATCATACAGAATCCCAGAAGTATGTATATTTCTAATTCTAGGAGCCTTGCATTATTTTACATGGTATTGAAGTTTCCGCTTTGTCTGTGGTACCATCAGAGGAACAAGCTCTCTTGTCACATAAGATCGACTCCAAGTAGGAGGAGGAAGTGCTGCTGCTGCTGCTGCGTCGCTTCAGTCGTGTCTGACTCTGTGTGACCCCACAGACAGCAGCCCACCAGGCTCCCCCATCCCTGGGATTCTCCAGGCAAGAACACTGGAGTGGGTTGCCACTGCCTTCTCCAATACATGAAAGTGAAAAGTGAAAGTGAAGTCGCTCAGTCCTGTCTGGCTCTTAGCTACCCCGCAAACTGCAGCCTACCAGGCTCCTCCGTCCATGGGATTTTCCAGGCAAGAGTACTGGAGTGGGGTGCCATTGCCTTCGCCAGTAGGAAGTGCTAGCATCATTTATCTATTCACTGTACTTGAACTGAGCTTCCAATGACTGTTAAGGATTTTCACTTTTCTAAAAAAAGATTTAATTTTTCATAACTGGTAGCATCATCCTTTATGGTTGTCTGAACTTTTGCATGACGACAATTCTGTAAATATTTCATGATCGCTTAAAATGTTTTAGAAGTAGTCTATTTAGGATTTCATAATATTCTTTGACAAAATTAGACGCTTTCTAAATTAACATTTACTTTTTGGAAGTCCACCTATAAACCTCAACTTGCTTTCAATCTGCTTCAGTATTTAGCCCAGGAGCTGTTTTGTGTCACAAAATAGGCATTCACTGAATCTGACAGACTTAACTAGAGCTAAAGGAAAAAGTATCGCGCTCTCTCAAGCACAAAATGTTCAATCCAGAATGTTCTCTAACCAAGAGCTGCTTGATCCAGCAAAATGAGACCAGTGGGCTTTTGTAAGACAAATACGCTTCTCCACTGCCTCCCAGAGGCCTTGCCTTTTGAGTGCTGCTGCTCAAAAACCCCCGAGTCATCATGGTTCCTTTAATAAGAAACCTCTGTGAGAGGCTCAAATGAGAGAAAACTGCATTTGATTTGAGCTACAGGGAACATACTTTGACTTGCAATTATTTGGGAACTCCATTTTCACCTAAGTGAAAACTCAGTAACAAACATGTCAGTGGGATTATCCTAATAGCTTTTAATAACTGTTTTTAAGCCCCAATACTTGGCCCATTGGAGGAACGCCTGAACTTTCCAAAGGCTTAATTTATGCTGGGGATGTTTCTAGAAATGTCGCCTGAGGATGCTGTGAGTTAAACTCACTGTTTGGAATCATGCCCCATAGGCTAATGCCCCTGGAGTTTCACTTAAGCAAAATTCAACCACTCCTAAGTCAGGGATCGAGTGGCAGCACTTGAAGACAGACAAAACCATGCTCATTAGTGGGATTCCATACATCTGAGACAATCACCCTAGCCACTCTTTCATATTTGATACGCAGAAGGAAGACCATCTAAAGAGAAATGAAAAAGCACTTCCAAGACAGGTCTAATGTCCACCTGTTCAATAAGCTACAAGGTCAGAGAGCTAGAAGGTGATTTCCACACCGGAACCAGGCACAGTGATTAAGCTTTAGAAAAACACGTAAGAGAGACTAAAGAAAACAAGTGACTAAGTTGTAGGGAGTTGGAGGGTTGGGAAGAAACCCCTGCATCCACTGAAGGCCCAGGCAGAAGAGGCGTAAATTTAAAGAACCTATTGTTTTCTTCCGGTTTAGGCACGCCGGGATCCCTCCATTTTACACCAAGGTGGGAGTCTGAGAGAGAACCAGACAATAAAAAAGACAGATCACAGCCCTTAAAGGCAAACAATCGGCCAGCCACTCCTTGGCGTGAAAAGCTCGGAAAAGCCTAGGGTCAACCTGACTCACGAGCAGGATGAACAATCTTCCTGGATAATCAGGATGATGGAACTGAGATGCTGCTTCTCTTCCAAGTTTAAGGCAATGCTGATGGACGCGAGGCAACGCAATAAACTCAATAAACAGGACCCCCAGGGAGTAAGGAACCACGAAAGTGTGAATTCTCCCTCCATCCCCGACAAGGAAGAGGCAGTGTGCCAGGACTGGGCGGCCAGGACGGGAGGAGACCCTACACCGTCCTCAATGAATCACTCGGGTTTGGGGGCAGCGCGCACAGCGCAGAGCCTGCGCACCCCGGGCCCCACGCCCTACCTGCGCCGTGAGCGGAAAGAGCAGCAGCAGCGCGCAGGCCGGCGCTGGCACCGAGCCCAGAGACTCCTCCTCCAGTCCCAGTACATCCTCGAAGCGCCACTGGCCGGCGACCCCCAGCCGGGTCAGCACCTGCGGAGAGAAAATAGGGCGGCCATGTGCGGAGACCCCAAAGTGCTAGCACCCGCCGGAAGGCGGGCGGAGGCGCCGGGCGCGGGCTCCGCATCCTCGCGCCCCTACCCGGGCCTGGGAGGAGCCCGGCCCAGCCCCGCCCCGCCCCCCACCCCAGCCGGGCGCAATGACACAGCACAAAGCGCGGCCCACACGTGGCTCCCGCGACGCCCGGGCATCCCAGCCCGCGCGCCCCGCGCCACGCCCTCGGGAGCTTGGCCTGGCGCTCGCATCTGGGCGCAGCCTCCTCCATCCCACCTCCGACCGGTTTCGCAGAGTCACCGCCGCCCCCCATGCAGCAGCAGGGAGAGGGCGCCCGGGCCGCGCCCCAGCCCCGCAGCCTCTGGAGTGCGCAGGAGGCCGCTGGGTCTCCGCAAAACAGCCGAAGGCGCCTCGGTGCTCCCGGGGGGAGGACAGAGGCAGCGCGAGACGTCACTCACTTTGTTCAGCATCTGAAAAGCAAATGCAAAGAGAAAAAAAAAAGCAAAGATAAAAGCAATCAGCGATACGCTACCTAGCGAGGGCTGACCCTCGGCCCTGCGCTCCCCGCCACCCTCGGGTAACCGTGCACCTGACGCTCACCTCGGGGTTAATCTCCATTGGTTTGAGCTGCATCTTCGCGGACCTCAAGAGGAACACAATCCAGAGAAGCGAAAAAACAGCGAGCGGAACCGCCCAGGCTGCAGCTATAAGGCGCCGGCCTGACGCACTGTGGGTGCCTGCGCAGGGGGAGCAGAGGCAAAACCAAGCGAGGGGAAACGGTCAGTCGCAGCGAAATGGGCACGAATCCCCCCATGCGCAGCGCGGAGTGGTACGGCCTAGCCCCCAAACCTTGCAGTCTCACTTGCTGGTGAGATAATCTGGTGGTTGTGAAGATGGGTTTTGTTGGTAGGTGTTTCTTGCATGTGTGGAGCAGTCCTTTTGGTGCATTCTAATTTTGGGGGAAGCTTCTGGAAAACCACGCTTTCGACCATCCCAATTACCTGAAAGCTTAGAGTCTCTGAAGCATTGAGAAAAAACCCAAATTCAACAGGTATATATTTAATATGAATATGTCTTCCAAATCTAGCAGCAGTTTGCATTTGACCTTAAATAATTCATCCTCCATGTTAAATCAAACAAACACCGAGATTCGTTTTTAATTGACCGCCTAGAATAAAACATAGTCTGTAACATAGCATTTATTGCATTAGTAATGCTGATGTAATGTGATTCCCAGGGAGGAATTGGTTGGTCTTGGGGAAGCGGTAGAGACAGGGGATGTGACTGTAATACAAGACACGGAGAAGGCAGGCTGTCGGAGACTTTAGAAAACAGATCCAGTGAAAAGACAGGTATGATTTGAAGACAAGAGGCTGGAAAAGGAAAAGCATTTTTTTTTCCTTTCAAGGAATGTGAGGCTTTGAAAAATAAAATGTTAAGTTCGTGATAGAATGGAAGAAGAAAGGTAATGGCAGCTAAAGAAACCACTGTTCTTTAATGATCTCAAGAGGGGTTTGGGTTTTTCTACCAGCATATTCAAAAGATGGAGACAGCATATGCCTAAGAATTAATAAAAAGTGGAACAAAATTTGTAAGAATAGTGCAGGAAATATTAACCTCAAAATGAAGTAGGGCTTGCTGAATAGTAAGGAAACAAGATAGGGTATTTTTTCATTTATGCTCAGAACAAAACAATGATAATGGTGAAAGAATAGACTTACCATTTAGGGGATTCAAGGTTAAAAGATGACAGAGAGAAGGGAGGGGATCTGCCTTTTTTTTTTTTTAACAGTTTTTTAAACCTTTACAGTGGATCAGATTTTTTGCATGTCATCTCACTTAACCCTTAGAGGAGACAGTGAAGAAACTCTTCTTATTGCAGTTTTACAGCTCAGAATCCATGGCTCGGGGAGGTTAATTTCCTTTAAGATCACAATTGAAAGGGAAGACTGAGAAATAAATCCTGGTAAATTGGACTCAAGGAGTCCATTCTCTATGCAAAACTCTACTACGTACCACTTCTATTTTCTTCCCATTTTTGCCATCAGAAAAAATTACCTTCACGAGGAAAATATATTTGTAAGAAGAATTTAATGGATGGATGTTATTGTATGTAAATTATGCCTCAGTAAAGTTGCTTCTCAAAAAAAAAGACTTGAAAGTCAAGACAGACGAATAGTAGTCCAGGAATAGTTGGCTACATTAAATTCATTCTTGCCTTTAAGACATGACAAATTACTTCCCAATTTACATCATTTTTTTTCAGCAAGCACTGATTGAGCACCTAACCTACTGTGTGAAGGGGGTACATAGGTGAACAAAGTAGCTTCTGATATGGAGCTCTTATCAGTTAATAAGAATGGTGTGGAAGGAAGTTGAGCTCAGGAGCACTTAGACTAGGGAATCAGGAGGGCTTCCCAAAGGAAGCAACATTTAAGATAAGGCTGATGGACCCATAGAAGTTAGCAGATGACAGTTATTACCAAAGTAAATAGTAAAAGAAGTAATGATAACATTTTGAGGAATCTTTATTAAACATAGTCATTCATTCATTCATTCAACAAATATATATATCAGGGCCCTATTATGTGTCAAGAAGCATCAGAGCAATGAATAAAACAGCTTCCTGCCTACAAGAAGATGCCATAGACTGGACATGAACAAACTGTATTCTGATCTTTAAAAAACAAAAAGAGATGGTAAAGGGAGAATATATTTAGCTCCGGAGATTTAATATCAGTGGTTAGCCAAATTCTCAGACTCATAATTAATAAACTCTTAGGAAAAAATAGAATGGTTGCATCTAGAACAAGTGATGTCTACCAGCACTTCCTCCTTTTGTTTCAGACTTGCTAGCCAGATGGACTGGTAGAACACTTCTCAGTGTATTCTTTTTTCATACTGCCTGAGTTGCCATCCCTTGATATTGTAGTTGAAGTGGTTGTATAGCTTATTTAAGTTACTTTACCTTTAAAAAAGGAAGTGCTGCTGAATGGAGTAGTCTCAGCCTACAGCCACCTGGCAGTGGTTCTGACCCTGTCTTGTGCAGTTTTACTGGAGCCGAGAGAGAGTGCATGCATGCAAGCAAGAATAAGCAATCTAAATAGCAGAATTGTGCGGCTCAGAGAAATAAGTTAAAAGGGTGAAATTTGATAGAGATTTTTGGTTGTACAAAATGGTCATACACCCCTATGCATATACCAAAAAACTTTCAGTGGGTGAATATATCTTAGCAAAGCTGTTAAAAATGTAATAGGGATATGTATGAAGCTCTGCACATCGATCATCATCGTACAGTTGGCCTTTGTAGTCACTTGGTTTTGATTCTGTGGTTTTAAAAGTATGTAATTGAAAAATATCAAGTGAAAAATAATCAAATTTATAATTATTAAGATTAATAGACAAATATCAGAAGGAAAAATATGTTTAAAAAATCAATTAAACATGCAGCATAAACATGTAATAGACCTGTTATAGATAGAAAAATAAAATCAGTGAATGGATAAGCTGTCCTTCATAACTAAAGAGGACATTTCTGATTCACCAGAAGTAGGATTTTTATCATAAGTGGTTTCTGTTTTTAGCAACAATAAAGACTTGGGATGGACCCTTTAAAAGATAACCTTTTTTTATTCTAATCACTAATAAGACAGATATTCAAATGACCTTGGTAGAACAGTTCTAGAGTGTATGGAAGTCAATCCTGAAGTCTCATCCCTAGGGTTAGTCCTTCAGCACTCCCAGTGGTTTTGTAAATAGGTATTTCCCTGTATTAACTCTCTTTCTGTCTAAAATACCTAGAGGAGTTTTGGACTCCTGCATTGGTATACTGCAGTCATGTCAATAGCGGTACATGACATGATTTTAGGTGAATCACAAACATGGAATGGTTATTTGTTTTAATGCACATCATAAAAGCTGTATGTTCTTGTGAAAGTGAAATGGTTAGTCGAAAATGAAAGTTGTTAATCATGTCTGACTCTTTGCGCCCTGTGAACTGTAGCCCACCAGGTTCCTCTGTCCATGGGATTCTACAGGCAAGAATACCGGAGTGGGTTGCTGTTTCCTCCTCCTGGGAATCTTCCCAACCCAGGGGTCGAACTCCTGTCTCTTATATCTAACATGCATTGGCAGGCAAGCTTTTTACCACTAGCACCACCTGGGAAGTTGAAGGGGTAGAGTACACAGTGTCTTTATGAAGGCAAGTGACTTGAGCCCTGGAGCAGTACTCCCCAAATGTTTTGAGAAGTGGGTATTTCTGACTGAAGTCAGAAGTTACCCAAGGAGGGAGATGAAGATAGAAAGAACGCTAGCTTTTTTTATTATACAAAGGACATTGTATTTGTCATCCCCATTGAATCCTCAGACCAACTCTCTGATGTTCATATTTCTACCTAGATTTTGCAGGTAAATAAACAGGCCTTGGAGAGGCTGTTTAAATTGCTAGAAGTCACACAACTACTAAGTGTCTGACTCTGGGTTGCAACCAACTTTATTTGGTTTAAAAACCTGTGCATGTCCTGCCTACTTCCTTTAAAGGGCTAGCCTTACAGCCTTAGTCATAGTAAGCATGAAGATCATCAGCCTCTGAGAAGGAACTTAACTAATTTCCACGATGTCTAGGGCCAGACCAAGTCACCCAACTCTCTGAAAAGCATGGCTCACTTTCAGGTCTAACAGTTTATTTTGAATTTATAATTAGCACATGAATTATTGACAGAGTACTGCCTCAACATTTTTTTAAACTTACTTGGCAATTCCTGTCGATAATGTTTCCCCTGAAGCAAGGTTCTGACATCCAGATATTTTAAAGTTAAAAATAACACAATAGAATTATATATAATGCAAAGAAGTTACTGCAGTTAGTTCCTATGGTAAAGTCAAGTTTCCTCCTGTTTCCTAAAAGCAGTTCCTTAACTCTGTATTCACAAGTGTGTCCGAAGGGAAAGAAACATGAGGGAGAATGCATGTCCTCACCGAATTATACCTTACTTCATAGAGTCATATTCATTCAACGCAGGTTTTCTTGAGCACCTACTATGTGTCAGACACTATACTAGGCTTACCTGGGTTGGGGGTGAGATTAGCAGATAACAGCCATAAGGCATAGACCATGTGTTCTGGGCTTGTAAATCAATTTTAAGATAAATGATCAATTTAAGAGCTTTGGAGAGGGAGGGGGGATCCAGTGCATGGAATGTATTTATCAGTTGTCAGGCACCTCTCCTTTCAAAAATTTTAAATATGAAAAACCAGTGTATCTTAGACACAAGGAAACACTAGTGTCTTTCCTTTCTTCTTTTTTTATTGAGCTCATCATGATCAGCTTGTGTTCAGGAGAGCTCGCAGCATGCACTGTCCACAGTGAAAAATAAATGCGTATGTTCTTAAGGTATAGAGGAAGGGCTTTAGTACATAGGAGTAATAAGACACAACTAGCAACTGGTAGCAGAGAACAAGAGCTACTCTCAGGACCAGTGAATAGAGACTGTGCCCTGCTGTCCCTCAGTTACTGCTTCTTGTAGAGCTGGGAAATTGGAATTAAATGACTTTGATGGGCTTAGATCAGCCATCAAACGTGTAAACAGTTTAATTAACTTCTTTGCATCCCAATATCCTCAACAGTAAAATGTGCAAAAAAAAAAAAGGCACAGTAAAATTACGTGAACACTATGATTTCTCCCAATTCTAGCATCCCAAGGAACTCGAACAGCAGAAAATGAAAGATATATAGTCCAAATCATATAAAAGCCTGGGTTAACTATAGTTTCATCTCTAATTCCTTAACTTTATTATCATTATATTATTTTAGGCTGTGCTGTGCCTCCTTGCTGCGCTGGCTTTTCTCTAGTTGTGGCGAGCTGGGGCCGCTAGGGTGGTGGTGCACAGGCTTCCCATTGTGCGGCTTCTCTGGTGGAGCTTGGGCTGCAGGGTGGGGGCTTCAGGAGTTGCAGCTCCTGGGCTCTAGAGTGAGGGCTCAATAGTTGTGGATCAGGGGCTTAGTTGCTCTGCAGCGTGTGGGCTGTTGTCAGATCAGGGATCGAACCTGTGTCTCCTGCATTGACAGGCAGATTCTTTACCACTGAGCCTCCAGGGAAGCCCCTAATTGCTTAACTTTGGCCATTGCTGCTGCTACTACTAAGTCACTTCAGTCGTGTCCGACTCTGTGCAACCCCATAGAGGGCAGCCACCAGGCTCCCCCGTCCCTGGGATTCTGCAGGCAAGAACACTGGAGTGGGCTGCCATTTCCTTCTCCAATTAGGCCTGTGTTATGTGGCTAGGATATAATAAATAAGATTTATTTGTTAAAATTGATTTATGAAGGGTGCTGCAGAGCTGTTTGTTACATATATCCTTTAACCATGAGATTAGCATATGAGGAATATGCTAAGCAGAAAAAATGTATAAATATACCAGGAAGAAATACCTTCTCAAGAATACCGCTGAGTTTAAAGACCTAACCAGGCATTTTATTCAGAACCTTTTGAGTGAATAAATCCATTTGTAGACGTCTAGTGTCTTGGTTTTACCTGGACATTTAGTTTCAGTGGCCTAAGAATATGAAGGAATTAAAACAAAAACCCTCAATTCGTACATAAATTCACTACTCTTAAGAAATTTACAGTTTCATTTCTCCATATATTCCCTCGGATACTCAGGTGTTTGTGTAGCAAACCCTGTTCCTACTGAAATTTATTCTCCTCTTCTTTCTAACCTGGATGCCCACTGTTTAGCCCCAACTCCATACGGCTTTCTTAGACTCCAGCTCAAATCTATACTCTTCTGGGGGATTGTTGAGGGCAAAGAGGAGGAAGGGAAGTTCTTCTTGGAGATCTCCTTTGCCTCTTATGAGATCAGCAGTATTTCATATAGTGTTTCCTACTTAGAGTATCAGTAGACCTTCACTGGAAGGGCATAGGTCAGCCATGATGCCAGAAGCATATACTCTCTTCGTTTCTTTTTATCAGGAGCCCCTACCTCTTGAAAACTGCCCTTGTGAAAACTGACCAAAACTGAATCTCACACCTATCAGTAGGAGCACCCCAATCACTTAAGGAGAGCAAGAAGCATGCTATATCTCAAGAAGGAAAAGTAAAAAGAAATCCACATTGTATCTCAAGAAGGAACAAAGATAAATTTTTGAATCACCCACAAAGAATGCATAAATGAAAATGATATTAGTCTCTTCAACCAAGAAAACCAGGAAACAGTGAAATAATAAATAACTCCAAAGTGTTGAGAGAGAATGACTGTCATCCTTGACCTTACTCAGCAAAACTGTCGTTCAAAAACAAAGGTGAAAAGTGAAAGTGAAAGTCACTCAGTCATGTCCAACTGTTTGCAACCCCATGGATTATGCAGTTCATGGAATTCTCCAGGCCAGAATACTGGAGTGGGTAGCCTTTTCCTTCTCCAGGGGATCTTCCCAACCCAGGGATTGAACCCAGGTCTCCTGTATTGCAGGTGGATTCTTTACCAGCTGAGCCACAAGGGAAGCCAAGGTGAAAAAAATGTACATTATTAACATAAGCTGAGTTTACTACTTTGAGACTCGTACAAAATAAACTTCTAAAGGATGTAGTAAAAGAAGAAAGAAAATGATCCAGTAGATGGTCTGAGATCATCAGTGGGGAACTTTCCTGGTGGTTCAGTGGTTGAGACTCTGAACTTTCAATTCAGGGGGTACAGGTTTGATCCCTGGTCTGGGAACTAAGATCCCACATGCCACACTATGTGACCAAAAATAAATAAATAAAATCAGTCTTTCAAAAACAGTAGTAAAGAATAACAGCATACATGTAAATCTAAATATCAACAAATAGAGTAGCTGAAATTCTATTTTGCGTAGTTGTATGATGTGACAGATGCAGGGAGAATGAATGTATTCAAAGCTTCTTTATTGTTCTGGCAGAGGTTAAGAATTTGTTAGACTTCGGTAAGATATTTAGTCATGGTAACATCTCAAAGGAAATCAATAAAGAAAATTTTAAAACTCACATAAATCCAATAATTAGAGATAAGTGAAAGAAAATGATCCAGTAGACGGTCTGAGAAAAGGGATTAAAATAATATATTGCCCCCAACAAGCAACATATGAGGACAAAAACATGGAAAATCCAAGACAAATAGGAATAAGAAGGTAAGATATAAAAATAGAAAAAAGCCCAATTTCAAAATCACATTAAATATAAATGGACAAAACTTGGATGTTTGATCAAATTAGGTTTTTAAAATCTAGCCATTTGTCATTTTTAAGAGACATATCTAAAGCATAAGGATATGGCACGATCAAAAGTAAAAGGAAGGGAAAGCTTTCTAGCAAAATTACTAACCAAAGAAACCTACTGTAACTATATTAACAGCATAATGTATTGTGGCGACCCACTCCAGTACTCTTGCCTGGAGAATCCCATGGATGGAGGAGCCTGGTAGGCTGCAGTCCATGGCGTTGCTAAGAGTCGGACACGACTGAGCGACTTCACTTTCACGCATTGGAGAAGGAAATGGCAACCCACTCCAGTGTTCTTGCCTGGAGAATCCCAGGGACGGGGGAGCCTGGTGGGCTGCCGTCTATGGGGTCACACAGAGTCGGACACAACTGAAGTGACTTAGCAGCAGCAGCAGCATGATTATAGAGATAAAGTGTATCATTATGATTATTTAATTCAGCAGGAAGATACAACAATTCTAAACATGCATGCTCCTAATAAAGTGGCCTCAGATGCGTAAAACAAAAATTGATAAAACTGCAGGGGAAAGTAGATAAATCCACGATTACCATGAACTCCCCTTTCTCAATTATTTATGTCCAGCTGACAATATAGTGAGGAGTATGTGTGTGTGTGCTCAGGCGTGTCCAACTCTTTGCAAGCCCATGGACTGTAGCCTGCCAGGTTCCTGTGTCAATGATATTTTCTCGGCAAGAATACTGAAGTGGGTTGCCATCTCCTACCCCAAGGGATCTTCCCATCCCAGGTATTGAACCTGCGTGTCCCGTGTCTCCTGCCTTGTGGGTGGATTCTTTACCACTGAGCCACCTGGGAAGCTAGCGAAGAGTGAGGAGTATAGTATCTGGTTTGATTTTGCAGGTCTGACCACAGGCAGTTACCAAGGCTTTACCTGGCAGCTCTTGGAGAAGCGTACCATCCTACATCAGACTTGGGGCAAAGCCAATGTATTTATTGCAGCCTCTGAGACGAGTCACAGCCAAGGACGAGGGCCCCTCTGGCCAATCATGTTCTTTTGCATATTGGCATTCCTACTCCTGAGCCTTTATTTCTAAGCCTTTATCTGAGCCTTGGGTTGAGGCCTCCTTATGGGGAGCAGAGGGGAACCCTCAAAGGCACTCTTGCTCAGGCTTACTCAGTAGTTTTCCATGTCACACCCTTCTCTCCTCCCTTAGCCCTGACCCCAGGGGCCGTGAACCTATTGGAGGCTTTTGTTCTAGGACTTGATCAGCAGTGGGATGATCCCCACATTGGCACTGACCCAGCTCCCTGGACCAGAACCGGAGGAGACTGCACTTGGTGCAGTTTAACCACTTGCTTGTACCAAAGCCTGAAGTGGTTAAAGGCTTACCTCTTTCATTTTTGGCTTGTTTTCACCAGCTATTCTGACACCTAGTAGCTCTCTCTTCTCTCTCTCTCTCTCTCCCTGTCTCTCTCTGTCTGTGTCTCCCCCGGCTCACCTGACTGAGTTTGTGACATATAGAAGATTAAAAAGCAAAATTAAATACCGCAGTAAATAGTCTTAATCTAATGGATGTATGTAAAACTCTGTACCCAACAATTTAAAAATGTGCATTCTTCTCAAGCATTTGTGGAACATTTACAAACATTGATTAAATGCCGAGTCATAAAGCATGACTCAACAGATTTTATAGAATCAGTGTCATTCAGACCATGGTTTCTAATTGCAGTGCAATTAATTCAAATACAAACAACAAAATGACAAGGGAGAGGTTTAAAATTAACTTTGGAAATTAAATACACACTCTTTAGTAAATAATGGGTCAAAGTCATCCTTAAAATTTGAAAATATTTAGAACTAAGCAATCATAAAGTTTAATGTCAAAATTTAGGAGATGCAGTGAAAGTAGTGTTTGAGGGAAATTCATCACATTAAGTGCTTTTATTAGAAAAGAAGAAATGTGGAAAAGTAGTGAGCTAGGCATCCAACTGAAAAGTCAGAAAAAGAACAACAAAATGGCTTCAAGGCAAGTAGAAGAAAATAGGTAATAAGGAGCAGAAATAGATGATATAGGAAAATACAGTACAAGTCATCGAAAACAAGTTTTTTTAAAAGAATAATAAAATCATCTGGATTATAGAGGTCAAAGAGATAATGCAGAAAGAGACAGTATTAAGGATGTAGGGTGGGAATCACAGATACATTATAAATTTAAAAGATAGGGTATAATACTATGAATAATTTTATGCCAATAAATTTCAAAACAGAGAAAATTTTCAAATACCTAGGAAAAAATAGAAAACTGTATTGTAAACCCAAATAAAACTGTCATTTTACATCTCTCCAAGAAGAAATACCCAGACTCCCAGACTTAAATGCTTTTATGGTGAGTCTTACCAAATATTTGAGGAAAAAATCATTCTATTCTTACATTAACCATTCCTGAGAAAATAAAAGAGGGAATGCTAGCTGATATTTCAGGGAAAATGACAGTGTAAGAATGTCTGAAAATGTACCCATTTATAACAGTGATTCTCCATATCTTCATCAACACTTATTTCCATGTTGATTGCAGGCATCCTCAGGTGTAAGGTGGTATCTCATTGTCATTTTGATGTGTCTTTCCCTGAGACCAACTAGTGTTGAGCATCTTTTCATGTGCTTATTCTTCTTTGGAGAAACTTCTATTTACCATAACCTTTTGGATCCATTCCAATAATAGTTTGGCTCACAACACTCCACCAAAATTGCCCTTGAAACAGCCACTCCTTCAAGAATGATTTTGTTTTCTCCCCTCCTCTTACTTGAATGACTAGCAGCATTCTCTCTTAAAACACTGTGGACAACGAGCTCCCTGGGATTTGCTCTCTCCCCGTTGCCGCTCCTTTTCTGCCTCCTTTGCTGATTCCTCTTCAGCTCCATGATCTCTGACTCTGGATGGCCCCCATGACTCAGCGGTTGAACCTCTTCAGTTTATTTATACTCATGCCCTTGAAGAACTCATTCAGCCCTATAGCCTTAAAACCCATTTTCCTACTGAAGACTCCCAAATTTTAATCTCCAATCAGACCTCCCCTCTGATCTTAAGTCCAACTATCCATTCTACATTCCATGTTGATATTTAATACTTAAATTGTCCAAAACTGAATTCCTCATCCTCTCCTCAAATCTGCCCTTTCCACGCTCTTCCGCATCCCAGAAGCTTCACAGAACTTCTGACTCATGCCAGAAACCTTGGTGTCATCTCTGAGTTCCCTTTCTCTCATGCCCCAACTCGATCTGTCAGCAAATCCTAGCCACTCTGTCTTCAAAATATATCCAGAATTCTTACCACTGAAAAAAATTACAAGGCAGTCATTAAAAACAACATACAAGACATTTTACTATAAAACAGGGAGTGCAAAGTAGCATGCAAGTCTTACATCCAATGTGATTCCAACAATGAAAATATGCTTCTAATAAACGTTTGAAAGAAAGCCACAGAAATAATGTCCTAAAAAAATCACAGAGTTATTTTCATGTTGTCCCCTATTTTTCTTTGAAAATATTTATCTGGCTATAAAACTTCTGGGAAGATTTCAGTGTTGATAGAACTGGTGGATGTTTATGGGGTACAGTACCATTTTAAATGGCCCTTTGACATCAGTGGGGAAGGGAACTCATATTTCTGGAGACTTTTTCTTGTACCACATGCTGTGCTAATTGTTTTGTACATACTATCTTATTTAACCCTCTCACCCTTTTAAAAAACAGCTTTATTGAGGTATAATTGACAAACAATAAATGTTCACAATGTTTAATATGTAACTTGATGTTCTGGCATACATATACACTGGTGAAACCATCACCAAATCAAGATCACAGGCAGGTCTACCAGCTCAGAGCTCTCTCTGTTCCCCATCTTTCCCTGCTTCCCAGCTCCTCAAACAACCATTGATCTGCTTTCTGTCACTGTAGATCAGTTGGCATTTTCTACAGCTTTATATAAATAGAATCATACATTATGTACTTTTTTTTTTGGTCTGGCTACTTCTGAACGATTTCTTTATGTCTTATTCACATCTTATGGCTGAAGAAATCAATTCATAGAAGTTATGTAACTTTCCTAAAACCACAGATTAATGAGAGATGGGCCTGGAATTTCTCCCCATGTCTGCTTGTCACCTCAACATGTAAAAAGTGAAGTTCCAAATGGTTATATGAATTGTCAAGAGTTATAATACCAATGAGTGGTCAAAGTAGGATGGAAACCCACTGTGCCACAAGCCTCTTGATTTATGTGGCTATTGGAAAGAGCATTAAGTCTCCTTTTAGATTTCACTAAGACCATATTTTTCAGAAGTCCTGGTCATTAACTTGACCTTAATGATGGCCTTGGACAGAAGATCCAATGTGGTATGTCTTGGCAAAAGCTCCCTTCAACACAGCATCTTTCAACTTGTCAGAACAAAGAAATCTATTTCTCTAGAAACTGCCTTTGCTTTCCCTTGAATTGCTATCCTCTTTAGAAGATAACCTGAACTGAGATTAAAGGGAACCGCTTGTAGCTTGGGTCCTTCCCCTTTCATCCCTCCCTCCCTTCTCTGCTCCTTTTTCCTCCTTCCTTTCTTTTTTTCCCCCCTCCAGTTTTATTCTTCAAAGGATTCATTTGCAGTGAATCTTCATCATCATTGTTGTTACCACTACTTTCTATTCTAAGAGGCCTAGACTGCCAGAGTAATGCATGCAACTCCAGCCAAGATGCTTGGTTGGTGATTATCTAAAACTGCCACATTGTTACAGCCTGGTTTCCAATTAATATATTTATATTTATTATTTATTTATATTTGTTAGGCTTATGTGATGCCTTTGTATCTAAGAGATCACATAAGTGTTAGTATCTGCAAAGTTTAGTTAGTTTAGGAGTTGTCTACGTATCAAAAACAAGCTTAAAAAGATGGAGAAGGATTTATATAATAAGCAATAATACCCTGAAAAATGTATTGAAATTATTGAATGCTTGTCAGAAAGACCTTCATAGTGATGTTTTAAATTTTTGTTGCAGTATAATTGATTTATAATATCATGTAAGTTTTAGGTGTGTATACGTGCTCAGTCGTGTCTGACTCTTTGCGACCCCATGGATTGTAGCCCACCATGCTCCTCTGTTTATGTGATTTTCCAGGCAAAAACACTGGAATGGGTTGCCATTTTTTCCTCCAGGGACTCTTCCCAGGGATCAAACCTATGTCTCCTGCATCTCCTGCACTGTAGGCAGATTCTTTGCTGCTGAGCCATTGGGGAAACTCAAGCTTCGCATATACAGCACAGCAATTCATATATAGATATATTCTTTTTCATATTCTTTTCCTCTATAGATTATTACATAATACTGAGTATAGTTCCCTGAGCTAGATCCTTGATGGTTATCTATTTTATACCTAGTAGTGTATATATGTTAATCCTAGCCTCCTAATTTATCCCTTTCTTCACCCCCTTTTCCTTTTGGTAACTGTACATTTTTTTTTTTTCTGTGTTTGTGAGTCTCTTTCTGTTTTGGGAATAAGTTCATTTGTATCTTGTTTTCTTTTAGATTCTACATGTGAGCAGTATCAGAAGATTTCTGTCCTTCTCTGTCTGACTTATTTCACTTGTATGATGGTTTCTAGGTTCATGCATGCTGCTGCAAGTGACATTTTTCATTCTTTTTTTTAACTTTTTATTTTGTATTGGAGTATACCCGATTAACAATTGTGATAGTTTCAGGTGAACAGGGAAGAGACTCAGCCATACTATTCCATAGTGTGTGTGTTATATATACACACACACTTTCATACTGTTCTTCATAGTGGTTATACCAGTTCACATTCCTACCAACAGTGTAAGAGGGTTCCCTTTTCTCCACACACCCTCCAGCATTAATCGTTTGTAGACTTTTTGACGATGGCCATTCTGACCCATGTGAGGTGATACCTCACTGTAGTTCTGATTTGCATTTCTCTAATAATTAGTAATGCTAAGCATCTTTTCATGTGCCTCCTGGCCATCTGTACTTCATAGTGTTTTAAATCATCTGTTTAAAATTGATTTTAATTGTGTATAACTATTGTACTGTATGCATGTAAACTTAAATGTTAGAAACCATATGCTTACCTATGAAAAAATAATGTCCTGTATCCACCAGGGCAAATTATTTAAGGAGATACAAGAAACTGTGACAGCAGCTCCCATATCACAAATGCAAGCTAGAATACTCTGGGGAAATATATCAATATGAACATTAATTGATACATGAGACTGACTTATAAAACTTCAAGCCGGAAAGGAATAGTAATCATCTTTGGAGTCTGGCTAGATATGCCTCATATTCCTGGATTTATGCCCAGCAACTCAGCAGAGTAGGAAGAAAGTACTGAACCATTTTTTAAAAATGATATTGATGAGGGAGGAATAAGTCAACCCTCCATCATTTCTCCGGTAAGATTTGAGGTTATAGATTTGAGATTGTGTTTATGAGATCTGAAACAGCATTTAAATCTTTTTTTCACAGACAGATGTAAAGTATACATTGAACCTGGCAAATTTTTAAGAAAGAAATAAAATATTACCTTTACGCAGAGATTCTTTATGACCTCTTGGCTTGTGAAACCTATATATTCTTATCTCTAATATTTTCAAACTTATCTTTATTTTTACATAATATACCAGGCCTAAGAGGTTATATCCAGGGCAAAATTGATGCAGATGATAAGAGAGAACTAAATACAGCATGGCAAGAGAAAGAAGTCAAAGTTTTTCATTTAAAATACCCAACTGAAAATATATAATTGAGAGAACAGAAATATCAAATGATCATTAGGGTAAAAGATAGGAAATGTTCTAATTCAGGCAGGATTTCAGCCCTTTTTGAGTTCAGTGAGTGAAATTTTATCCTGGAGATATCAAGTTCCTGGCTTTCTCTATTTTTATATGTCCCACATTTTCAGTACAAACAGTGGAGAAGACACAGCATGTGGAGGTGGATGCCAGAACCCACATATTTTCCAGTTCCCTTGGTGGTTATTTCACCTGACTGAATTTCTCTTTTCCCACACGTAAGTTGAGGCTGCTCACAGTAACCACCTCAAATTCCCGTATTGCTGGAATTAAATGAACTTATGCTTGTAAAGTGCTGAACAAATAAGAAGCCCTCAAACATGTTAGTCATTATAAAGGGAAGGAATAGAAACATTAAATTGGTTTGGTAGAACTCCAGTTTCTTTCCTTCTTTTGCCTTGGTCTGAGGATTGAAAGCTGTTTCCTTCTCTTGTGGAAAGTGAAAGTTGCTCAGTCGTGTCCGACTCTTGGTGACCCCATCAGGCCAGAATACTGGAGTGGGTAGCCTTTTCCTTCTCCAGGGGATCTTCCCAACCCAGGGATCGAACCCAGGTCTTCCACACTGCAGGCGGATTCTTTACCAGCTGAGCGATAAGCGAAGCCCCTTGTTGAAAGTAACCATCACCAACTCTGTCTGCTCATCAAGCTCTCTGACCTGCATCAAGCTTTCCCACCTCAGCACCCCCCATAGAGAAGGAACTTGAACATGGAGTGGGGGACCTCATTGCCTGCTTTAGGAGAGACATGCCTTTTAAGTTCATATATTACATCTAAAATTTTTGCCCATCTTGTATTCTACTTCATAATACACATAAAAGTGGAAATGTTAGTTGCTCACTCATGTCCAACTCTGTGTGACCCATGGACCATAGCCTGCCAGGCTCCTCTGTCCATGGAATTCTCCAGGCAAGAATACTGGAGTGGGTTGCCATTCCTTTCTCCAGGGGATCTTCCTGAGCCAGGGATCAAACCCAGGTCTCCTGTATTGCAAACAGATTCTTTGCCATCTGAGCCACCAGGAAAGCCCTCATAATACATGTGCAAAATGTAAAATATCTGCCCCAAATTTTCTAGTGACATTTATCACTCCAGGAGGATGTGGGTTTATCTATGATTATCAACAACTCCTAGAATGTGATTCTATGTTCCAAGAGTATAAAAACCCAGATAGAGAAACAGAGACACTCCCAGGCCTCAGGATCTGTTTAGTTAGAAAGAGCTAATGCAGGCAGATTCTTTGTCAAGAGCAGGAATTCAGCCTTTTCAGTGACCTGAGCAGGCATGGTTTCATTTCCTGATGCTGCCTCTCTCAGGAGCATTTTTTGATGGGGGTGGGGAGATTGTCTTATGCTGGGTTCTAAAAGGGCAGAGCCAGAAAAAAGGAATTCAGTGGACCATAATTTGTTGATGGGAAAGCATTTCTCCAGGAAAAGCTTTTAAAGGAGGGAAGAAAGCAAGATAAACAAAGGGAAAGAGGGGCTTCCCTGGCAATCCAGTGGTGAAGACTCCACGCTTCCAGTGCAGGGAGCATGGGTTCAATCCCTGGTTGGGGAACAAAGATCTCTCATGTCTCAAGAAAAAGAAAGAAAAAAGAAACGGAGAGAGCCAGGCAGGGATGTGGTCTCAGGTAAAGTCTGATTTGGCCTGATCCACAGAGGAAAAGCTGGGGAGCGTGGACCACCCTGCAAAACTGTTCTTCCTTTGGGACAAGAGTGGTCTTTGCACCTCTGAGCTGTTGGCTGTGCTGTCTTGCTGGGCCCTGTGAATGCTCCACCAGGGTGTCAGCTTCAGGTCAGCTTCCAGGTGTGTGGCTGGAGCACAATCAGTGGGTCCCACAGTTCCGACCTCACTCCCACATTTCCTGGGTCTCCGGGCCTGCTGTCCCCATGCCAGAAGAAATCAAACCACCCCTAAGTCCTCAGGTAGGGATGTTCAGTGAAGACTTGCCGGCATAAAATATCAAGCCATTCCAGTAATACATGTTTGTTTCTAATAACGTGAACTCCTGGCACTCTCAGGATAGAAGGGGTTCAGTGTAGTCCACATTCTGCCCCCATGTGACTGGTTGGTCTCCATTGGTAAAAGAACCATGTCACATGCTCATCAAAGCTTGAAGCATGCCAGCATCTTGTGGTCATCTGGCCTTGTCAACATAATGTTGTCACTGTAATGGGTCAGTGTGATGTCCTCTGGGATGTGCACAGAGTCTTCCTAGACCTCTTCACTCTGTATTATGATGGGAGATGAGGAAGCATATAGCCCTGGAGCTAAACCATAAGTAGTATTGTTGCCAGTTCTATGTGAGTGCAAACTGTTTCTGCCCTTCTTTTTTGGACTAGAATAGAAAAATATATGTTTGTCAAATCAGTGACTGAGGACCATGTACCTGAGGCTTTGTTAATTTGTTCTAACCGAGATACCACACCTGACAGGCAGCTGCGTATACTTGTGGTCTTCCAGCATCCATCTGGTTTTTGCAGGGGCCAGACCAGGGAACTGAAGATAGGATAGGGACCTCCACTTCTGCATTCTTTGAATCCTGAAAGTGTTAGTTGCTCAGTTGTGTCCAACTCTTTGTGACCTCATGAACTGTTGCCTACCAGCCTCCTCTATCCATGAGATTTCCCAGACAAGAATACTGGAGTGGGTAGCCATTCCCTTCTTCAGGAAATCTTCCCTACCCGAGGATCGAACCAGTTTTTTACATTGCAGCAGATTCTTTACCATCTGAGCCACCAGGGAAGCCCTTGAATCTCAAAGCATGGTGCTAGTCTCTACCATTCCCCCTCTCCCAGGCTATGCTACTGTTTTCGATTTACTATCTTAGCCAAAGATTATGGTTTCTGAACTCTTAGCCCACAGACCAAGGACTCAATGAGGGGATTGCGCGAGCAGCCACATATATAAATTCCTATTTTGCATTTCAGAATCAGAAAACTGACCACTGGGTAGGTTTGCAGACCTAGTAGACCCACTGTAAACCAGGCCTTGGCCTGAACTCCTTTTATTCTTCTAACGGGGGCTGCGATAAGGTAGCAATTCAATTCAGACTCTATGTCCAATAGTCCTTGAAATGTCTGGGTGTTACCTTTTCTCCAGTGTACATTTATGTATGTAAATATCGACAGGTCCCTTCTGAGAGGGACTTGGGTTATAATTCCCTTGCATACTCACTATGGTGCTACAGGAGCCTCATTCCTGGGGCTGAGTCTAGGTCTGAAGACACTCTGACCCTGAAACCAGACAAGGAATTGTAATGTCTTATCGTACCCTCTCTTAGGCTCATGCTCTCCTATCCTTGATTCCTTTTACAGGAAGCAGAATCCTTGTCAATCATCCATCTATTTTGCTCCTAGGGACACCGTGTCCTATTGTCTCCATAAATCGCTGCAAGTCAGACTGCTTTACTGCCAATCTGAACTTACTAATTATTATAATTGCAAACCCTGGCTATATACCTAAGAGTAGAATTGCTGAGTTAAATGGTAATTTTCTGTTTAACTTTTTGATGAACTGTCAGACTGTTTTCCAAAGTGGCTGCACTATTTTACATTCCTACCAGCAGTGTTTGGCTTCCCTAGTGGCTCAGAGGTTAAAGCATCTGCCTGCAATGCTAGAGACCTGGGTTTGATCCCTGGCTCAGGAAGATCCCCTGGAGAAGGAAATGGCAATCCACTCCAGTATTCTTGCCTGAAGAATCCCATGGACGGAGGAGCCTGGTGGGCTGCAGTCCACGGATCGCAAAGAGTCGGACACGACTGAGCGACTTAACTTTCACTTTCACCAGCAGTGTTGGAGGATTTTAGTTTCTCCACATCCTCCACCAATACTTACCATTTTCTTTTTGGTTTTAGCCATCCTAATGGGTGTGAAGTGACATCTTCTGTGGTTTTGATTTGTATTTCCGAGTGACTGAACTGAACTGAACTGAATGGCTAATTGGAAAAGACTCTGATGCTGGGAGGGATTGCGGGCAGGAAGAAAAGGGGACGACAGAGGATGAGATGGCTGGATGGCATCACTGACTCAATGGATGTGAGTTTGAGTGAACTCCAGGAGTTGATGGTGGACAGGGAGGCCTGGCGTGCTGCAATTCATGGGGTCACAAAGAGTCGGACACGACTGAGTGACTGAACTGAACTGAATGGCTAATGATGTTAGTCACCTTTACTTGTGTATTTTGGCCATTTGTAAATCTATGAAAAAAATGTCTGTTTGGGTCCTTTGCCGATTTCAAAAATTAGGTTTTCTGTTTATGATTGAGTTGTTGAGTTCTTTATATATTTTAGATACAAGTCATGTATCAGATATATGATTAATGCATATTTCCTCCCAACTTGGAGGTTATCTTTCTGCTCGGTCAACTACCAGAGCCCTCACTTCAAAATCTGTTTGTAGAGCATCTGGTAAATGACTGAGACTATGCTAGTTGTCAGGAATATGCAGGTCAAGAAGACATATTCCCTGCCCACGAGAAAAGTGGAATAACACAAAATCAGGAACCTCAGGTCAGTTTTCTGATTGTCCTTAGTCTTCTGGCCACTGTTCATCTCTTTAGCCCTTCTAACTGCCTCAGAGCTCAGTTCTGAACATTTTCGTTTCCAACTACTCTCATTCCCTTACTGATCCTATTTTTGGTGTGTATGCTCAGTCGTGTCTGACTCCGTGGACTGGAGTCCACCAGGCTCCTCTGTCCGTGGGATTTCCCAGGCAAGAATACTGGAGTGGGTTGCCATTTCCTCCTCCAGGGGATCTTCCCCACCCAGGGATTAAACCTGTGTCTCCTGTGTCTCCTGCATTGGCAGGCAGATTCTTTACTACCTGGGAAGCTTAATGATCTTACCTACCTGTAAATCATTCCAAAATGTGTAACTCCACCTTGAGTCTCTCCCCAAAATGCTACTTGACATTTTGCCCTGCAGATCTAATAGAAATGGCAAAGTTCAATGACTAAATCTGAACTACTGATGTTATTCTCAAAATATATCTTACCCCTTGCCTTCTCTGTTTCATTAAATAGAGACCCCATTCTTTGTTGCCCAAGCCAAAAACCTTGGAGTTATTTTTGACTCCTCTTTTTCCCTCACACCCAATATTCCATCTGATGGCAAATCTTAATATCTCTATATTCAAAATATATCTTGATTCTAACAACGTATCACCTCACTCCATGCCTACAGCTGGATTTGAGTCAGTAACATCCCTTATCTGGATTATTACGTCAGCCATTTAATTCATCTCCCTGCCTCTGTCCTTATCTGCCTCCTACAGTCTGTTCTCAACATAGCAGCAAGAGCGAGCTCATTAAAAATAAGTCAGATCGTGTCACTCTGCTTATAGCCATGGCTTCCAATCTCAAGCAGAGAAAAAGCCAAATCTCCTCCAGTTATCTACAAGGCCCTACATGACGTTGCTGCTGTGGACAAAAAAGTGTTGCCTGCCCTTTTAGTAAACAAAGAATGTTGCCTGCCATTCTGGTACACAATAAGGTATGCCTGTTGTCAAGCTATTAGGTGCTGCAGCCACCCCAACATTATGCCCAGCGGGGAACTGAAGATGCAGAAAAACAGGATCCTGGCCTTAGATAGTTAAGATGCATGTCAAAGCAGTAATTTCAATGAGCCTGCATCTTCCCATATATACAAAAGCGTTCAAATCGTTACTAGAGATGTGTATACTTCTTGTGATTAACAGTATTCTTTTGATGTTTGATTTTTGTTTTCAGCAAAAATTGCTGGAAAAAAACCCAAAAGCTGCTGTATATCCTGGCTTCTCCCTGGCTTCTTTGGAACAGTTCCTCAGAGCTATCTGGGAGGATATATTCCAGGTGATATAGTCCTCAGTAATGTCCCCAAATAAAACATAATTCTTAACTTTTAAGTCGTATATATTTTTTTCAGTAGATCCTCTCTTCCCCTGACCTTTCTGATCTTATTTCCTCCTATTGTCATACATGTACATGCTAGCTGCTCAGTTGTCCATGAACTGTAGCCCACCAGGCTTCTCTGTCCATGGGGTTTCCCAGGCAAGAATACTGCAGTGGGTTGCCATTTCCTTCTCCAGGAGATCTTCCAGACCCAGGGATCAAACCTGGGTCTCCTGCATTACAGGCAGATTCTTTACCATCTGAGCCACCAGGGGAGCCCCGCTCACTAATTCCACTAAGCCACACTACTTCCTCAGTCATGTCCATGCCTCGGGACCTTTGCACTTGCTGTTCCTTTTACCTGGAATGCTCTTTCCAAGGCAGCCTCACTGCCACCCCCTTGCCTTCTTCAAGCCTTGACTCAAGTATCTTGGAACTGTCAGGGTTTAGTCATGGGAGAAGAACCGCTGTGACTATTGTGGGACAAGAGATTTGTTTCAGAAATTGGATCTTACACAGCTGCGGGTTCAGCTCAGGAAGTGAAAGTCTGGAAGGGTGGATTCGGAGGATCAGGCAGTCACTAACCAGTTCTCCTGAAGCCCTGGTCCAAGACAGAGCCTGAGGGGAATCTGAGAAGCCAGGAACATTCAGCCACTAAAGTGGACCACAGAGGGGGAGTTTGTGAGGAGATGGATGGGAATCTGGTTTTTTTTCTGTGTAGTTTACAGCCTCTGTGATTTTCCAGCCAAGGGTCTGTGGTGGGCCTGGGGCCATTCCTGGCTGTTCTTCTAAGCACATTTAATTTTCACATAATGAAGGCAGCAAAAACATGCATCTGTTTAACAAAATGCAACTATTTCTCAAACAACTGAAAACACAAAATTATACTTTATCCATATCATATCAGAGTTATTTCTTTTTTCAACTGAGTCAAGCCCCTCTTTTGTATTCTGTAACATAAATCCTGAGATTTACAGTTGACCACGATTAACACATTACTTTTAATAATAGGAAAATGGGACAGAAGAATAAATACAAACATATTCTTACCAAGGTAAGGAAGAAATTTCATAACTACTACAGTCCTTGTGTCTGCAACTGATCATGTGAACATTATTTGTATTTATGACTTCCTTCTTCTAGTTTTACAATCCATAAGCACAGATTGAGAGACAGGAGGGATTAATCGCAAGAGTAGAAGCCATGGGATCTAGGTCACTTGCTCACAGAACTTACTCGTGCCTGCAGGACCCACTAGAGGCCAGTCTTGACATAGCACTTAGACCTGATGATGGGGTGCTGCTGTGCGCATCTGTCTCTAGCTTGATGGCTGAGCAAATAGCCAGAGCATGACGGACACTTTGAATAGTCCAGTCTTTGCTATGGCCCGATAGCAAGCCAGAAGTTGTTTCTCAAAGAATAGTTAGCTACAGAGGATGACATAGCTTTCCTCAAAGTCCTAAAGGTCTGAGTTGAGGAGCCAGCCAAAGACTTCATGATGGTAGTGGTGGTAGAGGTTTAGTTGCTCAGTCATGTCTGACTCTTGCAACCCATGGTCTGTAGTGCACTGGGTTCCTCTGTCCATGGAATTTCCCAGGCAAGAATACTTCATACCTCATCCATATCTGTCACAGACCCTTTGATCAGCTTGAGATCTACTGGAGCACACAGCCCAAGTGGCCATTCAGCTTTCACAGCACCCTGAGCCAGTTAGAGAGCCATGTCTTTGTCTGTACTCCACTCAAAAATAGGAAAGACTTTTTGGTTGTTGGATAAATGGGTCAGGTAGGAATCCTAAGTAATTATATTGTGTCTAAAATACTCTAGGAGGCATTCTGGTTTTTCTCATTGATAAGGGGGCCATACCCAGCAACTTGTCCTTATCCTTGGATATCTTGATGTGGCCCACACCTCTGGACTCCTAGAAATTTCACTGAGATGGTAGGCTCCTGAATTTTTATATTTTCTATCCACATCTGGCCCCATGTGCCTTTCCAAGGTGTCTAGGATGGTTGATATTTTCCTACTTACCCAGAAGTCCAATCTATGTGAAATCACAATCATATTCCCATTGCAGATTGAGACAATATGAACTTCCTTCTCTTCCTGCACCACCCCCGCAAACCCTAAGTTCTAAAAACACTGTACTTTTACCATTCTCTAAAGATGCAATGGTGATAATACTCTCAATATTGGATGTATCCTCCTAGTAAATTTCTGCTTTTCATCCAAGAAACAAAGGTAAAATGTCTCCTCTGTGAAGCCCATCTCTCACCCTCTTCCTCTGTGCTCCTATAATCCTCTTTTATTTCTTGATGGTGAATTTATCACACTGTAGGAGAATGACCTGCTTCCACGTGAGGGCTTAGTGGCAGAGTCTGCCTTCCTGCTCTTGCTATTGTAACCAAGCAGGACCCTGTGGGGCCTTCCCTGGGACAGACCCCTCCCCTCCACATCCTCCACTTTAGCTCCTCTCTGAAGTACCTAGAAAATAATATCTGATGCATATTTCCTGAGCTTTTATGTGCTTTCAAATGGGAGAGATTAACTACTTGATGACCATGAGCACAAAGCCCTGGACCTTCTGGTGCCTAAGAACTGATTACCATCAACCAATCAGAGAATTGTGCATCACATACCCTGGGATGCCCCTCTGTCACCTTGCTTTTAAGAATGCTTTGCTGTAACCCTTTGGTGTGTTGGGGGTGGAGGGTTAAGCATGAGTCACCTGTTCTGTCTTCTCAGCCCTGCGATAATCCTTCTTTGCTCCAAACTCCGACATTTCAGTGTGCTTGGCCTCACTGTACGTCTTGGGTTTGGTAACACTATCTCCTCATCTTAGCATGCTTCAGTGCCCCAGTCGGAGCTCAATCAATGTGTGCTGGATTAATTAAGCTTCCTTCTTAGCCAGCTGTCTTCAAAGTGACTGTGATTAGTACAGGGCAATGTGAGGGATCTTAATTAACCCTTATCTTGCATAATTAATATGCTCAATTTTCTTCTTCTCATACGTTAATTGATAATTGCACTTATTACACATTTTACAGTCAATTCCTGGGAATGAGATCTCCCTGATCTCTATTTCCACAAAGATTTCAAAATAAAATCTTACCTTATATTTAAACAAGAAAAAAACCCACACATAATGGATGTAATTCATCTTATGTTGGAAGAAGGCCAGATATTGTCCATAAACGTGAGAATGAGGAATGAGTTTGCCTAAAACTTTAGTTTAGGTGACCAGCAGGTCAAGGAAAGAGACAGGATTGGAATTTGATTGTGATTAATATGAGCCTGGTATTCTGATAAATTCAATCTGAGAAGCATGGCCTCGCATAGACCAGGAAGCCCCCAGAGGCAGAAGCTGGCAGGACCTCTCCTAGCCCTGCCCATGCTGACAGCCTGGCCCCGAAACTGAGGTCCTCCAGGGCCTGCAGCAGGGGTCCCCTGCTGCTGTCGCATACACACGGAGGCTGCTGGAACCTTAGGTCCTTAAGTTCTCATATCACACCACTCTGAACCCTTCTTCTGCTTCCACTAGAACTAGCCAATGACCTTCTGGTTGTAATTTGGTTTCTAATGCTATGTCCTGGATGTGATAGTTGCAATTCTTACTATAGATTAAGTTATCTGCCAGTGTGGTAAATGTTGTTTAGTTGTTAAGTCATGTCTGACTCTTTGCGACCCCATGAACTGCAGCTCGCCAGGCCTCTCTGTCCCTCACTATCTCCTGGAGTTTGCCAGAGTTCATGTCCATTGAGTCAGTGATGCTATCCAGCCATCTCATCCTCTGCCACCCGCTTCTCCTTTTGCTTTCCATGTGTGGCAAATATGAAGTATTAATTATAAGGTATTCTACTAAGACTCTGAGACTAACAGCTAAAACTCTGATCCAGGTTTGGCAGCCAGCCTGCTTCTACCCCTGGGAACATTACCTTCCCCTGTACCATCTCTCAAACCACTGCATGTTTGATGGTTTCCTAAGCCTTTGTTCTGTGCAGGCTCCCTTAAGACTCATATATTACATTGTTGTATTACTTTCTTTCTGAGTATCCATCTTGTCTCCTCCTTTAGATCATTGTGCTTTAAGAAATTTTAACTAGGGTGGACTATAAGCAATGTACTCACCCTCACACATTTTAAAATTGACTTCCACAATTTTTTTCTCAAGTGTAAATCAATATAAAGAATATAATTTCTGGTGCATTAGATTTATTTACAAAGTATTATTCTTTTAAATGTAGCCAACAGAATTACATACCACAGCAATCTGATACTCACTATCATGTATTTTTTAAATATGCAAGTTGGCTGTCCATTAGTAGTTGGAAATTTTATATCGTTACTTTTTGTTCTTTATCTCATATTTCCATTCTGTTTCTCCCAGAAAATTTTATCCAAATATAATGTATTTTTGTGCCTAACAGTATTTCATTTATCATTCTAGCATAATTCTCTACAATGTAGAAATTAAATTTTATTTTTATTTCCTGTGACCTAAGTCTGTAAATATTTTAGCATATCTCCTAGTTTAAGTGACTGTTACTATCAGCAAATGGTTAAAGTACTGTACACATGTTATAGATCTCATGGATAATTATTAAACATAAATAAAATGTTTTTAGAAGTACATCTCAATGAGATGAATGAGGCTCCATTTTTTAAAATTAGCTTTTGTATTTGGGGATGAATAAAGGTATTACAATTGTTAGAAGATTTAATAGTAATGATAAGAAATCTTTTTCTTCTGCTATTGAGACAGGGCTTAACATCAATTCCATTCCTGTTTGTCAGTGTTACAGATAGAGCTAGGAGAAATCTTGTTCACATGAAAAGAAGACATGAAAATTGAAGGAATTTTGTCGTACCAATGCCACGACATTTTTTTTGCATTTCATCTAAGTTATATGCCAGAATCATATACAAATTATGTTTGGTCATCTGTTAGCTGATGTCTTCATTCCGTCTACCTTCAATGTTGTTCATTGCAAAGAGTCAGAATCACCAGGCTTGTACACCAATACAACCTTCATAGTCGCAGCTACCTCAGCACTGTTGGCAGCATGTTGAGCTGTACCTTTGCTTAGTTTTACAGCCGAGGCATCAGAGGTAGAATCAGGCTGGGACAGAGCTGTGTCTTCCTTCTGTAAAGAAGATGGAGAGTGACTGTGAAAGGGAAAGTGGGAAGGAGGACCAGCCTGACACAGATGCTCTCCCAGGCCGATATAGGAAAGCTCTTACTCTCACTGAAGTGGTTGTAAGGATGAGGAATGGAAGCACCTGTGCTCATCACAGAATTGCTAAGCTACTTTATGTGTTGACCCTGATTAAAAGAAGTAACCCACTTTAATTTTTTTTCTTTTTTTTTACCTTTGTGTTAATCTCTCCTAATTATTATTTGTGTTTTCTCTAGTCTAAGAGAATTGAACATATCTGTACATTAATATAACCAGCTAGGAAGACATTTAGTAGCTTGGGAGTATAGAGGCTGTTTCTTCATGTTTAATAAATATAATTAGTTGACATTATGTGGACAGCTGTTGTTTTTGCCTGCTCAGCATTCATTCCAATTTTATTAACAACGCATCCTTTTTAGGGAGAGGGGAGAGACCCTCACTAGTTCCCAGACTTTTGCTTTAGTGGGGCTGGACTCCCTCACTCCTCTGATGTTTCTGCCTTCGAGATGGGCAGGAGCCTTAAGCCAGGCTCTCAATTCTAGGACTTTGGCCAAAGCTGGTAGGGTTACTGGTCAGGAGAGTGGCCAGTGGAGCAGCTGGTGGCCATGATGGGAAGAGGCCCCATGGTGAATTAGAGGGTGATTCATCCGGACATAAGCAAGGAGGCAGGACATGGAGTTGAGGAAAGACCCAGGTCTGATGATATCCTCGGAATCCACTGGTCCCAGTCGTCACCAATCTGGTCCCATTTGTCCACTGGTCCCACTGGTCCCAGTCGTCACCAGTCTACACCAGTCAGACTCTCTAGTTGTATGTGCCAGTGCATCCTCCCTTTTCCCTAGTCTGCACTGGCTCTCTAACTTGAAATACCCCGACTAGTAGGCTTCCCAGGTGGCCCAGGGGTAAAGAATCCACCTGTCAACGCAGGAGATGCAAGAGATGCAGGTTCGATCCCTGGGCTGGGAAGATCCCTTGGAGTAGGAAGTGGCAACCCACTCCAGTATTCTTGCCTGGAAAATTCAGTGGACAGAGGAGCCTGGCAGGCTACAGTCCATGAGGTTGCGTAGAGTTGGGCATAATTGAGGGCCTGAGCACACACACACACACACACAGCCTGACTAATGTAGTAAGCTGTCATCTTTAATGTCTTTCTACTTCCCCAAACCAATGAAAAAGTGAGAATTATTTTGTTAACTATAGATTACTGTATTCATAGTATATATATACATCCTCAGATGCAGTGAAATAGCATTATTTCTTATTTGTTTTCAGTGTACTTCCTTAAAAAATTTTTTTTTAACTGTGATACACATAACATGAACTTTTCCTTCTGAACTGTTTTGAAGTGTGCAGTTCAATTGCATTAAATACGTTCACATTGTTGTGCACTCATCACCACTGTCCATCTCTAGAACTCTT
Organism: Capricornis sumatraensis; assembly: GCF_032405125.1. Lineage (NCBI taxonomy): Eukaryota > Metazoa > Chordata > Mammalia > Artiodactyla > Bovidae > Capricornis > Capricornis sumatraensis. The sequence continues at coordinate 62,527,897 of NC_091075.1, read as the reverse complement.
TTCCTCTGGCAAAAATGAAACTCTGAAAACATAACTCCTTATTTCTCCCTCCTTTCAAGCCCCTGGCTTCAGCTTTCATTATATTGTAGATATCAAAGGCTGTGTGAGGCTAATACCGAAGGGCAATCGTACTCGAAATATGAGACATTTATTGTGCCTCTCTTGTTACTGCAGATGACACTGGGGGATCCACTTATCAGATTTGCTGTTCATCTTACATATTGTTACAAAATCAATGCCAAAATAAAATTGAGGTAAAATAACTCTGAGTACCTCTGGACCTAGAGAAGAGGCTTTTTTTGGTGTGTCATCAATGTGTCACCACATAAAATGACAATTGCAAACCCTTTTTAGGCTTTATTTTGTCTTTGATACCTTGGACAATCTCTAAAGTTTCAAGATATTATTTTATATTCATAAGAATGTTTCTATACGATGTTCATCTGTTTGGAAAGGTCTTTATTTGCAGTAGGAGGTGTGTTGGTTTCTTAGGGCCAGCATAATGAAACACTACAAAGTGAGTGGATCAAATCAATAAAAATTCATTCCGTAACAGTTCTGGAGGGTAGCTGTCAGCAGGGCTGGTTCCTTCTGTGCCGGGGGTGGGGCACATGGAATCTGTTCTATGCGTTTCTCCTAGCTCCTGGTGTTCATGGCTTGTAGACGAACCCCTCCTGTCTTTGTCATGTGTTGTTGTGCAGTCACTTAGTCGTGTCAGACTCTTTGTGACCCCATGGACTGCAGCATGCCAGGCTTCCCTGTCCTTCACCATCTCCTGGAGCTTGCTCAGACTCATGTGCATTGAGTTGGCGATGCCATCCAACCATCTCATCCTCTGTCGTTCCCTTCTTCTCCTGTCTTCTGTCTTTCCCAGCATCAGGGTCTTTTCCAGTGAGTCAGCCCTTTGCATCAGGTGGCCAAAGTATAGCTTCTGCTTCAGTATCAGTCCTTCCAATGAATATTTAGGACTGATTTCCTTTAGGATTGACTAGTTTGATCTCCTTGTTGTCCAAGGGATTCTCAAGAGTCTTCTCCAACACCACAGTTCAAAAGCATCAATTCTTTGGCACTCAGCCTTCTTTATAGTCCAGTTTTCACATCCATACGTGACTACTGGAAAAACCATAGCTTTGACTAGATGGACCTTTGTCACCACTGTCTCTGCTTTTTAATACACTGTCTAGGTTGGTCATAACTTTTCTTCCAAGGAGCAAGCATCTTTTAATTTCATGGCTGCAGTCACCATCTGCAGTGATTTTGGAACGCAAGAAAAAGTCTTTTACTGTTTCCATTGTTTCCCCATCTATATGCCATGAAGTGATGTGAACAGATGCCATCCATGATCTTAGTTTTTGAATGTCGAGTTTTAAGCCAGCTTTTTCACTCTCCTCTTTCACCTTCATCAAGAGGCTCTTTAGTTCCTATTCACTTTCTGCCATAAGGTGGTTAGGACTCAGTGTTTCCACTGCCATGGGCCTGGGTTCTATCAAAGCTAGTGCAGGTGATGGAATTCCAGCTGAGCTATTTCAGATCCTAAGATGATGCTGTTAAAGTGCTGCTGTTGTCATGTGTAATTGTTTTTCAAACAGTTAAAACAGGAGCCAATGTGTTTGCTTTTTGGTGGCTGTACTCCAACAGGAGCTTTACCGCTCTAACAGAGGTAACGTTTAATGCTGATTTTCTTTACTGTGAGCTCTGCTGACTTCGGTAGTTTATGTTTCAGGTTAACTGACGCAGTGAAGAAGAGTCTTCTTTTACTCTTATTATTCATTTGGTTTCGGTCGTGCCGGGTCCTTGTTTCGTGGGCGTTTTCTCTAGTTGTGGCGAGCAGGGGTGGCTCTCTGCCCACAGTGTTCAGGCTTCTCCTGGCAGCGGCTTCTCCTGTTGTGGCGCGTGGGCTCCAGGGCGTGTGGGCCTCAATAGTTGCGGCGCGTGGGCCTCAGTTGTTGCGACCGTCGGGGTCTAGAGCACAGGGTCAGCTGCTGTGGCTCACGGGCTTAGTTGCTCCACGGCACGTGGGATCTTCCCGGATCAGGGATTGAACCCTCATCTCCTGAATTGGCAGGCAGATTTTTTTTTTTTTTTAAACCACTGAGCCATCAGCGAAACCCAAGAAAAGTCTTAAAAGCTAACAAATCCCTTCAGTTCCAGGGATGCCAGTTTATAAGCTAAGTGCTAGCTGTAGGTATCTTTGGAAAACATAAACTAGTAATAGAGTTCAACAAAATGTTTACACCACCTGCCTAGGGATTTTTTTTGTTGTTGTTTTTGGCTGTTCCTTGGCAGCTTGCAGGATTCTAGTTCCCTGACCAGGAATCAAACCCAGGCCCATGGCAGTGAAAACACTGAGTCCTAAGCATCAGATCACCAGGGAATTCCCAATAAAATATTTTCTGCACTACTGTTTCATAGGTATCACAATTTTAAAATAAGGTTTTGAAACTGTGCATAATCATCCCAGAGAAAATGGATTATTTGGGGGTAAAACCCCCAAAATCCCAGTGGCTTAAAACAGCAGTGGTTTACTAGCTGCTCACACCATATGTCCACAGAAGGTCAGGGAGAGGCCCTGCCCGTAATAGTCCCTCAAGGATCTAGGCTGAGGTGGATATCACTTGGACATGAGCAAAAGGCATGTTGGTGCTTAAAGTTTCTACCTGGCATGAACATACATCGTTTCCACTCATATTTCATCAGACGAAGCAAGCCATACAGCCATACCTTACTCAAAGGGGCATGGGAAGTGCAGTTCTACCATATTCCTAGGAAAACAGCTAGAATATTTGTGGATGGGCCTAATGTCTACCATACCCTGAGTGGCAGATGGGTGTCTAAAAGCCAAAGCAATTCTGATTATTGGAAACATTCCAATTTAGTACTCGAGAAAAGGGACTTCAGTGTCAGTTGGTCAGATTTTGGAGATGGGTAGTAGGTTCTCTAATGTCTTTCTTTGGCTTCACTATACTCTTGCCAGTTTATCTATGATCTGATATTTTATGTTCACTTTTTCTGTAAGAACTATAGGTGATTTTTAATGGTATGCACTATAAAATGTGTTCTATTTCTATATACTTTTACAATAACTTCTGAAAAATTACAGTGGCTTATAAGTTCTTTAATCTAGATTCTACCTTCACTTTTCATCTCTCTTCCCACATCTGAGATTTTTTTTTTTTAAGTAAGCTCTAGCTAGAGAATTGCATAGAACTCATTTCTGCCACTCATTTGTGTGCATTTAGGTAAATTACTTAACCAACATTATCAAAGCTCAACTGCCTTACCCATAAAGTCAAAGAATAATTGTTCTTACCTTCCAGTGTTTTGAGTATTAAATGTTGTGATATTTATAAATTCTGCCTAATATCGATATTAGCTAAATCTTACAAAATGCTTTTTAGATGCCAGCCCCTTAGTGATCCCTATATTATGACCCACTTAATTTTCATAACAACTGTAGGAGGTAAATATTATTTTTACCTCCATTTTATGGATGAGGAAACTGAGGCATAGAGAGTTTAGTAACTTGCCCAGTGGCACACAATCAGTAAGTGGTGGATAAGAAAGGCAACACCTGGCAGTCTGTGCCAGAGGCCATTCTCTTGATCTCTGTGCTCAGTGGACTGCCCCGGACATGGTAAATGCTCAAAACATTATACTTATTTTTATTTTATGAATATTATTATCATTTATCTAAAATGAAGGCCTATAGTTTTCTTATGGAAAAAGGTTAAAGCCTCTTCTTTCTTGGAAAATGTGGTATTTGATACAAATGCATGACTTCTGCTAATATTATTTACACAGAGATGAAAAATAAACCCCAAGAGACGCCAAGGCATCTTGGTCTCTCTCACTCTCCCTCCCCACTTTCCCTTGGACCACTTGCTCTAGGGGAATCCATCAGCCATGTTGTGAAGATCCATCAGGCTACTCATATGGAGGAGGAACAGACATCTCTGGCCAACAGCCAATAAGAAACTGCCAAAAATCATGTGAGCAAGTGTGGAAGCACATTCCCCCAGCCCAGCCTCCAGATGACTGCAGTCTCAGCTAACAGCTTGCCTGAGAACTCATGAGAGACCCCGGCTTCCAGACGCTGGCCCTGCAGAAATGGTGAGACAATACATGTTTGTGATTTTCAGCTGCAAGGGGTTATTTATTACAGAGCAATTCATAGCTAAAATAGATATTGGTACCTGGAAATGGGGTAATGCTATAATAAAAATAAACTTAAAACATGGGAGTGGCTTTTTAAAGAAATTAAGTCCTTTCAGTTCAGTTCAGTTCAGTTGCTCAGTCATGTCTGACTCTTTGCGACACCATGAATTGCAGCATGCCAGGCCTCCCTGTCCATCACCAACTCCCGGAGTTCACTCAGACTCATGTCCATCGAGTCAGTGATGCCATCCAGCCATCCCATCTTCGGTCGTCCCCTTCTCCTCCTGCCCCCAATCCCTCCCAGCACCAGAGTCTTTTCCAATGAGTCAACTCTTCGCATGAGGTGGCCAAAGTACTGGAGTTTCAGCTTTAGCATCATTCCTTCCAAAGAAATCCCAGGACTGATCTCCTTCAGAATGGACTGGTTGGATCTCCTTGCAGTCCAAGGGACTCTCAAGAGTCTTCTCCAACACCACAGTTCAGAAGCATCAATTCTTCAGTGCTCAGTTTTCTTCTCAGTCCAACTCTCACATCCATACATGACCCCTGGAAAAACCATAGCCTTGACTAGATGGACCTTAGTCGGCAAAGTAGTGTCTCTGCTTTTGAATATGCTATCTAGGTTGGTCATAACTTTTCTTCCAAGGAGTAAGTGTCTTTTAATTTCATGGCTGCACTCACCATCTGCAGTGATTCTGGAGCCCCAAAAAATAAAGTCTGACACTGTTTCCACTGTTTCCCCATCTATGATGGGACCAGATGCCATGATCTTCGTTTTCTGAATGTTGAGCTTTAAGGCAACTTTTTCACTCTCCTCTTTCACTGTCATCAAGAGGCTTTTTAGTTCCTCTTCACTTTCTGCCATAAGGGTGGTGTCATATTAAGTCCTTTACCTTCCTGTATAAATTTTAAAATTAGCTTGTCAATTACTTTATATATGTATGCTAGAATTTTGGCTGAGATTTCATTGAATCTATAGAACAACATAGGAGCCATTGCCACCTTACCAATATTGATTCCTCCAGTCCACAAACTTGGTAATATATCTCTTCATTTAACTAGGTTTTCTTTAACTTTTCTTACTAATATTTTGTAGTTTTACGTATAGAGCTTTTACACATCTCTCATCATTTTTATTCCCGATATTTTTATGGTATTATACACATTTTTTAAAACCTTCTATCATTACTGGTAAATATAAATAATTATTTTTTGATACTACCATAATTAAAAAATTTTTTTCAATTGTTCATTGCTTGTAAATAGAAATTAAGAAGTTTTAGTGTGTGTGTTAGCCTTGTTTCCTATGACCTTTTTACATATCCTTTTTAGTTCTAGTGGCTTTATTTATAATAAATTCAATTAGATTGGCTATATAAATTAGGTCTGCTGCTAAGTTGCTTCAGTCGTGTCTGACTCTGTGCGACCCCATAGACGGCAGCCCATGAGGCTCCCCCATCCATGGGATTCTCCAGGCAAGAACACTGGAGTGGGTTGCCATTTCCTTCTCCAGTGCATGAAAGTGAAAAGTGAAAGTGAAGTCGCTCAGTCGTGTCCGACTCTTAGCGACTGCATGGACTGTGGCCCACGAGGCTCCTCTGTCCATGGGATTTTCCAGGCAAGAGTGCTAGATTGGGGTGCCATTGCCTTCTCCGATGTGTAGTTGTAGTTGTATTCAATTTGCTAAACTTCTATTAAGAGATTTTATACCTATATTCTCTTTTTGATATCAGAGTGATTCTGGCTTCATAAAATTAGAAAGTTTTTCTTCCTTTTCTATTTTATGAAAAGTTTGTTTAGAAGTTTTACTATTTCTTCTTGTAAAGTTTTAAAAGCTTCACTAGTGGCTTGAAGTTTTCAATTTCTTTAATGTAGATAGGGCTTTTCAAGTTTTCCTTTTCCTCTTGGGTTGGTTTTGGCAATTTTTATCTTTTAAGGAATTCATCCATTTCACCCAGGACATCAAATTTATTAGCATAAAGTTGTTAATATTCTTTTAATTAACTTGATATTGGTAATTTGTAAATTTTATTTTTCTTTGATCAGTCTAACTAGATGCTCAGAACCCAGGTCTCCTGCCTTGTAGGCAGATTCTTTACCATGTTCAGTTCACTTCAGTTCAGTCACTCACTCATGTCCGACTGTTTGTGACCCCATGGCCTGCAGCACACCAGGCTTCTCTGCCCATCACCAACTCCTGGAGTTCTCAAACTCATGTCCATTGAGTTGGTGATGCCATCCAGCCATCTCATCCTATCGTTCCATTCTCTTCCCGGCTTCAATCTTTTCCAGCATCAGAGTCTTTTCAATAGAGTCAGCTCCTCACATCAGGTGGCCAAAGTATTGGAGTTTCAGCTTCATCATCAGCCCTTCCAATGAACATTCAGGACTGATTCCCTTTAGGATAGACTGGTTGGATCTCCTTGCAGTCCAAGGGACTCTCAAGAGTCTTCTCCAACACCACAGTTCAGAGCATCAATTCTTTGGTGCTCAGCTTTCTTTATAGTCCAACTCTCACATTCATTCATGATGAAGAAACCATAGCTTTGACTAGACGGACCTCTGTTGGCAAAGTAATGTCTCTGCTTTTTAATATGCTATCTAGGTTGGTCATAACTTTCCTTCCAAGGAGAAAGCATCTTTTAATTTCATGGCTGCAGTCACCATCTGCAGTGATTTTGGAGCCGCCCCCCCAAATAAAGTCAGCCACTGTTTCCACTGTTTCCCCATCTATTTGCCACAAAGTGATGGGACCAGATGCCATGATCTTAGTTTTCTGAATGTTGAGTTTTAAGCCATCTTTTTCACTCTCCTCTTTCATTTTCATGAAGAGGATCTTTGGTTCTTCGCTTTCTGCCATAAGGGTGGTGTCATCTGCATATCTGAGGTTATTGATATATCTCCCGGCAATTCAAGCTTGTGTTTCATTCAGCCCAGCATTTCTCATGATGTACTCTACATATAAGTTAAATAAGCAGTGTGACAATGTACAGCCTTGACGTACTCCTTTCCCAATTTAGAACCAGTCTTTTGTTCCATGTCCAGTTCTAACTGTTGCGTCATGACCTGCATACAGATTTCTCAAATGACAGATCAGGTGGTCTGGTATTCCCATCTCTTTCAGAATTTTCCGCAGTTTTTGTGATCCACATAGTCAAAGGCTTTGGCATAGTCAATAAAGCAGAAATAGATGTTTTTCTGGAACTCTCTTTTTTGATGATCCAACAGATGTTAGCAATTTGATCTCTGGTTCCTCTGCCTTTTCTAAATCCAGCTTGAACATCTGGAACTTCACAGTGCATGTATTATTGAAGCCTGGCTTGGAGAATTTTGAGCATTACTTTACTAGTGTGTGAGATGAGTGCAATTGTGCGGTAGTTTGAGCATTCTTTGGCATTACCTTTATTTGGGATTGGAATGGAAACTGACCTTTTCCAGTCCTGTGGCCACTGCTGAGTTTTCCAAATTTGCTGGCATATTGAGTGCAGCACTTTCACAGCATCATCTTGCAGGATTTGAAATAGCCCAAGTGGAATTCCATCATCTGCACTAGCTTTGTTTGTAGTGATGCTTCCTAAGGCCCACTTGACTTTTCATTCCAGGATGTCTGGCTCTAGGTGAGTGATCACACCATCTGAGCCAGCCCTTATTTCAAGGAACCAAGATTTGTTTCCATTGATTGTTTTCTATTATTTTTTCATTTTCTGTTTTATTAATAGTCTTATTTCCTTTCTTCTACTTACCTTGGGGTTAATTTGTTTTTGTTTTTTGTTGTTTTATGTTCTGTTTTGTTTTAGCATAAAAGTTTAGATTATTGATGTGAGTCTTTTCCTTTAAAAAAAGTATTTAATGCTGTAAATATTCCTTTAAACACTTAACTGCATCCCATGAATTTTGATGTTTTGTATTTGCATTCAAACTATTTTCTAATTTCCCTCTAATTGCTCCTAGAAATTACAGAGTATTCAGTTCTTTTCTCTTCCTGCTGCTCCCCTAATCAGAAATGGCCAAGTCTTTACCTATTCAAATCGTGCATTTCTTTTCAGAACTGTGCTTCTCCTAGGAAGTCAGCCACTCATAGCCTGAACCCTTTATCTCATTCTCTGTGAGTTTCAGCATGTTCCCAACTCCGTCATCCCTAGAGTGGCAGACTTTCCTCTGGGCTCTGGTCATATCTGTAATGATATGCTTTTGATCTCCTATAAGTAAGTCATTATTGTTTTCCCAGCTCCATTTAAGTTCTCATACTTAAGGACCATGTTTGAGTACTGTCTTCTATCCCCTGGTAGGGCTTCCCTGGTGGCTCAGATGGTAAAGAATCTGCCTGAATGCAGGAGACTTGAGTTTGATCCCTGGGTTGGGAAGATCCCCTGGAACAGGGAATGGCCATCCATTCCAGTATCCTTGACTGGAGAATTCCATAGACAGAGGAGCCTAATGGGGTACAGTCCATGGGGTCACAAACAGTCAGACACAGGTGAGCAACTAACACTTTTCATAGTAGATTTACAATGTTCTGTTAATTTCCAGATCTTTTATTTCCTTGCTGATTTTTTGTCTATTTGTTTTACCCCCAATGGAGAAAGGAGTGTTGACGACTCCATGTATAATTGTGTGTTTGTCTCTTTATCTTTTCACCTCTATCAACTTGTGCTTTGAGTATTTTTGATCTTGAATTTTTAGGTAAACACACATCAAGGTTGTTCTATTACTGACAAATCCATCTATTTTTCATTATATAATGTCTTTGTTTAACCTTGGTGATTTTCCTTATTCTGAAGTCTGTGTGTGTGCCAAGTCGCTTCAGTCATGTCTGACTCTTTGTGTCCCTATTGACTCTAGCCCACCAGGGGAGTTGGTTGCCATGCCTTCCTCCAGGGGATTTTCCTGACCCAGGGATCAAACCTGTGTCTCTTATGTCTCCCAAATTGGCAGGCAGGTTCTTTACCACTAGTGCCACCTGGGAAGCCCATTCTGAAGTCTATTTTATCTTACATAAAAAGTGACAAATCTAGCTTCTTTTGATGTCATGGAGTGAACTGTGCCCCAAATCCCCCAAATTACATGCTGAAGCACTAACCCCAGTACCTCAAAATGTGACTGTATTTTGGAGATAGTGTCTGTAAAGAGGTAATTAAATTTAAATGGAGTCATGTGGGTAGGCATCAATCTGATATGACTAGTGTCCTTATAAGAAGAGGAAGAGACACTGGGCAGGTACTTACACAGAGGAAAGGTCAAGTGAGGACAGAGAGAGAAGGATGTGCTCTATAAGCCAAGGATAGAGGCCTCACCAAGCCTGCTGACACCCTGATCCTGAACTTCCTGTCTCCATAGCTGTAAGGGAAATACATTTCTGTTGTTTAAGCCACCTAATCTTTGATATATTTTGTTGTGGCAGTGTTAGATAACATAATAATAAAATAATGTTTGATTAGTGTTTTCATCATATATTTTTCCCATTTATTTATCTATATAGTTATCTTTAAATTGGCTTTCTTATATTTAAATAAGCTTCCCAGGTGGCTTAACTGGTAAGGAATCTGCCTGCCAATGCAGGAGCCACCACAGGCTTGATCCCTGGGTTGGGAAGATCTTCTAGAGGAGGAAATGGCAATCCACTCCAGTATTCTTGCCAGGATACTCCCATGGACAGAGGAGCCTGGTGGGCTACATTCCATGGGGTCGCAAAGAGTCAAACACAACAGAAGTGACTGAGCGTTCACTCATTCTTGTAGATAACATATAACATATAACTATTTCTATGGCTAATCAGAGAGCAATTGTCTTTTAATTTGAGTCTTTAGAGAACTTATATTTAATATAATTATTTGCATGACTGGACAGGCCCACAATTTTATTATTTTTCTGTTTTGGTTCCTTCACCACATTCTTTTGGATTATTTAAATACTTTAAGTATTCTATTTTACTGTATGTATTGTATTTTTAGCAATGTCTCCCTTTCTCTTTGAGTGGTTATTCTGGGAACTGTTAAATGTAAGCAGTGTAAACACACTGGTTAAAAGAAAGAAATTTGTTTATTTTTTCTTTGAGTTTCCCTTTGCAAATTTTAGGAGATTAATATAAATGAGGGACTGTCATCCTAAATGTCACTGGAATTGAGGCCAATAATCCTAACCACACTGGATTTATATAAACACCAGCCACTTGACAAAGGCAATGTGCTTGACTGGCTTTCTTCATCTCACTGACTTTTTTCAAGATCAAATCCAGTAAAAATAAAGTGAGAACAACGAACTTCTGTACAGGAGTTTTGTCTCAGCTGAACTAGCATCAGATTTAGGACACTGTAGACTGGGAGTTTGGGATTAGCAGATAAAAACTATTATATGTAAGGTGGATAAACAACAAGGTCCTATGTATAGCATAGGGAACTATATGCAATATCCTGTGATAAACCATAATGGAAAAGAATATATAGAAAAGAATGTCTATAGGTATATAATAGAGTCACTTTGATGTACAGCAGAGATTGACACAACACTGTAAATCAGCTATATTTCAAAAGCAAAAGTAAAATTAAAAACAGACAATATAAAAATCGAGTCCTCTTTCTAATATCATTCTCAAATTTGAAAAGATGCATGGGTTTCATGGGCTTACAGTTTAGTAGCTTAGAGAGTAATTTGTTAAAATAAGGAAGTCTTAGATGGAAATATAATGCATTTATGTATGAGATTATTCAATAAAGCAAAAATGTCAGTTCTCCTCAAATTAATCTATATGAAATATAATATTAATCAAAATTCTAAATGCATTTCATCAAAATGACTTATAAACTTTATAAGGAAGAGATATTGTGAGTGAAGGGCTAAGGCAGATTTAATAAAGCAGAAGGAAGAAGAGAAGCCCATCTTTCCAGGTATCGATATATATTACAATGGTAACAATGCTAAAATTGTGTAATATTAAGCACGGTAATAGAAATATTAACCACTAGGAGGGAATAGAGAGCCTAGGATCAGATCAGTGAGATCTTGGTATGATAGAAGTATCATTATATTAGATAAGGATTTCTCAATACATTGCATTAGAACAGTTGGCTCTCTTCTTGTAAAGTTATATTTATATCTTATACCACATTAGAAAAGAAATTAAAGATTAAAATATAAAAAGAAAAATACAAAACATGAAATCTTCAGAATATAATAGGTAAAAATTATTTTTAAAAATTCTTAAGACTATGTTTGACCAATCATGTTTTTATTCACAGAAAAAAAAAAAAACATTTATCCAAGTATATAGATAGAAATGGTTTGAAAACCATAATGTATGTAAGGAGAAACAGATATATCTCCTGTTTCACTTATTTCCCTATTTTTTCCCAAGCAAAATGTTCTCTAAGAAAATTCAAAGACTTTAGGCAAATTTTTTTCTAGTACATTTCTAATCTAGCTCTTTTCTTACAATAAGTTACATGTACGTGATGATATTGTCCCCATATCCTCAAAAGTGTTATCTGATTCAATAATACAAAATTTGATATAACTTCAATGAAACTAAATGTTTTCCTCTCAGTGATAACTTTCTAGACAGGATATGAACTAAAAACTCAGGTGGAAACTAATAGAATATTTGCTTGCTCCACCTTTTCTGTTTTTGGACTCTATCCTATTCCTCTACTTCTTGAGAACTTTTTTAAAATTGTACTCCAGTTGATTTATAGTATTTCAGTATACAGCAAAGTGATTCATATATATATATAATGGAAAAGAATCTGGAAAATAATATATATGTGTGTGTGGGTGCAGTTTGTCCTAGGTGTGTCTTTACACTGCTTGGAAACTGCAGGGAAAGTTGCTTTTGTGAGCCTGGATATTGGGGCCTGATGGAAAAGTGTAATATACACGTACATATTCTTTTCCAGATTCTTTTCCATTACAGGCTATTGCAAGATATTGAATATAGGTTCCTGTGCTATACAGCTATACCATGGGTCTTTGTTGTTTATTTTATATATAATAGTATGTATCTGTTAATCCCAAATTCCTAATTTATTCTTTCCCCACTTGGGTATTTTATTCCAAGACTATTGCTAGTGCACAGGAAGGAAATATATTGTATTTTTTCATGTTTACTAATGTTTTGACTGTGACTTTTTTCCTTGTAATTAAAATATAGCTGACATAAATATTATGTTAGTTTCAGGTGCCTGCAAATTTGATTTTTAACTTTTGTAACCTAAATAATAACTATTACTTGCAAAACCATTGTCTTAGAAACTATTTTCATGAGAAATCATAACTCATTTCCTTAAAACAAAGACAGAAATTTCATCCTCAAAGAAAACTCATTTGTCTCCTAAGAATAGCATTTCAGAGATTCAAAGAAATTAGAGGTGGAAAAATCAATTAGAGCTAATCTACCAGCTTGTCAGAAAGGATTGGTTTCTACAAAATATATTCTAGTTCTTTGTCCAGGTTAATTTTTAAGTGTCTCAAGGGATGGAGCACTTGTTATCGGCCTTTGAAGTCTTTCCTTTGATATAATTGACCTTCCCAAGAACCTTGTGTTTTTCTAATATCTAACCGCCATGTTAGTTATTATTTCTGTGCTATTGCTTTTAACTACCACCCTTCTTTTTCTTATAGTAATTCCTCTTCTCCCAAATTGTTTTTATACTCTCAGATATTTGTAAGAAGCTAGACTTCATTTAACTTAATGACATAAGTTTACTTATAATAAAAATCTCAAGTCAAACAGATCATTAGGTCTTTTTCTCCATTTTCCCTTTTTGTCTGTCTGTCTCTGATACTCTACCCTCCCTGCCTCTTTCCTTCCCTCTCTCCCTTCCTTCCTTTCTTCATTTACTTTCTTTTTGTAGACTGGGCAATGGGGTGCTTAAAGTGGAAAGTACTTGGCAGGAACAAGTAGAGAACAGAGAAAACAAATTTTTGATCCAGGAGACTATCAATTCCTTTGCAAATTAGCAATATAGTTCTTGTCTATCTCTGGTATGAGCGAAGCATTTTTTCTCTTGTGGTTCTTTTATAACCTCTTTAGTCTTTCAGCATTCTTTATTTCAGATTACTTCCTTTCTACTTAATTATGTTTTTATAAATTTAAAATTGAGTATTTTTCCATATTTGGATGATATTATATATGTTGTATCCTTTGAACATGAAGGTGATGGTTTTCCTCCATTTATAAGATTTAAATTCTTGCCCTTATCTGTGTAGATGATTAATGTTGAGACATCAGATACTTTGGTACTCTGGACTCAAATTTCTACTGTCTGAAGATAAGCAAAACAAGGATTTTAGAAGGGGTGAGAGGATATCATACAGCCAGTGAAGGAGATTGGCCTGAGCATAAGAACATAATTTTTTTGTAGCCAGAGCCAGTTTAACAAATGCCGGTGTCTGCAGGAACAACTCATGGTAACCTGGAAGAAAGGCAGAGATAAAGAATGTGATGAATTTTATTGTGTGCTTATGTGCTCATAAATTGAGTTTCTAAGTAAATGAAGAAAGGAAGGAAGAGAGGGAGGGAAGGAAGGAGGGTAGAGTATCAGAGAGAGACAGACATACAAAAAGGGAAAACGGAGAGAAAGGCCTAATGATCTGTTTGACTTGAGATTTTTATTATAAGTAAACTGATGTCATTAATGTAAAGCCCATCCATTATCATTGTTCAAGAATCATAGAATAAGTGTTTATAAGATTTACTAAATGTATTTGTAATAGTGAAAATTTACAAAGAATTTTAATCAGCTTTATCCTCTTACCAGGAAGCTGTCAGCACTTTAAAAACAAAAACAAAGCTTGTAGTGGAATTCCCTAGAAAAAGGACCATGCACTACATTTCATTTCACAGTTATAGCATTTCATTAGATAAGAGTCTAAGATCTGGAACAAGCCTTGCAGTCTGGAACAGACTCTGCCTCTGTCTTTTAATAGCTGTGTGACCTTGGAAAAGTGACTTAACTCCCCTGTGCCTGTTTCCTTTGTTATAAAATAGTGATACAACCTGAGGAAAAACTGAGTTATAATTTGAGAATAACAGAGTTAAGATTGTAAGGTGCTTAGTTCAGCACCTTAATAAAAGCTAACTTTCCTTCATTCATTAAACAGATATTTATTGTCTTCTGACTCATCTAGAGCCAGACATCCTGGAATGTGAAGTCAAGTGGGCCTCAGAAAGCGTCACTACGAACAAAGCTAGTGGAGGTGATGGCATTCCAGTGGAGCTATTTCAAATCCTAAAAGATGATGCTGTGAAAGTGCTGCACTCAATATGCCAGCAAATTTGGAAAATGCAGCAGTGGCCACAGGACTGGAAAAGGTCAGTTTTCATTCCAATCCCAAAGAAAGGCAATGCCAAAGAATGCTCAAACTACCACACAATTGTACTCATCTCACATGCTAGTAAAGTAATGCTCAAAATTCTCCAAGCCAGGCTTCAGCAATACGTGAACTGTGAACTTCCAGATGTTCAAGCTGGTTTTAGAAAAGGCAGAGGAACCAGAGATCAAATTGCCAACATCCGCTGGATCATGGAAAAAGCAAGAGAGTTCCAGAAAAACATCTATTTCTGCTTTATTGACTATGCCAAAGCCTTTGACTGTGTGAATCACAATAAACTGTGGAGAATTCTGAGAGAGATGGGAATACCAGACCACCTGACCTGCTTTTTGAGAAATCTGTATGCAGGTCATGAAGCAACAGTTAGAACTGGACATGGAACAACAGACTGGTTCCAAATAGGAAAAGGAGTTCGTCAAGGCTGTATATTGTCACCCTGCTTATTTAACTTATATGCAGAGTACATCATGAGAAATGCTGGGCTGGATGAAGCACAAGCTGGAATCAAGATTGCTGGGAGAAATATGAGTAACCTCAGATATGCAGATGACACCACCCTTATGGCAGAAAGTGAAGAGGAACTAAAAAGCCTCTTGATGAAAGTGAAAGAGGAGAGTGAAAAAGTTGCCTTAAAGCTCAACATTCAGAAAACGAAGATCATGGCATCGGGTCCCATCACTTCATGGCAAATAGATGGGGAAACAGTTGAAACAGTGTCAGACTTTATTTTTTTGGGCTCCAGAATCACTGCAGATGGTGACTGCAGCCATGAAATTAAAAGACACTTACTCCTTGGAAGAAAAGTTATGACCAACCTAGATAGCATATTCAAAAGCAGAGACACTACTTTGCCGACTAAGGTCCATCTAGTCAAGGCTATGGTTTTTCCAGTGGTCATGTATGGATGTGAGAGGTGGACTGTGAAGAAAGCTGAGCACCGAAGAATTGATGCTTTTGAACTGTGGTGTTGGAGAAGACTCTTGAGAGTCCCTTGGACTGCAAGGAGATCCAACCAGTCCATTCTGAAGGAGATCAGCCCTGGGATTTCTTTGGAAGGAGTGATGCTAAAGCTGAAACTCCAGTACTTTGGGCACCTCATGTAAAGAGTTGACTCATTGGAAAAGACTCTGATGCTGGGAGGAATTGGGGGCAGGAGGAGAAGGGGACGACCGAGGATGAGATGGCTGGATGGCATCACTGACTCGATGGACGTGAGTCTGAGTGAACTCCGGGAGTTGGTGATGGACAGGGAGGCCTGGTGCACTGCGATTCATGGGGTCGCAGAGTCGGACACGACTGAGCAACTGAACTAACTAACTAACTAAGTATGTGATAAGGCCAGAAATATAAGTTCACAGTATAACAACGAAGAATGATACAACATCTAACTCTATGTATGCATGGGTGCACGATAAATTGCTTCAGTCATATTCGACTCTTTGT
This sequence comes from Capricornis sumatraensis, assembly GCF_032405125.1. Lineage (NCBI taxonomy): Eukaryota > Metazoa > Chordata > Mammalia > Artiodactyla > Bovidae > Capricornis > Capricornis sumatraensis. The sequence goes on along the minus strand of NC_091075.1, from coordinate 62,511,973 downwards.
GACCCCATGGACTATAGCCGGCAAGCCTCCGCTGTCCATGGAATTTTCCAGGCAAGAATACTGGAGTAGGTTGCCATTTCCTTCTCCAAATTGTATGTATGGGGTGCTACAAAAATATATGTCATGCTCTGCAGTCAAGAAGTGAGCAACTAACTATTACCGAAAGAAACTTGGGGCCACTCACCGGTTGCACAGCCGGTGACATCTGGGTTGTGGTAAAGGAAAGGATAGCATTTATTTGCAGGAAGCCAAGCAAGGAGTATGGGGGTGGCTCATGCTCAACGGATCCAAACTTCCCAGTAGCTTTCAGTGAGGGGTTCTGAAAGGCAACATTTGGGGTGAGGGTTGCAGTGTGTGTGACTCTTTTCTAATTGGTTGGTGAGATAACATGGTGATGTTTCCAGAATCTTAATCATCCACCTTCTGGTTCCAACCACCTAAGGGCCATTGCTTATAGTCACCATCCTCCACCTAGGTTTGTGGGGGAGTGGTCGTAGTTCCTGCAGAACAACTTCAGGATTGTCAGATTGTTATGTATATCCATATTCCTGGAGGAGGAAGTAGGACTGTTTTATTGCTGAACTATTGTCATTATATTTCTTGCTTAACTGCTTTTCCTTTGTTTATTCATTCTCTCACTTATGCAATTAGTAACTGCTTGTACCTTTTCTTTGGAATTCATGGAAGGCCTAGGAGTCTGATGCATTTTTGTATAAACAAGAAACAAGCGACTTGGAGGAGCTTTTATACTTGGGAGGGTCCTGCAGGGTCTTTCTCAGTTTCATAACTTACTGTGCAGTAGATTCAAAAAGAAATCTTGGCCTTTAAGGAAAGAGTATGATTTTGAAAAGCGGACAAGGTGAATATGTAAAGCAGCGAGTATAAAGTAATCAACATAAGCAAAGTCACAAAAGCATGGAAGTACTTGATGTTTGCCAATGAGTGATGAAGCATGAGAGAGGGGATAAGACTCTCCTTCCGTTTTTGGTGAATCCTCTACTGCATGAATTTGGGTGGTGAGAGGGCCCCACCTCCAACAGGGGATCTGGAGGGAGGCAAACGTTCCCTCTCCCTGCCTTTTGGCTGCTGAGGCATGGGCATGTGACCTTGGATAGTTCCTCCTATGAACCTGAATAGGGAGATAGTGATGCTAAGTTGCTGAGACCTGGGAATAGTGGCCACAGCAAGTGGCCAGTGCAGTGGGGCTGTTGGTGACAGAGTGTGCCATAGTCTGATCTCTGTAATATGCTGCCAGCCATACATAGATCCTGACCCTTGTCTGAACCAATTCTCCATCTATATGTTGATACAGTGGGCCACTTGACAACCCTCTTATACTTTTTTTCTGGATAAATTAACTAGATAGAGTTCCTTTTGTTTGCAACCAAGAAGTATCTTAAACAGTAGAGAATGTCTTTTTTTTTTTTTTTGATTTGTCATCAGTGTTACCTAAATTTTGTTCAATGAATATCAATTACTTTTGTAATAAAACATTTTTATTTAATGTAAAATCAAATATAAATGTGAAATATAAAAATTCTTGAAAGTAAACAATTTAATTAGAATGTAAAAAGAGTCACATAATGATAACAGGATAAAATGGATAAATATTAATCATAATAGTAATAATTATAAGGTAATAATATTGAATGCTTACCTCTGAGCCAGGTGCAACATTATGAGCTTTATCTGCATTATCTGAGTATAATGATAACATTAAGTTGTACATACTATGATTATCAACCTTTTCAGTTAAGAAACTGAGGTTGGGAGAGTGTAAGTCACTGTCCCCAAACCACCTGTGGCATTGTAGTGTAGCCAGGATGTAAACCTGGGTAGCCTGAACACAGTATCTATTCTTCTTAACCTATGGCATCATACGTAAGCTAGTCTCCAATTTTTACTAGGAGAGTTGACTAAGCTTTTGTACTGGAGGTAAATAGAAAGATTTTGCCAGGTAAGGAATACATAATAGGGTCAGTTTAGCCTGAGAAGGGAGTGTGCAAGGGCAAAGACAAGAAAGGCCATTACCTGTTCCAGGAATTCCTCAAGGAGCACTGATTGTCAGTGTAGGGAGTATGTTGGAGGGTGGGGTTTGGAGGTGGGGAAGGGGTGGCTGAAAGGGAGGTTGGTAAGAGGAGTCCAAATAAAGGTTTGAAATGGAATGGTGAGTGATCATAGGTTTAGTAGTTTTGATCCTTAAGCAACTGAAAGTCATCAGTAGTCTTTAAGAAAGGGAGTGACGTCATTAGCATCTTTTTTAGAAGGATCTCTCTGACAGCAGCACAGAGGAAGTACTTGGGCTGGGAGTGATGAGTGTCACCAAGGTCAGTTAGCAGGATACTGAAACAGTGCATGACAAACCAACGAGAGCAGTGGGAGTGAGACAGAGAGGAGAACCCAGATTAGAGAAAAGTCCCTAAGACGGAAGCAACAGGGTTTGATGACTAATTTGTTGCGGGTGGTTGAGGAGGAAGAGTTAAAGTTGACTGAGATCTAGTTTGGAACCTGAGTAATTGGTGATGTTATTAACTGAAATAGGAATGGAAGGAAGGAAGTCTCTGTGAAGCCTATGAGTAGATTTACATGTGTTATTTCATTTAACCCTAAACAAACTGATGATGAAAAGATTAGGATGCTCATTTGCTAGACAGGAAAATCAAGATTCAATGAGGTTGAATAACTTGCCAAGGTCACATAGATGGCAAATAAAAAAGCTGGGATGTGAAATAAAATTTTACTTCAAAGTCATATCTTTCCGTGATGGTATTCCACACTCTGATAATAATTTTTAGTTTGGAAAAAATAGGACTAAATCTCAGGGGAAAGCTAGATAGAGCTAGAAACATGGTTTGTCTTAGAGTCAGAATGGTGAAGAATGAGGAGAGAGTAAACTCTCACACTATTGGGATAAAGGAGTAGAGTAGTACTGTCCAATAACATTGTCTGCAGTGATGGAAATATTTCATGCCCTGTCCAATACTGTAGCCATTAGCCCACAGTGCTATCGAGCATTGGAAATGGGGCTAATATGACTAAGGAACAGAAATTTTAATTCTAATTTTATTTACTATAAATTAAAAAACCATATGTGATTAGTAATGACCATATGGTATAATTTAGGACTAGAGGAACCAGCTAGACCTGAAGGTAGTTCATCAGAGGAGAGGCCATGTCGGTAATGCCCCCAAATCATTAGGTATTAGATTGATTATCAGCTTTCTGTCTGTGAGGAAGATTGGTCCTGGGCTTCCCTGGTGGCACCAGTGGTAAAGAACCCACCTGCCAGTGAAGGAGAAAAAAAGGGATTGGAGTTTGATCCCTGGGTTGGAAAGATCCCCTGGAGGGCAGGCATGGCAACCCACTCCAGTATTCTTGCCTGGGGAAATCCCACGGACAGATAAACCCAGTCAGCTACAGGCCATGGGGCTGCAGAGTCAGACATGACTGAGAGGCTGAGCACAGCACAGCACACACCTCGCAAGCACACAAGGCTGCTCCTAAGACTGGGGACCATAACTCATTAATTAAGAAAGGGTTCCATCCTAATGCAGACAAGTTAATTTTACCAACTCATCTTTGAAAAGAGAGTAAGTGTAATACTCCACCTCTTCTTTTGTTTCCCTTTTTTTGCTGTACCTCACAGCCTATGGTTGTCTTAATGCCCCTACCAGGGACTGAACCCAGGCCCTTGGCAGTGCAAGTGCAGAGTCCTAACCAACGACTGTACTGGACTGCCAAGGAATTTCTCTTCATTTTCTCTGTATTTACATTTTTCTATATAGAGCGTTACTTAAGCTCAAGCTCAAGGCAAACACCTGGGTTCAAACTGAAATTCTGCAATTGAATTGGTTTGTTGTGTCTTGAGCTAGTTAATTCACATTCTCAAACTTCACTTTTACTACCTGTAACACAAGGATAGTAAGTACCTAACTCAGGGGGTAATTGTGAAGATTAAGTTATATAACCTATGTAAAACCCTTAGCTGTATGGGGCCCTGGTTTAGCACCCAGTTAAGGCTGGCTTTTCTGTAACTAGTACCTTATTGTGATGAGTTTGTACTTTGCACCTCTGTGTTTTGACATTTACTTGACTCTATTTTTGCTTAAGTGAAGGTGTTTTCCCAGATCTCTAAATGTCAGAACATTCCAAAAAAGAAATACACATTCATCAAGATAAAAAGGTAGATATGGTTCTGAAAAATTATTGTAGTATATGAATTTTGCAACTATTTTTGTATTTCACTTTGATTTGTTTTGATAAAATATTTTAAATCAATCCAGTGGAAAATCTTAACTCTGATATTTTGTTGTGATCATTAAAATTCCCTTTGCTTAACCTCAATTGTTCATACACCACATGATCAAGCAAAGCTACTAGAAGCTGTAAATGTTGACTCAACAGATTTCTTGATGTTTGGAAGTTCTTAAGAATTTCATACCACTGTAATTGAAGTATTTAATGCCTAGTTTCTGGTTATCTTAAAAGTAGTTGGATAGATTGCACAGTGGTTGGATACATCAAGGACCATTTAAAGAAGCAGGAATAAGTAAAAGGATCTCTTTTGTTGCCACCGATTTTGTACTTTGTAACCTTTGGACTAAAAAACCTTGTGATGTCTTGCATTTTGTCTGTTATTTGTGCAAATAAATTTATTTTTTCATTAGATTGGGATGTCAAGAAATCTGTGTTCAAGTACTAGTTCTGCTGAGTAGTCTGTTAAGTAAGGAAAAATCATTTACCTCTTCGGACCACAGAGAGGTCCTCTGTTAACATCTAAAAATTGATCCTGACTTGATTCTAGAATGATCTAAGTATCCTTCCAACTAAAATTCCTTGTATCTGCCTTTTCTTCCCCCTTAAAGTCTTAAATGACGTGCAGAGGTAATTTTTACTTTCATGATTTTATAAACACGCTTTTGGAATACTTCATTTCCTTGAAAATTCACTGGCGAGTCAGCATGAAGAAAAAAAAAAGTCCGCTCACAATAGATATCAAAATTGCACGAGGTGATGAAACAAAAAATGATTTTCTTAGTAAACTGAAATGATGATACATAGAGAAACCAATTATTTATAAAATGCATGGTGGAAGGCTTTATGTAGCAGAGCTAACGTGCTGTTACATATCAAATAAGATGGGGGGTGGCAGGGGTGGCGGTCAGGGACTTCTCTCTCCTTATTGCCTTAAAACGGCTATTACTGTAAACGTTCTTTTCCATGAGGGAGAGGGAGAAAGAAAATACGTTGAGAGGCGGACGAAAGAAGCAACCAAGCAAGGTTAAAAGCTCCCCTCCACTCTTCCACCCCGCCTATCCTCTCTGGATATACACAATTAAGGGAATTTCCTCCTGCAGCTACGGAGCGTTCGGTGGCCGCTTCCACGTCACTATTAGGGCAGCCAGAGATTTTGCTTTTTCTGGCGGTGATTTCCCAACTTCTGCAGGTCCCCTGCGGGTCGCCGAATGTCGCCCTCTACCCGGGGCGAAGCCAAATGGCCAGGAGGCTCGGAAGCCGAGCCCGGGACATAGCGGCCGGGTGAGGGCGCAGGAGCGTTTCCTGCGCGAGTGTGGCCACTAGGCCCGTTTCCGGAAGGCTGATTGCATCAGGTGTGGAGCCGGGCGCCTCCTTGGCCCAACCTGGAGGCCACTGCGCCTGCGTGCGTCGCCCCGCCCAGCCCCGCCGCCGAGGGCTCCACCGCGGGTTTTCCTCTTGTTCTGGAGGAGATCGATCCGGGAAGGGTGGACGGAGATTACCCCTCTGGGACCCCCGAGAGAGGGGATGGCAGGGATGGGTATCCGGGGAGCCGCGGGGAGCTGAGTCCGAGGGAGTAGAGTACCTGCGGAAAGAGGACCTGCCTGGAAGGCTGATGGTCCTCCCCCTGTTGATGGGCGGAGTGGTCTTGGGCTAATTTTCTCTCTTCCTTAGACCAGAAAGACGTAGACTAGAACCAGAGCGCTTTCCGCATTTTCCTAAAGTGGGTTACACCGCGACCGTCGACTACCTGTGTGGTGCACGAACACCATAGGCAGAGGGGGTGCAGAGTCAGCCCCGAGGATGAGCATGTTCATGGATTTATAGGGAATTCTTAGCGGCAATATTGTTTTTCTTTTGCGGAAGAAGTGACATAATTGTTGGCCTCCAGATTGGTCTGAGGGAAATTGTTTATGGGAGAGGTTTGGGGGTGCAAATACCAGACACTCCTATTCCGCAAGGCAGCTTTCCTCCACTACTCATTTCTCCCAACCCCATCCGAGACTGCATCAGGGTCCCATTATACCCCCTTTACTACACACCTGGTAGATTTCCCTCCTAGCACTCTTCGTCTTTGAAATGACATTTCTGAGTAATTGTTTAATGGATTTCTGTCTACCTCGCTGGTCTAAGCTTTATGAAAGCAGGGGTCTGGGCTTTTTTATTCACTGCTATCCCTAAGCTAACTGTAAGATTTTGTGGGTCCTCAATAAATTCATGATGTTGAAGGAAAAAAGTAATGCGGGTCCCAACCACATAGGGTCGTCTCATGAAGAATAGGGACGAGTGAGTTTGCTGTTTGAAGGACTGCATTGTGGAGGTTTAAGGAAGAGGATGACAGGAGCAGCCATTACCTTGTAATTATTAGTCAATTACTTTTAGCATAAGCCTCCTGAAGGAGATAAGAAAGGAGGTAAGAAAAGCTTTTGTGTATGTGTGGAGCAGTAGTTCCCAAAGCGTGGTCTTCAGACCAGCAACACCTGGGAAGTCGTTAAATGTACAGACGCTTGGGCGCACCACAGACCTACCCATTCCGATATTCTGTTAAGTAATCTGAGTTTCCATAAACCCTTAGGATATTCTGATGGAGGCTCAAGTTTGACAGTCATTGCACTGGTGAAGCGCAATCCTAAAGATGCTTTGGGGATGTTATTCAGTGTCTGGGGGCAGAAAACTGATTGCTACTTGGAATTCTTTATCAGGATCTTGCTTGTCTGAGTTTTAGTTAATATTCCTGGAGGGGAAAGGGAGATTATGCTTTCCCCTCTTGCAGGTGTGTTCCTCCCTTGAGGTGATCTTGCTGTGATTTTCACATGGAGAAATGGTGTGTGTGTGTTCACGCGCCATATGCCTGGGTTTCTAGATAAGGAGGCAGAAGGAAGGAGAAGGTCTCGCCCACAAAGTTGCAGCTGGATGGGCGTGGGCAGCTCTCATCTGAGGACATTTTCCCGTTATAAGGGAATGCAGACGTGTGGGAGAAAAGACTAGCCAGGGATAAGGTTACCCAACTGCCTTTTGGTGCAGACAGACACCGAGCCACAAGGAGGGGATGCCGGGCTGCCTCGCGTTGGGTCTCGACGTTCTGGCCCGCCTTGCCTCCCTGCTATCTTCTCGGATGATTAGGGGACTGTGAGTTCGAGAGGCCCGGAAGCCTCTGCCTGCAGGGGTCGCACTAGGAGCGCGGCCCGCCCCCTCCTCCTCGGCCCCCGCCCCCGGCCCCGCCTTTCTCGGGATCGGCCCCCGCCCGGTCAGGCCCCTCCAGCCTCTCCGCGCAGCCGCCGCCAAAGCCTGGAGAAGTGGAATCTCGCCGGCGCCGCTCCCTGCGCGGGACTGGCGGAGCGGCACTGGGCATGCTCAGTCGCCGGAGCCCGTCCCGGTCTCAAGTAGGAAGCTCGTGCGCTGCTCCCGCAGCTGATTCTGACGCTCCCGGCAGGGCGAGACTGGAGCAGAGCTGCCGGGTGCCGGAGCCTAGGCGAGCGCCGCGCACTGCCGGTGAGCCCAGCTTTCTTCCTTGCTTTTGCTCTGGATCCCGGGGCGGTCCGGGAGTGCTGGGGAGAGACCCGATCAGCAGCAGCGGCGTGGGGCGAGTGGCGGCGCGTAGCCCGGGCGGCTGCTCCTCTCCTCGCGGCCCCGAGGGCAGCGCGGCCACTGCCACTCGCCCAGCCGCAGCCACAGCTGCAGCAGCTGCCACAGCATCTGCAGCGGGCGTTCGCTGCGGAGTCTCGTGTGCCCCGCTCTCGCGCCGCAGGGCCGGGTGGCACGGCGATTGCGGGCTCACTCCTTTACTCCATCCCTTTGGCTTCGCGGCGCCCTCTTTCCCTCGGCAGCCGGGGCTTGGCAGGGCCTGAGGCAGGGGAGACAGGGTGGGAGGGGGTGCGCCGGGGGCGGGGGTGCTGCGGAGGGGAAAAAGCGAGGGTGGGCGCCGGCGGGGAAGAGCGCACACCCCCTTGCCTTGGCACCGGCCTCCGCTGTGCGGCTGGGCTCTCCCTCCACCGGCGGCAGCGCACTCCTGCCGGGACTTGAAGACCGGGCTGGATTCTAGGGGGTTCAGAGCCTAGCCGCTGGGAGATCAAAGGGGGAAAAGTTCATTTCCCTCTCGGAGGCAGGGAGCATTTTAACTAGAAAATGGCTGTGCGAAGGGGACCGAATCAGGGAAGCTGATCCTGAAGTCCACTTTGCTGCCTGCCGGACAGAATGGAGGGTTGAACGCTAGAAATGACATTTGTGTGTTGAAAACATTGCTGGACGGAGGAGGGATGCGGAGTGCCATAGAAACAATCAAAGGTGATCTTGACATCGGCGAAGAGGTCTAGAACTGAGGGGTCAGGGGCTAAGGGTCGAAGGACCGCAGGGCCTGAATGAAAAAAAGAAAAAAAAAAAAACATTGAAGAAATCAGACAGAGTTGTGGCCGTTTTGTAGTCAAGTTCAGGGCAGTAGAGCCATCACTGTCCCAGACTGTTTTGGGTGGATTGAGTGGTTGGGGAGGGCCACACACTGAGAGGAGAATAAGGTCAGTGTCAGAAGCTCAGACAAGACTGGGCTCCGTTTTGATTAGAAGTCCCTCAATCACTGGCTTTACATTGTGCCTGATGACTTAGGTACAATACTTAAAGGATTCGCTTAAAATGATGCCAGCAGTCGTGTCTGAATTCCAAGAAATGGGGAAACTTTGTGAGGTTGGCATTGATTTGTTCTTTGTTTTAATATTTCACTGATTTAAAAAGCAAGCAGTGGCATCCCGATCTGTTGTTCTGGATTGGGGTCTCTTAAGCCTTTGGTTTATTTTTCTTGTCATGAATTTATTTTTCACATCTTGTCCTCAAATGGCCATGATAATTAAGAGTGTCTGCATTCGGGTAGCTGGGCGTTCAGGAAGGGGGGTTTCTTTATGAAGCCACATCGTGGTGTTTTCAGTTTGTAACTTGGAAGCAATATTTGCTGAGCAGTTGTTTATGGTAACTTGCAGAGTCCTAGAAATGGCAGTTTTGAAAGGGTGATATTTGTTAAGAGGATGAGGAACCTGGGGTGGGGGGGGGTCGTCTGGAATGCTGAGAGAACACAGGTGGCGGTAGAGTGCAGTGGGCTGGCTGTCAGAGCACCTGGGGATAACAGATGCAGATCTCAATAGCTGTCCTTTGGTCATTGGCTAATTATATGACCTCGAGAAATCACTCAGGGACTCCATAGGCTGGGGTTGGTCTAGATATTTGCTCAGAGCGTTTGAGAAGGAATTCTAAAGTTAAGATCCTTTTCCAGGGAACTGGAAAGGAAAGAAATGTTTCTTTCATTGTCTCTTCTAAAGGATGTTTCTGAAACTTTTATAAAGTACTCGTGGAAAAACGCACTAGCTGAAGTTTAAAAGACTTGACTTCTTACAGTTAACTGGAGTAATAAGAATCCTGACTACAAAATCATATAAGAAAAGTCTGCTAAATAGTGGGAGAATCCACATGTACAAAGATAAAATGTTTTAAAATTGTTACTCTTTTTATGTCATGTTTCAAAGTTTGATAACTGTTTTTTTTTTTCCCTGCCATCAGAGAAACAACAAAAATCTTTTTTTTTTTCTTTTTTGTTACAGCAGGAATACTGGAAGGCTTGCCATTGTATTGGAACAGTATTATGTTGATTATCCTGATTTCAGGATATCTAAATTTGTCTCTTAAAAGAAATGGGATGTTGTCTCTATAACTTCTTTTAAAATATTCAGCACCCTGATGTAGTAGCCCCTTACACTTTTCATGGGCACAGGACAGACTTTTAGAAAAGTATTGTAAGAAGATATTACAGCTTATGAGGGTGATGCTTATTTTCCTCTCCCAAGTTAAGGAAAGTAGCGTTTGTTCATTACTGTGTGTCAAGTCTGATATTCAGACTCTTACACATCTTATATGTTGTTATCTCTGACATAAATGTCAGCTTCCCAAGAAAATCCCTCAGAGGAGGTGGACAGTTCATTGCTTATAAAGCAGTAGAACTTCCGAGTTTTATTTTATATAAGACTATGTTTAACTGCTTTCATTATTCAATAAGCATTCTCTTGTAAAACATATTTGATTTGTTGTTTGGAATTAGATTTGACTGGAACAGCATGTCTTCAGAATGACTTGAATGTTTTTAAGAAGCTTCTATTCAGATTTAAAAACTTTTCTTATGTTCATTTATTTTCGACAGTTGTACTACTAACAAATGAATGTAAGGAAGATAAGCCCAGATTACCCATTTTAATTTTATATGTTATTAGAGCATATTCTGGGGCTTCCCGGGTAGCTTAGCTAGTAAAGAATCCTCCTGCAATGCAGAAGACCCCAGTTCGATTCCTGGGTGGGGAAGTTCCCCTGGAGAAGGGATAGGCAACCCACTCCAGTATTTGGTCTTCCCTGGTAGCTCAGGTGGTAAAGAATCTGCCCGCAATGCAGGAGACCTGGGTTCGATCCCTGGGTTGGGAAGATCCCCTGGAGGAGGGCATGGCAACCCACAGTATTCTTGCCTGGAGAGTCCCCATGGACAGAGGAGTCTGGCGGTCTACCGTCCATGGGGTCACAAAGAGTCAGACACAACTGAGTGACTAAGCACAGTGCATATTCTGCATGTTGTAACGTGTTGATCGTGTGAAGTAGTTTGTCAGAGTCAGAGTGACAGATGCTCCATAATAAATGTCTAGTGAGATTTCACAAAAAGACCACCAGCCAGGGAATCCCAAGACTTGCCTTCTGGGCCAGGGTTGTCTGCTACTTAAATTTATTGTGTGACCTTGGGAAACTCAGTTTTCCCATCTATAAAATGAGGGTGTTGCAGTAGAAGCTACCCTCATGGTGTCTTTTGAGCCTTCAGGTCCCAGTCCAGGGGCCTGTGATGCAACCATTTGAAAAGGAGGACTACCGGTGAAGCCTTAGATGAAGCTGATTTTGTTTCACTAAGTCTGGGCCATCCTGCTTTATGGAACTGTTGTTCAATTGCTAAGTTGTGTCCAACTTTTTGGGACCCATGGATGGTAGCCTGCCGGGCTCCTCTGTCAATGAAATTCTCCAGGCAAGAATACTGTGGTGGGTAGCCATTCCCTTCTCCTTTGGGATATTCCAAACCCAGGGATTGAACCCAGGTCTCCTGCATTGGCAGGAGGATTCTTTATCACTGAGCCACCAGGGAAGCCTACTGTGTGGCATGCCCTTCATTTGTTGCACATTTCCTACATCCCTTCTAGTTTTTGTATGTCAAATAATGGTTGTCATAAAATTAACTCTTTGTAGGGCTGCAGTTGAGGTAGGAGATAAGGTAATAATTAGATTTGGGTAGAGCACTTTAGGTATTTAAAATTGTTTTACAGCATCTTCTGAAGAGATTCTGCTCCAGGGCGTGCAGGTGGTCTAAGGAATAAGCCTCTTCAGGGGCTTTAGAGAAGGCTATCCTGTGCCTCGGTTGCCCAGGCACCTATGTGAACTTTGGGCAAACTTTTCCCATGTCCCTGCCTTGTCTCTTTAGCCTTTGATCAGAGTTGAAGCCCTTGGTCTCTGGAATCAACTGATCATTATCATTTCATGTTAGCACCGTCACTGTATTGAGCAGATGCCCATGCTGTAGTACCAGGAATGATGGCTGTCCAAATGTACCTACATGAACTTTTTTTTGTGTGTGATAATCTGTGATGGGTCAAAGGAAACCTATCTAATTTGATGTTTGTAATGTACTTCGGTTTTAATATGCTCTCAAAACTCAGTCTCATTAACCTTTAAGTGATGCAGGTGAAGAGAAGCCAGAGTTGTTACCAGGATTTAAATAAGTGATAATAAGTAGACAGTAAGTCTAGTGCTTCTGATCATAACTAGGCTCCAGGGCTGCTGGGCCAGTGGTAGGAGTAGGGCAGTAACTGCAAACACCAGATGAGAGCTGGAAGAGAGGCAGTACATGGGGGTAGAAAGTTAAGCCATCACAACTTGGCAAGAAGTAAGAAGCCTTGGTCTGTTTCAAGGTATGAGGGGGCATAGGGTATAGAGTTACAGGAGACATTCCCTCTCTGCATAATCTCTTTTTCATAATATTTGAATCTTACCTGGTCCTCTTAAGTATTGAACAAATACTAGGACAGGCATTATTTTTGTAATCAGGAAAAAGTCACAGCATATTATTTATTGGTATGTAAAATGTGTAGATTCATATGGATAGCCACGGAAAGAGAACATGGAAAAAATGAATGGTATGGAATATGAATTAAGGTTTTTCTTTATTGTTTGTTAATTATTTGGTAGTTGTTATGAATAAAGTGAACCATTTTGTCCTTTGCCACTTGTGGAAGTCTTACAAAATTTTATCTGCTAGGTTATAACTAAAGTTTGAAGTGTAGCTCTCTTGGAAAGTATGCTTCAGGAATGCTTGAAGTAGGAGGCAGAGTGGTTTTGTTTTGGTTTTTCCTTTTCAAGTTGAGTAAAAAGAATGCACTTTTGGAACTGAGCTGGAAGAAGTATGCACTTAGGAGGATGAGGTTGGGGAGAACTTACAGAGCTCCAGAGAGGGAAGGAAACGCTGTTGTTGAAGAAGGAAGTCTTGGCATGACTGGTGGTATGGAATGCAGCATTTCCCAAACAGCTGCCCTGTGAGTAAGAGCTTAGTTAGTGGAGTGTCTGCTATATGCACATCACAGCGCTAGGGCTGTTGTCTGTCGGTGAGGTTTCCACTCTGCTTATCCGAGTGATAATGATGACCATATAGCGAATATTTTCCAAGTGTGTTCAACTGAGAAGATCTGTCCTTTTCTCTGAGAGTATGCCATTCTGAACTGATAGGAATATTTTTATTTGGCAGTTTAATGGTCCATGAAATTGATAAGTCTGGGAATCTGGGCCTGAGATGTAGGAAGCTCTGCCCTTAGGATCAAGTTGACTAGTGGAGGCCAGGAGCTTGTGGGTGAGCTGATGGGGCCTTCCAGGAATGTGGAATCATTGGTACAGACTCGAGGTCCTAGGAACTGAGAAGAAGTTAATTTCGAAAGTGCTCTGGGAACCAGCAAGTATTTTTGAATTATAGCCCAAGAATGACAAGGAAAGTGCCAAGAAGAAAGATGAGGTTCTGAGAGAGCAGAAAGGACAAGTGACTGAAATGTGAATTTTAGCAGGCAGGGCCTCAGAATGACAGATTGTGGTGTTTGTTTTTTTGCATGCAGACTTCTTTCTGCCCAAATGGCATGCTTTAACAACTCAGGATTGGTGATTCTAGGAAGTGCTGCTGGAGTTACAGCCGTTGAACTGGGAGTTGTGTTACAGCCGGCTTGGTTTGCACCTCTTCAGTATCATGCCCTCCAGGGTGAGCCTTGATGAATCGCTGGAGAAGGTTTATGGATAATTTGCTCATGGAGTTGGTATTGTTCACCTTTAGTTTGAGTAGCTGTTAGGAAGGTGGGAGGTGAGGAAAAAAACACAAATTACTTCTGAGTTTAAAATAGTAGCTTAAGAAAATAATTTTCAGATAATACTTAAAAAATCTGTACTTAGTAGTATTTGGATCTCACTGGTCTTAATAATATATTATTGTGGAACTCTGTGCAAAGAGCTTGTTTTAGCTGTTACCCTATTTAATTCTTACAGAATACTGTAGTGCTGTTCCCATTTTAGAGATTAGGAAATTGAGGTCCTTTTCACTAAAGGCTGCGTGTGTGTACGTGCGTGTGCTTAGTTGTGTCTGACTCTTTTGAAACCCCATGGACTGTAGTCTACCAGCCTCCTCTGTCCATGGGATTCTGTAGACAAGAATACTGGAGTGGGTTGCCATTTCCTTCTCCAGGGGATCTTCCCTATCCAGGAATTGAACCCGTGTCTCTTGTGTCTCCTGCATTGGCGGGTGGATTCTTTACCACTAGCACCACCTGGGAAGCCCAAAGGCTACATAGTGAACAGTAATGCTTGCCTTGCAACTGTTGTCAACCCAGAGGAGTCTGTGGGTTGCTGAGGAACTGAGGAGGTGAAGGAATAACATTTATCAAGGGTGAACTCTGCCTGGTGCTATATAGAAAACACTTCACTTTGTGTTTGGGGGTATCCTCTTTTTCCCCTTTTTATAGGTGAGTAAACCTGGTTCAGAAACTTTAAAGGACTTGCCCAGGCCCTAAACAAAGCCTGCATTATTCTTTCCACCACAACATGAAATTTTCCCATCTTCAGCCTTTGGGAAGAAGGTGAAAATTCCACCCTCCATCCATTTATAGAATCCCGCTAACCTAAATCTGCATACTTAGTGATGGAGCCATTGCCTCCAGATGACGGCCTCATGTGCATTTCTTTCATCTGAACACACATTGAATAGAGAAAAATCCAAATCTAATTTCTAAATATGTCTGAGTCTAAGGGTTGCTGTGTTGAATCTCTCTGGGCAGATTCTGGTCAAGAATATTTCTTTTGTAAATAAAATGCCCCAGAATCTGATCAGTTGTCACCTGTCAATCAGGGGCAGTGTTGGGGTGACAAGGCCTTTGATGACTGGAGGAACCTGAGGATTTCAGGGCCTTTCCAAGCAGCCCCAAGGCTGACTTGAGACTTCTGGCTGCTGGAGAGAGGGTGGTGGGTGTGCCTTCCTTCCTGGGAGCATCCTGCTTGCTGCTGGCTGATAGCTCTGTTCTTACCTTCTGATCTGCATATGGTTTTCCAAGTAGACCTTTGTTCTGGGCAGTAGAGTCAGTCAGTGGACCTGCAGTAATGAGTATCTCTGTTTGCTTGGCAGACTGTGTATCAGCACAAGTTATAATATGAATAAATAGAATTTCCTTAGCATGAGTTAGGTTTCTTGAGTTCGTTCCCCAGTGAACAAATACAGCTGAATTTCTAAACAGAACTGAGGCATAGCCTGGACTTAAAGTGAACTGAGAGGGGTGTAGATACTTTGAAAAGCACCGATTCAACCTCAGATTCTGACCAGAGCCTCTCATCCTCCCTGCTAACCAGACTTTATTTGCTTATACCTTTTCAAGATCGCTAGTGAAGACAGACATGCGATCATTTAGGGACACCCAGAAACCTCGGCTTCGTTTGTCCATGCCTTTGTTCAGCAAATGTTTATTGAATACAGGCTTGGTGCCAGGTACAGTGCAGAGTGCTCAGGAAGACGGGAATGTCCTGGAGTGTCTATAAGGTGCTTCAGTAGAGGCATTTGTGAGGCTCTGAGGGAGGGGTGAAGGGAGAGCAGGAAGACCTAGGAGGTCTTCTAGGAGCCACGGCAAAGGACTATAGTAAAACTCACTGCTACAGAAAGTCCTTCAGCTGTCTCCTTTTCCATTTTACTTTGGTTTAGTGGAAGTGTGGTAGCCTGCTTCTTCTATCCAACAGCTGGTATTTGCTATTGCTTGTATAAAGGACCTAGAGGTCTGGCCTTTCAAATCTCTATAGCTGTGGTTCTTGGGGTGGGGGGGGGTGGGTGATTTTGACCCCTAGGGAACGTTTGGCAGTACTCCTGGAGACATTTCTGATTGTCGTGATTGTCAAAGAGGTATGACTGGCATCAAGTGGGTGGAGGCCAAGGATGCTGGTGAGTATCCTGCAGTGCATGCATAGGATAGCCCTGTGGGGAGGCAGTTGAGGTTTGGTGGTTTGACTCGCAGCGTTCCAGTACTGCTCTATGGTTCCATAACCGTATAATCTTGGACAGCACCGTTGGACCACAGACTGTACAGTGCCTCAGCTTCCCCAGAACATGGTTGTTATGAGGGTTTCATGAATATGATAAGGGCTTACAGCACTACTTGGAGGAGTTCCCTCGTGGTCTCAGAGTTAGGATTCGGCGCTTTCACTGCCATGGCTTGGGTTCAGTCCTTGGTTGGGAAACTGAGATCCTGCAAGATGTGTGCTGAGGTCAAAACAAAACAACCACCCCCCGCAAAACCCAAACCAACCAAACAACGAAACAGCACTCAGTCTCTAGTAAGACTTTATCAGTTATTATTAATTTTAGTTTCAAGCGGAAACTTTAACTTGTGACTCTGGAGAGCTTGAGTTTGGAGAATCCAGGAGAGCTGAGCTTGTGTGCCACCTGTCAGTATGCTATGGGATAAGAACTGCCCATTGTTGTTTTTTTGCTTCCTTTTTGTCTGTGAGTTTTATTTTCCACTGTTTCCACCTCTTGATGCTAGGACTTTGCCTTTCATCCATTTTTTTCCCCAGGGACCCAAATTTCTGCCCTTCATGAACTTTCCCCCTAGAGGGCTGAGAAATATACTTACGATTTTCCTTAGCTCTGTCTATTTTGGGAATGGTGAGAAAACGGGAAGCAGGTCAAGGGAGAAGTTGCATTGCTTCTGATTGTCGCAGCTCCCTTCTCCATAAAATTCCGTGCAGGATTCAGAGGCAGGCGGTACTGCCTGCTCAGTAACTCTTCCCACTACGCCCACCAGCTCCACCCCCAAGTTAGGGGCCTGCTGTTTCCAAAATACCCTGTA
The DNA here is from genome assembly GCF_032405125.1 of Capricornis sumatraensis. Lineage (NCBI taxonomy): Eukaryota > Metazoa > Chordata > Mammalia > Artiodactyla > Bovidae > Capricornis > Capricornis sumatraensis. The sequence goes on along the minus strand of NC_091075.1, from coordinate 62,495,303 downwards.
ATTGGGTCACAGCATTATCTGCCTGCTGGAAATCGTTTCTAAAAATCAAAGCAAACACTCAGTCTGTCTCAGCGGGCTTTGAAATGTCTCTATCCTGTATGTTGGGGCTTTGCAGAGTTATTCTGAAAACAAAGCAGACTTGTTGTCTCAATTAGGTGGCAGTCTGTCTGTGACCCGGAGCTTTGTCATATCAATATTTTCACTTGCAAGTGTACTTCTGACTTCATGGTCGTTTCTGACTTTCGGCAGGTAGGTGAGCTTGTGAACTCTGTGTGTGTGTGTTAGTTGCTCAGTCAGTCGTGTCTGACTCTTTGTGACCCCATGGACTATAGCCTACCAGGCTCCTCTGTCCATGGACTTGTCCAGGCAAGAATACTGGAGTGGGTAGCCTTCTCCAGGGGATCTTCAAAACCCAGGGATCGAACTCGGGCAGATTCTTTATCGTCTGAGCCACCGGGGAAGCTCTGTGGACTCTATGCAACAGATCAAAAACTGTTGAATTTTTATAAGGTGATTGATTTGTAAAGGTTTTCATTTAGTGTTTTGAGTGGTATCAACAGACTAGAGAAAAATTAAGTTCAATTGATACAGTTTTCTAATTCCTTCCCCATGACACGGTCCTCTTTCCGCTGAATGAGAGCAGTGGCCTCTCAGTGGCCTCCTGGCTTGTCCATTCATTCAGTTTGGCTTCTCAAGCACTGGGCGCTGTTCCAAATGATGCACGTGGAAACTGACCATGATGGCCACTGACTCTGACGGCTAAAGAACAGCTACATAAAACGTGATGTGTGCTCCTGGGAGGAGTGCTCAGTGCTTCCCTGACAAGCACCTGCCCTGCTGGGGTGTGGAGTGTGTGTCAGGCACCACCTCCCAGGAGAAGGAGTGCTCCATCTGTCCCACTGCACACCCGGCCCCTCCATCTGTGCAGCAGAGTAAGGCGTCCCTGATCCCCAGCTCCCACTCAGAGCCTGCTGTTTCTGAGAGTGTGCCTCCACTTCGTTACCATTGCTAGTCACCTCTCACCTAGGAGTCTGCAACTCCTTCTCTGGCGCTCCTCCCTGTTCTCAACACTGCCTCCAAGGTGATCTTTTGAAGTCTGCAGGTCTGGGCACGTTCATCCCATTCTGCAGGGGCTCCTCGCGGCCCTCAGGGTGAAGCCCTGGCTCCTTGGTGCCACACCTGCCCCACTTCATGGTCTCCTGTGCCCTCCATCTCATGCTCTGAGCTCAAGCCTCACGGTTTTTTATAGACGCCAGGTTTTCTCTGGCCCTTTATCCTGTTCCCATCGCCTGCAACCATCCTTACCGTCTGTCTGTTCTTTACCTGCTTGACTTTTGTAACTCTTTCAGGAAGTGGTTTAATCATCGTGCACCTTGGTGTGCGTCAGTGACCTGAGGGCGTATTAAAACACACAGGGCCGGCCCCACGGCAGGGTTTCTCAACCCGCAGGCCTGTTGTGTAGCCTGATGAAAGTCTGTACTTCTAACAGCTTCCCAGGAGATGCTGATTCTGCTGGTCTGGGGCCCACACTTGGAAGACCACTGGTATACCCAGGACAGGGCAGCTGGCTTTTCTGGCTCCCACAGTGAGCTCCTCACCCCCTCTCACAGCTACCTTTGTCACCACACAGAATTGTATCCGTTTACTTCCCTGGCTCCTCTTCTGGTCTGCAAGCCCTTGAGGGACAGCACTGTGACTTCTCCATTTTCCTGTTCCCGGTGCTTCAGAAGTCCTGGGTACTCAATTAACATTTGTCAAAGAATGAGGATGTGAGTGAATAAGAGTGTTATCATTGGCCGCTTTGGTAGATATGCCCCAGGACATTTTCAGCACCTAGTTGAGAGTTTATCCCCAGATATAATGGTATAGACTTATAGCATGATGTTAATGGGGTTGGTATGTGTTAATGTAAGAGCTGATTAACTTTTGTGATTTTTGTGTCCAAATTTTTAGAGAGATCTAGGGGAGGGGCTCAGTTTAAACTCATTGTTGTTTCTAGAATGACTCAAAAATACATTGTTTTCTTATCGTGGCTCAGAATGAAAACATGTGTCCACAGGAAATGGAGATATTTAATTTTGCAACCACAGCATAAGCATGACCTCTCTATTTGAACTAATAAATCATATTGAACTGAAATTAAATATAACCAGATGTTTCATCATTTCTCCAAACCAGAGGGAGGGATAGCCAGAATACTTCACTTCCTCATTCATTCTGCAAATGTTTAAGCACTTACTGTGTGCCAGTGGGGCCTAAGGGTACGGCAATGATTAAACCATTCTCTGCTGCCTTTGTGGGGGGCTCTGTGAAATAATAGAGATGGGTGATGTGATGTAGAATCCTAGTGGGCTCCTTTTGACCAAGTGGCCCTAAGCTATGACCCGAATAGCAGTAAGTCATGGTCATGGCAGGATCATGAGTGAAAATCGCTCAGTCATGTCCGACTTTTTGCGACCCAATGGATTATACAGTCCGTGGAATTCTCCAGGCCATAATACTGCAGTGGGTAGCCTATCCCTTCTCTAGGTTATCTTCCTGACCCAGGGATTGAACCCAAGTCTCCCACGTTGCAGGCGGATTCTTTTCCAGCTGTGCCACCAAGGAAGCCCACGAATACTGGAGTGGGTAGCCTATCCCTTCTCCAGGGGATCTTCCCAACCCAGAAATCAAATCGGGGTCTCCTGCATTGCAGGCGGATTCTTCACCAGCTGAGCTGTCAGGGTCAGGATCGTGGAGATGAGCCACTTCAGGCAGGAGAATGGTGCAGAGGGCGAATGGGGTTGGGAGGAGGAGAAGAGAGGAGTTCTGGATTAACAGGTACACACTGCTGCTGCTGCTGCTGCTGCTAAGTCACTTCAGCCATGCCTGACTCTGCGACCCCACAGACAGCAGCCCACTAGGCTCCCTCATCCCTGGGATTCTCCAGACAAGAACACTGGAGTGGGTTAACGGATACACACTACTACATATAAAATAGATAAAAACAATTTAGGAAACTATATTCAGTATCTTGTGATAACCTGCAGTGGAAAGTAATCTGAAAAAGAATACATATCTATGTAAAATTGAATCACTTTGCTGTACACCTGAAACTAAATAGATCAATAAAAAAAACAAAAAGATAATCAAGGAATATATCCCCCCAACAATAAAAAACTCTTCAAGGAGTCCTAATGCTCCTATCGTCCAAAAACTATATTGACATTGACTTATTATTTTTTCTGCTCATTCAGGCCTCAGCTCTAGCTTGCCTTGGTTCCACAGCCTCTAAAGGAGTGTTTCTCAAAGTGATTGGAAACCTGAATCATTGGAATAAACCATAAATCATTGTGAATATAGGCTTCTGTGTTAAATTCAGAAACTTGTATGTACCTACTCATCAGCATACTCGAGAATTCCTGCTGAAAAGAAATTTGTTAGCTTTCTTTAACCCAGCACTTGGCTGTGGGTGCATTTGCACAGCCTCTTCTGAACAGGTGTTTCTTGGTGTGCACCTTAAACAGCCTGCTCTTAAGGTTCTGCTTTGCATGCACCTGAAGGAATGTTTCATGTGAGGCAGATTTCTCTCTGCTTCCTTTTCTGTTCCCTGTTTCTCATTGCTCATCAACACTTTCTCATCATTGTAGAGGACTACAGGATGGCTTAGTGGTAACAAATCCGCCTGCCAACGCACAAGTCCTGGGTCGGGAAGATCCCCTGGAGCAGGGGAAGGCTACCCACTCCAGTATTCTGGCCTGGAGAATTCCATGGACTGTCTAGTCCATGGGGTCACAAAGAGTTGGACAGGACTGAGCAACTTTCATGTTCACGCCAGTGCAGGAGACGCAGGAGACACGGGTTTGATCCCTGGGTCGGGAAGATCCCCTGAAGGAAGGTGAGGTAACCCACGCCAACGTTCTTACCTGGGAAATCTCATGAACAGAGAAGCGTGGCTGGCTACAATTCATGAGGTCGCAGAGCTGGACATGACTGAGCACTCACCCATGCAGGGTATTCAGTTGGGACAGGATTTCTTTTATTGATTTTCCTCATGCCTGATCAGTTGGTCAGTCCCCCTGGCTTGGGTCCAGAGAGAATGGCATTTTGAGCCTGAGAGATTGTTGCTCGTTTGGTGCATTTAGGGGAGGAACTGGCTAATGGAGAGTGGGTTTTTACATCCGTTGTTCAAATTACGACTTCATTCTGTTTTCTTATGGGTATCGAGATGTTGTCCTGGAGGTCAGCTGACTCCAGGTGGAAGGAGAGGAGTGACCAGTTGGAGTTGCTAAGGCTGAGCATTTGGTATGAGAAAAAGAAATTTGGGGTCACGACTTGGTTAACCTTGACCTGGGTTTTTGCTGACATGTTGGAATCTTAATTCCAACTTAAAAAAATACTGGCTTTTGGATTATTTTTCTGTTGAGGTATGTTTAGTTTTGGTCCTCCCTGAAATCAGGGAGGATGGACTAGGTCTATCTTTTTGGAGAGTTTTATTCTCCAATCATGTTTATGGTTCTAGTTTGGCATAGAGGCCAGGAAAGGAACTAGGTGGGGCGAGCTCACTGAAAATTTTCATTAGAGGGAGAGCCCAGAGTGAGTCTTTTGAAAGGACATTAGTGTAGATAGCATAATTCAGAGTAAAAGAGCATTTGATTCTGTTGTCAGGGGTGGGGAAAGGCCCCTGTCCCATATTGCTGACTTTTCTATATTTGGGGAGACTCCCAGAGAGATGCAGTAATACTTCACTGAGAAGAGGGTTAAAAGAAGCTGCAGATGTAGATGAAAGAGCCCACAAAAACCCTCCCCCCAAGGAAGGAACCTCCTGAAATGTGAGGAGAATCAGGGCTGGGAGTCCCTGAGGGTTCCTTTTAGTTCTGGGAATTGGTGCTTTTGGGTCCCCTGTGTCAGGGTGCTCTTTTCTTGGCACTAGTGCTTTCCCTAAACGGGATGGGAAATTGACTGTGACCCGTCTTGTTGGATACCATTACTATGGTCAGGCTTCCCAGGTGGTGCTGGGAAGTGGTCAAGAATCCACCTGCCAATGTGGGAAAAGCAGGAGATGTAGGTTCGATCCTTGGGTCTGGAAGATCTCCCTGGAGAAGGAAATGGCAACGTGCTCCAGTATTCTTGCCTGGAGAATCCCATGGACAGAGGAGCCTGGCAGGCTACAGTCCATGGAGTGGCAAAGAGCCAGACACCACTGAGCATCTGAGCACAATTACTGTGGTCCAGCATCTCCATGTCTTCACCTATTATCCTAAAATTCAGGGAGAAGAAACTCCCACATTTGAATTAAATGGATTCCAATGCTTTGAGCAGAAAATGTATGAGCCGCGCTGCAACAGAAGTAACGCTCACCACTCTTATTCATGAGACTCAGCAACTGGGTCAGTGTCATTTTCTAAAAATGTCTTTTTTTCCAGGACTTGAGGTTATTTGTACTAAAATAAATAAAGGAAGTCTTGCATTCCATCAACTTACATATAATGGTCCCCCGATCAAAGCCATCTCCTGCTGACTTGAGCTTTATTTTAGCTTAAATCATTTTCCTTTACTGGTACTAGATCCTGCTGTTATGTATATATTTTACAAGCTGCAAGCAGAAATAAGAAGCAAAAATAAGATGTGGCATTTTATTGAATTTTGTCTTTTTTTCCTCTTTTGTTCCGAGAACGTGTGGCTTGCAAGAAAAACCAATAAAAATAGACAATAGGGGAAAGTGTTGATTTGTAGCAGTATTATCTTTATTTCTTGTAAAGGAAACAAGATTTTCATTAGATGCTATTGTGCCGTTTTCCATTTAGAGAGAGAATAGTGGGATGGATGGCCCATTCAGAGTTTATATACATTTTTGCTTAACATTTAAATGATTTTTGTATGAACATTTATAAAGGTGTTACTTTCTTTTTGCAGCACCAGCTATTAAGCAGTGTGGTACTAGCATGCCCAAAACAGTTTCTTTCCATTGGAGAGCTCGGTGGATACATATTTTCATGAAATCACATTTGCTTTACCTGCAGTGTTGACCTTGGAAACTAGCTTTTGAAATGCTTAGAGATATATCTTTTTGATAGATGGTTAAGTTAAAGAAGGAGTATACCTAGTGTGATACAGTTTTAAACCTTTTATTTGCATAGAGTGAAAACTTTTGAGAGAATAAATAGAAACAAGTAGAGATTTCATGAAGTTGGGGTGGCTTTGCTGGCTTACTTGCAATTCTTCCCTAGCCATTCTTAGTGTTTTTATATCCTTTTGTTGTTGTTCAGTCACTAAGTAACCTCTGACTCTGGAACCCCATGGACTACAGCAAACAGGCTTCCCTGTCCTTCTCTATCTCCTGGAGTTTGCTCAAACTCATGTGCATGGAGTTGGTGATGCCATCCAACCATCTCATCCTTTGTTGCCGCCTTCTCCTCCTGCTCTCAATGTTTTCCAGCATCAGGGTCTTTTCCAATGAGTTGGCTCTTTGAATATATCCTTTTAACAATGACTTAAAAGAGAAACATAGTTCTTGTGTTCAGTTCAGTTCAGTTCAGTTGCTCAGTTGTGTCCAACTCTTTGCGACCCCATGAATCGCAGCACGCCAGGCCTCCCTGTCCATCACCAACTCCTGGAGTTCACTCAAACTTGCGTCCATCGCGTCAATGATGCCATCCAGCCATCTCATCCTCTGTCATCCCCTTCTGCTGCCCCCAATCCCTCCCAGCATCAGAGTCTTCTCCAATGAGTCAACTCTTTGCAGCAGGTGGCCAAAGTACTGGAGTTTCAGCTTTAGCATCATTCCTTCCAAAGAAATCCCAGGGCTGATCTCCTTCAGAATGGACTGGTTGGATCTCCTTGCAGTCCAAGGGACTCTCAAGAGTCTTCTCCAACACCACAGTTCAAAAGCATCAATTCTTCAGCACTCAGCTTTCTTCACAGTCCAACTCTCACATCCATGCATGACCACTGGAAAAACCATAGCCTTGACTAGATGGACCTTTGTTGACAAAGTAATGTCTCTGCTTTTGAATATCCTATCTAGGTTGGTCATAACTTTTCTTCCAAGGAGTAAGTGTCTTTTAATTTCATGGCTGCAGTCACCATCTGCAGTGATTTTGGAGCCCCCCAAAAATAAAGTCTGACACTGTTTCCACTGTTTCCCCATCTATTTCCCATGAAGTGATGGGACCAGATGCCATGATATTTGTTTTCTGAATGTTGAGCTTTAAGCCAACTTTTTCATTCTCCTCTTTCACTTCCATCAAGAGGCTTTTTAGTTCCTCTTCACTTTCTGCCATGAGGGTGATATCATCCTCATATCTGAGGTTATTGACATTTCTCCTGGCAATCCTGATTCCAGCTTGTGCTTGTTCCAGCCCAGCATTTCTCATGATGTATTCTGCATGTAAGTTAAATAAGCAGGGTGACAATACACAGCCTTGACATACTCCTTTTCCTATTTGGAACCAGTCTGTTGTTCCATGTCCAGTTCTAACTGTTGCTTCCTGACCTGCATATAGGTTTCTCAAGAGGCAGGTCAGGTGGTCTGGTATTCCTATCTCTTCTTGTGTATTCACTTTTAATTCATCTAAAGAGTGTGAATTTCAAGGATGTTTCTTCAAGGAGACCAACTGGGAACAAAGAGAGAACTAGCATCATGCTTAGTGAAATAAACCAGTCCAAAAGGACAGGTATTGTACGGATGTCCTTATATGTGGTGCCTAGAGAAGTCAGATTCATAGAGACAAAGTGGAAGGTGGTTGCCAGGGTGTGGAGGGAAGGGGTAATGGGAAGTTATTGTTGAATGGGTCCAGAGTATGATGTGGGGAAGATGAAAAAGTTGTGGAGATGCATGGCGGTGATGGTTGCACAACAGTGTGAATATGCTTAGTTCCACAGAACTGTACCCCTAAAAATGGCTAAAATGATAAATCTTGTTATGTACATTTTACCACAGTTAAAAAGTTCAACAAAAAAGCAAGAGAACTGGTCCCGTACACTCAACCAGCCCAGGTACTGTGACCTAAGGAATTTTGACTTATTATCAGTTTGGAACCTGGGGGCCTGTTCTAGCATCGGGGCTGAGGCTCTGAGGGTTGGGAGGCGGGCAAGGACCCTGGCAGCTTGAGAGGGAATAGATACCACTCACCTGAACCTGATCCCTAAGTTCTGTGTTTTCAAAAGCTTTCTTCACTGTGGAACTAACGCTAACACAGACAAATTTGAAATAATCAATTGGGTATGCCTTACGTGGGTCAGGGCTTCCCAGGTGGCGCTAGGGGTAAAGAACCCACCTACCAATGCAGGAGACTAAGAGACGCAGATTCAGTCTCTGGGTCAGAAAGATCCCCTGGAGGAGGGCATGGCAACCCATTCCAGTATTCTTACCTGAAGGCTTCCATGAACAGAGGAGCCTGGAGGGCTACAGTCCGTAGTGTCGCAAAGAGTTGGACACGACTGAAGCGACTTAGCATGCACACACACGTTATTTGGGTCATGTTTTTGGCCAAGTATATTACTGACTTCTACTTTGGAGATGAAGTGATTTGATAAAAATTAATCTTCACTGGGGTGTCCTCAAAAACTGTGGTACCTTTCCCATTTATTTAGTTGATTATGCCCTCATAGCCAAGTGACCAGCTGACCTAACCCTTCTTTTGCCTTGACCATTTTGTTCTAAAGAGAGTGTAGAGTTTAGAGCTAGACAGAGCCAGGTTTCAATTTGGGCCCTGCCCTGGGGTTGCTGGATATAGGAGGTGCCCTGCCTGAGCCACATTTTCTCTATCTGTGAAATATCCAGAATGATAACTACCTGGATGGGAGGGTTTACTATGATCATGTGAAAATGTGTGCTATAAAGTGATCAAGTTATTTACTTTCTTGATTTCCTCACGTTGAAATGGTTGGTAGGCATTTTAGATGAACTCCACATTTGTTACTATGCTATGGAAGATGGTCCTTAATCAAAAACTGACATGCTGTTTAGGATTAAAATGTTTAAAAAATAATTCTTCAAAAAAAAAGGCTGGTGGGGAGACATTCATAACTGGTAGTAGTAGGTTTTTAAAACATTTTGAATTCTAACTTCTTGGCTGCACTGGGTCTGATTGTGCTAGGTCCCCACTGCTTTGCATGGGTTACGCTTGCTTGTGGTGCTGGGGCTTCTCATTGTGGTGGCTTCTCTTGTTGCAGAGCATGGGCTCTAGGCACACGGGCTCAGTAGTTGTGGCTCTTGGACTCTAGAGCGCAGGCTTGATTGTTGTGGCTCATGGGCTTAATTGCTATGAGGCATGGGGAATCTTCCAGAGTCAGGGGTTGAACCCGTGTCTGCTGCATTGGCAGGCCAGTTCTTGTCCACTGCACCCCTAGGGAAGTGAAGTGAAATGAAGTGAAGTCGCTCAATCGTGTCTGACTCTTTGCGGCCCCATGGACTGTAGCCTACAGGCTCCTCCATCCATGGGATTTTCCAGGCAAGAGTGCTGGAGTGGGGTGCCATTGCCTTCTCCAGGCTTATATTAATGCTTTGTGTTCAACTACATGGTCTTGGTGTTGACTGTTATCTCCCTTGTCCCCGTTTAGTGTCTAAAGAGAATGTGGATGACAGTTCGCCAGTGTGTTTGATGCCTCGTATTATAGTTTGATAGATTTTGGAGACCTACAGATTGGGATTTGATCCTGGGTCAGTCTCTATCAGAAAAGGTTACCTCCTTTTTCTTACAGGAAGAAGAATCTTATAGAAGTTTTAAGTGAAAGTGAGAGTGTTAGTTGCTCAGTTATGTCCAGCTCTTTGAGACCCATGGACTGTAGCCTGCCAGGCTTCTCTGTACATGGAGTTCTCCAGGCAAGATTACTAGAGTGGCTTGCCGTTCCCTTCTCTTGGGGATCTTCCCAACCCAGGGATTGAACCCGGACCTCCTGCAATGAAGGGTCATTCTATACCATCTGAACCACCAGGGAAGCCCAGAAATTAATTAGGGTTAATGTTTATTGAGCATTTCCTGGGAGACAACTCATTTCCTCTGAGTCACTGTGATGAATGCCTTACGTGGAGAAGATCATTTGGCCCCACTTCTCTATGAGGCAGCTACTGTCGTCATCTGCAAATACAGGTGGGGAAGCTGAGGCTCACCCAGGTTGTTCCAGGGCGCACAGCTGGAGCAGATGCTGGGACTGGGCTGAATGGAGATTATGAGGACGGAACTTGGCATGGGGAAGGCACTCAGTAAATGTGGATGCAAATGCAAGTACGCGCGCGCACACACACCCTTAAATGAATATTTCCCTGAGACACAAAAGCTACTAGATTGCAAAAATTAGGGAATTTCCCAGGAGAATGGAGAGTCTAAGGACCAACCAGTGTGAGAAGGCTTGTGTCAGAAACACAAACTGTTGTAATTGTAGCTGTTTTGCATTTTTTTTCTAATTGCTGTTTTAAACAAAGAAAATGTCTATCCTCTCTGTAGGGTGATATATGCTTTTAAAGGATGTAACTGGGGTTGAGATGTTTTTCTTTAGGAAAAAGTCAGTTATTTCTCTAATCATTGAGCATTCTGTCCTGAGAATGCACTCAGTATAATTAGAGAGGATAAGCTCCAGCCTCCAGGGGTGAGCAACTGGACGTCTCGAAATGTTCTGTAAATATATTAGTCTGAAAATTGCATTTTAATGTGGTGTACTAGCGAAATTGAATTTTATTTGCCAAATTATTCCATGTTAATAGTGGTCTTTTTCTACAGGAAGTCTGTTACTTTGTTTAAAAATATATATAGGTCATTTGTTCCTTCCAAAATAATTGAACCATCCTCTGGAATAATCTGTTACTACTTCCACTTCTGATTTGAGTTAGGATACTGATGAAATACAAAAAAGCAAATAGAATTTCAAGTCAAGAATGTGACTTTAGAGAATATCATTTTGCCTGTGGTGTTTGCTTTTGCATCCTGTTTTAAATGCTATATATTGATACTTAAAATGAGTTAAGGCAGCTTTGTGGTCTTTTTGTCATCCAGGTGATGCTAGTAAAAATGTATTCATTTAATTAGTTATCAATGATGTCATCTAAGGAAACCATCTAGAAGAATAATTCTTGAGTGCTGAGCTGGTTAACAATTATTCTTGCCAGAGAATCTGTTTAAAGGACCAAAAAATTGTGAATTAGCCTGTTTTGGAAATTTCTAGTTGTTTCCTTAGCATACAGAGAAAGTCAGCCTTCCACTGTGTGGTGATTAACAGTTGAAGAAATCACAGTTGATGTAGGGTGAGTGCACAAGTTTGACACTAGACTCCAGAAGGATATAGGGAAACTGTCAATGCGTTAAATTTGAAATGCATCCATTTACTTGCAAAAATTTTGTACTTCATTTGCATGTTTCCTTGACCACTAATTTTTGTTAATGAAAATTTGAAGGCTGCATGTAATCTTAAACTGTTAGCTGTGGACCCCAAAGAATCAAAAGAAATGGACACTTAGGAGTTTTAAAAGAAAGTATCAAATGATTATAAGTCACTATTATAAAATATTGTTTGATGATTGTCCACTGTAAAAATTCAGAAGTATTGCTTTGAAGGAAGAAAGGGTGGTATATAGTAACCTGAGAATGTGAAAGTAAGCAGACTATAATATTTTGCTTTAATTTTTCTAGTATATTAATTGACTTCCATTCTAGGGAAATACTCATGATAAAAAAAGTTTCTAATTTACTTAAAATATGTTTACATTTTGATTGTGTTCTGTTTATCTCGTATGTAAAGAAATCCTTGAATCTCAAACATTTAACCACTTCCTTCTGTATTCAGGGCTTCCCTGATAGCTCAGTTGGTAAAGAATCTGCCTGTAATGCAGGAGACCCTAGTTTGATCCCTGGGTTGGGAAGATACCCTGGAGAGGGGAAAGGCTACCCACTCCAGTATTCTTGGGCTTCCCTTATGGCTCAGCTGGTAAAGAATCTGCCTGCAATGTGGGAGACCTGGGTTCGATCCTTGGGTTGGGAAGATTCCCTGGAGAAGGGAAAGGCTACCCGTTCCAGTATTCTGGCCTGGAGAATTCCATGGACTGTATAGTCCATGGGGTTGTGAAGAGTCGGATACTACTGAGCAACTTTCGCTTTCATTTACTGTATTCAGGGGTTTGCTGGTGGTAAAGAATCCACCTGCAATGCAGGAGACCTAGGTTTGATCCCTGGGGATCTTCCTCTGGAGGAGGGCATGGCAACCCACTGCAGTATTCTTGCTTGGAGAATCCCAAGGACAGAGGAGCCTGGTGGGCTACAGTCCATAGGATCACAAAGACTCAGACTCGACCAAAGTGACTCAGAACGCTCACACTGTGTATTCATAAGTGATTTGAGAACTAACAAATCTTGTTCCAATCAAGAGAATTAACTGGCTACAAAAATGGAGTCATTTCCTTGCATCTCTGGAGTCAGTTCTGTATAGTGTCTTTGCCTCCCACCTCCCAGCCAATACCTTGAAGTCTTAAGCTCCGGTACTTGTGAATGGGATCTTATTTGAAAAGTGGTCTTTGAAGATATCATTAAGTTAAGATGAGGTCAGATTGGAGCAAGGTGGGCCCTTAATCCACTGTAACTGATGTTCTTATCAGAAGAGAAATTTGGACACAGAGAGGGAGAATATCACGTGAAGACAGAGATACACAGACACACAAAAAAGATGACTATGTGAAGATGAAGGCAGAGAGTAGAGTTTCATCAGGACTACTGGAAGCTGGGAGGGCTTCCCTGGTGGCTCAGTAGTAAAGAATCCACTGATAATGCAGGAGACCTGGGTTTGATCCCTAGGTTGGGAAGATCCCCTGGAGAAGGGCATGGCAACCCACTCAAGTAGTCTTGCCTGGAGAGTCCCATGGACAGAGCCTGATGGGCTACAGTTCATAGGGTCACAAAGGGTCAAACACAACTGAAGCAACTGAGTACTGGACGCTGGAGGAGGCTAGGAAGGATCCTCTCCTAGAGGCTTAGGAGGGAGCATGGTCCTGCCAGTATCTTGATAACAATTCAAACCTCTGGAACTGTGAGAGAGTATGTTTCTGTTGTGTTAAGTCAAATAATTTGTGTTTGGTCCAGTATCCATGGGAAATGACAGGTCTTTAGAGTCAGACTGCTTGAGTTTGAATCCTGGTTTCACAGTCTAATGTTGTGATCCTGAATCTCAAGTTATTGAAACTTGTCATGCTCAGTTTCTTCATCTGTAAAGTAGGGCTAAAAAGGATACCTTCCTCGCATAGTCATTAAAAAAAATATTTGCCTTATTTTTGGTTGCGTTGCGTCTTTGTTGCTACCTGGGCTTCCTCTAGTTGTGGCAAGCGGGGGCTCCTCTCCAGTTGTGGTGCGTGGTGCTTCTCCTTGTGGTGGCTTCTCTTGTGGAGCACAGGCTCTAGGGTGCATGGGCTCAGTAGATGCGGCGCATGGGCTTAGCTGCTCTGCGACATGTGGAATCTTCCTGGATCAGGGATTGAATTCGTGTTTCCTACATTGGGTGGATTCTTATCAATTCAGGTGGATTCTTATCCACTGTACTACCAGGGAAGTCCTCACTTAGCCATTTTGAAGATAAAATATGTGTTTAATACTTTGACCAGTTCCTGGTGCTATTACACGTAAAAAATTCAGTCATTCTCAGGAGATCAAACCAGTCAACTCTAAAGGAAATCAACCCTGAATATTTATTGGAAGGACTGATGCTGAAGCTGAAGTTCCAGTACATTGGTGACCAGATGCGAAGAGCTGACTCATTGCTAAAGACCCTGATGCTGCAAAAGATTGAGGGCAGGAGGAGAAGGGGGTGACAGAGGAGGAGATGGTTGGATGGCATCACCAACTCAATGGATGTGAGTCTGAGCAAACCTCAGGAGATGGTGAAGGACAGGGAAGCCTGGAGTGCTGCAGTCCATGGGGTCGCAAAGAGTCGGACACGACTAAGTGACTGAACAACAACATTATTCATATATATATAGCAACTAAACAACAACAGTAACAAAACTATATGGAAATGATTTTTGATCATTCAGCTAATATCTACTGAGCTTTTTTAACAGCAAACTTCATGCTAGATAGTGTTCAGGGTGAACATAAATCCTTCAGGTATCATTCCCTCCATTAATGTGAAGAAGAGAAGTAGTTTCCGTGTGGCATCTTTTTGGGCAAGAACTATCTCTGACCTTTCCTCTGGACCTTGGGGAGTGCAATACAGGACCTGTGTCCTGGGGAGGCAGTGAGTATGAAGCCACACTGCCTCGGGTCAAATCCTGATTCTTACTAGCTTTGACCTTGAGCAGTAATAGAATCTTTAACATTGTCTCCAAAATGTTGACGGTAATTGTACTTTTGTCACTCGGTTATGGTCAGAATTAAGTGGCTTCCCAGGTAGCGCTAGTGATAAAGAACCCACCTGACCGTTCAGGAGATCTAAGAGACGCAGGTTGTATCCCTGGGTCGGGAAGATTCCCTGGAGGAGGGTATGGCAACCCACTCCAGTATTTTTGCCTGGAGAATCCCATGGACAGAGGAGCCTGGAGGGCTACAGTCCATAGGGTTGTAAAAGAATCAGACATGACTGAAGCAACTTAGCATGCAAGGTTTAAGTGAATTAAAATACACGAAGTGCCTGGAATAGTAAGCATGTAATAAATGTTGTTATATTATTAAATAAACCTCAAAAGTTTTCAAATTTGTAAATTAGTTCATTCTTTTGATATTAAAGTATGGAGGATTGAGATATGAATCAGATACAGCCCCTTTTCGCTTAAGTGAATAGTTAAGTCAGGGAAGATTAATTCATTTACATTTTAATAAAATAGTATATAAATAAGGCAAAGGGTGATAAAAAGAGCACAGTTAATTCTCAGGTTTTCAGGTGTTGGAGGTTGAATTGGAGTTTTCTAGGCAACAAAGGAAAGAAATAACATTAGGGGAGATGGGAGTAGTATATCCAGAGGCATGGCATGCAAGGAGATACCCCCAGGGGCTACTCAGAGGTACAAAATTTCCTCTAGTACCTGAGTTTGGTCCTAGAGCCAGGGTTTGAATTCTGCCACTTAACTGCTGTGTCTCCTTAAGGTAATTTCTTGACCTCTCTGTGCCTCTGTATTTTCATCCTTTAAATAGGGATAAAAGACTTTGGGAGGATTAAATGAGCATATTAACTTGAAGTGCTTAGATTGGTGCTTGTCCAAAGTAAGTACCGAAACAAAAGGCATTGGCTCTTGTTAATGTTGTTATTCTTCAATTTGCTTAAAGACTACAAGGGCTAAGAAGGTTCACTTAATATTAAGTTCAACGATTCCTGTGGGCTTGGATCAATGCTGCACCATTGGATCCGTACAGTCTCTTGAAAATAGCTTTCACCATTTGAACATTTGGATTAGGAGGTGAAAAAAAATTACATTGTTTAAATAGAGGAAAAAGTGATTAAAATAGGCTAGACATTGGCACAAAGCTTTGTGCAGATTGCTGATTAGGCAAAATAAAAAAAAAAATAAACCCGCATGTTGAGCCAACATGGTTTTGTTTTTAAATCTGGTGAACCACCTGTATCTTTAAGTAATCAATTTAAAGATGGGTTTGTTAATTGTTTCCAAATTACCCAGTGACGTTAGTCTATGTTCTGAACCTGCGTAAGTTTAGAAAAACCACCACCGGAACGTAGCCCATTGGTGGTGCCGCTCAGTTGGCAGTTGTTCAGAGGTGAAAGGAGGCGTGTGGCCTCAGGATTTCTCTGGCTACACTTCTCAGAGCTGTGATGGCAAGTGCATGAATTATTTCAGCTGTGGTCCAGTCCACTCTTATTTTTAGTTTTAAAGGGGGAGTCATTTCCAATTGCGGTTTTCTTTCATCATGAGAGTCATTCATTATGTATTCATTATGCAATGTATTCATTATGACAAGGCTTAGGCAGAAGGAAAATAAAAAATAAACATCACCAGATATGTCAACATTTGGAGATAATAATTTAACACTTGGGGTGGAGCCTTTTAATTCTCCTCCCACTTGCAAAAAAATTAGGCCTCTCTCCAATGCAAGGGCAGGCTAGCATTGGACACAGGGCAGCCTGGTGAGGGAGACCTTTGGGGAGATGTTTAATTAGAAAATTCAGGACAGGAACAACATAATGGTGAGCATGGAATTGTTTTACACTAAACTAGTTAAAAGTGGTGAGAATAAGTGGCTGAACAAAGGTCCTATTTACTCATTCACTGTATTTATTGAGGGCCAGTGAGATGCTGGAGACAAAGCAGGAAACACAGCAGACAGAAATCAGCCTTTGTGGAGCTTGCTTCCATTGTCAGGATTATAGACAGTAACTAAAGGAAATAAATAATCGACATGTTAAGGTGTAAGTACTGTGGAGCACTGAGAATTGATACTTTTGAGCTGTGGTGCTGGAGAAGACTTTTGAAAAGGAAGGGGATCAGACTAGTCAATCCTAAAGGAAATCAACCCTGAATACTCTTTGGAAGGACTGATGCTGAAGCTGAAGCTGCAATACTTTGGCCACCTGGATGTGAATGGCTGACTCTTTAGAAAAGACCCTGATGTTGGAAAAGATTGAAGGCAGAAGGTGAAGAGGGCGACAGGGAATGAGATGGTTGGATGGCATCACTGAGTCAATGGACATGAGTGTGAGCAAACTCCGGGAGATTGTGAAGGACAGGGAAGCCTGGTGTGCTGCAGTCCATGGGGTCATGAAGAGTCAGACTCGACTTGGCGACTGAAAAACAACTGCGGAGAAAAATAAGTCGGGCGGTGGGGATTAGGGGAGGGTAAGAAGAGGGGGATGTGATTTTAGTTTTTATATTTTTAGTTGAAGTGTAGTTCATTTACAGTGTTGTGCCAGTCTCTGCTGTGCACCAACAGTGACTCGGTTATATGCATTCTTCTTTTATATTCTGAGTGGTTTTCAATGGGGGTCAGTCAGGGGAGACATTAGAGAAGGTGTTTTGAGTCAGCACTTGGAAGAGGTGAGGAAGGATGTGCTATGCGTACTTGGGGAAAGAGTGCTTCAGGCAGTGGTGCTGGTGGAGCAGGAGGATGTCAGCGTGGCTGGAGTGAGGAGAGGGGAGTAGACAGGGGCAGATAGATAAAAAGGTGGGGTGAAGGTGGTGAAGCATCCTGTAGGGTTGGTTGGGCCATTGAAACAGCCTTGACTTTAGAGCCAGTTAAGGTGTGAAGCCTCTGAGGGTTCCCAGCCAAGGGTCAATATCTGATTTATGTTTTACATGGGTCATCTGCTGGCTGTGTGAGAACAGACTTTAGGAGTGTTAGTGTTGGGTCGGACTCAGGGAAATCAATCCAGAGGTGACTGTGGTAATCTGGTTTGAGAGATGATGGAGAGTTGGAAAAGGCCAGTAGCAGTGGAGGTGACTGGATTCTTAATATATTTTCAAAGTGGAGCCGGTAGGATTTATTGATGGGTTGAATATGGGGTGTGGTAGAAAGGGAGGAGTCAAGGATGATTCCAAGGATTTTAGTCTGAGCGGTTGGAAGTATGAGGCTGCTCTAATGGAGAAGACTGTGATTCGTGAAGCAGGTTTGGGTGGGGGAGTGTCACGAACTGAATGTGTCCCCTCCCACCAAATTCGTGTTACTCCTTGATGTGATGACATTAGTATATTGGGGTCTTTGAGAGGTAATTAGGTTTAGATAAGGTCACGAGAGTGTACCCCTCATGAATGGGATTAGTGCCCTTGAAAGACTCATGAGAGAGCTGGCGAACCCTCTCTGCTCTCCACCACGTGAAGATACAAGAAGTTGGCAGTCTGCATCCTGGCAGAGTGTTCTCACTAGATACTGAATCTGCTAGTGCCTTGATATTGGACTTCCAGCCTTCAGACTGAGAGAAATAAATTTCTGTTGTTTTTAAGCCATCGGTCTATGGTATTTTGTTATAGCAGTCCAAACAGGCAAAGACAGGGTGGATCCGGAGTTCATCTTTGAATATGACAGTTTGAGGTGTTTAACAGACATTGATTGGAGATACGAACCCAGCAATTGGAACTTAGGGGAAAGAGGTCTTTACAGATTTGGAAGTACAGTAAGCCCCCTACATAAGAACCTTGAAGTTGCAGACTTTCAAAGATGTCAACGTGCATTCCATCAACATCAGGCATTAGTGAAATTACAGCTTGCCCTCTGTTTTAGTAGGCTAATTTTGTTGGACTTACGAACATGCTTTTACAACGGGACTCATTTGTATGTAGACTTACTGTATAAGGATCATCCAGGAAGGGGGTGAAGTTAGAGAAGACTTGCACCAACGTGTGAGGGTTGGAGACATAAGAAGCAGCAAAGGAGACTTAGAAGGACTGGGCACTGATGGCGGGGTGTGATGTCTTAGAAGCCAAATGAGGATATCTTACAAGGGAGAGGTGTGGTCCACTGGGTCAAATCTAAAATTACATGTCCATGTAAGACTGTAGTAATTATTGAAAACTTATGTTTGTTCTTTAGGTTTTGTCTTATTTACCTCTCAAGGTATACAGAATTAAGTATATGTGCCCCATTCTTTCTTCCTGCTCCTTGTGTGGTAGCATTGTTAATAGTCTGGGTAACCTTCCAGATGTGTATAATTATGTACATCATATTGATATCTAAGTACCTATATCTATCTGTAAAGTTTTGTCGTAACAAAATGTTTCAAATATTCAAATATCCCACTGAGTATTAGATCCTGATATACCATATTAAGGAAATGTGACCACTCTTCTATATGAATTAAAATTTATCTTTACTTCCTTTTTTTTTTTTTTACAGTCCCACCATTCTTATTTTTCTGTGCGCACGTCCACCTTCTCGCTTGTGTGTGTTCTCTCTCTCCTTTCAGGCTCTTCTACCCGGCTCAAGGCTGTGCTGTATTTTTCAGACTGCTGCGGTAACAGCAGCAGTGGTGGGCCTGTTCCCAGCTGGGTCCTGGGAGAGCTGCAGAAGTACTGATGCAGAGAACAGCAGCCTCCGCAAGGAATACGGGAAGCTTGCTGGTGGAAGTAGCCTTGGGGAGGCCCAGGATTCCATTTGGCGTGCTCAGGAATGCCAGTGGGAGGATCGTGGTCTAGGGGAGGTCTGAGGTGTCCTTCGTCTTTGCCTCAAACCCTAGCTCTGCTGCTAACTGGTCTTGGCACGTCACACCTCAGTTTTCTTCTACGAGCTGGAGAGATCAGTTTCTGCCTTAAAAGGGTGTGAGGTTTGTAGGCTGTCACATATATATAAATATATATATGTGTCATATATAAATAAAGTGCCTAAGAGGGCCAGCACATAGTATTAATGAGTACCAATTACATTCATTCTTTCCCCCAGGTCTTTCTCATCTTTTTCCTGTTTTACTGTTAAGGTAATTGGTGGATGAAAAAGGCTTGCTGGTTTATCATCTAAGTAAATATATTCTGGTTATCTAGAAAGGAATACAGAATTTAAAGAATTTTAATACATGAAGTAGTTGAACCAAGACTAGAATTCTACTAGTTTTTTGTTTTTATTTTTGTTTTTGTAAATCCAGGTTTCTTAGCCAGTAGGCTTTTAAGTTTCACTGTGAACAGGTTCACTGTCAAGCTCACTTTCAGAGGATTGTAGGTCTCGAAAAAACTACCTCATAATCTGGTCTGTCTTACTACTACTGTGCCCTACCTATGCTGTTCTCCTGCCTCAGGGAAGAGTAACAGTTCAGAAGGCCCATCTCAGCATCAGATGGTGTGGTCTCCATTGTTAAAGACATCATTTGACTAATGCCACCAGCTATGGTTTGTGAAACCAGGTCCCTAATTTTGGTGGTGAAATGAAGGAGTTGAAAACGAAGTGAGAAAAATAGCTTCATTTGTTTTGTCATTGAAGACAAGTGGTCAGTCCTGCAGGGGCTTCCCAGGTGGCGCTAGTGATAAAGAACCCGCCTGCCAATGCAGGAGACTTAGGAGATGCGGGTTCGATCCTTGGGTTGGGAAGATCCCCTGAGGAGAAAATGGCAAGCCACTCAGGTATTCTTGCCTGGAAAATTCCATGGACAGAGAAGCCTGGTGGGCTACAGTCCATGGGGTCGAAAAGAGTCAGACATGACTAAAGTGACTTAGCATGCACAGTGAGTCCTGCAAAGCCAAATATTCACTGTGACGCCTTGGCCACTGCAGTGGAGGGTGTGGCTGAGTCAGGGCTGCCCAGCATCCCAGAGGCACAGTCACTGGTTGCCCATTTGTGCTTCTCAGACTGGTCACCCCACTTGGTGAGGGGTAAGAACCGTTGGTTCTTGTATTTGTAATAACCATCTTTTTTGACACCTGGGTAGTCTAGGAAGGGTTGGGGGAAGAATAAAAATAGATGAATGCTTGGTAATAAACTTTAAAAAGAATTGAATAGCTATTGACGTTTTCAGTGGATCCCGAGTTAAGTCGATGAGCTAGTCTGTTGCTGATTGTTCATAACCAGGGTTTGATCATGGGAATCACACAGGCATTAGTAAGGCAGAGAGGAGGTTGCTCATTGGCCAAAGTGGGCTAAGTGTTTTCCATCTCCTAGTCCTTGGTCCCCCAACCTCTGCTGCTTCTGTCCGTCAGAAAGAGACCACCGGCTCCTTCTCCATTTCTCCAAAGCTCCTTAATCAGGAGTGGGAGATTAGTGTTCACTGGCTTCCTTTTCAGTTCCTCTTAGAGAAGATTCTTACTTTTTATTGGTTCAACTGCTTTATGTTTCTTAGGAGGTGAATTTTCGTCACCTCGAGGAATGAAGCCATATATTAATGGCCAACTGTTTAAGACTAGTATGAAGTTGTCTCTGATGCATAACCTGCACAACGAAACACTGCAAAACATAACACATCCAGTAGCCAAACCTGATTATATAAAGGAAGACTTGTATCCTTTTCATGACTGGCATTTGCTTTTTTCTCACTTCTGATGAGATGATCACAGACGGAACTTTAAGAAATAGCCTGTGTAGCAAAACATTTTTCACATAAGTAGTAACAATATTTTTGTTTAGTACAGTCTCCCAAGGCAAAAAGAAATAAAAGCAAAAATAAACAAATGGGACTTATTCAAACTTACAAGCTTTTGCACCACAAAGGAAATCACAAAAGGGAAAGACAGCTTATGGAATAGGAGAAAATATTTGCAAATGATGTGACCAGCAAGAGCTTAATTTCCAAAACATACAAATAGCTTATACAACTCAGCATCAAAAAAACCAAACAGCCACAAATAAAAAAATTGGCAGAAGACCTAAACAGACATTTCTCCAAAGAAGACGTACAGGTGGCCAACAGACACGTGAAAAGGTGCTCAGCATAGCTACTTATTAGAGAAATGCAAATGAAAAAGAAAATGAAATATCACCTCACACCGGTCAGAATGGCCATCATCAAAAAGTGAACAAATAATAAATGCTAGACAGAGTGTGTAGAAAAAGGAACTCTCCTACGCTGCACCAATATAAATTGGTGCAGTCATTATGGAAAACAGTCTGGAGGTTCCTTAAAAAACTAAAAATTTGAAAAGATACGTGCACTCCAATGTTCTTAGCAACACTATTTACAGTAGGCAAGATGTGGAAGCAACCTAATTGTCCACTGACAGATGAATAAATAAAGACGTGGGGTGTGTGTGTGTGTGTGTGTGTGTGTGTGTGTGTGTGAATATTGTTGTTCAGTCGCTCAGTCGTGTCCGACTCTTTGCAACTCCATGGATTGCAGCACGCCAGGCTTCCCTGTCCTTCACCATCTCCCGGAGCTTGCTCAAACTTTGTCCATCGAGTTGGTGATGGCCTCCAACCATCTCGTTCTCTGTCGCCTCCTTCTCCTTCTGCTTCAGTCGTTCCCAGTATCAGGGTCTTTTCTAATGAGTCAGCTCTTCGCATCAGGTGGCCAAAGTTTGGAGATTTAGCTTCAGCATCAGCCCTTCTAATTAATGTTCAGGATTGATTTCCTTTAGGATCATCTGGTTTGATCTCCTTGTAGTCCAAGGGACTCTCAAGAGTCTTCTCCACCACCATGTGAATATTACTCAGCCATAAAAAAGAATGAAATAATTCTATCTGTAGCAACATGGATGGACCTAGACATTATCATATTAAGTGAAGTAAGTCAGACAAATATTATATCACCTATATATGGAATCTAAAAGATAGTACAAATGAACCTATTTACAAAACAAATAGACTCACAACATAGAAAACAAACTTATGATTATCAAAGGGGAAGGTGGGGGAGGGATAAACTAGGAATATGGGATTATCAGATACTTACTACAATGTATAAAGTAGATAAACAAGGACCTACTGTATAGCACAAGAAACTATATTCAATATTTTGTAATAGCCTATGATGGAAAAGAGTAAAAAAGAACGAATATATCCCTGAATCACTTTGCTATACACCTGAAACTAAGAAAATATTATAAACCAGTTATACTTTAATTAAAAAAGAAATAGCTTATGTAGGAAATTCTTTTGTTATGGTCTGCTTTAGAAAACAAAAATACTGCATGAAGTCAGGCTAAGCAATATGTGCCACTGTGGAGCATTTTTATTTCTTCAAGGATGACGATATTAGAGGATTAAATCAACTTTTTTATGGAAAAAAAATGGTAGCAAGTGTAGGATTGCATCTACTTGGATAATTATAAGGGAAGATGTGACACGTGATCTTTACTTGTGGACTTTTAAGGGAATTTTACTGAAGGCTTGTTGAATTATTCAAACGAAATCCAGTACCTGTTGCTCTGTGCTTAGGAGACAAAAGTAAGTGAGCTGCAGCTTGTCTCCCTGGGCCTCACAGATCATCAGTGCCAGCACAGAGATCCCTGTTCCTTCAGCACAGAAAAGGGATCAATAAATTATGTCTGGGCAGGTTTTAGAAAAAGTAGGAAAGAGGGGTGACATCCTCTATCAGGGCCATACAGTTCTGCATCTGAAGAATCTGAGCCACATCCGGAACATTTCATTCATGACTTCCTTGGGATAGCTCAATGATAGGGATTTGTTGTCTCTGTAAAGCTGCAGGGCTAGGAGAATTTAATTTACTCATGAAATGTAAAAATTAAGGTATTGGACTTCCCTTCTGGCTCAGATGGTAATGAATCTGCCTGCCGATGTAGGAGACCCGAGTTCGATCCCTGGGTCAGGAAGATCCCCTGGAGGAGGGCATGGCAACCCAACCAGAGTTCTTGCCTGAAGAATCCCATGGACAGAGGAGCCTGGCAGGCTATATAGTCTGTAGGGTTGCAAAGAGTTGGACATGACTGAGCTACTGACACTTTCTTTGTAGGGAATGCACAAATCTTCAGTGAACTGCTGGGTGAGTTTTTCCGTATGTGTGCACCTGTGTAGCCATTAGTCAGATTAAGATAGAAAATCTTCCATCCTTTCTGCTGCTTTCCTCTTGTCCTCTTTCAGAGAAGATCCCTCCCATCGTACCTCTGTCACTGTGGCTGAGTTTTCTCTGTTTTGAACCTCACAAACATGGAGTCATACAGTATGTCCTCTTTTATATTGGTGGTCTAATGCTGAGCGTCCCACGTTGTTGTGAGTAGCAGTAGTTCATTCGGTCTTCCATTGTGTGAACATACTTCTGCTTACTGACGTGACTGTTGACAGACATTCGGTTTTCCAGTTGTTGCCTGTTGAGAATAATGGTGCTGTGAGCATTCTTGTATATGCTCTTGACACGTACCATGCATTTCTGCCAAGTGTGTTCTTAGGCATAGGATTGCTGGCTTGTCCAGCCTTCATGGAGTCTGTTAAAGTGGTTGTTCAGGTTTACATCCCTGCCATCCGTGTGTGATGCCAGCACTTTTTAACCCTGTTAGGACTTGCTGTACCCACTCCAGTGTTCTTGCCTGGAGAATCCCAGGGACGGGGGAGCCTCGTGGGCTGCTGTCTATGGGGTCGCACAGAGTTGGACACGACTGAAGCGACTTAGCAGCAGCAGCAGCAGCAGGACTTGCTGTGTTCCCTGCCATAGTGAGCAGCACGACCGTCCCCACAGACACCAAAGCTGGAAACCTTCCTGCCTCTTTAAGATTCTTCTCTTTTGCCTTATCTAGGTAGATCATTAGCAGGAATGGCCAGTCTTCTGAAATGTCCCAGGAATTTGTTTTCTTTTTTCAGTCCCCAGATGTCATGAAGTGGAGAGCTGAACTTCAGCAGTAATAATTTTGAGGGACTCATTAGGATTGCATAGAATCTCCATTTTTTGTGTGTGTGCTTTGAATGTTGTCATAGTGATTGAAGATGGCATGTTGTATTTTGGAACTTCCCAGATTCTGCTTAATGGCCAATAGGTAGTAGAGAACTGAAGCTTGTGGTTGCAAAATGAGCGTGCACACATACACTGCCAAATTAGGTGCATACCAGACGGATGAATAACATGCTAATTATTATTATTCTACCTTGGAGAAAGTCTGGTAGAGTTATAGCTTCAGGCACTATGTAAGACTTAGCTTTTTAAGCTGGCAAAACATTGATTACTATTTTTAGTTCAACTTCTACCCTTAAAAAATTGGATAGTATATTCCTTGCTACTCCTGGATGGTTTTATGTATTTTAATTAATGTTATCTTATTGCATTTGTGCCCTGGGGCTGCTTCAGTGAAAGATGTGTAATTTCAGAAGGTTGATGAAATTAGATAGGTTTGACTGGGAAGACCCTGTTATTCATATTTATGGTTATAAAATATTTCTATGTATGGAATATTTATGTTTATCTATGTGTACATACAACTATGTATGACGTTTCTGTGCTATAAGCACAGTGTTCTAAATCCATTTGTAATTCAGACCAGTAGAGTAGCTCCAGTTTAGTGGTGATTTTGTTGTTAAACATGTCTTTACATTTTCCCTTTAGAATCCCATTATGCAATGATATGTAAAGAAATGACAGTGATTCTATAAATCAAGCACACACAACCCTCTCAGCTTTGTTACTTTGTAGTCAAACCTCACATATTCTTGATTGAATTGGCATGAGGTACGTGACCAGGTGGAAATCAGCCTTATTTGGGTCTAAACAAGTAGCCAGTTATGGAGCATGGAAAATATATTTTATGTCATTTGTCAGAGCTGAATGCAATTAGTTTTGCAATAACGTGAAAGGCAGTTTTCTGAGGAAAAAAAGTATATATATATAGAGAGAGTGAGGCCTGAAATAAGACACAGTCAATAAAGAGAAAGGCTATAATATACTGTTTATTACCATCAAATGCCAAGCAGAGTTTCTCGTTAGTGGGAGTTAAGAATTAACATATAAGATGTCACAAAGCTATTGAACAGTAATTACACAGTATTTTTCCTACCTGAAATGTTCTGGTCCTGAAATCCTCTTGATGGTAAAATTTAAAATCCTAGGAGGAAGGGCGGAGTCAGGAATATAAAGATACTAAGTGAATCTCAGAGACTTTGTACACAAATTTTTTTAAGTTTCTCTGAAATGAAACAGCCAGGTGCACTTTGGAAACCTCATCACAGTTTCATTGTAATAGTATGTATTCCTTTTGCTGTGTGACAGATAATGACCATATTAAGAGTTTATTTTATCCAGGGGCTAGTCTCCTATCCACAGAGTCAGTGCTCTCCCTCCTTCCCCGTCTCCCTCCCTTTCTTTTTTCCCCTCCTTTTCTTCCTTCCACCATCCCCATTCAGTTATTTCCTGTTCCTACTAGGTAGTGTTTTAGGCTTTGGGAACACATTGAAACAAACTCTCTGCCCTCAATAAGATAATACTGAAGAGGTGGGAGACAGGTAAGTGCTTCAGGGTTGGGTTTTCTTAAAGTAGGCGCTGATTTGGAGGTTGGGGAACAAGGTGTGGACTTGGGATCAACCCAGTGAACCGAAGGGGGTGGAAACAGGATTGGGCAGAGGAAGAGGCTGAGCTGCGGTGCAGGTTTGACAGAGCCTCCACCGGCCTGCCTGAGAACCCTGGAGTGACATGGATTGCCTGACAGGTTGAGGCACTCAGCGATGAGCTCACTGCCTTCAGGTGTGTTACCTGGTGTGGCTGCCCCGAAGGGGTGTGGCCTCCGGCAGGACGTTCTCTGGTCACTGAGGAGCTGGGCCCTGGAGTGCTTCTGCCTGCAGCTGCTCTGCAGGTCTTAGCAGTGGCTCTCCAGTCTGTCACAGTAAGTAAAGTTTCCGGAGGTGACACAATGGTGGAGAAAGACAAGAGTTGATGAGGGGAGTGAGAGTGTTGGAGGGAGGAGAAGGCCTTATGGAGACATTGAAACAGACGTCGGAAAGAACTGATGGCACCGGAGCAGAGCAGAGAGGCTGCAGGAAGAGCCATCGCAGGGGCCTGAGACATGCGCCTGGCCTACTGGGGGGAACGTCAAGGGGGCCAGGGTGTGAGTCGGGGTACAGTCATGTGGGACCTTTGTGCCGTTGCACGGAGTTCACCTTTTATGCTGCGTGAAATAGTGTATTAGTTTGCTTGGGCTGCTCTAATAGCGTACTGCATACTGGGTGGAAGAACAACAGAACAGTTGTTGGAAGAACAGTTCACGGTTCTGGATGTCATGAGTCCATCAGGGTCCTGCAGGGTTGGTTCCTTCTGATGGTGGTGTGAGAGGCTGTGCTCCATCTCTCTCCTAGCTTTTGGTTGTTTGCTGACATACTTGGTGTTCCTTGGCTTGCAGGTCTCAACCCACACCTTCCTGTGGGGTTCTCCCTATGTGTGTGTCTTTGTGTCCAAATTTCCCCTTCTTATGTGGACACCCGGAGAAGGCAATGGCGGCCTACTCCAGTACTCTTGCCTGGAAAATCCCATGGACGGAGGAGCCTGGTAGGCTGCAGTCCGTGGGGTCACGAAGAGTCGGACATGACTGAGTGACTTCACTTTCACTTTTCACTTTCATGCATTGGAGAAGGAAATGGCAACCCACTCCAGTGTTCTTGCCTGGAGAATCCCAGGAGCGGGGGAGCCTGGTGGGCTGCCGTCTATGGGGTTGCACAGAGTTGGACACAACTGAAGTGACTCAGCAGCAGCAGCAGCAGCAGCAGCATGTGGACACCAGTCATATTGGTTTAGGGTCCACCCTAATGACCTCATCTTAACTGATAAATCTGCAATGACTGTCTTTCCAAATAAGGTCATGTTCTGAGGTATTGGGGGGTTAGGACGTCAACATGTGAATTCGTGGGGTGGGGTGGGGGGAACACTCCAACCCATAGCAGGTGGGAAGCCCTTAGAGGATTTTGAACAGGTTAATAATGTAATAATCAAACTTATGTTTTACAAATGGTCACTCTTTTGTGGAGATGAGAATGAAGAGAGGAAGCAGAGGCATTACTATAATCAAGGCAGGAGATGCTGTTCACTGTGCCGGGTGCTAGAGAGGGTGGTAGTGGTTTGAGAGGTTTAAGATATACTAAGGCAGAGCTGTTACCCAGTCGATTAGCTGCAGTGAGGAGGAAGGAGAGAGAGAAAGAGGAAACAAATGAAGAGGCAAGGATGACTCCTCAGCACCTGAAAGAATGGAGTTGCCGTTTGCTGAAATGGGCAAGGTTTTGCAAGGAGCCAGTTAGGTGGTAACAGTAGGAGTCTGATTTAGGACTTAAGTTTGTGATGCCTGTTAGACACGCACGTAGAGAGGTTGAGCAGGCAATTGGATGTATGAGAGATTCTGGAATCCAGAGTTCAAAGATGAAAGGGACCAGCAGGGACAACCCTGGAAAGAGGAGTCAGTGAGGTAGGAAGTGAACCCAAAGAAAGAGGGCAGAGGGGCTTCAGAAGGCATGTAATGAATGTGTTTCAAAAGTAATCATCCAGTAGAATAAGAAACAGGTTGACCTCTGGCTTTGGCAACATGGAGGCCACTGGCGACTTTGACAAGAGCAGTTCTGATAGAATGACAGCGATGAAAGCCGGTTAGAGTGAACTCAGAAGAGGCAAAGTAGAGACTAGACACAGGCAGCTTTTAATTTTATGACTAGCTTGCTGGAGGTGAGGGCCCATGTTCACAGCAGAGATGAAGCGTACCTAGGATGCTAGAAATGGGAAAACCTTTGTGTAATCATTTTAGGATGGAGGTCAGGTATTGATACTTCTTAGGCTCCCTCCTCTTTTCTTTTATAGGGTTGTTTAGTCTTAACTCTTCTCAGAAATAGCAGCTTCATGGCAAAGTATGTAATATTACCGCCTTTCAGACAAGTTTTAGCTCCTTTCCTCCTAACAGGATATGTAGTAATACTCAGTTCTTGAGGGTTGAGTAAGACAGTGTTAAGGTTATATAGGCTTAGTCATGAATTTTTTCAAGGGAGGAAAAATTTGACCTAAAAGGAAATTTATCTGGAATTCATTTGCTTGAATAAAGAAAATGAAGAAATTATACATAATTAGTCCACAGGATAATTTACCTCCAAAAACAATTTTAGTAGCATCGCAATTTTCTCCTTTGCATATCTTAAAATCAAGAATTAGGAGCAAAGTATAATTAACGTACTTGAATTTTATCTCATCTTCCCAGTCTGCCAAGGAAAGGAAACAGAAGATCTAAAAGGGCAACTCAGAGTGGAGTTGGGTTTTGCTCCAGCTCCCTCAATGGCTCAGTGAAAATATTCGGAAAAGCTCTGTCCCCTTGCTGGGAATTGAATGTAGGTGAAAGTGTGAACTTAAACTTTCAGGGAGACTGGCACAATTTCAGAACCAAAGGAGATATTAAATGCTTTGTTTCTATAAGGCCAAATTAGGTCTGAATCTTTTAAACACAAATGAGAGAATTAAATTTGATCATTGATGTCATCCCTCCTTTGAGGGGCACACCTATTAGCTATTAACTCATAGAATTCGCACATGTGATTATTTTGTGAGATAAAAGGGATTTTTTTTATCTTTCAAGGATTTATTCCCTTCTACTGAGTTCACAGAGGAAAAAAAAAAGAGGGAAGTGGAATTAAACTGAGCTTTAGATATAATAAAAGGGAAGTTTTTCCTCATGAGGCTCATCTCTAGATGTTGGTCTCCGCGGGATTTATTTATAAATCAACTGCCTTGTGGATGGTCAAGGTGTGGGAAAGGCAGAGTGATCAAGAAACTTAATGGGGGGGGGGCACTTGATCTGTTGGAACATAAAAGAAAACACCTGGGCAAGTTTCACTCTACTTTTAAAGACCCTCGAACAAGAAAACCAGCACAACCCCACCGTTCTGCAGGCTTGCTTAGGCTTGTTCAAAACCTGTGGTACCATGGCGTTCAAAAGCAGTTGTGTCCTTGTGGGAGACGGTGAGGTGGAGACAGGCATGCAGCTTTATACGGATTCACAGACCCACACCTTTACCTTGAGACAAACAATCTCTCAGGTTTTTGTCCTTTCCTCTCATTACTGTGTTCTTGCAACTTTCCTTTTTGTCTTATCTGAGATTGGACTCTTAAATTCAGCAATGAAATTTAGATAGGAAAGAAGGCGGAGGATTAGTTGGGTAGTGTTTCTATTAAACCCTGTAATGAGTTAACATTATAGAATACTGTTTTGTCTTCTTTCCCCTGAGGCTGTAAAATATTGTCATTTCCAAGATAAGAAAAATTCACAGGCTGCTGTCTTTCCTTTTTCTGAATTCATATATAATCTTTTACTTTTAACCCTTTGCAGCTCTTTTGGATGCCAGTGTATGTCTGCTATGGGAAATTTTAAATACAGCCAGCTATGTTAAATATTCATAGAATCGATTTGTACTTGTTTAAAGTCTTCGGTGATTTATCTTCAGAGAGTGTTAATATGGCAGTAATTCTGCGTTACATTTCTTGCACCAACATTTAATTGATACTATATTTCACGAGGATTATTATAAGTTTATTGCTGTAGTATTTAGAGTTGTGGTTCTGTGCTGGTAATTCAGAGGAATAGGATTCCTGAATCTCTTGTTTCCATTTTAATTGTGTGTGCTTTTGAGCTGACGAGTTTGAGAAGGACCATTAACTGTGTAAAAGATGTTATGGACAAAAACCATTTTGGTGGAGTAGACCTGGGGGTACTTGGCTTGTGGATGTCGTTGTATGAGTATTTTTCTTTAAAATGATGGTAAATTTAATCTATATTCTTTTTCAAAATGACATAGAAATTGATAAAATCTATTTAGTGGGAATTAGCAGTAACTTTTCTTTTTAACTAAGGTACCTGGGATATCTCAGCCTGGGTAGCAGCTATTGTATTGCTTTTTAAAGCATGTTGATTTACATTGTTATTCTCTTCTAGAAACTTCAGTGGTTTTTCTAGCCATGGCAGTGGCACCCCACTCCAGTACTCTCGCCTGGAAAATCTCATGGACGGAGGAGCCTAGAAGGCTGCAGTCCATGGGGTCGCTTGGTCAGACACGACTGAACGACTTCACTTTCACTTTTCACTTTCATGCATTGGAGAAGGAAATGGCAACCCACTCCAGTGTTCTTGCCTGGAGAATCCCAGGGATAGGGGAGCCTGGTGGGCTGCCACCTGTGGGGTCGCACAGAGTCGGACACGACTGAAGCGACTTAGCAGCAGCAGCAGCAGCAGGACAGCAGTGTCCTAACTGTGCAATTCTCGTTGGAATTTCACACAGTCGAACACTTAGTAGGTGAGGTGAGGTGAAGTCACTCAGTCGTGTCTGACTCTTTGCAACCCCGTGGACTGTAACCTACTAGGCTTCTCCGTCCATGGGATTCTCCAGGCAAGAATACTGGAGTGGATTGCCATTTCCTTCTCCAGGGAATCTTCCCGACCCAGGGATCGAACCCGGATCTCCTGCATTGGAGGCAGACGCTTTAACCTCTGAGCCACCAGGTAAGCACTTAGTAGGTGCTCAGAATTATATTGAAATGTCCGTACAATTGAAAACATTTTGGTGAGTAAATACACAGATATCCATGCACTGGCAGTGAAACATGTATGGCGCCTGAGGGAAGGTGGAACGTTTGCCCATCAATCACTGTCCTTATTAAAGAATGAAAATCAGGAAAGGAGGCAGGAGAAGTTTTAGATGGGTAGAAGGAAAGAGTAAAAACCACAGACGCTGAAAAGTACAAGGAGAGGGCAAAGCCTTAGTATGATTTATTGGATTTAACTCAGGAGAATGTTCTGGAAGGAACTTCAGACTAGGGGTTAGCACACTGAATGTGACCTTTGGTGACTCTGAATTCTGGGGCCTCTGCCTTCCCTAAAGGCTCACTGTGAGACTCAGGTGAGAAAACTTATGTGAGGATGTTTTGCAGACCGTGAAAGGTCATACCATGGGGTGTTTTGTGAGCCTTGATGGATGGTGAGGGTCATCCATCACGTACATAATGGCACGTGCAGCAGGCCATGCCTGTGATGGACAGTGGTGGGCGAAATGCAGGCCTTACCTCCCAGGCTGTTAGTCATTCTAGTGATGAGAAAGGTGTTAACCAAACACTCAAGTATATAATTATAACCTGTTACAAACTGGTAGATACTGTGAAGTACAGGGTGCTAACGGCTCATTTAGTCTGGCTCTGGGGTTTACCCTGTACTGTGTGGAGTCATTGAGGTTCTTGGAGGGACTGACCTAAGCCCAACATTGCTTCCGGAAGTTTCATCTAGTGTAGGACGAATTGATGAAGGATTGGAGCCTGGGAAAATACTTAAATAAGGTACTGTCATATATAGCATACACCCGTCATAGGACATTATATATGTCATTATATTCTTGGAATTATTTTAATGTTTTAAGTGTCTAACGTTGATATTTTTATGTGAGGTTTTCTAGGGTCTTGATGTTTGTTTGGTTTTCATTTGGTGTGTTAGTGAGCATCTATTTTTGGTTAAACATAAAAAAGTCACCATAAAATATTAGTGAACGCTTGTCTAGGTTCTTGTATGTGCAGAAATGCTGTGCTGAGTGCTGTACGTATATTAACTCCTGTTAATTCCCAGCAACCGTGTGAGATGATGAGACCATGTTTTCCTCACTTTGCAGATGAGGAAACTGAAACTTACTCAGGGATGTACAGCTGGTAAGTGGGACTTGGATCCAGGCCACCTAGCTCTGAGTGTATGTTCCTAATTACTTCATTATCACCTTTTCACTTAAAAAGAAAGAATTAATTTAACGTTCTGTGAGAGCAGATAAAGATGCCAGTAAAGCAGTCTTTAAATAACCACTGTGAATTCCTAGTCTCAATATACTTCCTTCTTGTTCTTTAAAAATAAATTTTTGCTAATTACAAAATAAGGAAGAAAACCTATTTGAACACAAACAAAATTTTTGTTTTAGAAGTTATATTGTGGTTTTATTCATTTCCCCAGAAGGGATTATAGAAGTTTGCTTGTCCTGGACATTGCTGTCTGGGCTACATGTCTCCCCATGTTTCCTTTTTTTCGTAACCAAGGCGGTGAGTGTCCAGATCTGTCACCCTAGTAGATTTTATGTTTGCCTCTTGCCTTTCATTGCCCATAAGAGCTTCATTCCGTTTCACTGTTGTGTTTAGTTCCACAGTAATAGAAGCTTAGCGTAGGTAGCACCTGTGGTGTACACATAAGCTGACTCCCTGAGATCGCAAATGGGGACCCCAAAAGTGAGGGTCATTGGCAGAGCCACAGTTGGAGGGCAGGGCCTGGAACATGCACCTGGTGTCCACCCCCCATAGCCTGAGCTTTGTGTGTGGAGGGTAATAGCATATGCTGCCCCAAATATGACTGGAGGAGTTTAGGACGTGCCGCCTCCGAAGATGCCACTTTGATATATTGATTATTTTGAACTGTAGGCCCTTGAAAAGTGAAAGTCACTCAGTCATGTCTGACTCTGTGACCCCTGAACTGTACAGTCCATGGAATTCTCCAGGCCAGAATGCTGGGGTTGGTAGCCTTTCCCTTCTCCAGGGGATCTTCACAACCCAGGAATTGAACCCGGGTCTCCCACAATGCAGGCAGATTCTTTACCAGCTGAGCCACAAGGGAAGCTCTGACCCACATAAATGCAGGGAGAGGCTTTGTCTGCTTCATGTCCCAGTTGTCTCTTTATCTGCCTGAAAACAGATCCTCCAAAAGGATCACTTGTCATAGAGCCCCACCCCAGGAGTTTCATCACCCAGAAGGGATTGACCCTTATCATGGGAAAGGAGACTAGGAGTCAACACCAGGCCCAGACAGACTTTGTCACAAACTATCATTTGTCCCTCCTCTTCTTCTAAAGACCCATTCATCTTTCCGCTAAGATGCCAACTTCCCCCTCTCCTTTCCCTATTATGATGGTATTTAAGTCTGAATTCTAAGCCACCTCTTCAAGTTATTCATTTTCTTCTGGATACTCCCATGTATACAAAGTATACATGTTAATGAGTTTCTATTTGTTTTTTCTTTCTTGTTAATCTGTCTTTTATTACAAGAGTTTCAGCTAAGAACTCAGAAATGTGGGGGGAAAATGATTTTTTCCTCCCCTGCATTTATTCCATGGATAAGCTCCAAAAAGTTTGATTCAGAATTAAGCTAAACCTGTGGCCATGGATTAGTTTGGTTTATGGTTCAAAACAGTTTTCTGTATTGATAGTAAGAGGGAAATGTTTTGCAGTATCTCGTAAAGGACTTTTATATATTACTTTTTTGATTCTGCATTTGTTTCTTGACGTTTGGAAAAAAGTCCCCCCAAGGGCTCTGCTTTTATTTGGTTAATGCTGTTAACTGCTAAAAAGCACATTCTCTGCAGGAATGCAGTATGGATAGAGTGTTACTAAAAAAGAGACATATGCTTTGCAATTTCACAAGTTGTTTCATTTTCTTAAAATGGTTAGAATCTGTCTTTGGACTCCTTATGCTTTTTGTGACTGTGGTGTCTTTCTATACATTGTATTTTGTCCCTGTTTTGTCGTCTACCAGTCATGTCTCAGTAATAGAGCCAGGAGGTCAGAATCTCTTGAATATTCAGTGCAGAATTTTGTGTTTATAGGATAAGCTGTTTTATCTGGGACTATTATGACCAGCAGCTGCCCAGTTGAAGTGGAGAAGTGTAAAAAAATTACATTTATTTATATCTTATATTTTAAATTTAGACATATAAATGTACAACCATGTTGCTAATTTCTGAAGTAGGGCCTGATAAGTGGTTTCTATGTGTTTTTTGGCACATGAACCATAACCTGCAATGCCTAGTCTACCTGGTTTTCAGTTTGGCTTGCTTTAGAGTGTTAGGATACTTGGGAGCTATGAGTTTAGAATTCTTCCAGGTTCTTCCGATTTGCCTCCCCATCCTTTGCCACTTTTTCATGCCTAATTTGACAGCAGTTATTTTAGTGTTACTCTTTCATTGAATTACTCCACAGTGTTCAGATGTTCAACTTCATTTTCATAGAAACATTTTTCTGAGCTCATATTTTATGTGTTTTTATACAGGTTATTATGTGTTTACATACAATTAAACAACTAGCATATATAGATGTGAACACATCTGACCCTAGAGAAAGGTACAGCTTTACTGGGGAGCTGACCTCTGCTTCTCAACCTATATGTGGTGAATGTCTAGTTTTTTTATTTTCAATCTGACATGGATCTGTTCTTTCATTAACAAAAAAAGGAGGAAAGAAATAAAAAAGTTATGCAAGCCTTAGCGGTTTTTAAAAAATATTTTAGAAACAACATAAATTAAATTACATTTTGTTAAATATAAACACAACAAATATCGGAAAGAAAATTACAAAATCTGTGCATCTCCTTCAAAAGCATGAATATAGGTAATTCACATAACAACTCACTATAGCTTGTTAATTTGTTAATCCAGTTATAGCTGAACAGAAAATTATGACTAAAGTGGTGATTCTCCATATTAAATAACCCTGTAGCTCAGACGGTAAAGCGTCTGCCTGCAATGCGGGAGACCTGGGTTCAATCCCCAGGTTGGGAAGATCCCCTGGAGAAGGAAATGGCAACCCACTCCGGAAAATTCCATGGATGGAGGAGCCTGGTAGGGTACAGTCCATGGGATCTCAAAGAGTCGGACACGACAGAGCAACTTCACTGGTTTACTGGATGTAATCAGTGTTTTAAGATTTTTGATGTCATAGACGAACTTACTCTTGCTTGTTAACCTATTTACTCTAGGCTGGGTTAGTGATAGCTTGTCTCAGGGTTAATGAATAATGTATATCTCGATTGATTATGATTTTGTTTTAGTAACACCCATGGTAGAGGACCTGGCCTTGTAGAGGGATGTTGATGAGGATGAAAAAAGAAAAAGCAATTTCAGCAAGCTCACGATCTTCATTTTTCACTTTTCTCCAAAATGAAGCAAGTGATGCTCATGTCAAAGTTCAGCTTCAGTTTTTCCTCAGTAGCCAGCTCCAACTTTCCTTTAAATTTATGGTCAAATGTAAATGATCTTTCAATGAAAGAAGTGAGTTTCAATTTTAATACATTTATATTACCATTGAGAAGGTAACCTTAAACTATCACTTGTGATCCCATGGTTCTACAGCACTTGACAACTCGACAACTTGCCTCACAAGGTCGTCATCACCAAAACTGGTCACTGAGATGAGTCTGCTATTCATGCACTTGGGTGTGGCAACTGTGTCTGATAAGAACCCGCATTTCTATTGTAAATGCTCACTTTCCATTTCCTGGGCAGCTGATAACAGTTTGCAGACTGGTGTCTATCTCTGGACCATACTTGGAGAAGCCCTGGGCTCTAGTAGCACCTCCTACTAGTTGTGAGCTGCTGGTGTGCTGAAACATCGGTCATTGAGCTGTGGAGAGGGAGTGGGGTGTGCTGGTTAGTCTGGCAAGGGGATTAAATCAAGGGAGCTTCTTTTGCTTAAATATCACCACCCCCCGACCCCGCACAGGTTCTTAGCTTTCGTGAGATTCAAAGTATCAGATGCATGTGCGGTTTTGTATGTATTGTATATGTGTTTTGTATGTATTATGTATCTGTTTATCCCATGACTGAGGATACCGATCATGCTTCCATCTGAAGGAGTTCACCGACATGCCTCCCAAAATGTGCTACTTGGATATATTGATTGTTTTAAACTGCTGCTGCTGCTGCTAAGTCACTTCAGTCGTGTCCGACTCTGTGCGACCCCATAGATGGCAGCCCACTAGGCTCCTCTGTCTCTCGGATTCTCCAGGCAAGAACACTGGAGTGGGTTGCCATTTCCTTCTCCGATGCATGAAAGCGAAAAGTAAAAGTGAAGTCGCTCAGTCGTGCCCGGCCCTTGAAAAACAGCAAATACAGTGAGAGGCTTTCTCTGAACTCCCCTTGTCTACCTGAAGACAGATCCTCCAGAAGGAACTCGGTTGTCCTCCCCACGACTTTCATCAACCAGGGAAGGATTGCCTCTTCACATACACCACACCCCGACAGACTTCATAACAAGCTATCACGTCTCCCATCTATTCTTCTAAGGGCTTATTCATCTTCTGAAAAATCGTTTACTCTCTCCAGAGAGGCTGATATCCTTCCCTTTCCTTCCCATGTTAAGATGGTTTATAAGCTGTCAAATCTCACTGCTTTTTTGGGGTACTCATTTTATTTTTCCTGTGATGTCTCCAATGTGTGTTATATTAAAAATGAATACATTCTGGACCTTTTCTCCTGTTAATCTGCCTGTTCTCAGTTTATTTCATAGATCTAGCTATCAAACCTAGGAGGGTAGAAGGAAAGTCTCCCCCCACTCCCATCTTTGTCCATCTTTGAATTACCTACTGGACCTCGCATGCAGCTGCTAGGTATTGCTGCATATAATATATAAATCTGAAATTTCAGTGGAGACATTTTCTTTAAAGTGTAGTTTACTTCTAAGGAAGTAATACACTCTTGAACTCTCATTTCTCTTCTGGTCAATAGGAATTTGTCTAGTTATCTCCTAAAAAAATCTCAGGATTTGGACCCTGTTTCCTTTGCCTGAGCCTATTGTCTGGGCCCAGGAGAATTTCGCTGCTCTTACAGTGAAACATATTTTGAAAAAATGATCAGTTTGGGAGCTTCAGTCCCCTATTTTTATCTATTCACTGACTTACCACTGTAAATGATTCTAAATCCTATGAACAAGGACTGCTCAGGGTAGCTGATTTATCCTACTTGCACGAGTTCATAGTTGAGGTAAGCAAGCTTTTCATGTTTTTAAAGGAGGTGAAATTTTGGCCATAGTTTTAACTCCTTTTCATGAAGATTATTAGCAGAGTCTTTGAAAAAGGAGTCAGTGTCCTTGTAGTAATAACCAGAAGTTTGAAAGAGATGGTGATGTTGAAGACCATAGAAGGAAGTAAAAATGAACTGATGATGAGTATAGATTTATCGCAGAGTAACAAAAGTGTAGTGTGTTAATTTTAGAAGTGTTTCCTTTCTTGATGATACCTTGCAATTTGAAGTTTTTCAGTAATCCTAAAATGAGCTGACTTGGCAGTCAAGAAATATCGTCGAAAAAGTGACAACTTGGCATCTTTTGCTAGGCTGTTTTCCCCACCATCAGGTGAAAGAAAAAGCAGTGGTAAATTTCAAGCATATTTGGAGCAAAGACCTTTTGACGTAATTCTTATAGCTCTCATTGATGAATGCTTACCGTATCCATATGCTTGACATACAGTGCTTCATTTAATCCCTGAAAAAAGTCAAGGACTTGAGCAGGATCATCCACCTCTCTGTCCAAAGTGCAGGATGCTGTGCTGGACTTTAGGATGTGGTGGTCTGCAAACCAGACTTAAATCCCTGCCCTCTAGGTGCTCCTAATCTAATAGGAGACAAAGAGCCTTTAAATATATAGTTAGAAATGGTGGTAGGTTCTTTGAAGAGAAACCATAGGACCACTGTTAATTCTCAAGATTGGTCAGTAAAAGCCACCCTGATTAAGGGATATTTAAGCTGAAACCTGAATGATGTTGATGAGTGAATCGAAGTTAGCTAGGCTGGGTGTGTGTGAGTGTGTGTGTATGTCAGGGTGATGGGAGTGGGAAGATATTCTAGACAAAGAGCACAGTTTGCACTGAGTCTTTTGAGTGAAGATCAAGACTGACTCAGGGCCTGGAGCATGCAAGGCAGAGGGACCTTGATGAAGAGCTGGGGTAGTGGGCAGGGCCCAGGACACTAGGCTACTACCAGGATTTTTTTTTTTTTTTTTAATGCAATGGAAAACTATATACGAGCTTTAGATTGGGGAAAGACATGGGTAAGATTACCTTTTATAAGGATCATTCTGGGCCACTGTGGATATAGGTTCTAAGGGAGTCTTATAAAAGTGTTGTTCAATTCAAACCAATAGTCTGCTAAACCTTAGCTGAGTTGTGTGAGTTTGACTCTTGGTCTTTGACTGTTTTGTCCTTCATAATCCTTTATTCAACAAGATTCAGAGTTGGAGGCTGACATCTTCTCTTGCTTTACAAGGTGACTGTACCTTGAGTATTTTTTTTTGTTGAGGGCTGCCTATTTTCTTTGCAGCAAAGTGTGGAACAGTAAGGAACTTTGGGTGTTACGGTCTTGCAGAATGGTCATTGGGCAGTACATAGGGCAAGTAGCTGTTTATCACCAAAGTCTGGGGTTTGGCTTTTACTTTTAATAACCTGGAAAATCAGTCTTTTCTCAGTACACCTATAACAGAATTGGACTCTGGGGAACGGGTTCTTGTTAGTTCAGATCACAAGAGCTTCATATAAAATAAAAATCAGTTGGTTAATGTTAAAGACTAGAGCTAGAAAGGAGTCTGGACATGCATTCTGGAGGGAAACCTACCTGAGAAGCCAAATGAGAGTCTGACATCTTGTGTCTGTTAGATCTCCATAAAGGCCATCTCTGTAGAGGAGACGCGCCCCTTAGTCCATTGTACCTTAATTGACATTGCACAGGTTTCTGCTGTTTTGGATTTCTTTTTTGTTGTTTCATACCCTTCTTTGTCTATTGAAAATTTTTTAGTGTTTTGAACTTTTTGTTCTGAAATAATTTTAGGCTTTCAAAAAGCCTAAATTTTAAGCGTTAAAAATATAGTGAAAAGTACAAAAAATTCCTTTACATTCTTCATCTAGATTTTCTAAATGTAACTGTCTTACATAATCACTGTATAGTAATCAAAAATCAGGGACTAAACACTGGTCTAATATTACTGTCCAGGGACCTTATTTAAATATTGCCAGTTAATGCTCCATTAATGTTTCTTTTTCTGGTCTAGGATCCAGTCCAGGATTACAAGTTACACTCAGTTGTCATAGTGCCTCAGTCATCCTAATATGGAACAATGCCTCACCCTTTCTTTGTCTTTCATAGCTTTGACAGTCTGAAGGGTATTGGCCGGTTATTTTGTAGAATGCCCCTCGTTTTGGGTTTGCTGGTTTATTCTTCATGTGCTACGCATTTTTGTTAAGAATATTATGGAAGTGGTATGAGTGCTTCTCAGGACCTCATATCATTCCTCTGTTTTAACTATAAAGTAATTTATTTGTTCTTCCTTCTAAAAGGATATGGTAGAATTAACTAGGCTCAAGTTCTTCAAACTTGAGAAAGTGTGGACTTCTGAGACTGTCTGGGAGCATGCATTGCAGCTTGAGAAATACTAACTGGAGTTATATGCTATCATTTTGAATGATCCTGGTACAGCATGCTTATAAATACTATTGTAGGAATTGAGATTACTTGACTGTAATAAGGTTGGGTTGTGAATGGTTTAAAGTAGGCTTATATTATTATATATTTTAAAAACATCAAAAAAGGGGAAAAAAACCCCAGAATGTTTCTAAATCTCAGACTCCTGGGGAAAAATGTCCCCCAAATAATAATGTAGAACCCTTTTTCTAACTTTTCTACAAAGATACATACTTCCTTGTAAATTAAAAAAATTTTCATTATTCCTTTATAGGGCTTCCCTGGTGGCTCAGATGGTAAAGAATCTGCCTGAAATACGGGAGACGTGGTTCAATCCCTGGGTCAGGAAGATCCCCTGGAGAGAGGAATGGCAACCCACTCCAGTATTCTTGCCTGGAGAATTCCATGGACAGAGGAGCCTGGCAGGCTATAGTCCATGGGTTCACAAAGAGTCAGACACGACTGAGTAGCTAACACTTTAATTTTGACTTTCATTCATTTATAGATAAGGAAAGAAAAAATTGAAAGAAATTTCATTACTATGTCATCATGGAATGTGTGTCAAATGGTATGCTAAGTGGATAAGGTAGCTGCTGCTGCTGCTGCTAAGTCACTTCAGTCCTGTCTGACTCTGTGTGACCCCATAGATGGCAGCCCACCAGGCTCCCCCATCCCTGGGATGCTCTAGGCAAGAACACTGGAGTGGGTTGCCATTTCCTTCTCCAATGCATGAAAGTGAAAAGTCAAAGTGAAGTCGCTCAGTGAAGTCTGACTCTTCGCAACCCCATGGACTGCAGCCTACCAGGCTTCCCCGTCCATGGGATTTTCTAGGCAAGAGTACTGGAGTGGGGTGGATAAGGTAGCAGTTTTGAGTAAAACACACCCAGTTCAACTCTAGCGCTGATACTAACGGAGGACTCTTGGGTTAAGTGCTTAAGCTAACTCTCCAGTTATTTGCTTCTAAAATGTAGGCTACAAGATCTACTTTTAAGTTTGCCACCAAATTAAACAAGATCTAGGTCAAGATCTGCGCATGTCCTGGGACCTCAGGAAAGGTCATTTGTTTTTCTCCTCTCTTTCATACCCGGTGCTTTAAGGATGAAAGAAAATGAAAGTGTTGGTCAGTCATGTTTGATTCTGTAACCCCACAGACTGCAGCCCGCCAGGCTCCTCTGTCCATGGAATTCTCCAGGCAAGAATACTGGAGTGGGTTGCCATTCCCTTCTCCAAGGGATCTTCCTGGCCCAGGGATCAAACCTAGGTCTCATCCATTTGAAGCAGATTGTTTACTGTCTGAGCCACCAGGAAGCCCCATGTAAGCACAATATTTTCTAATATTACCTTGCGAAAAATAAATGATGATTTTCATTCAGACAAGAAAGATGTCTTTTCAAAATAGGTAAGTCTTTATATGAAAGTGCAAATGGTCTATATTCATTGTCTGTGCAGTTTTGGCAAAAAGTGCCCATCCACAATAAATATGTTGTGAAGATATATAGCTAAATAAAAGGACCCCACAGTGATGGAGGTTTTGGAGGAGGCTGTGACTCTTGCCTTCCTAACTGCCTTACTCATCAGAGACTGTACTGTCCTATTAAGGGCTTTAGGAGTTGCCTGGCCTTGAACTGATTATTTAGGGTGGATACTAACTTGCCTCAATGGATGGGTAACCCCCACCCCATGACCTACTCACCTCACCTGTTATACATGGACTTTCTAACTTAGAGTAACCTTGGGTTGTTTTATATTAATAGAAGAAATAAAACTAGTCTACAGTTTTCTTAACAAAGTTCTTTCTTTCCTAATACCTTACATTTCTAGTTTTATCTTTAGATGGCTCAGATGTAAAGCATCTGCCTGCAATGCAGGAGATTTGGGTTCAATCCCTGGGTCCGGAAGATCCCATGAAGAAGGAAGTGGCAACCCACTCTAGTACTCTTGCCTGGAAAATTCCATGGACAGAGGAGCCTGGTAGGCTACAGTCCATGGGAGCACAAAGAATCAGACATGACTGAGCAACTTCACTTAAAACCAACAGTAGTATTTTCTTTTTCTTCCCCACTGCCATCATTTTTGGCTTTTCACCCTGGTAAAATACTACTAAAATAAATCAGCAAAATTTTAGCATAAATACAGTGAAAGCCAGCAGTTGAAATGATTGCAACTTGGAAAATGTTAGATGGAGGCACTTCAGAAGAAAGATTTCTCCATATCACAGGCTGCTGCTTTGAAATAACTCATGTTTCTTTCCCACCTCTAAATTGTCATTTTTCCAGTTCTCCTTTTTTGGAAGCTTCAGTATGCAAAGCTTTGACAACATTTTAGGAAAATGAACTCACTCCCTACTGTGTGTGACATTTGCTTGAGGATAATTTGTTTGGCTCAAAATTGGCAGTTGCTTAAATGAGTGAAAGAGTGAGATGTTTTCATGGGTTCATTGTTGAAAGAAAGGAAATCCTCCAAGGTGGCCATTTAATTTCAGGGCTCTGAAACCTTTATCTGATGATACAGCTTTGAATGGGTATTCTCTTCTTGAGTTTCACGTAATGATTGGAATTCTTCGTACCTCTGTCTGCGCTATATCCTACCTCCATCTTTGTCCACTCTTCCACCTTACTTTGGGTTGGTAATCAGTAGATTATAAGGTAGAATATATTCTATTGTAAATGGCAGAAAATTCAACTCAGATAGACCTAAGCAGTAAAAGAGTGTCTGTTAGCTCACTGAACTAAAAAGTAGAGATGAAGCATTGGGTTTAGGTAAGATTTGATCAAGACTGTGGTTTCACTGCTCAGATTATTCAGTTCAATTCAGTTCAGTCGCTCAGTCGTGTCCGACTCTTTGCAACCCCATGAATCGCAGCACCCCAGGCCTCCCTGTCCATCACCAACTCCCGGAGTTCACTCAGATTCACGTCCATCGAGTCCGTGATGCCATCCAGCCATCTCATCCTCTATCGTCCCCTTCTCCTCCTGCCCCCAATCCCTCCCAGCATCAGAGTCTTTTCCAATGAGTCAACTCTTCGCATGAGGTGGCCAAAGTACTGGAGTTTCAGCTTTAGCATCATTCCTTCCAAAGAAATCCCAGGGCTGATCTCCTTCAGAATGGACTGGTTGGATCTCCTTGCAGTCCAAGGGACTCTCAAGAGTCTTCTCCAACACCACAGTTCAAAAGCATCAATTCTTCAGTGCTCAGCTTTCTTCACAGTCCACCTCTAACATCCATACATGACCACTGGAAAAACCATAGCCTTGACTAGATGGACCTTAGTCGGCAAGGTAATGTCTCTGCTTTTGAATATACTATCTAGGTTGGTCATAACTTTCCTTCCAAGGAGTAAGCGTCTTTTAATTTCATGGCTGCAGTCACCATCTGCAGTGATTCTGGAGCCCAAAAAATAAAGTCTGACACTGTTTCCACTGTTTCCCCATCTATTTCCCATGAAGTGATGGGACCAGATGCCATGATCTTCGTTTTCTGAATGTTCAGCTTTAAGCCAACTTTTTCACTCTCCTCTTTCACTTTCATCAAGAGGCTTTTTAGCTCCTCTTCACTTTCTGCCATAAGGGTGGTGTCATCTGCATATCTGAGGTTACTCATATTTCTCCCAGCAATCTTGATTCCAGCTTGTGTTTCTTCCAGTCCAGCATTTCTCATGATGTACTCTGCATAGAAGTTAAATAAGCAGGGTGACAATATACAGCCTTGACGTACTCCTTTTCCTATTTGGAACCAGTCTGTTGTTCCATGTCCAGTTCTAACTGTTGCTTCCTGACCTGTATACCAATTTCTCAAGAGGCAAGTCAGGTGGTCTGGTATTCCCATCTCTCTCAGAATTCTCCACAGTTTATTGTGATCCACACAGTCAAAGGCTTTGGCATAGTCAATAAAGCAGAAGTAGATGTTTTTCTGGAACTCTTGCTTTTTCCATGATCCAGCGGATGTTGGCAACTTGATCTCTGGTTCCTCTGCCTTTTCTAAAACCAGCTTGAATATCAGGAAGTTCACAGTTCACGTATTGCTGAAGCCTGGCTTGGAGAATTTTGAGCATTACTTTACTAGCATGTGAGATGAGTGCAATTGTGCGGTAGTTTGAGCATTCTTTG
The DNA here is from genome assembly GCF_032405125.1 of Capricornis sumatraensis. Lineage (NCBI taxonomy): Eukaryota > Metazoa > Chordata > Mammalia > Artiodactyla > Bovidae > Capricornis > Capricornis sumatraensis. Next base: position 62,451,760 of record NC_091075.1, on the reverse strand, counting down.
GTGTTCCCTTTCTTTGGGATTGGAATGAAAACTGACCTTTTCCAGTCCTGTGGCCACTGCTGAGTTTTCCAAATTTGCTGGCATACTGAGTGCAGCACTTTCACAGCATCATCTTTCAGGATTTGAAATAGCTCAACAGGAATTCCATCACCTCCTCTAGCTTTGTTCGTAGTGATGCTTCCTAAGGCCCACTTGATTTCACATTCCAGGATGTCTGACTCTAGATGAATGATCACATCATTGTGATTATCTGGGTCGTGAAGATCTTTTTTGTACAGTTCTTCTGTGTATTCTTGCCACCTCTTCTTAATATCTTTTGCTTCTGTTAGGTCCATACCATTTCTGTCCTTTATCGAGCCCATCTTTCCATGAAATGTTCCCTTGGTATCTCTGATTTTCTTGGAGACATCTCTAGTCTTTCCCATTCTGTTGTTTTCCTCTATTTCTTTGCATTGATCCCTGAAGAAGGCTTTCTTATCTCTTCTTGCTCTTTTCTGGAATTCTGCATTCAGATGCTTATATCTTTCTTTTTTCTCTTTTGCTTTTCGCTTGTCTTCTTTTCACAGCTATTTGTAAGGCCTCCCCAGACAGCCATTTTGCTTTTTTGCATTTCTTTTCCATGGGGATGGTCTTGATCCCTGTTCTCCTGTACAATGTCACGAACCTCATTCCATAGTTCATCAGGCACTCTATCTATCAGATCTAGGCCCTTAAGTCTATTTCTCACTTCCACTGTATAATCATAATGGATTTGATTTAGGTCTTACCTGAATGGTCTAGTGGTTTTCCCTACTTTAGGCTGTGCTTATCAAGCTATCTGAGAAAAGGAGCTTTTTTAAGAAAAAATTCTTAACCAGTACAGATCAACACTTTCGTAAAATACAGTACAAATACAAATGAATTACTAGAAAAAGGAAATTTAAAAAGACCAATATATCCCATATTTTTAAAGTTAAATCCAGCAGATATAAGTTTTCCATCAGGTTGCTATAAATGTTTCTCAACAGCTTGTTTCAGTCTGACCTTGTTATAGACTGTAACAGGCACTGAGACTGGCCTCTTCTGCTAGCTTTTCTCAGTGTGGAACATGGCTGCCAGTAGCTTCCAGAATGATTCATATGCTTGTCCACATTATAGGGAAAGAGTTTTCCTAACTATTGTGCAGAAGTGTTGCTCTTCATACTGATTGGACCAACTCACAGCCCTTCACTGTGCTCAGGGGAATGCCATTGAATTCTTGTTCATAGTATTTATCCATTTAAAAAAAAATAGTGTTTATTTGGCTGTTCCTGGTCTCAGCTGAGCATGTGGGATCCAGTTTCCTCACCAGGGACTGAACCTGGGTCCTCTGCATTGCAAGTGCAGAGTCCCAGCCACTGAACTACCCAGGAAGTCTGTTACTTGTTCATTCTTGAGCCACTGACTGTTAGAAGGAAGATAGGAACACAGGGTTGTGTGTGGGCAATCTCACTTAGACCATATGCCGGCCATTCAGTGCTGGGGAAGCACCGGCAAAACTGACTGCTGTGCAGTATTAATACCAACAGCCCCCGTTTGTATTTACATTTAGTATGTGGTGTAACAAAACGCAAGTGTTTGGTCTCTGTCCTAGGTCGTTGGCACAGAGCTCTGAGAATCGTTGGAATCTCTGTGTGATCAGGATGTCTTTGTCTACTGATGAGATGACTCCTGGCCAGGGGGTGGGAGGGCACTGCTGGGGAGCTTCAGGATGAGGCCTGGGCACCAGGCCATCATTAGATGGTTGAGCTTTCAGCCCACCCTGGACTTGGAGTATGGGGAGAAGAGAGGGACTGGAGTTAGAGTTCAGTCAGCTATGCAGTGATTTAATCAGGCATGTTTAGGTGATGAAACCTGCTTAAACCCCCCAATGACTGGGTTGACAAATACATTGCAGTGCAGGAGGGTGGCCTGGACGGGGCCTGGAAGCTCTGCGCGCCTGCTCCCATCAGCCCTTGTCCTCTGCGGCTCTTCCATTTAGCTTTTCCTAAATTACGTCCGTCATGCTTGCATGCTCAGTGTCTCAGTCCTGTGGGCTGTAGCCCGCCAAGCTTCTCTGTCCATGGGATTCTCCAGGTAAGAATACCGGAGTGGGTAGCCATTTCTTCATCCAGGGGATCTTCCCGACCCAGAAATCGAACCAGGTCTCCCACTTTGCAGGCGGATTCTTGACCATCTGAGCCACTAGGGAAGCCCTTCAGAGCTATGAAAGCATGTTACTTGAAGTGTTATGGAGATACTCAAGAACATTGTTTCTGTTTTCTCAAATCAGCCTTTCATATCTTCCACTTTTCCTGCCTTATGGCCCTGGGTATTCAAGTGACAAATCATGTCACTTCCTTTTCTTTTTGATTGGCTTAGTTTGGGCTTCCCTGGTGGCTCAGACAGTAGTCTGCCCAGGGTTTGATACCTGAGTCAGGAAGACTCCTGAAGAAGGGAGTGGCAACCCACTCCAGTATTCTTGCCTGGAGAATTTCATGGAGAAAGGAGCCTGGTGGGCTGCAGTCCACGGGGTCGCAAAGAGTCAGGCACAACAGAGGGACTAATACACAAACACTAATTGGCCGAATTCAGGGCCCTGTTAACTGGATTATTGGAACCCACCCTGCATTCTCATGCATTCTCAATGCTGATGCTAATCCTGTCTAATAGGGATCTAGAGCTACTCTCCTCTTTTGATGATTCTCAGATCCCCAGCAGATATTCAGAGATTTTCTTACCAAACTCTTTTCCTGTAAAATGTTTTCTCCACCAGCACTGCTGTCTGTTTAAAACTTGCCACAAACATTCCCACCTTACTAACATTACTCAGGTTATCCTCTGCATCATATTGTCCTTTGTTCTAAATGGACCCAAACCATCTTTTGCAGTCTAGCTTAGATCCCACCATATCCTTGAATTTCTTCTAGGGCCTTCTCTGATAGTTCTCATCTGTACCCTTTGAATGAACATAATGGCCTTTATCCCCCTCATTGAACTGTGTCTTCTCAGAGATAAGGATCTTGTCCTATTCACCTTGGTCTTCCATCAGCCTTGCCTTACTGGCACTCAGTAGATAGCTGTTGAGCTGAATCAACAATTAAATGGAATTTGCTGTTTTAAAACAGGGAGAAGGAGGGAGGGAGCGAATGACAATATAAAAATAAATTCAAATGCCTGTGGGTGAGCCCAGGCATATTCCCTTTGTACAAGGTATCGTGCGGAGCATTGTGGGGAGATAAAAAGAAAGCTCAGCAAAATCTAGACTATGGGAAACCCTAGTAGGACAATTGACCTGGTTTCTTCAATAAATAGATGGTTAAAAAAGAGAGAGACAGAGATGAACAGAACTTACAAAATATATCAACCAGTTGCAATGTGTACACTTTATTTGCATTCTGATTCAAACAAACAGTAAAAAAACATAATACAACTGGGGAAATTTGAGCAATGATCAGATAACTGGTGTTAAGAAATTATGGTTAATTTTCATAGACATGATATTAGTGTGTTTATGCTTTAGAGAATCCTTATTTGTTAGAGATACACATTGAAATATTTGTGGATGAAAGGGTGTGGTGCCTGGGATTTACCTTCAGACAGCCTGGAATTGGCGAGCATGGTGGAGGTGAAGGGAGTGTGTGGGTATGAAGAGCAAACTAGATTGGGCATGAGTTGATAATTGCTGAAGCTGAATCATGGGTGCAGAGGTTTTTCATTCTTTCTGCTTTTTATGTGTTCGAAAGTTTCCATAATAAAAGGTATGAGATAAGGCATAAGACATGAAGCTTGTTTTTAAAGAATTGAAAGGACGTGAAGTTGGCATCTGGGAGGCTCAGGTTCTAGCCCTGGCTTGCTCTGAGAGAACCCATATGACCTGGAATCACCCAGTCAACACTTCTGGGTTTTTTAGTGAGTTCACTGGATGGGTCCTCATGGCCACCGGTCACCTGGAATGCTGCTTTTTTGATAGAGACTTGGAGCCTGTGCTCAGGAGTCTGGCATCAAGGAGCTGTGTTTATGAGGGGCATGGTTGGTTTCACTCAAGCTGTGTATTTACCAAATCCTACTTCTAGACTTGTCATCTCCTTTTCCCCAGGGAAGCTGGCAGCATTCTGTAATATGTATTGTCAGTTTGAGTTGATAGAACTTCAGGCAAAGAACAAAGTAACATCCTGTCCTTAGCTGAGAAGTCTTATCCATTAAGTTGATGCTGCCTGTATAGAGATTAAGATGAGCTCAGGCTCTGTGTTTCCTGGACAAGTGGCTTAACCTCCCTTCCTCAGAGAGTTGTTGTTAGAATTAAATGAGTCAGTACCTACTGTGTGTTTTGAGCGGTGCCTAGCCCATAATAATGGCTCAATAAATGGTGGATACTTTCATTGGCTGCCGGGTTAAGTGTTAGTCGCTCAGTCATGTTCTACTTTTTGTGACCCAATGGACTGTAGCCTGCCAAGCTCCTTTGTCCATGGAATTCTCCAGGCTAGAATACTGGAGTGGGTTGCCATTCCCTTTTCCAGGGGATTCCAGGGGATCTTCTTGAACGGGGGTTCAAGTCCACCTCTCCTGCATTGCAGTTAGATTCTTTACTGACTGAGCCACCAGTAGTTCTGCTTATATTTTGTATTTCTAGTTCTCATAGGTTCGTTGAGGCTTCAGTACATTTGTTATACTCAGATTCTTCCTTTTCTCCCTCTCTCCAATGGTAGAAGCACATTGGAGAGCTCACCACAGCCTATGGGACATAAGAGGGTAGTCTGGGAAGGGAGCTAGTGAGCACAACCAGCCTCTTAGAGGTTATCCTATCTGTCCTGCCCATCACTTGCCTGCTCATGGGCTGAGCTGCTGAGGAATTCGGCTGAGAAGGCAGAGATGAAGTGTTAGTGGGGCCACCTTTGGAATCTTCTTTCCTGGCTGCTGGTTATTTCAGTGACTGTATTCAGCTTCCTCAAGGCTCTTTTGGTTCCTCATTGATGACTGGGTGGTGGTAGGGAGAGAGAAATTCTCCCTGTCTTTCTGATCTGTCTAGTATTATTTTAAAATCCCCTGTGTTGAGAAGGAAGTCTGGTAATGCCCTAGCATTCACAGGGCAGGGAGATCAGAGGAAGTGTGGTGTTCTCAGGCTTGCTGACTAATTGCTTAAGCAGCAGGGATTCCGTCACTTCCTTTCTAAGGCCTGGTGATCTCAGACCCTTGTCCTCTCAGTCAAGGCCGGCAGCACCTGGGAGGCCCCTGCCGGTTCCTTACAGCCAGCTTGCCCTGGGCCCTGGATCACTGCCTCGCAGCTGTCTAAATCACATCCCCATCTTTGTTTTTCATCCTTGATGTTTCCCAATAAATACCATTGTTTTCCAGCACCCACAAAGCAGCATCCTGTCTTTTTTTCTTTTTGCCCTTAAGCCTATTGCTTTCCTCCTTAATGTTATTTCTTGATTGCCTTCATTTTCTTTGGATGCTTCTATTTATTTTGTGTTCATTAAGCTGAAAATAGGTTTACAAGCTTCTCTTGTTTATTCCTTGGATGAGATTCCAGTTTATAGATTATTCATACCCCTTTGCTTTTTCTGCAGTGTTGAGGCACTTAACAGCTCCTGGAAATTTCCTAATGACAAAGGAAGTAATGTCTCTATAAAACCTGACAGATGACATAGCGAGTCCATAGAGAAAATAACATACTAGACGTAAGAGTTGAGAAGGCTAGATTTTATCCTGGTTTGAATTTCCATTCACAAATGGTGGGTCTTTGGACAAGTTATTTTTACCTTCTCCTACCTCAGTTTTCTCATTTGAAAAATGGAAATCTCTAGAGGTTGTTGGGAGATGATGTATTCTTGGTACTGATTAGATTTAATAAATACTAGCTGATATTACTGTGAATATTGTGATCTTACTGAGCGTCACAGTATAGTAATTTTTTTGAGGTAGGTCAGGTCATTTTCTTTATTTTCATTAATGCAGCTATTCCTTTCCCTTTGCTTAGAAAAAAGAGGGAGAGAGAGAGAGAGGTAGAGAGTTAAGGCTCATACATTTTTTTCATATAGATGTAGCATGAAGGCTTGATGAGTTTGAGATCTGTCTAAAATCCTTTCTTCAAGGAAGAGTTGAGGTCTAAGTGGAAGACTCCTTTCTGCATCCTTATACTCCGGCTTAGTCGGTTCAGTACCACCTGAGAAGACCTGGGGGTGGGGTGGGCTGTGTGTCTGGAGCTCCTCCTTCAGTCTGCTTTCATTGTCCTTGATTTAGGACATGTCCAGGCCTCCTGAGAGCAGGCAGGGGCCAGGTGGCAGTGTGGTGCCGTGGGCAGACCTGCCTGCTTTACTGCAGAACCTTCTCGGCTCTGCTGCGAAAGCTCTCTGCCCCATAGTTCCCTCCTCCTGTACAGGAGCTGTGCCGTGAGATGTGAGGAGCAGGACACACTGGGGTGCCTGACACACTGTAGGTGCCTCCCCAAGGCTGATTCCTTTCCTGATTTAGAATGTGTCTCTGAGTTGTGCAATAGAAAGCTCCTGCTAAAGGAATTTCGGGCAGCAGCATTCAGGCTGTAGAGGCATTTTTGTGGGCAGTGGTAGCACCCTGAACCAGCGCTGCCCTGCCAAGAAAGGCTGGTCTGGTAGAGTTGGGACTTGATCTCACCCAGTGGATCTCACCTCCAGGTGGTTCTGAGAGGGACATGGTTTTGTCAGAATACACATTCTGGGCTCTAAACCAGACCTACTGTCCAGACACGTACCTGTTGGAAAAGCTTCCTAGGTGCTCCTGATGCCGCCCTGGCTTTGAGCTGTGGCTTGAGACAAACCAGAGTGACTGTTTATCCTCACAGTTCTCCCAGCAGCCCTCCGAGTTCCGTGCTGTCATCGTGTCCTTCCGGCATGACATGTCCATGGTCCCACGGCAAGGGTGGGACGGAGCCAGGTTTTGAGTCCCGGCCACCCGGCCCTGGAGTCAGTGCCCTTGCCCCTCCTCCTCCAGATAGAATTGCTTTGGGAATGGGCTTTGGAGCGTACAGCTCTTATTGAAGGGCTGGGGAAATTGGTCAGAACCAGCAGTTTCCTTCTTTACTGACACTTTTATTTCTTGGTGTGTCCTGGCTGGCTTCAGGTTTCAAGAGGTCTCATACACTGGAGCCCTTGTGTGTCCTGGTAGGTAGGGATGAGGGGCAGCAGAACACGTCTATAACCCCACCTCGAGTATTTGTTCCTTCCACTCTCCCACGTACTATTCAATAAGGGTTAGCTTGCTCCAGGGGTGAAAATTTTGAGGGTCATTTCTTTGGCTTCTTTCATTGTAGCTAAAATGCTCTTCTCCTAAGCGCCGTTCGAGGGTACCAGGTCGTTTGAGAAAGCCTGAGGAAACTGGCTTTCATTATGTCTATACTTGGGGAAAGCAGAACATAGTTCCAAGGGTCTGCAGTCTCTCGGCTTTAACAAGCCTGGTGTTGGATGGTTATTTGAGAAGGGCTTTTGTGTGGGAGCTCTTTCAGCTTGGAACTGAGTGCTTGATAGATTGGAGAATACTCTCTTCAGACTGACCTGCCCAGACAGAAAATTGTGGAGCCCTCAGGCAAATGCAGCAGGAGTGAAAGAACAATAGAAACAGGCACTTGGAACGGTCCTTTAGGACACTGGCCCTCATCCCGCGCACTCCAGGAGGTACATGTTACATGCATGCTCAGTTGTGTCCGACTTTTTGTGACCTCGGTAGACTGTAGGCTGCCAGGCTCCTCTGTGCATGGCATTTTCCAGGCGAGAATACTGGAGTGAGTTGCCATTTCCTTCTCCAGGGGATCTTCCCAAGCCAGGGATCAAACCTGTGTCTCCTGTGTCGGCAGGCAGATTCTTTAACACTGCACCACCCAGGAAGCCCAGATGTTATGGCCCCCAGTTTATAGAGGAGCGATCAAACTCAGAAAGTTAAATGATGAACCAGTCTCCAGGTCACATAGATAAATGAGCAATGCATTCAGGACTGGAACCCATTTCTCTCAAGACTCGAAAGCCTATAAACTTTCCTAAAACTGTGCGCTCAGCTTCACAGTGGACATTAACTTGCAGATGAAAGTTTTCTTTCCTAATAGAACATCACGATTTACTTTTGGATAAAGTGAATAAAATTAACACTGCTAAATGTCATCCTGAAATGAAAACAGGAAAAAGGAATGAATGAATGGGTGAAGCTGGACTGGTGGTGGATTTAGACAGCACAAGGATATTCAGTGTCCTCGGGAGCTCTGGTAGTTTCCTTCAGAACAGTGTCTTTTGTGGATTTCTTCCCCACCTTTTGTTAAAGTAACATAGAATCTGGGTGAAGAAGCATTTGTGTTCTTCAGTTCAGTTCAGTTGCTCAGTCGTGTCCGACTCTCTGCGACCCCATGAATCGCAGCATGCCAGGCCTCCCTGTCCATCACCAACTCCCGGAGTTCACCCAAACTCATGTCCATCGAGTCAGTGATGCCATCCAGCCATCTCATCCTCTGTCATCCCCTTCTCCTCCTGCCCCCAATCCCTCGCAACATCAGGGTCCTTTCCAGTGAGTCAACTCTTCTCATGAGGTGGCCAAAGTATTGGAATTTCAGCTTCAACATCAGTCCTTCCACTGAACACCCAGGACTGATCTCCTTTAGGATGGGTGGTTGGATCTCCTTGCAGTCCAAGGGACTCTCAAGAGTCTTCTCCAGCACCACAGTTCAAAAGCATCAATTCTTCGGTGCTCAGCTTTCTTCACAGTCCAACTCTCACATCCTTACATGACCACTGGAAAAACCATAGCCTTGACTAGATGGACCTTTGCTGGCAAAGTAACGTCTCTGCTTTTTAATATGCTATCTAGGTTCGTCATAACTTTGCTTCCAAGGAATAAGTGTCTTTTAATTTGTATTCTTAGCTATGTTTAATTCCTGACTTACTCTTGAATTTTCCTCAATTAATTGTCTTCCTATTCTTCCCCTTTTGTCTTCTCCCACTTGTCCTTTCTAATAGATTTTACTTGCCAGTATTACTTGGTTTAAAGTGGATAATGTATGTAGGGTTGTTTTTTTTTTTTTTGCCACACAACATGCAGGATATTAGTTCTCCAACCAGGACTCAAACCTGTGCCCCTGCATTGGAAGCATAGAGTCTTAACCATTGGACTACCAAGGAATTCTCATAATGTGTCTAATTTTAATAGTTCAGATTTCTCTGAAAAAGCTATTTCTCTGAAACAGTTCAAATTTCTCTGAAATTTCTCTGAGAAGAATTAATAGAGCCATATTTATAGTGTATGAGCTATGAAAATATAGCTTTCCAACAAATGTTATTTTTATAACAATACTTATGATTCCATTTCCACGTCAGCCATTACAGATGCCCCAAGGAAGCAAACACAGGGGGAAGATTAGATATGATCATATTAATTATGATTTCACTTCTGTGGTTAAATAGATTTTCAGCTAGAGCTGGAGTTGCTTCTTAATTAAACAAATATTTCTTGGGGGTCTGAAATCTGCCAAACCCTATACTGGTTTGTGACTTCACCTATTCTTTGGGTAATAGCACCATTTATGCTTTGAGTTGGTTTTTTAAGTTCTAGCACCCACTCTCAACATAATTTGTTAGGTCAGAGTTTAGGAATGTTATTCCATGAAAGCCCATTTCCCACATGCTTGAAGGGTAACCCCATGTCTGTGTGTATGTCTGGCTGTATAGTATGTTTTTGCGTTCTCTCTCGCTCTTCTTCCTTTCTCCTCCTCCTCCTCTTTGTCTTTCTTGACTAAGTACAAGTAGTACCAACACTAGTTTTAATTTTAAAAAAATTGAATAGATCGGTGTTTCCCTTTCAGATCATCAGCAATACAATACTTCTTCTTTAGAATGCCTGTTCTTGTGCCCCACCCCGGATCTGAACTTGAGAACGGCTGAATTAGAATTTCATGTGATCACTGATATTTTTAAACTATCAGTGTAATGTTGTATTTCTCTCTTCAAATAAAAAGGTAATCTCATCCCCTCCCCCTCCCCCACCACCACGTAAATATACTCTGATTAAAAATAAAAAATGAAGGCAGCCACTTTCAAATAACTTGGAATTCAGAATTCGAGAAACTTTCATTAGAACTTTATTGAAATAAGAGCTGTTTCATACACTGTGAATATCCTTGAATTATTGCTAGTAAAATATCAAATTGCTTGACTTAAAAAAAAGTTTAATGATGACCAGAGGCATCAGTGTGAAGTTCTAGTTGAAACTACTTACGATTTAAAATGAAGCAGATGACGGACGCACAGACTTGGATCTTGGTGGCAAGACTGGATGGAACCAGGTCCTGGTCACTGCCCGCCAGCCGTGTGTCCCTGGGTCAGCCTTTCGCCATTCTGGACTCCAGTGTGCTCCTCTGTCCAGTAATGGACTGCTGTGACCTCCTTGTTCTGACTGAGCCAAGCTCTGTGAGAAGAGAAATACAAGATGTTGACACATGCGCCAGTGTGTTGGGGAGAGGGAGTTTTTTTCTCAGTAGGGGGACTTTTAAAATGAAATATTTAGAGATTGAAGGAACTACAGTCCATCAATCCATAAAGAATATAGAAGTTAAAAAGAAATGATCAGGAGTTTCTTGTACTCATTCAGAACAACAGTGCTGTACTCAGCCCAATTCCTGGTTATTGAAACCCAGCCAGGAAATGGACTTTGTTAAGGCAAGGACTAGCCTTTGTTTGACACATTGCATTTGACACATTTACTCTACTGTTGCCGGGTATGCGTGTGCCATTTTATACAGTCCAGTATAAAATGGGTGGTGGTAGGAAGTGGACTGAGCAGTGTGTTTGCATATTAGAAGCATATTTCTTACCTGTTAGAAACCACTACTGTTGGAGGACGGAAAAAAAGCGTGCTGCCTTAAAAGATTCATCAATATTGAGCCGTTTCAAACTGGAGACTTAGGGGAAGAAGCTGTAGTTTAGTAAATGATCTCTTGCTTGCGCTGTTGTAGTCCACTTCTCTATTCATTAATGCAGAGAATAATGAGTATGTCAAAGGTGGTGAAGTATATAAAGACCAGTGTTCCTTAAATCTCAGTAATTTATGGACCGCTTCATTTAAAAGAAAAAATTACTCACAAACTCCCAGTACTGACATAAATATTTTTATTATGAAGTAGCTTAAATATGCCTGAACATAAAACTAGGTATAAACTCCTTATGCTTCCAACTCTTATGTAACTATAAAACAATGACAGATTTATTAATTAAGCAAAATCAGTAACACTCAATGTTAATTTATCATGACAGATATTTTTTTGGACTAACATTGAACCTTTCATTGGTGATGTGATCATGGTGCTGTCAGCCAAAGTCCCAGTTCGTTTCTCCTTCCACTTGCCTGAATTCAGACCTTCCCTCATAATAAAGCACCTTTATTTGGATGGAATGTGTGATTTGGGTTTTAATTTAGCTTTGTTTAATTTGCTTCCTTGTCCTTCATGATTAAATTTATACTCCTAGGTGCTGTGATGATTAGAAATGTAAAAGCAGACCCACTTTTGATCAAGCCAGAAGCTGGGACTTGGTGCCTCATTTTATTGGGCGGTGGAGGAAAGACTGGGGTCACTGGTCCCTGCTATACTGACTTTCAGATCTGCGTGAGAGTGAATGGTGTCATTCAGCAAAATGTGGAAATGAAGGAAAAGTAGGCTTTGAGAGAAGATCAGTTTGAGGCTTAGGTTTCTAGCAGTGTGGCTAAAAATCAATCACATTTCCCGACTCAGTTCAGTTCAGTTCAGTCGCTCAGTCGTGTCCGACTCTTTGCGACCTCATGAATCGCAGCACGCCAGGCCTCCCTATTCATCACCATCTCCTGGAGTTCACTCAGACTCACGACCATCGAGTCCGTGATGCCATCCAGCCATCTCATCCTGGGTTGTCCCCTTCTCCTCCTGCCACCAATCTCTCCCAGCAACAGAGTCTTTTCCAATGAGTCAACTCTTCGCATGAGGTGGCCAGAGTACTGGAGTTTCAGCTTTAGCATCATTCCTTCCAAAGAAATCCCAGGGCTGATCTCCTTCAGAATGGACTGGTTGGATCTCCTTGCAGTCCAAAGGACCCTCAAGAGTCTTCTCCAACACCACAGTTCAAATGTATCAATTCTTTGGCGCTCAGCCTTCTTCACAGTCCAACTCTCACATCCATGCATGACCACTGGAAAAACCATAGCCTTGACTAGATGGACCTTAGTCGTCAAAGTAATGTCTCTGCTTTTGAATGTGCTATCTAGGTTGGTCATAACTTCCAAGAAGTAAGCGTCTTTTAATTCCATGGCTGCAGTCACCATCTGCAGTGATTTTGGAGCCCCCCAAAATAAAGTCTGACACTGTTTCCACTGTTTCCCCATCTATTTCCCATGAAGTGATGGGACCAGATGCCATGATCTTTGTTTTCTGAATGTTAAGCTTTAAGCCAACTTTTTCACTCTCCTCTTTCACTTTCATCAAGAGGCTTTTTAGCTCCTCTTCACTTTCTGCCATAAGGGTGGTATCATCTGCATATCTGAGGATATTGATATTTCTCCCAGCAATCTTGATTCCAGCTTGTGTTTCTTCCAGTCCAGCGTTTCTCATGATGTACTCTGTATAGAAGTTAAATAAGCAGGGTGACAATATACAGCCTTGACGTACTTCTTTTCCTATTTGGAACCAGTCTGTTGTTCCATGTCCAGTTCCAACTGTTGCTTCCTGACCTGCATACAGATTTCTCAAGAGGCAGATTAGGTGGTCTGGTATCCCCATCTCTTTCAGGATTTTCCACAGTTTATTGTGTCCACACAGTCAAAGGCATTGGCATAGTCAATAAAGCAGAAATAGATGTTTTTCTGGAACTCTCTTGCTTTTTGATGATCCAGCAGATGTTGGCAATTTGATCTCTGGTTCCTCTGCCTTTTCTAAAACCAGCTTGAACATCAAGGAGTTCACGGTTCATGTATTGCTGAAGTCTGGCTTAGAGAATTTTGAGCATTACTTTACTAGCATGTGAGATGAGTGCAATTGTGTGGTAGTTTGAGCATTCTTTGGCGTTGCCTTTCTTTGGGATTGGAATGAAAACTGACCTTTTCCAGTCCTGTGGCCACTGCTGAGTTTTCCAAATTTGCTGGCATAGTGAGTGCAGCACTTTCACAGCATCATCTTTCAGGATTTGAAACAGCTCCACTGGAATTCCATCACCTCCACTAGCTTTGTTCGTAGTGATGCTTTCTAAGGCCCACTTGATTTCACATTCCAAGATGTCTGGCTCTAGATTAGTGATCACATCATCATGATTATCCGGGTCGTGAAGATCTTTTTTGTACAGTTCTTCTGTGTATTCTTGCCACCTCTTCTTAATATCTTGTGCTTCTGTTAGGTCCATACCATTTCTGTCCTTTATTGAGCCCATCTTTCCATGAAATGTTCCCTTGGTATCTCTAATTTTCTTGGAGACATCTCTAGTCTTTCCCATTCTGTTGTTTTCCTCTATTTCTTTGCATTGATCGCTGAAGTAGGCTTTCTTATCTTTTCTTGCTATTCTTTGGAACTCTGCACTCAGATGCTTATATCTTTCCTTTTCTCCTTTGCTTTCCGCCTCTCTTCTTTTCACAGCTATTTGTAAGGCCTCCCCAGACAGCCATTTTGCTTTTTTGCATTTCTTTTCCATGGGGATGGTCTTGATCTCTGTTCTCCTGTACAATGTCATGAACCTCAGTCCATAGTTCATCAGGCACTCTATCTATCAGATCTAGACCCTTAAATCTATTTCTCACTTTCACTGTATAATCATAAGGGATTTGATTTAGGTCATACCTGAATGGTCTAGCGGTTTTCCTACTTTCTTCAATTTAAATCTGAATTTGGTAATAAGTAGTTCATGATCTGAGCCACAGTCAGCTCCCGGTCTTGTTTTTGTTGACTGTATAGAGCTTCTCCATTTTTGGCTGCAAAGAATATAATCAATCTGATTTCGGTGTTGACCATCTGTGATGTCCATGTGTAGAGTCTTCTCTTGTGTTGTTGGAAGAGGGTGTTTGCTATGACCAGTGCGTTGTCTTGGCAAAACTCCTTTAGTCTTTGCCCTGCTTCATTCTGCATTCCAAGGCCAAATTTGCCTGTTACTCCAGGTGTTTCTTGACTTCCTACTTTTGCATTCCAGTCCCCTATAATGAAAAGGACACCTTTTTTGCGTGTTAGTTCTAAAAGATCTTGTAGGTCTTCATAAAACCGTTCAACTTCAGTTTCTTCAGCGTTACTGGTTGGGGCATAGACTTGGATAACTGTGATATTGAATGGTTTGCTTGGAGACGAACAGAGATCATTCTGTCGTTTTTGAGATTGCATCCAAGTACTGCATTTCGGACTCTTTTGTTGACCATGATGGCTACTCCATTTCTTCTGAGGGATTCCTGGCCGCAGTAGTAGATAAAATGGTCATCTGAGGTAAATTCACCCATTGCAGTCCATTTTAGTTCGCTGATTCCTAGAATGTCGACGTTCACTCTTGCCATCTCTTGTTTGACCACTTCCAATTTGCCTTGATTCATGGACCTGACATTCCAGGTTCCTATGCAATATTGCTCTTTACAGCATCGGATCTTGCTTCTATCACCAGTCACGTCCACAGCTGGGCATTGTTTTTGCTTTGGCTCCATCCCTTCATTCTTTCTGGAGTTATTTCTCCACTGATTTCCAGTAGCATATTGGGCACCTAATGACCTGGGGAGTTCCTCTTTTGGTATCCTATCATTTTGCCTTTTCCTACTGTTCATGGGGTTCTCAAGGCAAGAATACTGAAGTGGCTTGCCATTCCCTTCTCCAGTGGACCACATTCTGTCAGGCCTCTCCACCATGACCCGCCCATCTATTCTGTCAGGCCTCTCCACCATGACCTGCCCGTCTTGGGTGGCCCCACAGGGCATGGCTTAGTTTCATTGAGTTAGACAAGGCTGTGGTCCTAGTGTGATTAGATTGACTAGTTTTCTGTGAGTATGGTTTCAGTGTGTCTGCCCTCCGATGCCCTCTTGCAACACTTACCATCTTACTTGGATTTCTCTTGCCTTGGCGTGGGGTATCTCTTCACGGGTGCTCCAGCAAAACACAGCCGCTGTTCCTTACCTTGGACGAGGTGTATCTCCTTACCACCGCCGTTCCTGACCTTCAGTGTGGGATAGCTCCTCTTGTAATCTTGATAAAACATTTTTTATGTACTTTTTGGGATCATGGGAACTAAAACAACTCCAGAGTCTCAACCAACCACCAGTTAGTAAGGTAAAACCCAAGCCAGGAGCTTTCTGTGTAAACAAACACAAAAGGCAGTTGCCTTCACCATCGGGGTTGAAGACTAAGCCTTGGGTGGGTGGCAATGTTAGAAGAGCCTGTATCCCATTAGGACCTGTAAAGGAATCTAAAGTGGCCCAGGTAGATAGTGCCTATGGGCTTTTGGCAGAACCAAACAAAAATCTTTCTGGAGGAAGACATCCCTACCTTAGACCTTAGGATTCTCCTGACCGGTATCAACCAAAGAAGAGTTCAGGATCAAAGATAGCTAACTCTTCTAGAAAACAAACCACCGGGGGCCAGAGTCATCAGAAACAAAGAAGAATAGACTTTACCCTGAAGACTTTAGATATTAGAATTATCTGATACGGAATATAAAATAACCATTTTGAAATACTTGAAGGAATAAAATACAATTGCAAATAAGTGCAAAGAGCTTGAGATAAAAATTGACTAGGTGGGGAGGAGTGGGAGCGGGATAAATTGGGAGAGTAAAGTGCACACTGCTGTATGTAAAATAAACAGCAAGGGTTTACCGTATAACACAGCTGACTATATTCAGCATCATGTAGAAACAATCATGGAAAAGAACTGAAAAATGGAACTTATGTGTATATGTTTAACTAAATCACTTTGCTGTATATCAGAAACTAGCATAATATTGTAAATCAATTACAATTTAAAAAAATGATCAGGCATATTATTCAGCCATAAAAATGAAGGAAATTCTTCCATTTACAACAACATGAAGACATTATGCTAAGGGAATAAGTCTCACTTATATGTGGAATCTTAAAAAAACAAAAACAAACAACAAACGCCAAACTCTTAGAAACAAATTAGTTGCCAGAGGTCAGGGATGGAGGAAGTGGGTGAAGGTGGTTAAGATACAAACTTCCAATTGCAAAAAAAATAAGTTCTAGGTAGGTAATGTACAGCATGGTGAGTATAATAAACCAAACTATATTGTATATTTGAAAGTTGTTATGAAAGTACATCTTCAAAGTTCTCATCGTGAGAAAATTTGTTACAATATGAGGTAATTGATGTTAATGAAACTGATTATGGTGGTCATTTTGTAATATGTACATATATCAAATATTGTTGTATACCTTAAATTAATACAATGTTTGTCAATTATATGTCAGTGTGGTGGTGGAGAGGAGTGTGTACAAAGAGCAATATAAATGTAGGTATTCTGTTTTTGTTGAGCAAATTTTGACCAGGCAGATTTGAGAAAAAAGAAATAAGAACAAAATGTAAGGGGAAAAATTATATCTGTTAAAAACTCAATAAATTAGATTCGGAACAACTAGAGAAGCAATTAATGAACCAGGAAAGAAGATGTGAAGATATTAGCCAGAATGTATCTTAGAAATAAGAAGAAAAACATGAAGGTGTAGTTGAAGGATATAAAAGCCATGATGAGATCTGTTCAGAATTGCAGAGATAATAGACAAAATGGAAGGAAGTAATATTTGAAAATCTAGGGTACAAATAATTTCCAGAGAGAGTTCATGAAGTACATAAATGACCAGTGTTCCTTAAATCCAAGCAATTTCCAGACCAATAAGGGAAACACAGCATAGACCAATAAGGATAAATAAATAGAAATTCATATCTAGACCTAAGGAACTTAAATATGCCAAAATAAGGAAGGTGATCTTAATACCCAGATAGGAAAGATAGATTGTTTATCAAGGGAATAATATACTGACAGCTGACTTCTCAACAGCAGTCTGGATGCTGGAAAAATATTTTCAGAATGTTAAAAGAAACTACTATTGATTGTATATCAGCAAAACTGTCATTCAAGAAAAAGGCAAAATATACTTTGCAAAAAAATTAAAACTTACTGTGGCAGATTTTACTAAGAAACTTAAAGGATGTACTTCATGAAGAAGAAAGTGATTCCAGAAGGAACGTCTGAGATGCAAAAAGGAATGATAAGGAAATTGGTAAACATATAGATAAATATCATTAAAATTAAATAAAAATAAAAATTCAATGCCTTGGTCATACTAGTCACATTTCAAGGAACATGTGGATAATGCCTACTATATTGGACAACACAAATATGACACATTTCCATCATCAAAGAAAGTTCTCTTGGACAGCACTGCTGTAGAATAATGGGAGGGAAATATACTAAGATAGTCTCTGGGGTTCATAGACTTTAAGATACCACTGTTTATAAGAGCCACTGTTTTGGTATGTGTATAAGATGTAAGAAAACATTGCCAAAGGTGTTTAAGATGCCATTTTTTGTAAGATACATATCACTATTACCTCTGTGATTTTGGAAGAAATGTGCCTGTTTTGTAAGACACATATCATGTTACCTCCGTGAAACTGGAATAAATGTGACTCTTAGAATGGATGCAGTAGGGAGCAAGAACATAAATGAACTAGGAGTTGTGATCCTAGTGGGCTGGACAGAGAATAGTCAAGTGAGAGGTCTGACCTGGAGAGAACGCCTGGTGCATACTTGGCATAGAGCATGTCTCAATAAATGTTTGATGAATGAATGGATGATTTTATTGGATGGGTGAATGGGAGTCATCAGACTATCCAAGTAGCTGGGCTTGGCAACATGGTTGAAGTCACCCAGAAAGTTTGTGTGAAGTTGTGAGGAGAGTCAGGATGAAGCCTTTGTAAACACCATTTTTAATATTCTAGTTGTCATATACAAAGGAGCCCAAGAAAGAAAATTAGCAAAGATGGAGAAGAACCAGAAAGAGCTCAGGCCACCTGAGAACAAAGGGTGAAGGGTTGAGATGCTGTGAGGACTCTGTTAAGATAAGGCTTCAGTTCAGTCGCTCAGTCATGTCCGACTCTTTGCAACCCCATGAATCGCAGCACGCCAGGCCTCCCTGTCCATCACCAACTCCCGGAGTTTACTCAAACTCATGTCCATCGGGTCAGTGATGCCATCCAGCCATCTCATCCTCTGTCGTCCCCTTCTCCTCCTGCCCCCAATCCCTCCCAGCATCAGAGTTTTTTCCAATGAGTCAACTCTTCGCATGAGGTGGCCAAAGTACTGGAGCTTCAGCTTTAGCATCATTCCTTCCAATGACCACCCAGGACTGATCTCCTTTAGGGTGGACTGGTTGGATCTCCTTGCAGTCCAGTGGACTCTCAAAAGTCTTCTCCAACACCACAATTCAAAAGCATCAATTCCTTGGCGCTCAGCTTTCTTCACAGTCCAACTCTGACATCCATACATGACCACTGGAAAAACCATAGCCTTGACTAGACCGACCTTTGTTGGCAAAGTAATATCTCTGCTTTTGAATATGCTATTCTAGGTTGGTTATAACTTTCCTTTCAAGGAGTAACCGTCTTTTAATTTCATGGCTGCAGTCACCATATGCAGTGATTTTGGAGCCCAAAAAATAAAGTCTGGCACTGTTTCCACTGTTTCCCCATCTATTTGCCATGAAGTGATGGGACTGGATTCCATGATCTTCGTTTTCTGAATGTTCAGCTTTAAGCCAACTTTTTCGCTCTCGTCTTTCACCTTCATCAAGAGGCTTTTTAGTTCCTCTTTACTTTCTGCCGTAAGGGTGGTATCATCTGCATATCTGAGGTTATTGATATTTCTTCCAGCAATCTTGATTCCAGCTTGTGCTTCTTCCAGCCCAACGTTTCTCATGATGCACTCTGCATAGAAGTTACATAAGCAGGGTGACAATATACAGCCTTGACGTACTCCTTTTCCTATTTGGAACCAGTCTGTTGTTCCATGTCCAGTTCTAACTGTTGCTTCCTGACCTGCATATAGGTTTCTCAAGAGGCAGATTAGGTGGTCTGGTATTCCCATCTCTTTCAGAATTTTCCACAGCTTATTGTGATCCACACAGCCAAAGGCTTTGGCATAGTCAATAAAGCAGAAATAGATGTTTTTCTGGAACTCTCTCTTGCTTTTTGATGATCCAGCAGATGTTGGCAGTTTGATCTCTGGTTCCTCTGCCTTTTCTAAAACCAGCCTGAACATCTGGAAGTTCACAGTTCATGTATTGCTGAAGCCTGGCTTGGAGAATTTTGAGCATTACTTTACTAGCATGTGAGATGAGTGCAATTGTGCGGTAGTTTGAGCATTCTTTGCCGTTGCCTTTCTTTGGGATTGGAATGAAAACTGACCTTTTCCAGTCCCGTGGCCACTGCTGAGTTTTCCAAACTTGCTGGCATATTGAATGCAGCACTTTCACAGGATTTGAAATAGCTCCGCTGGAATTCCATCACCTCCACTAGCTTTGTTCGTAGTGATGCTTTCGAAGGCCCACTTGACTTCATGTTCCAGGATGTCTGGCTCTAGGTGAGATAAGGCATATGTATTCCTGAATAAACATCAGCTTATCCTATGATATAGGAGAAGCATTGAAGATCGCAAAGTTTCAATGTTATTATTTCTACCAGAGCATCTGAGAAGGCTTTATGAAGGAGGTAATATTTGGTCTGGGCCTCAAAGGACAAATTGCTGGCACATCAGAGTAGTAGGGTGAGACAGTCTAGGCAGATGGAATAACACCAAAAGAAGCATGAAACTGTTGAGAAGATGTGAAACTCTTGGCAGTAATTCCTAATGAGCCCGACTTTGCTGTGTCCAGCTTTTTTCTAGGAAAAAGTCTAATGTTGGTGAAGGAGCATATGTTCCCTAAGATCATAAGCATTCTTTTACTGATTTTAAGATGGAATGGAAGGTAATTAAAGTAACTACAGACCTGGCCAGGTACCTCCCTACTGCTCCGAATAGACCATGCTTTATGTATGATTTTCTCAGCACTCTCTCAGATTACACAGTTTATTACTGAATTCGCAGATTTAAGTTCTGTATTAATGCCTGTAGTATATTATTTAGGTGATTAGTTATATGACAACCTTAGACTGGAGAATGGTAAGCAGATTTAGCTTGCTAAAATTCACCAGATCAGAGTGCTAAGAAAATACAGGGCAGATGGGACTTGGCCAAAAATCCCAGGTTCTTGATTTAAAAGCTGTGTAACATCAGTCAAATCATTTGACCTCTTCATGCCTCAAATTTCCCCATTTAAAAAGATAGGCATAGAAATAGTTCCTACTTCAGGATGAAAGATTAGTGGAAAGCACCTAGCAAAAGCATTATCCGTTATCATTATAAAAACGTTCCAGAACTTTTTTCAGTAAGGAAATACAGTAAGGCAGTGGTTCCCAGCCGTGGGACTGTTGTGAATCAGTATCGTTTGGGTCCAGTTAGAAAAATGAAGATCCATGGACATGTCCACTGACCTAGTACATCATCTGCATACCTGGGCTTTGGACTTTGTATTTTTTGGCAGGAACCCCCAAATTTAGGAACCTTGCTCTTGGGCTGAATAGCATTTTGGTCTTTTTTTTTTTTTTTTAACTTCTTCTTTGCTATGCAGTATTTTGAACATTGGCCGTTGGTATTTGTTGAGCCTGTGAACTCTTCAGGTTTTTAATCCTAGAGATCATTGTGTAGCCTTTCACTCCTGTACCTTCCTTTCCTTTCTCTTTGTCCTCCTTTCCTCATCCCCCGCACCTCCGTCCCATATTGAATTTTTAGACTGTTGGGTTAACTACCTTCTGGACAGCCTAGTTCTCATGCCCTCCCCTCCCCTTAAATAGATTTTTAAAGGAAACTTTGGGAAGGCAGACGTTTGGCGTGTTCAGTTTAGTTTCTAAAAAAAATAGAATTCAATTTTTTTTATCCTTTAAAAAAAATGGCTACAGGAAATGATTCTAAAATAACTGATATTCCCCTTGTTAAAACTGAGGTTGTGTTTGGATGGATTCCAGCATATGTTCGTTTTCCTTGGGTGGGGGAGGAGGGAGGTATGGAGAGTGTTCTCCATGCCAAAAAACACAAATCGTAATCCCTCAGACCCAAGAGTGCCTTTCATATGGTGGCAGTTATTTGGCATATTGTAAAATGTAGCCTGGAGATTTAAGAAATAAAATGTTTACTGTATTTGGATCAATTCAAATATTCCTTTTAACTTTCGTGTGTGGCTATTTTGGTGGAGAAAGAAACCATTATATTGCAGCAGAAGCATCCTTGCTGCTTAACTTTTCCTGAGTCAGCTCTTTGCATCAAGTGGCCAAAGTATTGGAACTTCAGCATCAGTCCTTCCAATGAATATTCAGGGTTGATCTCCTTTAGGATGGACTGGTTAGATCTCCTTGCAGTCCAAGGGACTCTCAAGAGTCTTCTCCAACACCACACTTCAAAAGCATCAATTCTTCCTTGCTCAGCCTTCTTTATGGTCCAACTCTCACGTCCATACATGACCACTGGAAAAATCAAAGCTTTTACTAGACGGACCTTTGTCATCAAAGTGATGTTCCTGCCTTTTAATACATTGTCTAGGTTGGTCATAGATTTTTTTCCAAGGAGCAAGCGTCTTTTAATTTCACGGCTGCAGTCATGTCCTCAGTGACTTTGGAACCCAAGAAAATAAAATCTGCCATTGTTTCCATTTTTTCCCCATCTATTTGCCATCTGGTGATGGGACTGGATGCTGTGATCTTAGTTTTTTGAATACTGAGTTTCAAGCCATCTCCTTCACTCTTCTCTTTCACTCTAACCAACAGGCTCTTTAGTTCATCTTCACTTTCTGCCATTAGAGTCTGCATATCTGATGCTGTTGATATTTCTCTTGGCAGTCTTGATTCCAACTTGTGATTCATCCAACCCAGCATTTTGCATGATGTACTCTTCATATAATTTCAATAAGTAGGGTGATGATAGACAGCCTTATCCTTTGTACTCTTTTTCCAATTTTGAACCAAGTTTGCTTTCAAAGAACAGTTTTTAGAACATTAGAAAGCATAAATTCCTCCCCTTCCAACGTGTTGCAACCCTCTTTACTTGAGAGCATGACAGGGGACATTACTGTATGTAACCTTTTCAAAATTGTCATGTCTCCACAGACTTCATTGGATGCCAGTTTCACTTATAGATTTCAGTTGCTGGTGATGTGTAACTTAAAACACAGTCCTCATTATTTCAAATAACTTGTACTGTCTTCTCCCAAATATTTTAAGATGTGAAGTTATCAATACTCTCAATCTAAGTTTTTAAAATAAAATTTCCTGCACCACGAAAGGAATGTTTTCTGATATATTCTTGCCTGGTCCTCCTGATCATTGTGAGAGCGAAATTTCAGAAGTATTGAATTGGCTTGGCTAATACTTCTGGAATCAGGCTCAGGAAGGACAAACTTTCCCTGCGATATTAAAACGGGGAAAAAGTGCTAACCATACATTTAAGATTCTCAAATAGTGGCAGTATCCAGGGGGCACATTTTGCCAAAGACATTGAGTGAAGATAAAGAACAAAGTAGCACCCAGTCAGGGTTCCCAGTAAGAAAGGATTTCAAAATCAATGAATCTGATCTAATTCTGTTTAGTCTGTCATTGAGAAAGATAATTTTGTGATTTCAGCAAGACTGTGCCAAATTTGATTAGCAGGTCAGAGTTCATTCTACCAGACTGCTAAATTTAAACTTACTGTCGTTACCTTACAAATGACTTTCCAAGAGTCCCTAGAACAACACTCACTACCAAGCTTTGATTTCATTGTGAAATAGCAACAAGAATCTGATTCCTTTTGCCCTCTGTGGACATTAACCTTTAGTATCAGAGCAGAGGCACAGAAGGGGATGAATAAACTGTCAATATTGTCTTTCCTCCAGGGTCCAGCCATGGAAATAGATAGCGGGGAAGGAGAAGTTTGGGGTGGAAAAAATATGCGTTTTTTCGGGCGCCTGACTCCTGAGATGAGGCGGGACGGGGCCATTGTGTTGATCCTGACCACTTACAAAGCTGGCTCACATTGTCCTTGGATGCAGCTTTTTTCTTAGCGGCTTCACAGTTCCTGCCTTTGTGGTCCTGCTGCACAGTAGGCACGGGGTGACGCAAGGGAACTCAATGAAGGCTTTTCAGGGAGCATTTCTGAGTTCGTCACTGCCATCTGTCTTCTCCTCTCCCTTACTCATCAGGCTGTTCACATCTGTGGGACTCCTAGGTTTCCGACTGGCGTGATGTGGATGCTCTAGGTGAATGCTGAGAAAGAAGTGAAGAGGAGCAGTGTTCGTATACGTCACTTAGAGGAAGTGAGGAAAAGTCCTGCTTACCCCCCACACTTGTATCTGGCATAAGAGATGAAGCGTTAGGATTATTTTATTTTAGTTATTGGAGACTCTCTTCTTTCCTTTCCTTCCTGTTCCTTCCTTTCTTTCTTTTCAAACAATGTTTTATTAAAGTATAATGGAGCTACAACACTGTTAGTCTTAGGTACACAACATAAAGATTTGCCGTTTCTGTACTTTACAAAATGATCCCACTCTGTTTCTTAATTTTTGAAATCAATAATATCTCTTCCCTAAAATTTCTGGAAGGAGGAGGCTCAGACTTGATGTCTGATCATTTAGTAGATTATTTACTGCCAACAATGGGGTGAGCACGCGTCCCTCGTCTCACCCACAGGTGGCTCACAGGTGCCAGTGTTGTTTTCTCTTGTTGAAAACCTCTTGTCCTGCTTCGAGCAGTGGAGCCGTGCTGTCATCAGCAGGACTAGTACAGGACCAGAAAGCTTTTGGCACCACAGGCGGTTTCTGTTCACAGCACCTGCCGCCCGCTCACACTGCAGCCATTGTTACTCCGGCAGAGCGGGTTATGGGCAGAGCCTCAGCTAGTTTAGCCCAGCTTTGAGTCTCTGCTTTTCTTTTCCTGCGTGCATTTCATTTTTGACGGAATACATTTCTTGTCTTGTTCTACTCGTTTTGCTAATATGAATTTAACCTGTGGTGGAGTACGTGCCGAGATGTAGTGGTGGATAGAGCACTTGGTCACAGTGGAGCTGGTGATCTGGACTTACCCCTGCCCCACCAGCTGTGTGGCCTTGGAAGACACATTTGACCTCTCTGGGCCACCGTGTCCTCATTTGTAAACTGAGGACATTGGCTTCTTAGAGTGATGGACTGCCAGGTACCCCAGTATTAGTGGAAGTGTTAGTTGCTCAGTTGTGTCTGGCTCTTTGTGACCCTACGGACTGTAGCCCACCAGGCTCCTCTGACCATGGAATTCCCCAGGCAAGAATACTGGAGTGCCATTCCCTTAAGATTCCACCATTGTGTTTTGTGTTTCCTGAGATGCCAGAAATATCAGAAATGGCATGTGGCAGTGTTTACTAAGGGCTCTGCTCCTGTGAAATCTTAAGTGACATCAGGACATTTTTAATAAGTGACAGTTGTATAGCATGGCTAGTGATAGAGAAATTTAGATGCATTAGTTAAGGGTGATAGGTTTTCTTTGTGACAGGTTTGCAAAATCAGTAAAAATTTCTGTTCCTAGAAAAGTAGTTGTTCAGCCCTGGGGGTGTTATTGGACACTTGGCTTTTGAACTTCTAAATGAAGAATTACAAAGTTCAGATAAATGAAGTCTTTTTAATTTTAGCTCTTATTCCTCAGATAAGAGGCAGCCTACAAAGAGGCTAGTATATTGATATTCCATTTCTGATTCACGTTCCCATACTGTTTAATAAGAAAAACTTTATTTAAAAATATGCTAAAATGATAGATATTAATTATAGAAAACCTGGAAAAACACTAAGAGGTAAACACAAATATGTCTAATTCCATGATCCAGAAATAGCCATTATTGTTCATGCTTTGAAATCTTTAGATTATATACACTCAGTTTGTAGAACAAAACTGGGATTATACCACAGATAGATACCTTGATATCTGCTTTTTTCCTACTGTGTTCCTTTTGAAATTATTTTTGCCACAGAGGTTTCAAATGAAGATGGAGATTAATGTAATATTATGCTTGGCACACTTGTGTCAGGGTCTGTGACTTACAGAAATAGAATTGTGGACCTAGTATCTGAAGGTAACATATGTTTTGTTCTCTCTTGAATCAATATTTGACAGAATACCAGACCATCTGACCTGCCTCTTGAGAAATCTGTATGCAGGTCAGGAAGCAACAGTTAGAACTGGACATGGAACAACAGACTGGTTTCAAATAGGAAAAGGAGTACGTCAAGGCTGTATATTGTCATCCTGCTTATTTAACTTCTATGCAGAGTACATCATGAGAAATGCTGGTCTGGAAGCAACACAAGCTGGAATCAAGATTGCTGGGAGAAATATGAGTAACCTCAGATATGCAGATGACACCACCCTTATGGCAGGAAGTGAAGAGGAACTAAAAAGCCTCTTGATGAAAGTGAAAGAGGAGAGTGAAAAAGTTGGCTTAAAGCTCAACATTCAGAAAACGAAGATCATGGCATCGGGTCCTATCACTTCATGGGAAATAGATGGGGAAACAGTGGAAACAGTGTCAGACTTTATTTTTGGGGGCTCCAAAATCACTGCAGATGGTGACTTCAGTCATGAAATTAAAAGACGCTTACTCCTTAGAAGAAAAGTTATGACCAACTTAGATAGCATATTAAAAAGCAGAGACATTACTTTGCCGACTAAGGTCCATCTAGTCAAGGCTATGGTTTTTCCTGTTGTCATGCTGAGCACTGAAGAATTGATGCTTTTGAAGTGTGGTGTTGGAGAAGACTCTTGAGAGTCCCTTGGACTGCAAGGAGATCCAACCAGTCCATTCTGAAGGAGATCAGCCCTGGGATTTCTTTGGAAGGAATGATGCTAAAGCTGAAACTCCAGTTTTTTGGCCACCTCATGCGAAGAGTTGACTCATTGGAGAAGACTCTGATGCTGGGAGGGATTGAGGGCAGGAGGAGAAGGGGACGATAGAGGATGAGATGGCTGGATGTCATCACAGACTTGATGGACGTGAGTCTGAGTGAACTCCGAGAGTTGGTGATGGACAGGGAGGCCTGGGGTGCTGCGATTCATGGGGTCGCAAAGAGTCGGACACGACTGAGCGACTGAACTGAACTGAACTGAACAAAGACTTTTTAATCTGTTCTTAATTGTTCACTAATTGCTCTTATAAGATTCCCTCATTTTTCTGTTTCTAAATTCAGTCAGCCTAAGTTATTTTTGCAGTTTTTCTTGATGCCTTGATTCTTCAAGCTGAAGCATAGTAGCTAGTGTGGGCCAAGCTGCAGGTTTAGCCTGAAGCAGGATAGTTAAGTGATTCCTTTTGCCTGAACATATTATACACTTGATAATATTTATGATTCACTTGAATACTGGTTTTCATATATCATTTTCCTGTATTAGGAAATGAAAGATGATTAGTTTCTCCTTTGGGTTATTTAGCCTGTGAACTTTTCTGCTATACTATCTACTTTGCATTGAAAATACATTCTAAATTCTGAACCACACTGGAATTTTTTGTGACCTTTCCCTTGTGTGTCTTTTGGTGGTGCCCTTTGAAGTCCTGAAATGCTTTTGTATTTGATTGAGATTAAATCTGGGTTTCATTTTACTTTTTTAAAACATATTGAGCAAGTTAATTTTCTGTTCAGGTTCCTAAGGGGAATGATCCCAGCCCTCTGTGTCCCAAGAATTCAGTCCGAGCCTTGCCAGAACATTCCTGTGGTTTTCCACAGGGCAGATCAGTGTGTTCATGAAATTTTAGTTGTAGCTTGTGTTTTCTGTGGTTAATTAAAACATCTGGCTTTTAAATTTTCCACAAACAGAGCATAAGCTTTTGGCCAAACCTTTTTAGTAATAATTAAACACTTCAGTCCTCCCCGTCAGAATAACCCAAACTTGTAAGGTATCTTTAGGAGACCTTGTAAACTGTTGTCTCTGTTCATTAATGATTTTAAACATTTGGACGATGCTGGGGGTTCTCCTGCCAGACATACAGTCCTGAGAGAGGGAGAGTGTTTGTGACTGTGAATTCCTCTAATGGATTCCGGCCTTCAACCCCCTCCAGGTTGGAGCTGCTGTGGGTGAGCTGCTGCCGTCCGTAGCCAAGCATGCTGGGGTTGGACCTGCCCAGCCGGGGAACAGAAACGTTTGCTGGATGGAAAATCCATAAAAGAAAGCTCCTGTGAAAGCCTGAGACAGACGATACCTTAAGCAAGATCAGGTTGGTATAAGATCAGAGAGGCTGGGTAAAGTGGATTGGGTCACATGGGGAAGGTGGTTTTGTTATTTCATGGAGTGTTTTTGAGACAATCCTAAATAATCATCTCCAGTTATTTGAGGGATTCCCGGCCATCGTACAAATGGCAGACAGCCTGGCAAACTTCTGTATATGGTATGTAGTTATCCTCCTTTCTTTCTTTTCTTTTCCCTTCTCTGTCCCATCCTCTCTGTCACAGAGAAGAGAGGAAGGTCTTAAGCTTAGCAAATGTACAACAAACCACAACCGGAGGTCACCCATAATTACTCCTTGATCTTGGCTTTATTTTGGCGAGAAAGCCTGGACTTGTCCTGAGACTCTCAGAGACTTGCCCTCATGTGTGTTTCCACACTAGGAAGGGTGGATTGTGGAGACCTGCCACATTTTGAGGGAGGCAGGGTACTTCTGTGTGTGTTCCTTTGGTTTGCTTGGCAAATTTTTACCTACTCTTAAATCTCTCTCCAAACAAAAGCTAGCAACACACTCCTTTTCAACAATGTGTGCACTTGGTGTTAAGATACCCAGGACAAAGGAGAAGAAATGTCCTGAAAACAATAGGACTGTAACTAAATGCAACATAGCCTCCCTGTGAAGCAGGAGAAGGAAAGTGCATAACCCGCCTCACACGTGGCAGTAAGATGGGAAAGAATTCATTCTGAGAAAGAATATCATACAGGAACAGACACTGAAAACACTTTGTATTCAGTGTTCAGTGGTTACACATAATAAGTAGAAGGGAATTACACGTAATAAGCAGAAGGGGATGAGTCAGTGGTCTTCAGAGCCTGTGAAGCAGTGAGTGTCTGTTGGCTTTGCCCACCCAGCATCTCTTTCCTCCTTTCAATAAATCATCCGGATTTCCCCTGAGCCATCAGTCACCCTTGCTTTGTTCTCAGCCCATGTAGTCAGAGGAGGCCATGACTCCATTGCCTCTGTCATGGGCAATGAAAACTGTCCGAGTCTCTAGGTATGTGACATCAGCTTGGCTAGTCAGGGTCACAAGGATCCGTTGTGGAGGTATGGAATTATGAAACTATTGCAGAGAGCTTTTTCCTATCTGTGGGTTTCTTAAGCTGGAGCCGCTAGTGACCCTGTTTGCTACCACGTAGGAAGACCCTTTCTGAGAATGAAGTCAACATAGAGGAGATCAGAGTAGGCTGATGGCAGAAAGGGAATGGGGCTGGGGGGGCACATGCACACAGACACCCACCTTGCACCCACCATGGGTGGCCCCAGACCCGCAGCCCCCAAAGCCAGCAACTCCAGTTTCACTCTCCCAGAAGGTTAGCTAGGTAGTTTGAATTAGGAGTTGATCACTTATATCCCCAAACATCGTGATTTGCCATACCTTTCAGTGTGAAGTCTTCGTATGAAGTGACCGTGGCTCAGTCCCTGTCCTCAGGGGCTTGCAGTGACAGGCCAGATCAGATCAGCGTTAGGCTAGCTGACCCACAGAGTCAAAGTGTGTCACCAGAGGTAAGAGAAAAATTCTGTGGGAGTCAAAGAGATGCAGAATTATTATTATTATTATTCTGCTGGCTTGGAAAGAGACTAGCAGAGAGAGCTGTTATTTCACAGAGGAGGAACAGGCACATATTTAGAACTATATTTAATTCAATTACTTGCTTTTTTGAGTCTGAAAGAAAGGGAGGCTTTCCAGAGCCTATAGTTAATTGCAGATAAGGAAGATAATTTCAGAGTTTCACCAGTAGTAGAATCTTGGTATTTACTGTAAACACAATTGTTTCGGGAGCAGCCAAATGAGAGGTTATCAAAAAGTTGTCCAGAATTGAACACCAGAGGGGAACAGCTGCTCTTCTCACCAAAAACATAAGTTGGCTTTCTGGTGTAAGCAGAATTCCAAATGCATCATGAACTTTACTGATTTGTTTCCTCTTCTCAAGGTTGGGCTTTATGATTATTACTTTGTGTTTTTCATAATTGACCTTATTTGACTTAAAAAAAAATTAATAGTCTTTGTTTGGAGGAAGCCGTTATAGGTTTCAGAAAAGCTGAGCAGAAAGTGGAGTTTCCATACTCTTTGCCCTGTTGTTGTTGTTATTGAGTCTCTAGTTCATGTCCAGCTCTTTATGACCCCATGGGCTGCAGCACACCAGGCTTCCTTGTCCTTCACTATCTCCCAGAGTTTGCTCAAACTCATGTCCTTTGAGTCAGTGATGCCATCCAAGCATCTCATCTTCTGCCACTCCTTTCTCCTCTTGCCTTCAATCTTTCCCAGCATCAGGGTCTTTTCCAATGAGTCAGCTCTTCGCATCAGGTGGCCAGAGTATTGAAGCTTCTGCATCAGTCCTTCTAATGAATATTCAGGGTTGATTTCCTTTCGGATTGACTGTTTTGATCTCCTTGCTGTCCAGGGGACTCTGAAGAGTCTTCTCCAACACCGCAATTCAAAAGCGTCAATTCTTTGGCACTCAGCCTTCTTTTTTGGTCCGACTCTCACATCTGTACATGACTGCTGGAAAAATCATAGCTCTGACTCTACGAACCTCTGTTGGCAAAGTAATGTCTCTGCTTTTAAATACACTGTTTAGGTCTGTCATAGCTTTTCTTCCAAGGAGCAAGTGTCTTTTAACTTTGTGGCTGCAGTCAACACCATCCACAATGATTTTGGAACTGAAAAATATAAAACCTGTCACTATTTCCATTGTTTCCCCATCTATTTACCATGAAGTGATGGGACCAGATGCCATGATCTTAGTTTTTTGAATGTTGAGTTTTTACTCAGCTTTTTCACTCTCCTATTTCACCTTCATCAAGAGGCTCTTTAGTTCCTCTTCACTTTCTGCCTTTAGAGTGGTATCATCTGTGTATCCAAGATTGTTGATATTTCTGCTGGCATTCTTGATTTCAGCTTATGATTCATCCAGCCTGGCATTTGGCAACATGTACTCTGCATATAAGTTAAATAAGCAGGGTGACAATATACAGCCTTGATGTACTCCTTTCCCAATTTTGAACCAGCCCATTGTTCTATGTCTGGTTCTAACTGTTGCTTAATGGCCTGCATACAGGTTTCTCAGGAGGCAGGTAAGATTACATCTGTGTTAATCATTACCAATGATTACTGACTGAAGGATTTACATGTTTGGTATATTATTTCAAGAATTTAAAGTGTTTTCATTAATGATTGTATGAATTGAGTCTTTACACAAAGAAAGATAAACTTTATAAAATGATTGTTTTACTAAATGAAAACTGTCAATTAAAATGTCTTGGGTTTGGGGATTATAGTATGGTTTTATGCTGTATGCAAATTGGGCCTTTTTTGTAATATAAAGTGCTGCTGCTGCTGCTAAGTTGCTTCAGTTGTGTCCGACTCTGTGCGACCCCATAGACGGCAGCCCACCAGGCTCCCCCGTCCCTGGGATTCTCCAGGCAAGAACACTGGAGTGGGTTGCCATTTCCTTCTCCAGTGCATGAAAGTGAAAAGTGAAAGTGAAGTTGCTCAGTCGTGTCTGACTCTTCGTGACCCCATGGACTGTAGCCTACACTTTTATCCTTAAGTGTGCTGTTTTTGCCTTTTGTTGGTATGGTTCTCAATAGACTGCTTGCTGTGAAGGCATTAATTATATTAGAAACATAAGGACTGCAAATTTTTATCTCTTCTTTAGTTATGACTTTGTAAAAATTGTGAATGCATAAAGATCAGAAAAGGAAAAAAGTGCTTTATTGTGATGTTTGGATCCTAGTTGGCCATTTTATTTTGTTTTCTAGTAAAGTTACAATTTTGACTTTTAATGTGAAAAAATATTAATTTTGTCTTTGTGAGATTCAGAGACATTTTTCCTCCCTGTCATTTAGCTAAAAGCAGACATCTGTTATTGGATTTTAATCAGATTTTAAAATCACACGATTAGATTTAGAACATGTTTTCTGCAATTCCATTAGTAGGTCAAGCCCTGCCTCCTGTTTTCTGGAGGGCTTAGTTCTCCAGGATGGCTTATCTGCTTCCTGCTCTTTCTTTGTAATCTTCTCATTTCCACCTGTGTGGAGCTGACGTGTTTGTTACCTGGCCCCTTTGCTTTCCTTGCAGTCCTTTGGTAGATAAGGTCACTTCATAAAAGGACATCCACGGAGCAACATGGAATTACTCTTTTTATTTTCATTTAAGAGAAAAAAACAATAGGTAAGCTTTTGTTTATTTCTCTAGGACCTGGAAATGGGTATCAAGAATTTTTTAACCTGGTCACTCCTTTCAGTGTTTTCTTTCTCTTTGGTGTCCTTTTAAAAAATCCTTGTGACCTATGCACAGAAGGATGAATGACCCTCTGAGGAGTGTAGCATAATGTTCTAGGAGGCTGTGGCCTTGTTGGTCTTGCTTTTCTTAGGGAACTGAAACACAGTAGGGCTAAGTGAAGGTAACTTCTGAACTGCCCTTTAGTTTGAATGGAGCCTTATGCAGTCTGAAGTTAGAGGTTTGAAGGGACTGAGCTGCTGCAGTTGGAGTTGTGGTACAATTACATTTGTGAAGGTTCCTGCTTATTTATAATAATATGGTTGCAGATAAAGCCAAAATCAGGTCAATGTGGTCACATTTGGTGAGGCTGGTGCAAGAATGAAGAGCATGTCTGGAACTGGCTTTCATTAGGAGAAACCACATTCCTGTGAAACCTCTAACAAGGATGTTTATGGTAAAGGTACATATTAATTGAGTTTGGAATGTTGCATCTTTTGATTTTTTGTGTGTCTTTATATTTGTCTTTAAAAAACCTGTAAGTTACTAGGTTTCCTTTAAAGGCCTTCAAAGGTACCGTACTCCAGTGACATGTAGTCAGTTTTCGTTTATTTTAGTATAATTACTGATGTAAGAACAAACAGTGGTTTCTCAGTTCCATAATGATCTATAGTGAAGGAAACATTTAATCTGATGATACTGTCTGAATATGACCTATATACATGATATGGTAACTGTTTAGAACTTCTAAAGTTTCCAAATTGATTATTACTGTTCAAAGAGAATTGATCTTCATTTATGAACAAAAATAAGTCTGTTGGGTGTTTTTGCATAGACAGTGTCCAAGCCAGTAATTTATTTTGGAAACGAATATCAACATCAGTCTAGCTTTCATTAGGAAATTGCTGTATATAGTTTGCTGCTGCTAAGTCACCTCAGTCGTATCCGACTCTGTGTGACCCCATAGACGGCAGCCCACCAGGCTCCGCCGTCCCTGGGATTCTCCAGGCAAGAACACTGGAGTGGGTTGCCATTTCCTTCTCCAATGCATGAAAGTGAAAAGTGAAAGTGAAGCCACTCAGTCGTGTCTGACCCTCAGCGACCCCATGGACTGCAGCCTTCCAGGTTCCTCTGTCCATAGGATTTTCCAGGCAAGAATACTGCAGTGGGGTGCCATTGCCTTCTCCATATAGTTCGCTAGTGTGTTCTTTTTAAGAATTAAAGGAAACAGTTTTTCTTGCATTCTTCATGCTGCTGAGGCCCTTTGAGGACAGAATTTAGAGTCTTTGTAACTAGTCCATGCTTGGTGTCTTAGTGGTTTTCTTGATGACTTTAGGTTGTAAATAGTTTGTGAGTGCTGTGGCTCTTTTCTGGTGTCCAGTTCAAGTATGACAGTGGCAGTGCCTGGGCAAGTAAGAGGCAATTATTGGCTTTACCAGAGCCTTATCTCAGAAATAGAAAGTCTGGAGTTCCAACCCGTGACTTTAGGCCCTCAATGATTCTAAAGTTGGATGAAAAATGACCACTGATCTTGAGGCAGGCATTAATTTGTGAGTGCTAAGAGATGCTGAATTAATTTTACTTGGTTCAGTGCAATTCAGTTAAATTCCAAATGAACTTGTTAACAGTATTAAGAAAGTCAACTTTGGTAGTTGCTGGAGGGAACAAAATGAAGTATCCTAGGGGAGAGATAGCCAGAATACAAGCCCTTGTGGGAGAGCTAACACTTTATTGAGCTTGTCTAGTGTGCTGAGGACTTAAGCACTTTCTCAGCTCTTGGTGGGACTGGATGGGGCGGGGAGAATCCTCACAAGCATCCTACGAGAGAGACAGTATTACCTGTTTTACAGATGAAGATGCTCTGGAGCTGAGAGATTGAATGGTTTTATCCAGGTCTCCCAGCTACTGATTTAAATTTGAATCTAAACTTATTTCTCAAATTTCGTGATATACCTGTATAAATAAAAAGCTTTGCACAGCTTACAAAGTGGTTGGTCTGTACAAAACTCTATGTGTCTCTCTTTGTATATCTTTCATCATTATTATAACTGATGAGGTAATAAAGGCCCAAAGTTCTATATGAGTAGGATGTTTTGGAATTTCCAAGTCGAGAGTGGTTAACATGGATGTAGGTTAATCTGGAGAAGTGGCATTTTGTTATTTTTGATAAATAAGTAGGTAGGAGGTTGTCAGTGGATGGGGGTTTTTCAAGGCTTTTTACCTGAGGAAAATACCTAATCAGACCCTCAGAGGCAGAAATAAAAATGCGCAACTGTTTGAAGGTCTGTCCATGATTTTACAGCCAAGATATGTGGCCTAGCCACATACTCGGTCAACCTGCTGTCAGCTACCTGGAGGTATCTGGTAGCTGAGGGAATCAGACACTCCCAAGCAGCTTATTTGGAGAAAGAAGGAAGGAAGAATGCCATCCTGGACTTCCCTGGCTATCCCCGACTATCCCTGACCCTGACTCTGCACTTCTTGACTGGGGAGCTTCAAGCTTCTTGGCAGTGTCTGCCATGGATGCCCTGTGGCATTTGACCATGAGGAGGGATCAAGGTGTTCAACTCAATAATGGTTTCAGACTTCCAGTATTTCCATCTGCTAGTATTCATAGTTGAGTACCGCTCTGGTCTCCATGGACTTCAGCCTGCCAGGCTCCTCTATCTATGGAATTATCCTGGCAAGAATGCTGGAGTGGGTTGCCATATCCTACTCTAGGGGATCTTTCAGATCCAGCAGTTGAACCTGAGTCTCTAGCACTGCAGACGGATTCTTTCACCACTGAGTCACTGGGGAAGTCCCGATAAATGTGTCCCATCCCCAAATTCACATGGTAAAATCCTAACCTCCAGAGATAATGGTATGAGGAGGTGGTGGCTTTGGGAGGTGCTTAAGTCATGAGGCTGGAGCCCTGATTACTGCCATATAAAAGAGGCTCCAGAGACATCCTGGCTCCTTCTACCATTTGAGCACACCGTGGGAGCTCCGGCAGTGAGTCGGGAAGAGGGCCCTCACTGTGCTGCCACCTCGAGCTGGACATCCGGCCTCCAGGACTGTGAGAGAGAATACATTTTTGCTGTCTGTAAGCCACCCAGTCTGTGGTGTTTCGTCACAGCATCCCGTGCACACTAGGATAAACACCTAGGAGATGGTAATCTCTCTACCCCTACCCACCCGTTCCTGCAGTTGTGTCTTAGGCAAAGAATGGAGAAAAAAATAAAAGGTCAGCTGTGTGGCACTCTTGCGAAGCTGTGACTGCCAGCCTCCAGCTTTGATCCAGGATGCTTCTGGTTTTGTTTATAGAATCTGTGTTGTCTAGGAGAGCGTGACTTGTGCTGTGATGGGTTGATTGTCTGGCGGTTCCGTGATGTGGTTTGAGACAAAGCAGGTCAGTTGTAATACTTACATTATATGCAGAAAAGGGACTGCTATTTGGGATTGAATTATCTTATAAAGTAGATGCCACTGGAGGGCAATTTGGTAACATATTTCAAAATCTAAAATCACCAGCAATTTCATATAGGTTTTGTTAACTCTGTGCCAAGATATTTGTACAAGTTTTACTCTCATAGCTTATTTGTAATTTGTAAAGAATGGAGGAGCTCTATATGTGTGCCAATTTGGAATTATATCATTTACATATATATACACACATATACTTGTATATATACATGTGTGCATTTATGTATATAAAATGAAAAGAATCTTTTCCAAATCATGTAAATACCATTTCCTTTTGTATAAATGTTTTAATGGTACTTACATCTTGTTCCCCATGGAAAAATATGTACTGTTATTACACTGAAAAACTTTTTTTTCTGTATTATTTGAGTTTTCTAGCCATTTTCAGTTACTCATTTTCTTTCCTTTTAAACAAGAATAAAGAGCTTGCTGGGCAGTGTATGATCATGACCATAACCATTCACAGTTTATAAAACCTCACTGAATGTTTTTAAAAACACTGTAAATTTCCCCCCTTTTCTTGCCTCTTTACATGCAGAAGAGATAGGTAATTTTTATGGGCAGAGTGGTAAAGTATATGCTAAGACAGTGAACGTTCCCTTGAAAGCTTTTTAGTTAAAACATTGAGTTGAGAATGAAAAAAGAGAAAGATATTTACCAAATGTGATTTGAAGGACAAAGAATCCCATCGTGCTGAAGTGTGTCTGAAAGTGTACTCTTATGCTCAGTTTGTTTGCTTTAAATATGAGCTTTGGACTGAATTGTATTTGCTTTTCAGACCACAAGGTTGGAGGTGGCCGAGGAAGTCTCCAAAATCTTATTGCTAATCAGGAGAGCTGTTTGCTAAGAAAGGCCTGCCTGTTTGAACTAGAAGTAATGACTGATGCACAGATAAAGCCAGGGTGCCTGTTAAGTAACTTCTGACTTCTGTGTCTAGATTTTGCTTTCCCCTTAATTAAAATCCCCCAGACAGGAGTCATAGGTCAAAGGAGGTGACTCCCCTAAACTCTTCCAGTAACAGTAACTGCTGACTCTTCTGCTGTTGGTAAGGTGCTCTGGAAACCTTTGTATCCATTTCTTTATGGTGTGACTTACCCCGGAGAAGGGATAGGCTACCCACTCCAGTATTCTTAGGCTTCCCTTGTGGCTCAGCTGGTAAAGAATCCTCCTGCAGTATGGGAGAGCTGGCTTTGATCCCTGGGTTGGGAAGATCCCCTGGAGAAGGGAAAGGTTACCCATTCTAGTATTCTGGCCTAGAGAATCCCATGGGATCACAAAGAGTGGACGTGACTGAGCGACTTTCACTTCACCTCCTGTGGTCTTAGTTTGGATGCTGAAATTTAATAATAGAAAGATAACAATTTTTCTTTAGCATGTAGATAGTTGTGGTGTAGAGAACAAATCCATTGTTAACATCCCTTAACTGTACATATTTCAGTCTCTTATCCTTGATGTTTTTATTTTTAAAAATTTATAAAGCCATGGAAATTTTTTCTAGTTTCCACAATAATTTTAGTAACTTTTTTCCCCTGAAATGATTTGATAAATAGCTCATCAGTATTATTTATTTTTAACTTGTCTTCCTTTCTTTCTGTATAGCTTCTTTATTGACATCTGACCCTCTTACTCTTAGTTACCACAAGAATTATACCCTCCCCCCTATATTGGAAGGTATTTGAACCAGAGTATAGAAATTGTAATCTGTTAGAAGGTTAATACAAAGTTCATATGTGTATGTATTGGTGTATGTATAGGATTAATGTAATTTTTTTTTAATATAGAAAAGCCTAAACATGTTTGTCACTGTATATCATGAGTGAGAAAAACTAATACTACCTTCAGTTAAAATTCAGTTCCCAAAAGAACTTGATATTTTAAAAATTCAGGGTAACCAGTGCCTGGTATGGGGATTGGAAACTCACATGCCTACCAGGACCTGACAGAAAAGTAAGCAAGTGAACTGGAGCATAAAGGGGGAAAAAAGGGCACGGTTCAGTTCAGTTCAGTTCAGTTGCTCAGTTGTGTCCAACTCTTTGTGACCCCGTGAATTGCAGCACGCCAGGCCTCCCTGTCCATCACCAATTCCCGGAGTTCACTCAGACTCATGTCCATCGAGTCAGTGATGCCATCCAGCCATCTCATCCTCTGTCATCCCCTTCTCCTCCTGCCCCCAATCCCTCCCAGCATCAGAGTCTTTTCCAATGAGTCAACTCTTTGCGTGAGGTGGCCAAAGTACTGGAGTTTCAGCTTTAGCATCATTCCTTCCAAAGAAATCCCAGGGCTGATCTCCTTCAGAATGGACTGGTTGGATCTCTTTGCAGTCCAAGGGACTCTCAAGAGTCTTCTCCAACACCACAGTTCAAAAGCATCAATTCTTTGGCGCTCAGCTTTCTTCACAGTCCAACTCTCATATCCATACGTGACTACTGGAAAAACCATAGCCTTGACTAGACAGACCTTTGTTGGCAAAGTAACGTCTGTGCTTTCACTCAGCTATTCAGGAACAAGGGCCAATGTTGCCTGATCTTCCAGTGATCTTGTCATATTTTGAGAAAAGATATACATCTGGATTTTTCTGTGACTCCTCCCACTTTTCAGATGTTAACAGTACGCTTAAAATAATTCGAACATCGTCCTCTTGGATTTTCCCCTGTGATGATCTTTGTCAGCAAGTGTTATTGCTTCCTGTAGAGTAGGTGTTGGGGGTCTGAGAAGCTTGTGGCGTGGCTCTTGGCTTCTCAGAGCACACAGTTTAGATGGGCCAGTGTGATGTGGATGGTTGGTACAAGTGCTAAAGACCACAGGAACCCTGAGGAGGTAGAAACCAACATGAGCCATACCATCCTGGGGAGAAGTCCTAGAGGAGATGGGGCCTGCAGGGAACCTGAGGGGGCAGCCAGGGCCTGAGGCTCAGGGCACTGTAGGGGGTCAGGGAGGGCGATGGAGGGCAGAGGCAGGGTGACGGAAAGGTTTGAGGCCTTGAGACAGGGCTGAGCACGCGAGGAGACGGTGGAGGGCCTTGGAGCGGGTCTGTGCCCGAAAGGGGATGCACTCTGAGCAGGTAACGCTGTGATGGGGCAGCATCCTGAGCTCCAGTCCCCACTGCCACCTGAAGGATGACAGGAGAGGCGAGACCTGAGCATGGGGAGAACGAATCCTGGACTTTCACAGCCGTCAAGGGTAAGGAGCAGGGTCTCAGCTGGGGCTTTGTTTCTCTCAGTGAAGTTAACTGTTATTCTCAGGAAAAGAAACACTTTTCCAAGGTCCAGCCAGTCCGTCAGAAACCTTATTGACTCAGCCATCAGAACATAGCCACATTGTTACCTTGACCTGAGCCGCCATGCTGTTTGCCTGAGTCATTCCAGGGGCCTCTTCACTTCTTCCCTTGATTCTGTGCTCGCCTCTCTCTCTCTATTCTCAGTAGAGTGATCCTGTTCAGACTCATGTCACTCTAGGGCACCCCTCTGCTCAGAACTTGCAATGACTTCTTTGTCCTCACAGTGAAAGATACAAGTCCTTCTGGTTACCTGACCAACTCCATAACGAGCCCCCTCCTTCCCTCTTGGACCTCATCACCTCACGTTCTCCCCTGGGCTAAGTCTACTCCAGCCACACTGGCCTTTGACCACACTGAGCACATGTCTGCCTCAGGGCTTTTACTTTTGCTCTTTCTTCTTCCTGTATCCTTTCCCCCAGGTACCCACATGATGAACTTTCTCTCTTATGTAAACCTTTGCTCAGATGTTACCGTCCAGTGAAGCCTATCTGCCTACCCTGATGGTATTGAATATTGCAAACTTTCCTGCCCTTCCTTCCCAAATCCCTCTTATCCTTTATTTTTTTCCTATAGAGCTTATTCTTTTATAACTTACATTTTAAATGATTATCTTTCTCCCTCACTCTAACATAAATTTGTACGGTAGGAATTTGCTTAAATATAAATTGCAAAAGGCAGGGATTTGAGGGTTTGTATTCACTTATATATCCCCATCATCTAGAATAGTTGCTTGGTGGGGAGTGGGTGCCTGATAATGATTTGTTGCATGGATGAGTAGGTGGCTTTCAAGAGGCACACAGTGTCTACTGGCCTGTCATGTTTGTCACTGAGAATTAAAGAAAATAAGAAGCCCTGCCCTCAGAGCACATGGTCTAGTGGGGAGACGGCCAGGAATACAAAACATTGAGTTAATACAGTGTGTCCAAAGTTCCGAGCAAACACAAGTAACAGTGCAGATAAAAGGTGAGAAGATCACTTGTCCTGCTTTAGAGGTTTCATCTTCTAGAGAGGATGTGATGTACGCTGAGAAGAAGAATGACCAGGATTGTGGTGATGGAGTGGAGAGGTTGGAAGTGACTGGGGAGGGATCCCAGGGGTGGAAATAACAGGATTTGGTGAATGACAAGGAGCACAGGGTCGATGGCCAGGGCTTGTAGGTGGTAATATTGTCTGTATTAAGAAAGGGAAGTAGAGAAGGCAAGATTGGAAGTGGCCACTGGAGACCCCAGGAGGGATGTGATGGAGAATGAGAAATACAAGATAGCTCCAAGGTTTTGTATTTGGGAAGTTAGGAGGCTACAGATTCCCATGTCCTAATTGGGGAAGTTGGGAAGGAAAATGTGTTTGCAGAACAGTAGGGGAAGTGATGTGTGTATCTTATCAGACTCAGTTCCATGAGGGCAGGGATCTGGTTTAGTGACGTATCTCTAGCACCTCGAATGGTGCCTGCTAAATAGTACAGTCTCAGTAAATGTTTATGGAATTGATAAATAACATAGTTAAATTTGGAGGACATAAACAGTTATAAGGTCAGAAATTGTTGAGGCTTAAATTGATATTAAAACACCTTTAAATGATGCTGGTTTTGGTATTTCTTTTAAAAAGAGCTTGGGTAATCATTTTGTGGTTTACCAAATTTGGTGGACAGGCTCTTCTGTCCATGGGATTTTCCAGGCAAGAATACTGGAGTAGGTTGCCATTCATTTCCTTCTCCAGGGGATCTTTCCCACCCAGGGATCAAACCTGGGTCTCCTGCATTGCAGGTGGATTCTTTACCAAGTGAGCTGGTAGCTGGTAGCTCAGTTGGTAATCAGTTAGATACAGGATTTTTAAATGTTACATTTCACTCATGATATTCCTGGCCACACACCTCATTTGAATAGAAGTCTTGATTTCAGTATGTGTCTGTGCATGTGTGTTTTATTGAAGTATAAGTTTTCTTACAATATTAAATTAGTTTTAGGTATACAACACTTAGTGTTATTTTTTTTAACCCATTTGCTATCCAGAGTTGGCAGCACAGATGAACACAGCAGTAAGTAATCCTTCATGCAAAGACATGAATTGTCTGCATGAAAAGGTATACATGAAATAAGTGAGAATGTATTTTTTCACACTTGCCTTCCATTATGATAAATGTCAACTGAGTGTCCTGATGTTTTCTTGTGGTGATCTTTGTTGCAGTGCAAATTGCTTTAAAAAAGAAAGAAAGAAAGAAAGAAAAGCAGCTGAGGCTTAGTGTGACCCATTGCCAATGACTTTTCTTTATGATTGTATTTGATATGTGACAAAGTATTTTATAAAGGCAGTGAAAATTATATACTGTTTTTTTTGTTGTTGTTATAAAAATGAGAGTGGTACTGGGACATTGTTGAATGTAATATCCTTTCATTATAAAGAAAGTTAGTTAATTTCCAGAATAGTGAGATTTGAGTTATCAGTTTATTGTCAAGCCTCTGGCACTGGTCAGAATGAATGGAAGTAGAGCCTTGCCATAGCAGTGGTTCCAGCAGGGCAAGGGGCTGACTTGTGTCCCCCCAAGATTCCTGTGTTGAAGACCTAACCCTCAGTACTTTGGAATGTGATTGTATGTTTGGAGATAGGGTCTTTAGAGAAGCAGTTAAGTTAAAATGAGGTCATGGAGGTGGACTTTAATTCGTTATGACTGGTGTTCTTATAAGACAAGGAAATTTGGACACAGACACGTGTAGTGAGAAGACCAGGGCAGGAAATAGCAGGAAGGCAGCGTCAAAGCTGAGGAGAGAGGCCTTAGAAGAGAGCAGTTTTGTCGATAGTGACACCTTGATCTTGGACTTGGAGATCTCTGTCGTGTAAGCTGTGCCAGCTGTAGTGGCTAGCTAGGGCAGCCTTAGCAAACTAACACGGGCAGAAGCCAGGCTTGTTCGGGGAAGTGTCCTCACCATCACTTCATCCATCACCTGGTTTCAGCATCACAGTCTGGATGTCTGGGAGAGGGTGATTCCCCGGGCCCCTGGTTATTCCCCAACAGAATGTATCGATCTAAATGCCCATGGCATTGCCAGGCAGCTACAGTGGTGGTTCCTTGGTGTAATTTATTCACTTCTGATTATTTTTGCTGGAAGCTGTCTCCCTCATCTGCATTGCCATTTCCCTCAGAAACTCAATGAAGAGTGTGAGATGAGGCGGAGGCGCTTACCTTACAACTTTCTGTGATTTGATGTCTCAACTTCATTGATGTGTGTATTCCAAGCTTTGAAGAATGGAGGAGAGGTCTGGGAAGACGGGGAGGCTTTGTGGACGGCCGTCTTTGCTGTGAATTGGACCCTGTGTGTAAGACACCGGGGTTTCAAGCCAAGTCCGCTTTCTCAGGAGACCGTCTCTGGCATCTTGAAATTCAAGCGAAGCTTAATTTAATCTGTGGTTTTCACAGTCAGTCTGTAGGCTGTGTTGCTTACAGTAGGAGTTGGAAAACCATTGGCTTCCTTTGGCCTGATTGTTTCA
Source organism: Capricornis sumatraensis (assembly GCF_032405125.1). Lineage (NCBI taxonomy): Eukaryota > Metazoa > Chordata > Mammalia > Artiodactyla > Bovidae > Capricornis > Capricornis sumatraensis. Next base: position 62,410,008 of record NC_091075.1, on the reverse strand, counting down.
ATTTGATTTACTGGGAAATTTGAGAAGCAGAGCACCAGAGGCATTGCAGAAAACTGAAAAAATTTGCACTCCACATTCCAGTAGATCTGCTTGCACAATGAGTAGGGCAAGTGGAGTATGTAATCAGTGAGTTTTGTTCCATGTCTCCTATGCTCAGAGAATGCGGGGGGTGGGAACTATTCCTCTTGAATTCTTTCTTGATTGGGTTGAGAGCATCCGAAGGGCTATTATGAAGTATTCCCATCCTCTACAGCATGTCCACGGTCCAGTAGGCATGCTTGATGTTAATACACTTCTTCCCTGTGTTGGCTGACATTTCTGAATGATAGCATGAAGAGTGCTTCTTCAGATTCCTTCTTTTCATATATTTCTATTATGTAAGTGAGATGAGGCTATCATTATAAATGAGAGGAATTGAAAATCGTCTGCTTTCAGTTATGAAATCACATGTTTTGGCTATGTTACTGCCCACCTGGCATTTTCAGTAAATTTTTATGGCTTCTGGGGACAGGTGACCCTGAGTGCTAGTAGCACCTGCAATCTAAATAGTTCTCATTCCAGGGCCCACACAATAGAGTGTGTTTGAGAGTACTTGCAAGCAAAGTTTGAGCAACACATTGTACACTTAATCAAGAAACATTGTACTGGAATCCACCTTGCCTCAAATCCTTGGGAAGCCACTCTCCCCTCTGTCCTAAGATTTGGTTACAGTTCCCCTCTCTGTAAAGGAAGAAAGAGCAGATTGAAATTTCTAAAACAGGCTGAAAAATGAAAATACTTAGATAAGGGAAAAGATGGTGACAGAGCTGGCATTTGAAGATGACCAAAATCTGTGTAGAAAGTCAGCCCTGAAAAGGTGCATTAGTAATGTTTATTCACCTAAATAAACTGTTTATCCAGCTTATTACTCTTTAACAAAAGCAGTTATTCCATGCTTAATTAATTGTAGACTATATATCCAAGAGATTCATGGGCCAGAATGTATTTCATTTGTAGAAAAAACAAAACAAAAACCACCCTTAGAAAGGATGTAAATTGGAAAACTTATAGTGCAGAGGTCAAATCTTGGTCCGCAGCCTGTTTTTATATGGTTCACAGCTCTAGAATGGTTTTCACATTTTTTAAGTGTTTGAAAAAAATTAAAAGAATAGTAATATTTTGTGACCTGTGAAAGTTATACATAGTTCAGTGTTTATCAGTCAAGTTTTACTGGCACATAGCTGTGCTTATTCACTGATATATTGTTTCTGGCTCTTAACATCCTGCAGCAGCAGAGTTGAGTAATTGTGACTGTCTGTGGCTTGCAGAGTAAAAGTCGCTTATTCTGGTGCTTTATAGAAAACCTTTGCCACTCAGGTTTAAACAGTTAGGTTTATTCATTTTTAAAAAATTATTATTATAATAATTATATTAGAAAATCCTCATGTAGACTCACCTTTTAATTTACAGAATTCCTTCCATAGCATCTCTAAAGATGGCCATTGAGAATCTTGGTCACTGGAAATTTAGTTGCAGTCATTAGGAAAGCAGACCAGCAGTTCTTTTTTTTTTTTCCCTAACCAAATCATTTATAACAAAAAAATAGTGAGTGCAGACTGTCCACTACCCATTTTTCAAACAAGAGGCATAAAGTGAAGTTGCTCATTTGTGTCTGACTCTTTGTGACTCCATGGACTGTAGCCCACCAGGCTCCTCCATCCGTGAGAATCTCCAGGCAAGAATACTGGAGTGGGTTGCCATTTCCTTCTCCAGGGGATCTTCCTAACCCAGGGATTGAACTTGCATGGGACCATGCATTCTCATGGGAGGAGATGGCCATAAACAGATAAATATCTAGTGTATCAGGATAATAACCACAGTGTAAGAAAGTTAAGGGAAAGGAGAGAGCTAGAGGCAAGAGAAGGCTGCATAAGAGGTATTGTTTTTGTTGTTCAGTTGCTCAGTCATGTCCGACTCTTTGTGTCCCCATGGAGTGCAGCATGACAAACTTACCTGTCCTTCATCTCCCAGAGCTTGCTCAAACTCATGTCCATTGATGCTCTCAACTATCTCATCCTCTGTCATCCCCTTCTCCTCCTGCCTTCAATGTTTCCCAGCATCAGGGTATTTTCTAATGAGTCAGCTCTTCGTATCAGGTGGCCAAAGTACTGGAGCTTCAGCATCAGTCCTTCCAATGAATAGCAGGGTTGGTTTCCTTTAGGATTGACTGGTTTGATCTCCTTGCAGTCCAAGGGACTCTCAGGAGTCTTCTCCAACACCACAGTTCAGAAGTACCAGTTTTTCGGCGCTCAACTTTGTTTATGGTCCAACTCTCACATCCATACATGACTATTGGAAAAACCATCATTGTGACCATACGGACCTTAGTTGGCAAAGTAATGTCTCTGCTTTTTAATACATTGTCTAGGTTTGTCGTAGCTTTTCTTTCAAGGAGCAAGCGTCTTTTAATTCCATGGCTGCAGTCACCATCCACAGTGATTTTGGAGCCTCAAAAAGTCTCTCACTGTTTCCATTGTTTCCCCATCTATTTGCCATGAAGTGACGGGACTGGATGCCATGATCTTCATTTTTTGAATGTTGAGTTTTAAACCGTCCTTTTCACTCTCCTCTTTCATCTTCATCAAGAGGCTTTTTAGTTCTTCACTTTCTACCATAAGGGTGGTGTCATCTGCATATCTGAGGTTATTGATATTTCTCCCAGCAATCTTGATTCCAGCATGTGCTTCATCCAGCCTGGCATTTCACATGATATACTCTGCATATAAGTTAAACAAGCAGAGTGACAACATGCGGGCTTGAAATTCTCCTTTCCCAATTTTGAACTAGAGGTGGTGAAGGTCTAAGGCCAACAGATACAAGAAAATGTGATCACCGTCACTAATGATCAGGGGGATACAAATCAAAATCACGTGAGATAATCACCTCACATCTGTAAGAATGGCTGTTACCAAAAGACAAGCACCAGCAGGTGCTGGTGAGGATGTGGAGAAAAGGAAACCCTGAGCACTGTTGGTTGGCATATAAATTGGTGCAGCCACTGTACAACACAGTATGACATTTCCTCAAAAAATTAAAAATAGAACCATATGATCCAGCAATCCCACTTCTAGGTATATATCCTAAGGAAATTGAAACAGGGCCTTGAAGAGGTATCTACATTCCCATGTTCATTGCAGTATTAGTCACAGTAGCCAAGATATGGAATAATCTAAATGTATGTCAATAGATGAATAGCTAAAGATGAGAAGATATTTTACATGGATTACACATATATACACATATATATGTATACATGCATACACACATATACATACACACTGTGGAGGAGTATTCAGCCTTGAGTAAGAAGGAAATCCTACCGTTTGTGACAATGTGGATGGACCTCGAGGGTATTATGCTAAGTAGAATAAGTCAGACAAAGAAAGACAAATACACTCTATGGTATCACATAAATGTGGAATCAAAAAGAGAAAATGAGAGAGTAGAACAGTGGCTGCAGGGGTGAGGTTTATTTCTGGGCTCACTATTCTGTTTCGTTTATCCTGATGTCTGTTTTTATGCCAGTACTCTGCTGTTTTGATTAGTGTAGCTTTGTAATATAGTCTAAAGTCTGGGAGGATTATGCTTTCAGCTTTATTCTTTTGCTTCAGTATTGCTTTGAGAAGCATATTGTCAGCAAAGAACAGAGTGGAAAAGTGGAGGGGCAAGTCGAATTTTAGATCTTAGGAGACACCTATGACACTTTTTAAGAGTGCCAACTTTGTTGCTTGCCTTCCTCTACTCTAACCCCCCCACAGATATGTTGTGGCTCAGTGCTTGGCGTGTACACACACACACACCTCCCCTAGTTCCCTCTGCTATTCCCTGGTCACTTTTCTCATGAATGTAGAAGAGCAAGCCTATAATATATGCCATTGGACACCCAAGAAAGGGTTTGGAGAGACCCACAATCCTATCTTTCATTTCTGAAAAATTCAAAGCATATTATTATTGATGGTAAGATTGAACATTTTATTAGTTTTTTAAAAGTCTCTTGTATAGTTGGACACAGAAGGAAAATTACAGTGAGACAGAAATTTAATACTTTGGTGAACTATATTCAGTTTTGGTTATTCTGGTTAAAAACAAACAAAGGAAGCATTGATTTCTTTTTTTTTAAGCCTCTTTGATCCAAATGGTTTTAGTTTTCCACTGTTAGACATATTAAAACTTTGAAGACACAGAAGTACTATTCAGTAAACTGCTTCTTTCAGCAACTTCTGTGATGTCCTGGGGCACTGGAAGCCTTTGGTTTCCTTTCAAGGCAGGAGCAGTTAACCCTGAATCAGTCCTTCTCTGTGCAAAGTCAGAACCTTTATATTTTGTATCAGGAGAGCAGAGAAGAATTTTTTTTTAATGATTTGATATTTTAAAAATATTTGGCTTTTCATTCAACTTAGAGAATCCAAGGTTCTAATAACAGAATGGTCAATTTGGCCAACAGAGCTATAGAAAGAAGAATGCACACAAGCCAGTTTTAGGTGTTATTTTGTAGAGGGTGGTTCCTGTAGGAGGAACTCAAACTATATTGCTGGTAAAACTCATTTTCCTCTGCTCTTTTTCTGGAATCTGGATGGAAACCAAGACCTGTGGCACATTCCCTGAATGTTCATAGCCCCCAGTTGGAGGCCTAGCTGAGGACTCATGGGGAAAACAACACCCTCTCTTTTCTATTTATGGTTATCAGGCATGCTGTAAAACTTAATTTATTTTACTTTAAGGTCAATGAAAAATAGTTGTCTGGAACTTTTAGTTTTCAAGCACCAGAACAGGGTATGTTTTTGTTCCGTGGCTTTTGCTCGCGGATAAGCTTTGCAACTCCAGATCATTTATGTGGTGATGGGCCACTGGGCTTAGGGAACAGCCAGAGTGGGAGGCATTGTGTCAGCACAGGGCAGGGGATGGGTGAGTGAGGCAGGGCCCTAGTCCTGAGTTTTATGTAAGTCTTCTCCGGAGATTGGATGCATGAACAGACATGTGGCCTGCACAGAAAGAGTGCCGCCAGAGATGAGGCAAGCACTGTGGACAAGTTCACCGAGGGGCCCTGACTTCCTGACTGAAAAGAGCAGTAATACAGTTGGCTTTGAGTCAGGCCATGGAGAATCCCTGGTGGAACAAAGTCACGCAGTGGTGTCTTTGAATGAATTCTCACTTCAACTGTAAGCCTCAATTTTCCTCGTTTATAAAGTGGTGCCACTTTTTTTGACGGCACCATGTGGTGTATCAGATCTTAGATCCTTGACCAGGGATGGAACCTGCGCCCCCTGCAGTGGAAGGCAGAGTCTTAACCAGCCTGGTGATGATATCTTTACCACCCATATTGCAGTATTTTTATGAGATTTCCAGAATATACCACGGTGAAATACTCTTAATGTCGTTACTTCTTACTGTGGTTAATATTGTCAAACGGTGTCTGTTAAATATTTACATAACTGTGATGATCTGTAGTTTTCCAAAGTTAGATCTAAAAAAGGAGATACTGTTACTCATGGTGACTTATTAGACTAACTCCCCATAGGAAGGTTTTTATATGTGGAAATGTAGCTGATATCACATATGCAGTGAAGAGAGTCATTGATTAAAGTGGAGAGACGTCTCTGAACAATATCTGAAAGGCCGAGTTCTCTTTTTCAGGGAAGAATCAGGCATAGGATGGTAGGGTACGTTAATGTGTAGGTGCCTAAAGTTCTAGATTTGAGTTGGCTATATAGCATGGGACTTGAAACTCTGCGATTCTTTAAGAAAACAAAAACCAATGCTTAAAAAAGAAATGGAACTTCCTAGGGTTTTTCTGAGACTTTAAGAACTTGAGTTGACTTGGAGAAATAGGAGATGTGGTAAATTCCTTCCTGGGTCTGTTCATTAAAACATTGTGAATTAAGCTGGAGAACCTGGAGCCTGAAGCATGTTAGTGTTGTATGAGAAGAAGGATATACATGTATGATATCAGGTTTAAAAAACACGTTCCACACATTCAGTTGGAGATCCTAGTTGTGATTCGCTCCCCAAATCACATATTATCAATACAATATTGATCCTTTTGCTAGAATGGCCTAACCACTGTTCTTTGAAATTGATGTTATAGGTAGTTTATGAGCCAGTCAAGAAAACTGACCTCATAGTCACACTCTATTTTTCCTTTTCTAAAATAGACTTTTATCTTTTTGTAGAACAGTTTTAGATTTGCAGGCAGACTAGGATGGTAATGCAGAGTTCTCATTAACCCTCTCATTCTATTTCCTCTATTATTAACATTTTTACATTCCTTTTATTGTTGTTCAATCACTAATCTGGTGCCCAACTCTTTGTGACCCCAAGGACTGCAGCACACCAAGCTTCCCTGTCCTTCACTATTTCCTAGAGTTTGCTCAAATTCATGTCCACTGAGTTGGTGATGATATCTAACCATCACAACCTCTGCCACTCTTTTCTCCTTTTGCCTTCAATCTTTCCTAGCCTCAGAGTCTACCAATGAGTTGACTCTTTACATGAGGTGGCCAGAGTATTGGAACTTCAGCATCAGTCTTTCCAATGAATATCCAGGGTTGATTAAAGTCCATGGTTTGTCCAGATTTCCTTTAACTTAAGTCAAAACTGTCCTTTTCACTCCAAACTTTCAGTTCAGTTGCACAGTTGTGTCCAACTGTTTGCAACCCCATGGACTGCAGCACGCCAAGCCTCCCTGTCTATCACCAACTTCCGGAGTTTACTCAGACTCATGTCCATCGAGTCGGTGATGCCATCCAACCATCTCATCCTCTGTTGTCCCCTTCTCCTCCTGCCTTCAGTCTTTCCCAGCATCAGGGTCTTTTCTAATGAGTCAGTTCTTTGCATCAGGTGGCCAAAGTGTTGGAGTTTTAGCTTCAGCATCAGTCCTTCCAGTGAATATTCAGGACTGATTTCCCTTACGATGGACTGGTTGGATCTCCTTGCAGTCTAAGGGACTCTCAAGAGTCTTTTCCAACACCACAGTTCAAAAGCATCAATTCTTTGGCGCTCAGCTTTCTTTATCGTCCAACTTTCACATCCATACAGGACTACTGGAAAAACCATAGCCTTGACTAGATGGACCTTTGTTGGCAAAGTAATATCTCTGCTTTTTAATATGCTGTCTAGGTTGGTCGTAACTTTTCTTCCAAGCAGCAAGTGTCTTTTAATTTCATGGCTGAAGTCACTGTCTGGAGTAATTTTGGAGCCCAAGACAAGAAAGTCAGCCACTGTTTCCACTGTTTCCTCATCTATTTACCATGAAGTGATGGGACCAGATGCTATGATCTTTGTTTTCTGAATGTTGAGTTTTAAACCAACTTTTTCACTCTCCTCTTTCACTTTGATCAAGAGGCTCTGTAGTTCTTCTTCACTTTCTGCCTTAAGGGTGGTGTCATCTGCATATCTGAGGTTATTGATATTTCTCCCAGCAGTCTTGATTCCAGCTTGTGCTTCATCCAGCCCAGCGTTTCTCATGATGTACTCTGCATAGAAGTTAAATAACCAGGGTGACAATATACAGCCTTGATGTACTCCTTTTCCGATTTGGAACCAGTCTGTTTTCCCATGTCCAGTTCTAACTGTTGCTTCATGACCTGCGTACAGATTTCTGAGGAAGCAGGTCAGATGGTCTGGTATTCCCATCTCTTTCAGAATTTTCCACAGTTTATTGTGATCCACACAGTCAAAGGCTTTGGCATAGTCAGTTAAGCAGAAGTAGATGTTTTTCTGGAACTCTTACTTTTTCTATGATCCCGTGAATGTTGGCAATTTGATCTCTGGTTCCTCTGCCTTTTCTAAATGCAGCTTGAGCATCTGGAAGTTCATAGTTCACTTACTGTTGAAGCCTGGCTTGGAGAATTTTTAGCATTACTTTGCTAGCATGTGAGATGAGTGCAGTTGTGCAATAGTTTGAGCATTCTTCGGCATTGCCTTTCTTTGGGATTGAAATGAAAACTAACCTTTTCCAGTCCTGTGGCCACTGCTGTGTTTTCCAGATTTGCTGTCATATTGAGTGCAGCACTTTCATAGCATCATCTTTTAGGATTTAAAATAGTTCAACAGAAATTCCATCGCTTCCACTGGCTTTGTTCATAGTGATGCTTCCTAAGGTCCACTTGATTTCTTATTCTAGGATGTCTGGCTCTAGGTGAGTGATCACACCATCGTGATTATCTGGGTTGTGAAGCTCTTTTTTGTACAGTTCTTCTGTGTATTCTTGCCACCTCTTCTTAATATCTTTTGCTTCTGTTAGGTTCATACCATTTCTATCCTTTTTTGTGCCCATCTTTGCATGAAATATTCCCTTGGTATCTCTAATTTTCTTGAAGAGATCTCTAGTCTTTCCCATTCTATTATTTCCCTCTATTTGTTTGCATTCATTGCTGAGGGGGGCTTTCTTATCTCTCCTTGCTTTTCTTTGGGACTCTGCATTCAAATGGATAGATCTTTCCTTTTCTCCTTTGCCTTTCCCTTCTCTTCTTTTCACAGCTATCTGTAAGGCCTCCTCAGACAACCATTTTGCCTTTTTTCATTTCTTTTTCTTGGGGATGATCTTGATCACTTCCTCCTATACAGTGTCACGAACCTCCATCCATAGTTCTTCAGGCACTCTATCAGATCTAACCCCTTGAATCTGTTTGTCACTTCCACTGTATAGTCATAAGAGATTTGACTTAGGTCATATCTGAATGGTCTAGTGGTTTTCCCTACTGTCTTCAATTGAAGTCTAAATTTGGCAATAAAGAGTTCATGATCTGAGCCACAGTCAGCTCCCAGTCTTGTTTTTGCTGACTGAATAGAGCTTCTCATCTTTTGCTGCAAAGAATATAATCAATCTGATTTCGGTATTGACTATCTGGTTATGTCCATATGTAGAGTCTTCTCTTGTGTTGTTTGAAGAGGGTCTGTTCTCTTGGCAAACTCTATTAGCCTTTGTCCTGCTTCATTCTGTACTCCAATGCCAAGTTTGCCTGTTTCTCTAGGTATTTCTTGACTTCCTACTTTTGCATTCCAGTCCGCTATAATGGATACTTTTTTTGGGTGTGTGTTCTAGAATGTCTTGTAGGTCTTCATAGAACCATTCAATTTCCGCTTTTTCAGCGTTACTATTCAGGGCATAGACTTGGATTACTGTGATATTGAATGGTTTGCCCTGCAAATGAACAGATATCATTCTGTCGCTTTTGAGATTGCATCCAAGTACTGTATTTTAGACTCTTTTGTTGACTATGATGGCTACTCCATTTCTTCTAAGGGATTCTTGCTCACAGTAGTAGATATAATGGTCATCTGAGTTAAATTCACCCATTCCAGTCTATTTTAGTTTGCTGATTGCTAAAATGTTGATGTTCACAACTTTACCCCATCACATAGGGCAGATGTTTCTGAATAATAGTGGCTTTTCAATGATTATTGGTTGAGTGAATAAATAAATAATATGCTCTACCTGCCCTTAAATTGTTATTAGGGAAGGATCAGGCCACCGTGCTGATGACATGCACACGAATGCTTAAGAGTTTGAATGCAAATAGGCTATGTTTGAATGAAGCCTGGCGCTGCTGCTTACTAACCCTGTGAATAAGTCACCCAACCTCTCATACCTCTTTTCTCACCTGTGGAAAGAGGATAGTGACAATTCCTACCTCAGTGGGGTAGGAAAGAAACAAAGAGAGGAGAGAATGCATGTGAGAACATGTGAACACAGCCTCACATGTGGGAAGCACTCAGTAAAGGTCAGGGTCAGTGTTTATCTTGCAGGATGGAATGTGATAAGTGTGATGAGAGGTACAAGGTGTCATAGGCAGTCAGAAAAGGGGAGATGCATCAAGTTGGGCAGAGGTTAGGAAAGAGGAGGTAGCATTTGAGATTGACCTGAAAGAATAAATTAGCCTTCACTAGAGGCAAAGTGCCTAGAGGGAGAAAGTTGAGAGCATGTAATATGCAAAGTTGCAGAGGTGGAAGATGTGAGAGGTCTTCTGG